>NC_083331.1:51025783-51720783 GCF_963455315.2 Globicephala melas
GGATAAGGTCGGTGAATTTAGATATCCATTCCTTTCTCAGAGTCACAGATTATTAATATAATGGCTAGACTGAAAGACTTCTCTTCAAGGATCTGAGCTAATGTCATGCCAAGCTTTCAGGGGAAGGAGAGAATAATAACACTATAGCAATGCCTTTGATTTCTAAAGTGCTTTTCTTTGGAAGAGCTCGAAGTACAATTTCTGTTTCTCACCTTTAATGTCAGTGCATTCTCAGGGCTGAGAAATAGCCTTTTTAGTAAAAACTGAAAAATAGAAGCAATTATTAAATGATGAAAGGAAGCACAGTCTTCAAAGAGAGATCTTTGTTCCCAGAAGAACAAAAAGAAAATGAAAATAGGTCAAAAACAGATAATCATGAACGACTACGATTTTTAATACTCACTAATAGCTCAATGCTAAGCTTATTTCCCTTCAACCTTTGCTTATTCACTGGTCTACTTCTCCCTTCCTCTCCCCTCCTATCTTATGCAAAAGAATTTCCCCTTAATACCAACACTCTCACTCTCATTTCTGTTCTTCGTTTTGTGAACCTTCATTTTTTCCATCACCTAATCTTTCCCAGAGATTTCATTTTCTCCTACACACCCATTGCCAATCATTACAGGAATGGGTCATTTTCCCGAACTTTGTTCCCCCTTGACCTCTCCATAATCTTTGATACCATGGAGCATCCCATCCATCCCTCAGTTGTTCCTTTCTTGACTTACATAGTGTGGAAGAACCAAACTTAGTTGTGTTTGGATTAAAATCTATTACAGGCATGATATAAGCTGTACCCAAAGGGTCTTAAGCTTTTTTATCAACAGAAGAACCCATGATATCACACTGTTATCTATATTTATATGTATATCTATACCTATGACTCTGTAAGTCTGTGTTTATGTCTATATGTATTTCTACATCTACATCTAGAACTATATCTACGTGTAATTCTCTCTATATAATTAACATAAGGTTGGTGAGTTCAACTAGAGCTTAAATGAGCATATTTAATTTTCTAAAATAACCATATGTTATAGCTAAAGAAAAAAAAAGCAATTTTTTTAATGATTGAGCAACAAATAAAATGCATTTTGACTTCATTGAGTTGGTAGTAAACTTATAAAATTCACTACTAGAAAGGTTGGGCAGGAAACATAATTGAATTATAAGAAGGTAAAATAAGTATTATGAAATTATATTATATAAACTACATAAAAACTTGGAGAATTATGATGTTATAATTTTAAAAAGAAAAAACAATTAAAATTAAATGCATATCACAAATACAGTAATATAAAAATATGGAAGCTTGGGACAAAAGATAGAGGGATTTATAAAAATGAAAATAATTGTGGTTAAGATTTTTTTTTCAAATTTTTAAATTGGATTTTTTTAATTAGTTACCTATTTTGTACGTATTAGTGTATATATGTCAATCCCAATCTCCCAATTTATACCCCACCCAAAAAAAGCAATTTCTTAAAACAAGTATCATTTTATGTATAAAATACATTAGTCTTGCAATAAGAGGGTTAAGATCTGGGAGATCAAACAAAATTTTGGAGTTAAAAGTCAAATACCTTTGAAAGCCTCTTGCTCCCTTTGTGATAAAACAAGATTAAAGAGAGAAGCTGTAATTCATGATAGTAAGACATAGCAGATAAAGTTCTGAGCTTAAATAAAACTTTTTCTAGCTGATTTCATGCTCCTTGGTCATTGGATGTAAGTGTTCTCTGATCGTCTCTTCCTTCTCTTATTGTGAAGGGAAACCATCAATATAGTGTTTTGAATGACCAACCTGTGTCAACAAGATTACTTCCTCTGAAATCTTCTTTTCAAATGCCATCAGAACCTGTCATTTCTTTTCGTTTTAATCGGGACTGAATCAATCTTTTAGCATTATAATTTTTGTTCCTCATTACATTGATCTGTCTCTCCTACCTATATGATCAAACCCCTGCTTCACTGTTCCCCCCCCCTTCCATGTTCAAATCCCTTTCATCTTAAAAAAATAGCCTCTAAAAATTAATAGCCTAACCTTATAAATCTGTTTAGCTGGCACCCTGTCTCTCCATCACAGCCAAATTTCTCAGAAGAGTTGATGACACTGGCCACCTTCATCTTCTGGTTCCTACCATTAGCTCATGGAAACAACTCTCCTCAAGGTCACTAATGACCTTGCTGATACATTCTTGTTGACATATCCATCCCTATGACTAACTGACCTTTCAAAAGGTGCCACTGGCTATTCATGCCTTTAAAAATCTTGTCTCTCATTGTCTTTTGAAACCATCCTCCTCCCACCAACCCCAACACACTCTTGGGTTTTTTGTTGTTGTTGTTTGTTGTTGTTGTTTACAGGCATACCTTGTTTAATTTCACTTTGCTTTATGGTGCTTTACAGATACTGTTTTTTACAAATTGAAGTTTTGTGGGGACCCTGTGCATTAGTGCCATTTTTCCAAAAGCATTTGCTCTGTGTCACATTTTGATAATTCTCACAATATTTCAAACTTTTTTGTTATTGTATTTATCATGGTGATCCATGATCAATGATCTTTGATGTTGCTGTTACAAAAAGATTGTGACATGCTGAAGGCTCAGATGATAGCTAGCATTTTTTAGCAATACAGTATTTTTAATTAAGGTGTGTACATCATTTTTTTAGACATAATGCTATTGCACACTTAATAGACTACAGTGTAGTATAAACATACCTTTGACATGTGTTGGGAAATCAAAAAACTAGTTGTGACTTGCTTTATTGCGATATTCACTTTATTGAAGTGATCTGGAATTGAACCCACAATATCTCTGAGGTGTGCCTACATTTCTCTAGCCATTTTATCTCAGCTGCCTTTGCTACTTCACCATCCTCTACCAAGCCCTTAAATGTTGATGTTCCTAAAGACTTAATATCCCTCTTCTCTTCTTGTTCAGTGTCTGCCTTTTGACAAGTCATCCATGCCCATGGCTTCAGTGGCCACTTGTATGCTCCTGACTCCTTTGTTTATATCCACTCCACACCTTGTCTCTGAGTTACCTTTGGTTAGTCAACTGCCTACTTGACACCTTCACTTAAATATCCCAAAAGTATTGCAGACTCAACAGGTTCAAAACGAAATTCATAATTCTCTTCACTAACCTTGTCCTCTATCTCAATAACACTATCCTCTAGTCAATTGATGTCCTTGAAATCTTGAAGTCTTTTTTATACCTTTCTTCCCTTAACCACCAGTATGCAATCCATCAGCAAATCCTGTCAATTTACCTCCCAAATGCCTCTTGAATTACATACCTCTCTCCATTTATATCATCATATCTCCCCTGAACTACAACAATAGCTACCTAAATATTCTCCCTTTATTCACCCTGATATCCATTCCCCTAATCTCTTGCCTACACAGTTGCCAGACTGATATTTTTAGAAGGATAATTGGAACATATCACCCTCCTAAATAAAAATACAACTCTTCATTGTTCTTAGAATAAAGACCCAAATCCTTAGCATTAACTGCCTGTCCTTACTTCCCTTCCATCCCTCGTCATTCCCCCTTGCCCTCTGTTCCAGTCACTTAATCTGTGTTAAATGTGCTATACTCCCACCTTCTACAGACCCTTAGCATATAAGGTTTCCTCTGCCCGTTGTGCTGTCTTCTCCATCCAGGGCACTGTGTCCTTGGGCCCATGTTTTGATCTGAACTCTCTTCAAAGTGGCACTTCTGACTGCTCTCTGTTCTGTTCTCTCTTCTCCACATTAACTCAGACATTGAGGATGGCAGCTTCTTTTCCTTGATTTGTCCAAATACTATTTGCATTAACGTTTAAATAAAGATATGGGATGATGGGAGTAGCAATACATTGTAAAAGCCCAGACCAAACGATGTAAAACGTAGTTTTAGAAATTCCTGTTTGTAAGTTCTTTGGCCACTCCTGTAATTGACCATTTCTCATTGGTTGACATTTTTCTACAAGCCTGACCCTGTTGCTATTTTGCTCAGCAGCCCCCCTTCTTCTTTCTTCCATCTCTCTTTTTCTCTTTTTCACCTTCCTTTCTTCTTCTTTCCCCTCTAACCCCCACCCCCTAAATTCTTATTAATTACTTATGCCTGGTAGTTTAGTTGTCTTTTGCTGTCCCAGGCTATCCTCAGAGAATCTCATCCTCACAACCATACACAATGACATATCCACTCTTTGGGAGGTATTATATGCTACCTTTTAAAATAAAATTATTTTCTTGTGTCAAAACAAAATAAACATTCAATCATCCACACTTAAAACACCAAAACTGTCTCGCTTACTCCCCTTATTCAATAGTCATTGTAGTGAATTCCAGGAACTTCACGGTGCTGATCAAAGAAAAAGATATGACCACTTGGGGGTGGGCAGTAGCAAACTAAGTGCTTTGACAGGTTTGCATGGAGAGGGAGTCATTCCCAGCATGAAACCTTCCAAAGATAACAGCACAGGGGCCGTAACCCAAAAGGGGAGGAGGGCAAGGGAACTCCTGAGAGAGAGAAGGATCACAGAGGGAGCCTACATGTCTAGGTGTCAACGCTCAGCAGCATGGTAGGCAGTTCCTGAGTCAGAGAGCTCTGAAGGCAGCAGCGGCTTGGAGGATTTTATAGCTCCAAAAGTTGATAACATGGATGCACAGGTAACCATAACACAAGATCAGCTATGTGATCATGAGAAAAGCATCAACATTTTCTGGGAGCTCTGATGTGGTAGGGAGAGCTTTTAACAGAGGATTCAGGGGAAAGGTTCTGAAAAAGGTGTGGGATTTGGGGGAAGCAGAGGAGTTACACAATGCCAGGTTTTCAAGCCCAGGGTGATTTTAAGCATAATGATGCCACCAACCGAGGTAGGAAGAAATGGGAGCAGAATTGGGAGCACACAATTGGTTTTAAGAAGCTGAATGAATGTGCATTGGTTTGAGCAAGTGGTCTGGGATACTAAAAGGATGTATTTGTGGAGGTTAATTTCCAAGCAGTGAAAAACGGGAGAGGTGTTCAGGTGAGAGGTTGGTGCCTGAGATCCAGATTTGGGAATGATTCCAAAGATTTTAAATGTAGTACATTCAAAGAGAGGTTACCTATGGAGAAAATACTAAATGAGAAGAAAATGAAAGTTGAAGCATGATGTTTCTACACATCCAATGGTAGAGGAGAAGCCGGAAAATAACTAGTGCAATTACGTGGTTAAGGTGAGGTGTGATGAGAGGTAGGCAGGGTGAAGGTAGAGGAGGTGGGCGCATTCTACCATCCAAAACCAGCCCATCCTTCAGAGTCTGGTCTGAATCTTAATTCCTCCACACAGCTTTCTCAGGCCAAAAGGTTGTTTTTAATCCTTTGAACTCAGAATGTTAGTTTATTGTCTGCAACCCTCACTTGGCAATTAATTGTGCATTACCTTGAAACATTACTTTTTGGGGGCATACTCATCAACTAGATGGCATCATCTTATAACCCTTTGACCCATCAATAAATTTACCCATAGTAATTTATCAATAAGTACATATTGATTGATTAATTTTAATACATCTTAATAGGTTCTTTTAAAAAAATCTATTTATTTATTTTTGGCTGTGTTGGTCTTCGTTGCTGCACGCATGCTTTCTCTAGTAGCAGTGAGCGGGGGCTACTCTTCGTTGAGGTGAGCAGGGGCTACTCTTCGTTGCGGTTTGCCGGCTTCTCATTGCAGTGGCTACTCTTGTTGCAGAGCACGGACTCTAGGTGCATGGCCTCCAGTAGTTGTGTTGCACGGGCTTAGTTGTTCTGTGGCATGTGGGATCTTCCCGGGCCAGGGCTCAAACCCGTGTCCCCTGCATTGGCAGGCGGATTCTTAACCACTGCACCACCAGGGAAGCCCAATACATCTTAGTATTTACAAGATAAGGAGTTTCCCTCGACCTGTTATTGTCTCTTTGTCATTAGGCTTTATTCTCTGTGTTTAAGATATAATGACTGTTTAAACATCCCTCTTTCTCTCTCTTTCCAAAACATTTGTTGAGCCCTGACTATGTGCTAGCAAAGGACTTTGCTAGAGGCCAGGAATACAAAAATGAGTAAGATCCAGTCCCTATTTCAAGAAACTCAGAGTCTGTCAGGGAGTCATTTTGAGAGAGGAGTGCCACCCATGAAGGCAGGCCCTGACTGAGAGTGGGTCCTGGGGGATGATAAACACTGAGGTTGACATAGCCACAGAATATGGAGCATGGAGAGGGAGGCAATAGAGGATGTGTTTGGGGTACAGTGGGGTCAAAAGAGGATATGCCTGAGGTAAACCTTAAAGAATGAAATAAGAGTAAGCCAGGTGCAGAGGCGAGGTGGGGATGGAGCCACTCCGAGCAGAAAGGAGAGGAGTGGCAAAGGTTCTAACGCCAGAGAGCACGGGCTCTGAGCGTGTGTGCGCATGCGAGCTCACACATGCTTGTGTCTACTCGTGTGTGTAGAACTATGGGATTCCTGTCTAAGAGGCATTCTCTGCACTCATCCATGATCAGTTATGTTTAGTGATAGCAGTAAATCCAGTAATTACAAATTCAATGCCATGTAGAAAAATGCCTTTTTGTGTAAGACATTATGGGTAGATATTTGTAATTTGTGATAAGCTTAGGTACCTTTTCAGAAGATTGCTTCTATTTTAAGAGTTAATGCTTTGCTTTTATGTAATTTGAGCTCTGTGTACTAAAGATTCTGAAATATGTATAAAAGAAAATATACATGTCATCAGTACAGAAATTTAGAAGGTCAGAGCCAGTGAAAGTTTTTCCTTTCCCACTTTTTTCATTTTAAGATTTATCAGAAAGCCTGACACAAAGCAGTTTGTCAGCAAGCACTAGTGTGTGTCTTAATTTTTCAAGTTCTTAAACTTTTTCTCATCTTTGAGTCTTTCAAAAGAGTGATAACATTTGCCAGGGCTTGAGCCAATGGCGTGGATGATAGGTGCCATTCATGAGAGATGCTCAGTCAAATCACAATAAAACATAGGCACAGCATTTCTAGGAAGGTGATATTGATGTTGCTTCTGATTTCAGAACCCACCTTTCAATATCGGTATTCAGTTCATGGTACATTCAAGTGCTTCTGATTCTGTATTTAGGTGACTTAGAGATGCAGTGCTTAAATGGCATACGAAGCTCATTTAAGAAACTCACTGAAACCCAGTTTAGGTAGTTGTTTAACAGACAATATGAATGTTTATGATGTTACCCATTCTAATGATTCAGGAGCAACAGTGAAGCCATCACCACTACCAAAAAACCAATGTGTTTTTTTCTGTAGTCATTTCCAAAGACAGAAAAGAAACTATATAATATGTGATAAAATTAAAATAGTGGAAACACACGTAGGAAATTATCATATTGTTAAATGCTTGCTACATACTTTCATAATTTCCCATCCATATTTGTTTCAACCTCTTCTCTTTCAGTGGTTTTCACTTCCACTTAGCTGATTGGTAGATTTGAAGGAGGAAAAAAATCCTGATTGAGAAGTGGGTTGCTATGGCAACCTTGCACTACAATTATATTTTTCTGTCTGTAGCTATAAACGGTAAAATGTAGCTTTTCTAATTATGCTGCAACATTTTTAACTCTATTGGTACCAAACCTTCTACAAAGTTTGCTGTCACCCTAAATTAAATCATACTATGTTAAATTAAATCATACTATATATTTATTTCTATCTCAACAAAACCTATCTAAACAAAAACCTTCTTGTATTAACTAGAATCTGTCATGTAAAAATTAGGAGTCTAATACTCTCAGTAAAATGTCAAAGTATAGTGATTTAAAAATCTTATCTGAATCCCTAGAATACACATTATAGACATTCAAAGTAATTAGAACATTAACCTGAGTCAAGGTTTATTATTTTTGAAAAGTCTTGTTTGAATAGAATGAGGAGAAAGCTAATTCAGAATGTGCTGCTATGGATTCTGCAATGCTTGAAAATTTCTGTCCCTCTGTGTCTATTGACAGCTAAAGTTTATTTGAGCTCTTATAGATCCAACCTAAATTATACTAATTTACATTTTATTAACCACAACTGAATCTACACACATTTAGAAAGTGCAGTATATGAATGTTCAAGGTACTTAATCCACAGCAAGTCCTCAGGGCTCTGTGGAACTGAGGATTCCTTGCAATCACTCTGCCTTCCCATGGTCATGCAGTGGTTTACCAGCCACAGATCTGGACCAGTCTCATTCTTTTGTAAATGAAGAAGCAGATTCTTCAGAGAGGATGAAATCAAAGTTAGTGGCAAAACTAGTCTAAAACCTAGGTGTCTGGAATTTTAGCCCACTGAATGCTCCATTGTTGTGGTGTGGCTCATTGAAATGGTCCTTGGCCACTGAAAGTAAGACATTGTTACAGCAATCATTCTTTTGAGCAAAGAATCTAAAGATTCTTTTGAATCTTTAGAATGCCTTGCATCTGTAAGCTCTTTGAGACCATGGACCACACCACACCTTTTCTAGTCTTTGAATGCCCAACTTTGCCTCATACGTTGTTCTGTGTCCTAACATTATAACTAGGGCAGTTGTGGAATAAGTGCTTTTTGAACTGATGCTGTCTTGGGCAAGGAAATAATGCAGGACAACCTATTGTTCTTAGATTTTCAGTGGTCATACCTGGAAGAGTATTGGTTTGATACAGTGTGATAGAGGGAAAAGCATGGGATTTGACATGAGAAAGGCTAGATTAAAACCTTGGCTGAGTCACTAGCAGTGTGATCCAGGGCAAATTACTCACCTTGTTTTAAGACTCAGTGAAAAAAAAAAAAACAAACATATACACTCCACAGGATAGATGTGTGCATTGAATAAAATAAAGTATGTGAGAACTTGGCCAAGTTGGCATGTTATTCAAAAAATATAATTTCCCTCTCCTTTGCCATTGTTGGAATAAAAATTCTATTTATGGGACACAAAAGCTAAGCATGATGGAAAGTGAAAAGAAAACTCACCATCAACTCTTAGAGTCAGTTATTCTTTCAACTTTGACCTGTGCTGAGTAATAGAAATGTTCTTCTCAAAGTCAATCTGGAACAGAAGTAACAGAGCCAAGCATGTTTTCCAAAAAAGCCATAATGCAAAAAGTGATCTTTGCAGCAGCGTATTAAAATGAGGAAATATAAACAAGTTGACAGTGTTATTTCTATTAGCTCTGGCCTTTGGGCTACAATCTGCAAGTTTTCACATGTTGCTGGGGAAAGCTGCCTTTTGATTCCTGAAAATTATTCTTTACAATTATAGCCACGAGTGTGGTGTCATTGACCCTGCAAATGTCTTATGGGGTTGAGGGAAAGACAGAGGGGAGAACCAGGGTCGACTCATCCAAGCTTAAACAGTGTGTCTCAAAGTGGTGTTCAAACAGGATCATTCCACATGAATGTCTCTCGTTTTTGTCTCTTCAAAACATTCCGGGCCACAGCTTTCTGCCTCGCTCTCACATTCTAATGCCCCTGCTTGGCATGGCCTCGAGCTCCTGGCACGGCATGAATGACTCCTCTCATTGTCCCCAGGGCCGGGGTTCTGTCATCTGTGGCTGTCACTGCAGAGATGCAAATGAAAGCTCCTTTGAGGTGGATTGCCCTCAGGGTGGACTTGCCCTGGCCCAGGCCAACAGGCGTGTAAATGCATCGCCCTCAGAAATAAATACGCTCCTCTGCTTTTCCTGGCCTTCACAACTGCACGCCTAGCTTTTCCTTCCCCAAGCCATCTCTTTCCTGTGCACCCAGATCTTCTCTACTCATCTTTGACTCTCAGACACAGTCAATATTTATCCACCTCTTTGAGGGCTTAGCCACTTTACATGGAAGAAATTTAGCTTTTTATCAATGTGATTCTGGCATAAGCAAAGTTGGGCACCATCCCTTGTCTCCTTTTTTGTAATCCTCCCTTCCTTCTTGTTACTGCTCTCCTGCCTGTTTTCAGATATCCAGTGCCTTGTCATTAATAGATGGGACTGACCACCTTCTTACCCTTTCCTCTATCCCTGGATGAGAAGCATATAATCAGCTAATCGACACAGATACATGAAACACACATTATCACTTGAGTGACATTAATTTATTCCCAATGCAGGGATATGTTTTGAGAAGGGAAGATGATGGTAATCAATATAAATAAAATAATATCTAATTGTAAAATCTAGCATTAGGTTAGAATGGGGCAACTATTATCCTGTAAATTAATTTTTTCCAGGCATATCATGTTACTCAATAACTCATCTTAGCGCCCAGCACCTACTAGGTATTAGGTAGTGGAATCAACAATGGACTTCTGTGGGACAGCTAAACTTGAACAGTTTTTAAAGTTTTAGGCCACTCTTCAGTACCCATTTTCCTCCTTACCAAATAGAATTTCAGCCAATCCCTCCACCGTTCAACACATCTTTCTTGGGCACCAACATCATATATAATCCTAGTACTTGGGATATAACTATCCTTTTAGGGCTTTCAGTCCAGGCAGGGTGGAAACAAAAAAATTCTGTGTAATTCAGAACAGCATGGTATGAGTTGTGAAGAAGGTGTGCTATGGGAAGACGTAGAAATGTATTCATCACAGCGTTGGGTACCACTACAGACAGTAATCCCCAAGATAGAGTCTGAAGGGTAAGGCGAGTATCCAGGTGAAAGGGAGAAGGAGGTATGCCCGAGAAAAGAAAGAATGTGCTGTTGTGGTGAGATGGGTTTAGGAAGTGCAAGTGGTTTGGCCCAGCTACAGCGCTGGGTTTGTATGGGACGAGCACAACAGCCACAGCACTTAAACTGAGCCAGGAGGTGCTCTAATGCTTTGCATGCCCTCCTGCTGGCTTCAAAGCCACCATCAACACAAGAACCAGAAGACCCACCAGGCTCTGTGTCTGCTTCGCCACTGCCCATCACCCAGGAACTCACTACCACACTGCCAGAAAGCTTCAGGACTAATTCCTTCATGTCCCCCATCCCTGTGGCCATGGATCCCCATGGGAACTCCAATCAGATCATTTCTTGTCACCTGGACCATCCCCACAGAGCTCTGTGCATCGCTGAACATGACCCAACCTAACAGCATCCCAACCCCTCAAACCTGTTCACTGAACCTTCCTGGATACATCATTCAGTATCATCAAAACTTGCTCCTCTTCAGGCTCGTCTCTCAGTGAGGGCTGCTTTTCTTCTAATCCCATGTATCACAGGGTCTGGAGGAAGAGGCGGGATCCTGTTTGCTCCATATTGCTAGTTCCTATCAAGTTTAACTCCCTCCTCCCTAAAACTCCTCATCCTCTTTGAAGCCACGCCATCATGAGCTTCTCTTCCTCACTGGAGTCATCCGAAGGTCTCTGAGCCACTCACCCTCACTCCGTGGAGACTTTGGCACTGGATTCATCGTCTCCCACAAACACCCCTCCTGTCATAATGCCTGCTGATTCCCAAATCCATATAGTGGATCCTTCCCCATCCTGGCCTTTCACTCTCTTGATCTTCTCTCCAATGATCTTGTCCATTGTCCTACCCCAGCCCCCGGTAGATCTTGCCCTTGTAAGTAACCACACACACTACAAAACTTCAATTTCAAAGCTTTCCCTTTCTGGCTTCCATTTTCTATCTACTCACGCTTTATCTACTCTATCCAGCTCAGTCCCGCTAGTCCTCTGATTCCAGTTCTCCAGCCCCACCACAACCACCAATCCATTGATTCTACCATCTTTCAACAGCTCCTCTCCCCTCATATCCTCAGTTCCCTCCATGTCCGTCTCAGATCCCACGTTCCCTCGCTGTAATCACTTCCTTGCATACCCCTTCCCTTGTCATCATTCTTTGTTCCACTTTCTTGGCTGAATTAGAAACTTCGTTAAATCCAACTCTCTGTTTAGTCCATTCCTGCTCCTAAAGCAGCTGAACATGGCAAAAGAAAATTATTTTTATTTTAGTTATTTTAATTCCATGAGCCTTAACCTCAACTAAGCCATTGGTGTTGCCCAAAGAGTCCTTGAAAGGCAGCACTGCTGGGGGAGGGCTTATGGAGCCAGACTTCCTGGTTTGGATTTCTCACTCTGCCCCTTAACAGCTGTATCATCATGGGTTATTTATTTTCACTTTCTGTGCCTCAGTCTTTTCATCTGTAAAATAGAAAGAAGCAGAATACTTATCTCTGGGATTGAAGTGAGGATCAAATGAGTGAGCTCTCTGTGCTTCCATCCAAGACCAACCTCCCCCTACTTGTGCCCTAGGTCTCCTGGTTTCCCAAGTCTAGCAATTTTCTGCTTACTCTCCTGCACCATCAAATTTACTGTCTTAACTGTATCATTCCCATCAACATATCTACATACTCTAGTAACCTTCCTTGACCTATCAACCTTCAGGTAGCTTCCCATTTTTCTCTTCCCTCTTCACTGCAAAATGCCTCAAAAGAAGTACCTACATCAATGCCTCTGCCTCCCATTTTGCCTTACATCCACTCCTAGAAGGTTTTTTCACCACTGCTCCATCAAAACTGCTCTTATCAGGGTTAACAATGACCACCGTATTGCCAACACCATGGTAACTCCCCACTCTTGTTTTATTTGCTCGGTCCGTAGCATTTGGCATGGCCAAATGCAACTTGACAGATCAAATGCTTCTTGAAACACTTGTCTCACTTGACTTCCCGGAACCACACCCTCATATTTCTCTTCTTTTCTCCTTGACTACTTCTTTTCAGACTCTTTTACTGTTTCCTTCTCATATTCTTGATGTCTGGACATTGCAAGGATCAGGGGTCCGTGCTTGGCCCTCTTTTCATCTCTACCTGCATTGACTTCCTTGGTGATCTCATCCAGTTTCAAGGGTTAGATGCCATCTCGAACCTGATGATGCCCATATTTATATGCTCTTCCTCCGATATCCTCATGGCTCATTTTATCACTTCCTTCAGGTCTTGGCTCAAATTTCACATCACAGACAGGTGTTCCCACACCATCACTCTATATTCTCTTACTCTGTTTTATTTTCTTCTTAGTACTCTTCTTCATCTGTCATATATTTATTTGTGTATTGAAAGCCTTTTGAGAACAGGGGAATTACCCACTTTGTAGAGTGCCATGTGCATAGAAAGCTACCAATAAATGTGTTAGATAAAATCATGATTTCATTCAGACCTGACAGCACCCCAACAATCCTATTGGAAGAGTTATTACAAATGAAGAAATGGAATCAGTTTAGGCCATTGTCACACAGCTGGCAATTCAGGCAGCCTGACCCCAGAGGCTACCTGCTCCCTAAGGTGCTGCAGAAGCCAGAGGGGTACAGAGAGTCTAGATCACAGGGATACTTTCATGGAATTTATCTTGAGGATAATGGGGAACCACTGAGGTGGGAGTTTCAGGGTGGGGGGGTGACATGCCCTAGATAAAGTTCTGACTGCATCCCATATATGCCCATAATTGCCTGCTCTAGTTCCTGAGTGATCAAATCATGCCGGCTCAGAGGCTGCCTTGGCACTTTGTTGGAAAGTTTAGGCTGACAGTGTGTGTAAGCTTTGCCAGCATCAAACTGGCCTGTGCTGACAATATTTAAGTCAGATTTAGTTAAGAGCTTCAAATCAACTTCACCTTGAGGTCTGTGCAATTAAAAACCTTTCTTGCTGTTTCCGTAGCAGCTCGATAGTTGGCATAATTCCTAAAGAAGCTTATATGTTAATGCCCAAGAACCATTTACTATGCTGTGCACTGCTGACCCAAAATGTCACAACTTGAGTGAGACAGTCTAGTAAAATATTAAGCTGTTTAAAGAACACATTATGTTTCAAACTATAGTTGGGGAGGACAGGGTGTCCAAAAATCTGATTAAATGAACTTTTAAAATACCTGTAATTTGACTTATTTAAAGTTTAGAGCTCCAAAGATCCTGGCCTTTCAGGTAGCTCATGCACAAGGGTTGTAAGATGCATGAGCTATTTCCATATAGACAATAAATGCATTTGGTGAATAGATGCTAAAATTTACGTGTTTCCATGGTGAAATGAACTGCTGTTTCTGTTCTAAAGGGAACCAACTGTTCACCCTCCAATACCTCCAAAGCCCAGTTCTCCTGTTTCATCTCCTAACCAGCTGAGGCGGGATAACAGGTAAGACCTAGCACTCCAGAATTTCTTGCAAAATGAAGTTCAAGGGAAATGAAAGCAAATGAATTGTGACTTGTTTTGTGCAAATCATGGGTATGTTTTGTGTGCATATTCACTGAAGAAGCACTTGGAAAGATTTTCTAATTCTATTTGCCCACACAAACGTGTATTTATGTTTGTCGTTGGATACTTATGGCCATTACTTGTCTTATGGAAGTACTTTCAATATAGAAACTAAACAGTAGTCATGTCCAGGAAGTGGGTAGTTCTTTAGTCTTATTTTAATTGAGACATTTGTAATTTATTTCAAAACTATCACAAAATTTGAAAAAATGTTCTAATTAACTTGTCTCCGAACCAAGAAAAAAAGACAGACTTGCTTTTCTACTTTGAATCTCCAGTGCTCTATAATTAATACTTAAAAACAAATTCAGAGATCTGAACATCTTCCCATGTGTTCCTGTTAAACAGTTTAATCATATCGTATCGAACTGTTTTTCAAGACCTACATGGCACATTTCCATTATTATTGAGAGAATTAAAAAATGGTATCTCAATGAAGACTGAATACATTAGATTTGCTTAATGGCCTGCCTTTGATTCTTTTGTATTTTTACTTTTTGATGGTGATTCTTTTGACAACATGTAAGACAATTTGAGAACTATTCTTTATTAAGGGGGTAACTTCAGCCAGAAAATGCTGATTGGGTGGCAGGGCTGTGTAGCTTTAGGCATTCAACCTAAGAGTTAAAAACCCAGGTCTGAATTTCTATTCAGTGAAATTTCACAGTACCTTTGAAATTTTGTCCTTGGGAGGAGAAGATACTTTTTTTTAATGTTAAGAGAATACTTCTTCATTGAATTAATTAAAATATAGGCCAGATTTATAATTTTTAATTTGCGCAACGGTTATAATTATACTCTTAAAAATAACTTCTCAGGCTTTCTATCTTACATTATTTTTCCTTTTACTCTGATAGTACTGAACAATTAAATCTTAATTTGAATAAGATTTTTTAGGGGGCTAAAAAAAGTTGGTGTTAGTACCACCTAAATTCTAAACTAAAACTCGGGACTCTAGAGCAGTGACCTTGTACAGATTCAAAAGAAGCTAGATTCCGTGGGAACTGGTCTAATCCATTTTTACTACTCTAATTTATTTCTTCCACAAATGATCTTAAATATAAAATGAGGACAACTTGCATGTTAAAACCCTGATTACTTTAATCACAGCAAGATGACTTTAATGAAAGAATATGAAAGGGAAGTGTTTCCTATGTAATTAACACATGTCCTCAGGAGTACAAAAAAATAGTTGAATATAATTTCTTGAGAACAAGCAAGAATGTATAAGTAGGCCAATCAGATACTTAGAAAAACAGCAGAGAAAAGTCTTATATCACAAATTGTAACAGAACCTAGTACTGTAAAATTTAATTCTAACAACTCAGTGTGGTCTTTCTCAATGTGGTGGGTGTACTGGAAATATGAAAGTCTTTACCATCTTATCTGAGAAAACATATTTCAAATGGGATATTCAAATGGGATTCAAATGGGATAAGTATTTGGGATAAGTATGGGATAATGGGATAAGTATTCAAATGGGATAAGTATTCAAATGGGATAAGTCTTTGAGAAAAAAATCTGATACCTAACAAAAAATGATTCTTCTTATTATTATTTTTTATTTTATTTATTTATTTTTGGCTGCGTTGGGTCTTCTTTGCAGTGCACAGGCTTCTCACTGAGGTGGCCTCTCCCGTTGCAGAGCACGGGCTCTAGGCATGTGGGCCTCAATAGTTGTGGCATGCGGGCTCAGCAGTTGTGGCTCACGGGCTCCAGGGCGCGGGCTTCAGTAGCTGTGGCGCACGGGCTCAGCTGCTCCGCGGCATGTGGGATCTTCCCGGACCAGGGCTGGAACCCGTGTCCCCTGCATTGGCAGGCGGACTCTTAACCACTGAGCCACCAGGGAAGCCCTGATTCTTATTATTTTTAAATATTGTATCATTATCTAATAGAGATAAGTGTAAAAATTCTTTATTGATGACTGGAAACTAAAATAAAATGAACATGAACATATTTAGAAGATTTTTATCTCCAGTAGTGGTATTGTTCAAACACACTTTCATCTCTTTGAATGTAAATGTTTTCTCATAAATTTAAATCTAACAGAGAAGTGTTTTCTTACCTAACAGACATTATCTTTAACTTGAAAAATATAGGCAGATATGTCCACCTAAACCAAGTGCATATACAGAAACCAGCAGATCTGCTGAAAGAAATATAAGGTATAGTGGTCTATATCTATATATCTATATCTGTGTAATTGTAGATATGATAAAGTATGCTTTGTTGGAACACAAACATACCTAAAATTAATAATAAAATAGACAAATCAGTTTTCCAGCTGACTTCAATAGTGGGTAATAAATGTTTTTATATGTACCTACAGAATTTTATTACTTTTATTTCTATTCTAAGCATTACATTATGAGCAACCAAAATTGTCTGAACATGATAACAGAATAAGATTAAACCCCTTAAGACAGGAAAACCGCTGTTGTTGACGTGTAAGTGAATAGGTGGAAATATAGTTATTTGATTGAACATCTGCAAAAGCTTTGCCTAGAACTGGCTGTATGACAAGATCATATTCAGCTTCACCTGCACCATCAGAAAAAGGCTTACAAATTGCACTGATGCTTTTGAGCAAGGTTTCCCCCTGACAGTGCTGGTTTACGCCTGTTGTCTTGAACATCCCATCCAATTTAGTACTTGTTTTGGATATTTATTTATTTATTTGAAAAACACTATTTTTAAAATTAGTTTTTGAACAATGTTATTTTATAGATCTATCAATATGATAAACCAATTTTTTTATTATGGTTAAAAACCTAACATAATTTACCATCTTAACCATTATAATAAGCCAATTTTTTTAGACAATTTTTTTTGACTGAAACACATTTTCCAAAGTGCCAAACTTACATATTTTTATTTTCTTTATTATCTCCCTTGACTCTCAGGCATGCATCACACAGGTATCTTACCTTTGGGGAGAGTACCCTGTACTTAGTACCTTAAGGTACAGCTCTATCTCTATCTTTCCCAAACTATGTCCCATGTGCCACAAGATGTCAATGAATGTTTTGTGAAAGAAGCATTTAATGGCTTACATGTTTAGGAAACACAATGGAATAGAGCTCTCTATCGTGAACTTCCCAGAACCTTCAGTGTGCTTATACATATTCCAAATCTCTAAAAGTCGGTTATGTTTCCCAAATTTACTTGACTACAAAATTCTATCTTCGTGGAACCCTATTAACTTTCTAAGATATCATTTATGAAGCACAGGTCTTAATTACAGGTAAAGCTGTAAGGATTTCCCTAATTATTCCTTTTCATGACCTAGGGAGACCAGAGGGGATTCAAGCTCAGCTACAGTTTTAAATGTACTTTCTTTCCCTTTGGAAACATAAGAAGACAGATACTTTCACCTCATATAAGGGACTAATTGATCATCTGAATATGTTGCTTAATGCTCCTTGGTTGGTAGAAAAACTTCGGAACATGTTTCTGTGTTTACTTTTGCAGTTAATTGAATTTTTTTTCCATATCCTTTTTTTTTTTTAATATCCACCCTTTTTTTTTTTAGATTCTTTTCCCATATAGGCCATTACAGAGTATTGAGTAGAGTTCACTGTGCTATACAGCAGGTTCTTATTAGTTATCTATTTTATATATAGTAATGTGTATATGTCAATACCAATCTCCCAATTTATCCATATCCTTTTAAGTATATAAATTGTGTACAACCAATATCAGTCTTTAGGAGAAACTGCAGTTATTTCAGTGAGCAGTAGATGGCAGAGCCCATGCCCAGGTGGAGTGACTGGTGTGTGTGTGTGTGTGTGTGTGTGTGAATGCCGTGAGCTGACATGACAGACTATTTTGTTATTCAGTTAAACTCAGTAACTCCTGATAACACTTGGAGTTTTGCTTTCTTCACTGAACACAGATCAGACATTTTAGCTCCTTCATTGACCTTAGTTTGTTTGTTTGAAGGGGTCAGGATCTTGAAAACATCGTCAAAGTGGCCACTTCATTTCAGAAAGCTGACAAGGGGTAAGAGCTCAAGAGCTTTTGAACTTGCATTTTTCTTCTCTTTTTGTTTCAAATGCTGTTTATCACATATAATTTCAAAGAAGAAAGACTCAGGCTCTCTAGATTAGCGTGGTAATTAGAAATGGGTGGTACTAACATTTATGGACACTCTTCATCCTCTGCTTTCTCTTCTGGTGAGTAGTGCTCATCCTGGTCACCATAGTTGTCCATGATGGTGACCTTATTCCAAACCCTGAGTCCTGTATTTATGTTGCTGACCCAGATCCTTATTTATCTGTCTCCCCAGCACCCCCATTTAGAATGTCCTAGGCTATTTTCACCTTCCTCCCCAAATGTGCTATTTCCTGCCTTCTCTCATTTAGGCAAGATCACCTTTCTGGAACCATTTTTTTTTTAAACATCATTATTGGCGTATAATTACTTTACAATGGTGTGTTAGTTTCTGCTGTATAACAAAGTGAATCAGCTATATGTATACATATATCCCCATATCTCCTCCCTCTTGCATCATCCTCCCTCCCACCCTCCCTATCCCACCCCTCTAGGAGGTCACAAAGCACCGAGCTGATCTCCCTGTGCTATGCGGCTACTTCCAACTAGCTATCTATTTTACATTTGGTAGTGTATGTATGTCCATGCCACTCTCTCACTTTGTCCCAGCTTACCCTTCCCCCGCCCCGTGTCCTCAAGTCCGTTCTCTATGTCTATGTCTCTATTACTGTTCTGCCCCTAGGTACTTCAGTACTTTTTTTTTTTTTAGATTCCATACATATGTGTTAGCATACAGTATTTGTTTTTCTCTTTCTGACTTACTTCACTCTGTATGACAGTCTCTAGGTCCATTCACCTCACTACACATTTGTTTCTTTTTAAGGCTGAGTAATATTCCATTGTATATATGTGCCACATCTTCTTTATCCATTCATCAGTTCATGTACACTTAGGTTGTTTCCATGTCCTGGCTATTGTAAATAGAGCTGCAATGAACATTGTGGTACATGACTCTTTTTGAATTATGGTTTTCTCAAGGTGTATGCCCAGTAGAGGGATTGCTGGGTCATATGGTAGTTCTATATTTAGGTTTTTAAAGAACTTCCATACTGTTCTCCATAGTGGCTGTATCAATTTACATTCCCACCAATAGTGCAAGAGGGTTCCCTTTTCTCCACACCCTCTCCAGCATTTATTGTTTGTAAATTTTGTGATGATGGCCATTCTGAGATATCACAATGAGGTGACACCTCATTGTAGTATTGATTTGCATTTCTCTAATGATTAGTGATGTTGAGCATCCTTTCATGTGTTTGTTGGCGATCTGTATATCTTCTTTGGAGAAATGTTCATTCAGGTCTTCTGCCCATTTTTGGATTCTGTTGTTTGTTTTCTGATATTGAGCTGCATGAGCTGCTTGTATATTTTGGAGATTAATCCTCTGTCAGTTGCTTCATTTGCAAATATTTTCTCCCATTCTGAGGGTTGTATTTTCATCTTGTTTATGGTTTCCTTTGCTGTGCAAAAACTTTTAAGTTTAATTAAGTCCCATTTGTTTATTTTTGTTTCAATTTCCATTTCTCTTGCTGTGTTTTATGTCATAGAGTGTTCCTCCTGTTTTCCTCTAAGAGTTCTATATTGTCTGGCCTTACATTTAGGTCTTTAATCCATTTTGAGTTTATTTTTGTGTACGGTGTTAGGGAGTGTTCTAATTTCATTCTTTTCATGTAGCTGTCCAGTTTTCCCAGAACCACTTATTAAAGAGGCTGCCTTTTCTCCATTGTGTATTCTTGCCTCCTTTATCACAGATAAGGTGACCATATGTGCGTGGGTTTATCTCTGGGCCTTCTATCCTGTTCCACTGATCTATATTTCTGTTTTTGTGCCAATACTATACTGTCTTCATTACTGTAGCTTTGTAGTATAGTCTGAAGTCAGGGAGCCTGATTCCTCCAGCTCTGTTTTTCTTTCTCAAGATTGCTTTGGCTATTTGGGGTCTTTTATGTTTCCATACACATTGTGAACTTTTTAGTTCTAGTTCTGTAAAAAATGCCATTGGTAGTTTGATAGGGATTGCACTGAATCTGTAGATTGCTTTGGGTAGTAGAGTCATTTTCACAACGTTGATTCTTCCAATCCAAGAACATGGTATATCTCTCCATCTGTTTGCATCATCTTTAATTTCTTTCATCAGAGTCTTATAGTTTCCTACATACAGGTCTTTGGTCTCCTTAGGTAGGTTTATTCCTAGGTATTTTATTCTTTTTGTTGCAATGGTGAATGAGAGTGTTTCCTTAATTTCTCTCTCAGATTTTTCATCATTAGTGTATAGGAATGAAAGAGATTTCTGTGCATTAAGTTTGTATCCTGCTACTTGACCACATTGATTGATTAGCTCTAGTAGTTTTCTCGTAGCATCTTTAGGATTCTCTATGTATAGTACCATGTCATCAACAAACAGTGACAGTTTTACTTCCTCTTTTCCTGTTTGGATTCCTTCTATTTCTTTTTCTTCTCTGATTCCTGTGGCTAAAACTTCCAAAACAATGTTGAATAATAGTGGTGAGAGTGGGCAACCTGTCTTGTTCCTGATCTTACGGAAAATGCTTTCAGTTTTTCACCATTGAGAATGATGTTGGGTGTGGGTTTGTCATATATGGCCTTTATTATGTTGAGGTAAGTTCCCTCTATGCCTACCTTCTGGAGGATTTTTATCATAAATGGGTGTTGAATTTTGTCAAAAGCTTTTTCTGCATCTATTGAGATGATCATATGTTTTTTCTCCTTCAATTTGTTAATATGGATTATCACATTGATTGATTTGCATATGTTGAAGAATTCTTGCATTCCTTAAATAAACCCCACCTGATCATGGTGTATGATCCTTTTAATGTGCTGTTGGATTCTATTTGCTAGTCTTTTGTTGAGGATCTTTGCATCTATGCTCATCAGTGATATTGGCCTGTAGTTTTCTTTTTGTTTGTAACATCTTTGTCTGGTCTTGGTATCAGGGTGACAGTGTCCTCATAGAATGAGTTTGGGAGTGTTCCTCCCTCTGCTATATTTTGGAAGAGTTTGAGAAGGATAGGTGTTAGCTCTTCTCGAAGTGTTTGATAGAATTCGCCTGTGAAACCATCTGGTCCTAGGCTTTTTTTTGTTGTTGGAAGATTTTTAATTACAGTCTCAATTTCAGTGCTTGTGATTGGTCTGTTTATATTTTCTATTTCTTCCTGGTTCAGTCTCAGAAAGTTGTGCTTTTCTAAGAATGTGTCCATTTCTTCCAGGTTGTGCATTTTATTGGCATATAGTTGCTTGTAGTAATCTCTCATGATCTTTTGTATTTCTGCAGTGTCAGTTGTTACTTTTTCTTTTTCATTTCTAATTCTGTTGATTGAGTCTTCTCCCTTTTTTTCTTGATGCATATGGCTGATGGTTTATCAATTTTGTTTATCTTCTCAAAGAACCAGCTTTTTAGTTTTATTGATCTCTGCTATCATTTTCTTCATTTCTTTTTCATTTATTTCTGATCTGATCTTTATGATTTCTTTCCTTCTGCTAACTTTGGATTTATTTTGTTCTTCTTTCTCTAATTGCTTTAGGTGTAAGTTTAGGTTATTTATTTGAAATGTTTCTTGTTTTTTGAGGTAGGATTGTATTGCTATAAACTTCCCTCATAGAACTGCTTTTGCTGCATCCCATACGTTTTGGGTTGTCATGTTTTCATTGTCATTTGTCTCTAGGTACTTTCTGATTTTCTCTTTGATTCCTTCAGTGATCTCTTGGTTATTTAGTAACGTATTGTTTAGCCTTCATGTGTTTGTGTTTTTTACTCTTTTTCCCCCCTGTAACTGATTTCTAATCTCATAGCGTTTTGGTCAGAAAGGATACTTGATACGATTTCAGTTTTGTTAAATTTACCAAGGCTTGATTGTGACCCAAGATATGATCTATCCTGGAGAATGTTCCATGAGCACTTGAGAATAAAGAGTATTCTGTTGTTTTTGGATGCAATGTGCTATAAATATCAATTAAGTCCATCTTGTTTAATGTATCATTTAAAGCTTGTGTTTCCTTATTTATTTTCATTTTGGATGATCTGTCCATTGGTGAAAGTGGGGTGTTAAAGTCCCCTAATATTATTGCATTACTGGCAATTTCCCCTTTTATGGCTGTTAGTCTTTGCCTTATGTATTGAGGTGCTCCTATGTTGGGTGCATAAATATTTACAATTGTTATATTTTCTTCTTGGATTGATCCCTTCTTTGTCTCTTGTAATAGTATAGTCTATATTTCAAAGTTTTTTTTGTCTGATAAGAGAATTGCTACTCCAGCTTTCTTTTGATTTCCATTTGCATGGAATATCTTTTTCTATCCCCTCACTTTCAGTCTGTATGTGTCCCTACAACTGAAGTGGGTCTCTTGTAAACAGCATATATACAGGTCTTGTTTTTGCATCCATTCAGCCAGTCTATGTCTTTTGGTTGGAGCATTTATTCCATTTACCTTTAAGGCAATTATCGATATGTATGTTCCTATTACCATTTTCTTAATTGTTTTGGGTTTGTTATTTTAGGTGTTTTCCTTCTCTTGTGTTTCCTGCCTAGAGAAGTTCCTTTAGTATTTGTTGTAAAGCTGGTTTGGTGGTGCAGAATTCTCTTAGCTTTTGCTTGTCTATAAAGGTTTTAATTTCTCAGTCGAATCTGAATGAGATCCTTGGTGGGTAGAGTAATCTTGATTTTAGGTTTTTCCCTTTCATCACTTTAAATATGTCCTGCCACACCCTTCTGGCTTGCAGATTTTCTGCTGAAAGATCAGCTGTTTACCTTATGGGGATTCCCTTGTATAATATTTGTTGTTTTTCCCTTGCTGCTTTTAGTATTTGTTCTTTGTATTTAATTTTTGATAATTTGATTAACATGTGCCTTGGTGTGTTTCTCCTTGGATTTTTCCTGTATGGGACTCTCTGCTCTTCCTGGACTTGACTACTTCCTTTCCCATATTATGGAAGTTTTCAACTATAATCTCTTCAAATATTTTCTCAGTCCCTTTCTTTTTCTCTTCTTCTTCTGGGACCCCTATAATTCAAATGCCGGTGTGTTTAATGTTGTCCCAGAGGTCTCTGAGACTGTCCTCAATTCTTTTCATTCTTTTTTCTTTATTCTGCTCTGCTGTAGTTATTTCCACTATTTTATCTTCCAGGTCACTTATCCGTTCCTCTGCCCCGGTTATTCTGCTATTGATTCTTTCCAGAGAATTTTTAATTTCATCTATTGTGTTGTTCCTCATTGTTTGTTTGCTCTTTAGTTCTTCTAGGTCCTTGTTAAATGTTTCTTGCATTTTCTCCCTCTATTTCCAAGATTTTGGATCATGTTTACTATCATTACTCTGAATTCTTTTTCAGGTAGACTGCCTATTTCCTCTTCATTTGTTTGGTCTGGTGGGTTTTTACCTTGCTCCTTCATCTGTTGTGTATTTCTCTGTCTTCTCATTTTGCTTAACTTACTATGTTTGGGGTCTTCTTTATACAGGCTGCAGGTTCATAGTTCCCGTTGTTTTTGGTGTCTGCCCTCAGTGGGTAAGGTTGGTTCAGTGGGTTGTGTAGGATTCCTGGTGCAGGGGACTTGTGCCTGTGTTCTGGTGGATGAGGCTGGATCTTGTCTTTCTGGTGGGCAGGAACGTGTCCGGTGGTGTGTTTTGGGGTGTCTGTGAACTTAGTATGATTTTAGGCAGGCTCTCTGCTAACGGGTGGGGTTATTTTCCTGTCTTGCTAGTTGTTTGGCATGGGGCATCCAGCACTGGTTGTTGAGTGGAGCCGGGTCTTAGCATTGAGATGGAGGTCTCTGGGAGAGCTCTCCCTGATTGATATTACGTGGGGCCAGGAGGTCTCTGGTGGACCAATGTCCTGAACTCGGCTCTCCCACCTCAGAGGCTCAGGCCTGACACCCGGCCGGAGCATCAAGACCCTGTCAGCCACACAGCTCAGAAGAAAACGGAGGGAAAAAAAAGAAAGAAAATAATTAAAATTTTAAAAAAATTAATTATTAAAGTAAAAAAATTAAAAGTAATAAAAAAAGAAAAGAAATGAGCAACCAAACCAATATACAATTCCATCAATGATAACGAGCACTAAAAACTATATTAAAAAAAAAAAAGGACAGATAGAACCCTAGGACAAATGGTAAAAGAAAACCTATACAGAGAAAATCACACAAAGAAGCATACATATACACACTCACAAAAAGAGAAAAAGGAAAAAAATATATATTATATATATAAAATAAAGGAAGAGAGCAACCAAATCAATAAACAAATCTACCAATTATAGTAAGCATAAAAACAGAAAAAAATTAGATGAAGAAAGCAAACTCCAAGTCTACAGTTGCTCCCAATGTCCACCTTCTCAATTTGGGATGATTCATTGTCTATTCAGGTATTCCACAGATGCAGGTACATCAGGTTGACTGTGGAGATTTAATCCACTGCTCCTAAGGCTGCTGGGAGAGATTTCCCTTTCTTTTCTTTGTTTGCACAGCTCCTGGGGTTCAGCTTTGGATTTGGCCCCGCCTCTGCGTGTAGGTCGCCTGAGGGCATCTGTTCTTCGCTCAGACAGGACAGGGTTAAAGGAGCAGCTGATTCGGGGGCTCTGGCTCACTCAGGCCGGGGGGAGGGAGGGGTACGGAGTGCGGGGCGGGCCTGCAGCGGCAGAGGCCGGCGTGACGTTGCACCAGCGTGAGGCGCGCCATGCGTTCTTCCGGGGGAGTTGTCCCTGGATCCCGGGACTCTGGCAGTGGCGGGCTGCACGGGGTCCCGGGAGGGGAGGTGTGGAGAGTGACCTGTGCTTTCACACAGGCTTCTTGGTAGCGGCAGCAGCAGCCTTGGCGTCTCATGCCTGTCTCTGGGGTCCACGCTGATCACGGCGGCTCGCACCCGTCTCTGGAGCTCCTTTAAGCGGCGCTCTTAATCCCCTCTCCTCGCGCACCAGGAAACAAAGAGGCAAGAAAAGTCTCTTGCGTCTTCAGTAGGTCCAGATTTTTTCCCAGACTCCCTCCCGGCTAGCCGTGGTGCACTAGCCCCCTTCAGGCTGTGTTCACGCTGCCAACCCCAGTCCTCTCCCTGGGATCCGACCTCTGAAGCCTGAGCCTCAGCTCCCAGCCCCCGTCCGCTCCGTCGGGGGAGCAGACAAGCCTCTCAGGCTGGTGAGTGCTGGTCGGCACTGATCCTCTGTGCGGGAATCTCTCCGGTTTACCCTCAGCACCAATGTGGCTGCGCTCTCCTCCGTGGTTCCGAAGCTTCCCGCCCCTTGCCCCCTCGCCCACCCTCCGTGTCCACCAGTGAAGGGGCTTCCTAGTGTGTGGAAACCTTTCTCCTTCACAGCTTCCTCTCACTGGTGCAGGTCCCATCCCTATCCTTTTGTCTCTGTTTTTTCTTTTGCCCTACCCAGGTACGTGGGGAGTTTCTTGTCTTTTGGGAGGTCCGAGGTCTTCTGCCAGCGTTCAGTAGGTGTTCTGTAGGAGTTGTTCCACAAGTAGATGCAGTTTTGTTGTATATGTGGGGAGGAAGGTGATCTCCACACCTTGCTCCTCCGCCATCTTAAAGGTCCCTCCCGGAATCATTTTTGATTCTTTCATGTCTTGACCCCTTTGTGTAGTATTAGGCACATATGGATTAAATGTCTAAAATGCCCTGCACACCCCCACGACCTCACCCCAGTTCAGACCATCATTGGTTCCATCACAGGTTATCAGAATAGGTATCCAGATTGACTTACACTCCTCATCTCTCCCCCCAGTAGACCATTACTACCCATCACTGCCAGAGTTTTCTTTCTACGATTCTGCTGGAAAAATCACTCCACCTGGCTCCCCATTGCCTGTTCAATTATGTATTCAATTATGTATAACCTCATTCAATGCCTTGATAACCTGCCTCCAACCTAACATTCCTTAGCAATTTCTGACTTCACCCTTACATTACATCCTACATGCAGTACCAAATTTAATCACTTTCTTTCTGTAGTTTCCAGAGCCTCTGCCTTTCTTTATACCATTCCATCCACATGGTGGCCTTTTCCAACCTCAAGGCCACCATATCCATCCATCCAAGTCCCACCCATTTTTCAAGATCCAGATCACATACCACCTCCTCTGTGAAGTCTTCCCTGAGTGATCCAGTGAGATGTGACTTCTGCCTCTCTAAGCTATTACAGCTCCATTATTCATATTATATAACAACTAATCATATTTGGTATAGTTTCGTGGTATTTATGTAAATGTCTCATCTTTATTATCTCTTTAATCTCTTAGAGCAGATTTTTTGTCCTACCATCTGTCATCTGCAAAGTCTGACACAATGTTTTGTGCAAAGTAGAAGTGTTTATATAGTAGATAATGGTAAAACAATGATGAGCAGTGAGAAAACCCTGAGTATAAACATTCCATAGTTTAAATCCTGTGCCTACAAAATTTTTCCTTGTTTAATGGAATTTAGCAGTGCTAAGAATGTTATTAAGGATTGCAGTCTCAGTCAAAGAACTGAAGAGAAGAAACAGAAGTGACACTTAGCTCTTTGCTGCAAACTCATGGACAAAGTAGTAGCTCTAGATCCAGACAGAGATAGTCGAAATTATCCTGAATGTTTTCATTTCTTTGTTGTCTACGTGCCTAGATCTCTAATTTTATTTAATTATTTTTGTTTGAGGTAATATTTTATTTTTAATAGGGATTGGACAGTTTTTTGGACTGGATAGATTTTTGGTGGGTGTTTAAGGGAGAGATAGGTGAGCGATGCTGAAGGGCACTTATGGTTTGGCACAAGTCCAACAAAAACAGTGAGAGCTGCAGTTAGTTTAACTTTCCTGTCCCCTCTCCCTCACCAGGATGCACGAATTCCACAGCCAGATACGTTCTTCATGGGGAGAAGCTGTTGCTTTGACGTGGGCCAGGGGAAATGTCTTTTGCATCGATAGCTGAGAATCGTTACTGTGGACTGTCTAGAGGGATGAGACACAGCTGTATTTATCTTAGTTGCTTTGTAATACTCCTTTGAAAAATGAACTCTTACTCCTATCTGACTAAGAGCATTTAATTTATTGTAAATGCAGTGGTGAAATTTAATATCCAAAGCTTTCATCAATTTAAGGCCATTTTGAAAACTCAACTCCTTTGTTCAGAGTGCAGCCCCCATTTCACTTAATTTCCCACAGAGTGTCTTCTCATGATTTATGTTAATTTTCTCGTGGAAGCCCAAATCCTGATCTCATCATTGTGACTCACCAGTCAGAAAGGTCTAGGGCTAAAATTTACAGAGTTTGCTCTTTCCCTTGGGGACATGGAACAGATTTGTAGCCTCAGTGTTGGAAGGTAGAATTTCAAATAAGAAATGACAATGCAGCATTGTGTCAGGGCACTGGGTAGTGTTTGTCTCACACAAGGATAGAATGTTAATCCATTTTTGGTCAGGGTCAGCAACTTTCACATTTCTATATTTATTCTCAGCCTTCAGTTCTTCCATTGAATATGCAATATTACGTGAAACGATTCATCTCTGTGATGGCTGTTGATTGAATGAGTTTTTCAGATTCCTGAGAGAGCTGTTTCAGTAGTTATTCTGGTTATCTGCTATGCCAGGCATCTTCTAAGCACATTACTGACTCAACGACCATAGCTCTCTAAGGCTGAGCCAAAGTCTTGGTGCCTCTAAATTCAGTTTAAAAAATAAATATAATGAGCATTTTTAAATGAAAAAATTAATATCGACTGGAAACTGTTTACTATAATTGCCAAAATTAAATTGAGAGTTTATGACATGCCAGGTATAATCCTAATCACTTTCTATTCATTAATTTATTGGTTCTTTTTTGAGGTAGGTACAATTAGTATTCTTATTTTACAGATGAAAATAATTGAGGGAGCAAGAGGTTAGGTAACTCACCCAGAGTCACCAACTAATAACTACCTGACTAGAATCCAGGTATCCCTAACTTGGGAACCTGAATGTCTAACTACCAAGTTACTTGGCCTCATGGCCTCCTGGTCAACATCAATGATGACTTGAGAAGAAAGAGGAACATTCAGGAAGTGTGAAAAATATGTGAGGCTAGAGCAGGAAGAAGGGAAAACCAAGACTTGTGAACTGGAAAACTGGGCGGGGAAGGCAAGAGAAATGGGGGTGAAGTGGGTGGATAGAAGGGTTGAGGAGAGGATATACTGTGAGGAGCAAACAGGAATGAAAAACCACTGCGGCTGCCTTCCTTGGGGAGAAGGCTGAGCTCCTGTGGTTCTAAGGAATATTCCAGAATCCAGGGGGTTAGCTTAAACAAGTAGCTTCTGAAGAAGCAGTCAGTAGAGTCTTTACAGTTTTCAAGTATGGAAACAGGAGAGCAAGTGTAGCTGAACTGGAATAAGGGAGAGTAGAGTTCAAGAGAGAAGCCAGACTTACTGATAAATGAGTGTTTTCCAAAAGCTGCTTTGTGCAAGTACATTATGCAAAGATAGAATCTATAATTAGTCAACATACCTGAATTTGTTGATTCAAGTAAAACCTGTATTAAGGCATCTACTGTGTGAAAAACCCCGTATTAAACACTGAAGAGGATCCAATATAAAATACATTTCGAAATTTTAAGTGGTGTGTGTGTGTGTCTGTGTGTGTGTGTGTGTGTGTGTGTGTGTGTGTGTTTCTATGTACACTAGTATCGGTAGAAGCAAGGACATTAACATGAGACAAGTGTATGATTACTATATTACAAAGTATAGCAATGTAGGTACCGTAAAGGAGATACAAAAATCCAAAACGCTGCAAGGCTTCCAAAAATGTAGGGGACTCTACTCAGTTAAAGGACTGGGAAAGATTTCTTGGCGAAAGGGGTGTTTGAGGAGAGCTTTGAGAGATAGAGAGAATTTTCATGGATGATAAATGTGGGACATACATTGAACTTCAGAGAACTCAGAAATAGTTGTTTTAAGCTGAATCTGCCCCAGGATTTTACTAATGTAAGATATTCTTTTCTCTCCCCAAAGTGAAGACTTAGATAATCTCAACAAAATGAACAAAAGCTTGAATAGGTAAGATTTTAAAACATCTATTTTTTCGCTTTATTACTGAATTTGCTTTGTTATTTTTCAGTATTTGAGCATGAGGACCCATATACTGGGCTAGTCAAAAGCGTCCTACAAATCTTGAATAAAAAGCTTGCAGAAATCGTTTCATCATTGTTATAAATGGTTATTACAATTTAAAGACACTAATATTGAAGTGTCTTTGATTTTCACACACCAGTGTTTAGTAAGGCAGTTATAAAAATAACCACATTTCTCTTCCTGAATGCTAATATATTAGTATGTAAACAATTTGGTTTGGTCACTGAATGCTTGTAGTTGAACCACTACAAAAACCACTCATCTTCTTAGTTAACATTATCTCCTTATTGTGAGTCATTTGTAATTGCATAACTTAAAGATCATATTAATTGAGGTTTGTGTTAGAGGTCTGTGCAATTTTAGTTCTCTCTCTGTTACTTGGCACACTAACATACAAAACGGGCAGGGACCAAAGTGAAGAAGAAACAAAGTAAATGTCCGTTTTCTTATCTATAAAGAGAGGAGGTATTAGATTAAGAATCAGACTTCATGGCCTACTGGGACCAGGCAGGGATAGATGAGTGAAGGGAGCTGGCTCTGTATTGTAGAGAGAGCGCCCTGACCGGGAGAGCCCAGCTGTTTCTCAGCTCCAGCTGATGTTGCTACGTGAGAATTTGAGCCTAAAATTGCAGGACACTTTCAGGAGATCCTGAAACTCCAGGTGTCTACATGTAATGGCCAGCTTTGTAAATATTGGTCCACATAAAAAACAAAAACACTCCATGAACCCAAACAACACATCCATGAACCTATTACAGCTTGTAGATCCCCAGTCTGTATCTTTTCTTTTCTTTAAGGTCCACTGCAATTTAAATTTTGAGTCTAGGAAGATACCTGTTTGGAATAAAGTGATTTCAAGAATTGTAGCTCATCTTTCCTAACCAGCTATTTTTCCTGTCTTAGGTATAAACTTATCTATGTTTTTATGAGTTAAGTATCCATTATTAGCACTGATGAGACTCTTTGTTCAATACATTTAAAGAAATAAGGGTATTGATGGTCTCTTTAGAGCAAATCTTAAGGCAGAGCCAACAGAGAAAATGTAAGTGTGTCTGTCTCTAACCTGAAAATATTATCTCCCAGATTGCTTGTTTTATTCTTTCAGACATTATTAGCTGGAAGGGAGTTATGTCCTCTGGCATAAAAATGTCCTAGCAGATGGGGCAGTGCACTCAGTATTGTAAATTTAGTTCAGACATGATTGCCCAGAAGGATTTCTGCTGCTCTATTCAGTAAGAGTAAATGAGCAATTCATGAAAAATTTTTACTGTATCTGACCTTTCAGGATACCACACAATTTTATTTCAATATGCAGTCTTTTATTTGAATTTCTTTGTGTTTTATAGACCCAAAAGCCTTGAAAATCTCATTGTTGTGAATACCCAGACAGACAAAGATGGCAAAGGGTAAGATTTGATTGAGACTCATACAGGCTTCTTTGATTGAGTCCTAAACTGTATGCCATTTCCTGGGGAGACCCCCTGCTCAAGACAAAAGTCAGACAGGCTGGTGGAAGAGGCACTTTATCAGGGTCAGGAGATGGGTCGGTGTCTTGGTGCTGGCTCTGCCACCAACATCAATCTGGGTGACCCTGGACAAGTAGCTTAACCTCTGGAGACCTCTGTTTCCTCAGTCCATAAAATGAAGGGTATGATCTAGATGGTCTCTAAGTTCCCTTTTACATCTAAAAGTGAAAGAAATCAAACTGACTGTTACAAGTAGTGAACAGTAGGCTGGTTTATGAACTAAATATGTTCACTATAGGACATATTGATACTGGGAGCATAGCCCCTCACCACTGAAGTCTTTCTAAGGGACTGAGGCATTTTTCAGTTGGAATCTTGATTGAGTCACTTCATATGTATATCACTCAGATATACTTGTAAACATCTCAAGGTCAAAAGCCATGCTTTTATTTATTTTGTATCATAAAAAAGATTAATTAATGATCAGTAACCATTAATTTAAAGAGCATTTAAAGAGGTTAACTTATAGTTTTAGACTGACACTGATATACTAGAAAATGAATTACTACTGACATTATTTTTCATGTTGAAAGAAATCAAACTTTTGACAGTTTCATTAAAGAAAATCCCAGAACAATCAAGAATGACAAAGGATAAAGATTTCTGAGGTCTCTACTGCTTTTTCTCCAGATTGGCTGTTTATCTTGTATTCAGTGTGTCATTAGATTTGCCTTTTCCTACCATGATGATTATTTCTATTGTCCTGGTTATCTTTAAAAACCATTGATCTGTGCCAAGCTGTGCACAGATGGGTATTCTAGCATTCCAAGTCAAACTCTGCAGTATGCCTTCTTAACCCTCTCTGATGTAGAACACAACAAAGTCTATATAACGAAAAGTGGGGGCAATCACAAACTCCATTCAGACACTGAACACTTATTACCAACATATTACTATAATGTGAATGTGCAAACATTATTACAGGTGATTTTTTTTTTCCAAATGGGGAACAGATGAAGTGGAAAGCAGTCAGTTCTCTGTAAGTGGCTATATGAGTTTTACAGGAAAAGATGAGATTTCAGGTTTTTTAAGAAATGAAATTTGGAAAATGAAATTAAACATCCTCTAGAAGGAATAAATAGCAGAATAGCTGGGGCAGAGGAACAGATAAGTGACCTGGAAGATAAAATAGTGGAAATAACTATCACAGAGCAGAATAAAGAAAAAAGAATGAAAAGAATTGAGGACAGTCTCAGAGACCTCTGGGACAGCATTAAACGCACCAACATTCAAATTATAGGGATCCCAGAAGAAGAAAAGAAGAGAGGGACTAAGAAAATATTTAAAGACATTATAGTTGAAAACTTCCCTAATATGGGAAAGGAAATAGTCATTCAAATCCAGGAAGCACAGAGAGTCTCATACAGGATAAATCCAAAGAGAAACATGCCAACACACATATTAATCAAACTATTAAAAATTAAATACAAAGAAAAAATATTAAAAGCAGCAAGTGAAAAACAACAAATAACATACAAGGGAATCCCCATAAGGTTAACAGCTGATCTTTCAGCAGAAACACTGCAAGCCAGAAGGGATTGGCAGGACATATTTAAAGTGATGAAAGGGAAAAACCTACAACCAAGATTACTCTACCGATCAAGGATCTCATTCAGATTCAATGGAGAAATTAAAACCTTCACAGACAAGCAAAAGCTAAGAGAATTCAGCACCACCAAACCAGCTTTACAACAAATACTAAAGGAACTTCTCTAGGCAGGAAACACAAGAGAAGGAAAACACCTAAAATAACAAACCCAAAACAATTAAGAAAATGGTAATAGGAGCATACATATTGATAATTACCTAAAATGTAAATGGTTTAAATGCTCCAACCAAAAGACATAGACTGGCTGAATGGATACAAAAACAAGACCCGTATATATGCTGTCTACAACAGACCCACTTCAGACCTAGGGACACATACAGACTAAAGAGGGGATGAAAATGATACTCCGTGCAAACGGAAATCAAAAGAAAGCTGGAGTAGCAATTCTTATAGCAGGCAAAATAGACTTTAAAATAAAGACTATTACAAAAGACAAAGAAGGACACTACATAATGATCAAGGGATCAATTCAAGAAGAAGATATAACAATTGTAAATATTTATGCACCCAACATAGGAGCACCTCAATACATAAGGCAAACGCTAACAACCATAAAAGAGGAAATCAACAGTAACACAATCATAGTAGGGGACTTAACACCCCACTTTCACCAATGGACAGATCATCCAAAATGAAAATAAATAAGGAAACACAAGCTTTAAATGATGCATTAAACAAGATGGACTTAATTGATATTTATAGCACATTGCATCCAAAAACAACTGAATACACTTTCTTCTCAAGTGCTCATGGAACACTCTCCAGGATAGAGCAAGCCTTGGTAAATTTAAAAAAACTGAAATCGTATCAAGTATCTTTTCTGACAACAATGCTATGAGACTAGATATCAATTACAGGAAAAAAAACTGTAAAAAAATACAAACACATGGAGGCTAAACAATACACCACTTAATAACCAAGAGATTACTGAAGAAATCAAAGAGGAAATCCAAAAATACCTAGAAACAAATGGCAATGAGAAAACGATGACCCAAAACCTATGGTATGCAGCAAAAGCAGTTCTATGAGGGAAGTTTATAGCAATACAATCCTACCTCAAAAAACAAGAAACATCTCAAATAAAAAACCTAACCTTACACCTAAAGCAATTAGAGAAAGAAGAACAAAAGAAAACCCAAAGTTAGCAGAAAGAAGGAAATCATAAAGATCAGATGAGAAATAAATAAAAAACAAATTAAGGAAATGATAGCAAAGATCAATAAAACTAAAAGCTGGTTCTTTGAGAAGATAAACAAAATTGATAAACCATTAGCCAGACTCATCAACAAAAAAAGGGAGAAGACTCAAATCAACAGAATTAGAAATGAAAAAGAAAAAGTAACAACTGACACTGCAGAAATACAAAGGAACATGATAGATTACTACAAGCAACTATATGCCATAAAATGGACAACCTGGAAGAAATCAACAAATTCTTAGAAAATCACAACCTTCCAAGACCGAACCAGGAAGAAATAAAATATAAACAGACCAATCACAGCACTGAAATTGAGACTGTGATTAAAAATCTTCCAACAAAAAAAAGAAAACTACAGGCCAATATCACTGATGAGCATAGATGCAAAAATCCTCAACAAAATACTAGCAAACAGAATCCAACAGCACATTAAAAGGATCATACACCATGATCAAGTGGGGTTTATTCCAGGAATGCAAGAATTCTTCAACATACGGAAATCAATAAATGTGATACGCCATATTAACAAATTGAAGGAGAAAAGATGATCATCTATGATCATCTCAATAGATGCAGAGAAAGATTTTGACAAAATTCAACACTCATTTATGATAAAAACCCTACAGAAAGTAGGCATAGAGGGAACTTACCTCAACATAATAAAGGCCATATATGACAAACCCACAGCCAACATTGTTCTCAATGGTAAAAAAATGAAACCATTTCCACTAAGATCAGGAATAAGACAAGGTTGCCCACTCTCACCACTCTTATTCAACATAGTTTTGGAAGTTTTAGCCATAACAATCAGAGAAGAAAAAATAATAAAAAGGAATCCAAATCAGGAAAGAAGAAGTAAAACTGTCACTCTTTGCAGATGACATGATACTTTAGATAGAGAATTGTAAAGATGCTGCCAGAAAAACTACTAGAGCTAATCAATGAATTTGGTAAAGTAGCAGGATACAAACTTAATGCACAGAAATCTCTTTCATTCCTATACACTAATGATGAAAAATCTGAAAGAGAAATTAAGGAAACACTCCCATTTACCACTGCAACAAAAAAGAATAAAATACCTAGGAATAAACCTACCTAAGGAGACAAAAGACCTGTATGTAGAAAACTATAAGACTCTGATGAAAGAAATTAAAGATGATACAAACAGATGGAGAGATATACCATGTTCTTGGATTGGAAGAATCAACATTGTGAAAATGACTATACTACCCAAAGCAATCTACAGATTCAGTGCAATCCCTATCAAACTACCAATGGCAGTTTTCACAGAACTAGAACAAAAAATTTCACAATGTGTATGGAAACTCAAAAGACTCCGAATAGCCAAAGCAATCTTGAGAAAGAAAAATAGAGCTGGAGGAATCAGGCTCCCTGACTTCAGACTATAATGCAAAGGTACAGTAATGAAGACAGTATAGTACTGACACAAAAACAGAAATATAGATCAATGGAACAGGATAGAAGGCCCAGAGATAAACCCACGCACATATGGTCACCTTATCTTTGATAAAGGAAGCAAGAGTATGCAATGGAGAAAAGGCAGCCTCTTCAATAAGTGGTGCAGGGAAAACTGGACAGCTACATGTAAAAGAATGAAATTAGAACACACCGTACACAAAAATAAACTCAAATTGGATTAAAAATCTAAATTTAAGGCCAGACACTATCAAAATCTCAGAGGAAAACACAGGCAGAACACTCTATGACGTAAACCACAGCAAGATCCTTTTTGACCCACCTCCTAGAGAAATGGAAATAAAAACAAAAATAAACAAATGGGACTTAATGAAACTTAAAAGCTTTTGCAAAGCAAAGGAAACTATAAACAAGATGAAAAGACAGCCCTCAGAATGGGAGAAAATATTTGCAAATGAAGCAACGGACAAAGGATTAATCTCCAAAATATACAAGTAGCTCATGCAGCTCAGTATCTAAAAAACAAACAACCCACTCCATAAATGGGCAGAAGACCTAAACAGACATTTCTCCAAAGAAGATATACAGATTGCCAACAAACTCATGAAAGGATGCTCAACATCACTAATCATTAGAGAAATGCAAATCAAAACTATAATGAGGTATCACCTCACACCAGTCAGAATGGGCATCATCACAAAATCTACAAACAATAAATGCTGGAGAGGGTGTGGAGAAAAGGGAGCCCTCGTGCACTGTTGGTGAGAATGTAAATTGATACAGCCATTATGGAGAACAGTATGGACGTTCCTTAAAAAACTAAAAATAGAACTACCATACGACCCAGCAATCCCACTACTGGGCATATATCTTGAGAAAACCATAATTGAAAAAGAGACATGTACTATACAATATTAATTGCAGCTCTATTTACAATAGCCAGGACATGGAAACAACCTAAGTGTTCATTGACAGATGAATGGATAAAGAAGATGTGGCACATATATACAATGGCATATTACTCGGCCATAAAAAGAAACGAAATTGAGTTATTTGTAATGAGGTGGATGGACCTAGAGACTGTCATACTGAGTGAAGTAAGTCAGAAAGCGAAAAATAAATATCGTATGCTAACATATATAAATGGAATCTAAAAAGAAAACAAAAAAATTATTCTGAAGAACCTAGGGACAGGACAGGAATAAAAACGCAGACGTAGAGAATGGACTTGAGGACACGGGGAGGGGGAAGGGTAAGGTGGGATGAAGTGAGAGAGTGGCATGGATTTATATATACTAACAAATGTAAAATAGATAGCTAGTGGGAAGCAGATGCATAGTACAGGGAGATCAGCTCTGTGCTTTGTGACCACCTAGAGGGGTGAGATAGGGAGGGTGGGAGGGAGACGCCAGAGGGAGGAGATATGGGGAAATATGTATATGTATAGGATTCACTTTGTTATAAAGCAGAAACTAACACACCATTGTAAAGCAGTTATACTCCAATAAAGATGTTAAAAATAATATTAATTAATTAATTAAAAGATAAATAAATAACTGAAGTTTGGAAAGTTCCATACAAGTGGTGGAAATTAGGAAAAGTGGGATGAACAACACAAGTCAATCGTGTGGGCTAGGAAGGAGGAGAAAAGAGAAGGGGTTTGTAAGCTGGTATAACTTGATAGCAGCTGGGCTTTGATGCAGAAAAGATGGGTCTGTTTGGTGTGGTAGGGAGAGCCCACAGTTTCTTTTCCTTCTTCCCTGCCTGTCTCCCTTCCTTCTTCCTTACGCAGAAGGAACCTCAAATGTCAGCAGTCTTATCACAGTGAAAGACAGAGACAGATGAAAATGGCATTGAACCAGGGGATTTAGAGAGATTAGCTTTCATATTCCCTAATTGTTTTAAGCTATTGGGCGTGTGAAAGTTTTATTGGTTGTGGTCAAGTCACATAAAGTACTGGTGTCATCAAAGAGTTATTTCTACCTTTCCCAGGTTACTTTTTATTTAAAATGATTTGTCTAAATCTTCAGAATGTTTAGATTTAAAATGTTGATCATCTGATTTCCACCCTTGATGTGAATGATTTTCATGTTCAAGGAAGACAATATCTCAACACATGTATTAAAGTTAGTTTCTCACCAACCCACCCTCAAAGGACAAAGAAAGCAAAAGCTGAGATGTGGGGGGGAACGTCTACGTTTAAATTGATTTAAATAAATTGATTTAATCAAATTGATTTAATCATAACCGAGTAATGGTTGGGTCCTCACTGTAGGATAGTTAGCATATCAGCATTTGGCATGAGAAGAGCCACTTGAATTAAATATTTCTAAAGACTTCTGATGTTTCAGGTACTGATAATGTCTTACTGCTGTTGTGAAAAATCTACTGTTGAATCTCTCTTTCTCTCTCTGTTGCTGTGCTCTCCCTGCCCCCTCAAATGTTATAAAGAAACCAAGGCCTTGGAAGTCTTATTAAAGTTAATCAAAGGACTGACAAAAACAAGAAAGTAACTTAACTATATTATTGATAGGTAACTTTCATAACAAAAATGAATTTAATACCATTATAATAATCTTCTCCAAAAGCTTGAATTAATCATCAATAATATGGAATGTGTATATAAAAAATACTGTGTGGATACTTTGAAACTGATCTAATTTTTTTTTAAGAGGTGAAGACCTTGATAATGTTATCAAAGTGAATCCCAAAGAAAGTGAAAACACCACTGGGTAAGACTGATTAGTATCTTTAAATCTGATTTCTGTAAGTGACAATAAGATAAAATGATTTGGCATTTTAACTTTAGAAATGTGTTTTACTGGCATGGAATCGGATAATAATGATAGGCCACATGACCTTTCCTCCTTGCTCCCAATAAAATTGCTTATTTTTGAAGAATTGCTCCAATGTTTAATAGTAAGTTGCCTTTTGTCCCAGATTTTGATTTGGTTTTAGGGGTGAGTTACTGAATTGAATTTCTTTGGATCTAAAGAAAGCACAATCTTGACAATATTTTAAAAGTGGATCTCCAAAATGACAATGATAGCCAAGAGTGAGTGTTGACTAAAACTACTGAAAATCAACTTCTTTGAGCATGGTGGTCTCAGAAGGCAGCCCAGGGGAGGGGCTGGGCAGATACACACACTGGGAGGAAGAACATCCCACCACTTCTCTTCTTCAGGACTATGTTGACAAGGCAGCAGTACTTAATCACGATACCTCTGCCATCCTCCACTGCCCACTTTGGGTTCGAGCTATGCCCCTTTTGGTATTACTCAGTTCATTTTAATGGAGGTGACATGTGTCTCCCCAAGAAGTGTCATTAATTTTCCTACCATGTAAGATATTTTTTCTTGCTCTTATAATTCACCATAATCTAATTATATTTTAAAAGGGGGAATGGTTGCGTTTATATGAAGACATATATTTTTTAAATTATTTTTCATATTGTTAAACTATTATCATCTTTTACATTATTCTTATTATTTAAAAACAGAATAGGCAATTATATCTGATTTGTTAGATGGAAATTTACATTCTATCTGGATCCAGTATAGAACTTTATCTAACTCAGCATTACTTCAGTGTCACCCATCTGGGGTGTTCTAACAAGATGTATCTGAGGGCAAAGCTGATTTTGTTAAATAACAAGTTTCACGTACACTTATGCATTTTGAGAATGAAACAAAAACATCATATGTTTCTTGTTGGTAAATTAGGAAACTTAAATGGTCTTCAGCTCAAGAAGTAAGAGAAGAATTTTCATTTGCATTTAGAGCTTTAAAAATTACATTGATAGAGAACGTGTATACTTACCACTTCTTAATTTTGTCAATCATTGTTCACTTGATCAGTGTTTTATTTTAATGACATTCATTAAAACTCATTTCCTTATTCAAAGGAAAGAAGACCTCAATGGGCTTATTAAAGAGAATCCTGAAACAAATAAAAATATCAAGGGGTAAGTAATTTAAAGTTTTTTATTTCTCCTTTGGCATTTATAAACACATTGGAATTCTGAGTGCTTGCATTCAGGAGAGCAAATTGAAATTCAAACCAAACTGAACTCTTTTTTTCCACATACGTCATATTAAGCAATTCTATATGAGTGATACACAGAGTGACCTCTTGTGTTTTATTCTCAGGTGACATTTGCTATAAGGTAGATTTTGAGAAATTAAATGAGAATTTGACTACCCTCCTCTACTATTTATTTCTTTGTGTGTAAGTGTATGTGTGTGTGTGTGTGTGTGAGTCTGTATGTGTATGTGCATGTGTAAATAGTGTGTTACGTATAAATGTGTGTATATATTAGTGTATATGTATAAGTGTGTTGGTATAAGTGTATGTGTGTGTATTAATCAGGGTTCTCCAGAGAAACAGAACAATAGAATAGAGAGAGAGAGAGAGAGAGAGATTTATTATAAGGAATTGGCACATGCCCTTCTGGAGGCTGAGAAGTCTCAAGACCCATCGTTGGCAAGCTGGAGACCCAAGAGAGACAATAGTAGTTCCAGTTCAAGTTTGAAGGCCTGAGGACCAAGAGAGCCCATGGTTAAGTTCCAGTCCAAGGGCAAGAGAACAAGGTCTTAGGTCAAGCAGTCAGGCAGGCAAAGTCTCTTCTTAACTCAGCATTTGGTTCTATTCAGTCTTTCAGCTGCTTGGCTATGGCCCACCCATGTTAAGGACGGCCATCTGCTTTACTCAGTCTACAGATTCACATGTTAATCTCATCCCAAAACACCCACAGACACACCTGGAATAATATTTGACCAAATATCTGGGCACTCTGTGGCCCAGTCAAACTGACACATGAAATTAACCATCACAATGCATATATATATATATATATATATATATATAAACGTATGTGTGTATGTATAAGTAGTGTGTGTGTATGTTTGCATAAATAGCATATATAAACAAGTCTATGTCTGTGGGAGTGTAAGTAGTGTGTGTGGATGTGTTTATGTACAAACTGTGTGTGTACATGTGTACTGTGTTTGTGTGTAGTGTGGGTATGTGTATATAGTGCAGTGTATGTTTAAAGATGAAGAGCTTAACAAAGTGTACCTTGTAAACGAATTACCCTACCCATGAATTGTCAAGTAAATCTGGAAAGCTTATGTCCTCTTGCTTCTTTTTTTATTTTTTAAAAAACAGATGGAACATATCTGAAACTGAGCTTGTTGATGTGTTGCTGAAAAGTATACCAAATAATTCCATGTGGTTTCTTTTGAACTCCTTTCCATTCCATTCACTCAGTACGTGTTATTATGCATTGATTCTAAAATGTGTCACTGATGCCTGCAGGCCCTGTTAGCAGAGCCTGGCTGGCTGAAAGCTGGTGTGTGCTGTCAGGCCGTCCTGTTCTCAGCAGCAGTGTGGTTGCAGGCCCAGTGACCCTATGAGTTGCAGACGTGTACAGTTTTGCAACCGACAGACTGAGAAGAGAGCACTGACTTCCTTGGTTACCTGGGTATTTCAGGGAGGTAACTTGAGGTTGGGAGCAGGGAGTCTAAAAGACCCGGGTTCAAATTCTGGCTCTGTCACTTGCTAGCTGTGTCCCCATGCTTCAGTTTACTCATCTACAAAATAGGGATCATAATACTGTCATGCCTGGCACATAGTAGATACAAATAGTTTTAGCAATGATAAAGATTCACGTGAATTGTGTTTTCTTAATAATTTAGATTCTGTTCAAATATTTAACTTACTTTGACTGTCCAAGAAAAATTCATGTTTTTCCTTTCTAATTTTTATTAAAAAGAGTATTTCAAATCATCACCTATTGTTTTTCATAGGTTGGGGTGTGCGTGTGTGTGCCTATGTATACACATGTGTAGACACACGTGCAAATGCGTGCATTCATGTGTGTATGCTTGTGTGTGCATTCATGCGTGTATGCCTACATGTGTGAGTGCATACGGGTGTGTGTCTGTGCAAACAAGTGAAAATGTGTGTTTGATTGTGTACATGTGTACACATGCTTGTGTGTGCCTAAATATATGTGTGAGTATATACGTGTGCTTTTGTGTGTATATGAGTACCTATGTTCATGGTTGTGTATGTGTGTGCTTCCTGGGACCTTTTAGGGACAGTAGTCATCTTTTTTTTTTTCCTTTACCAAGCATAATTAAATTCTGTAGATCTCTTAAAAGTAAAATAAGATCGTCTCCCTCCCTTATAAAAAACTTTCAATGTTCTCTTATTTCAAGTAGAATAAAGTTCTAAACTTTAGCGATGGCCTTTCACATGTTCAGTAAAGTCCAACCAAACTGATCTTTTTTCTATTCCAGGCTCACTTCTGCCTTAACACTTCTGTGTATGCTATTCCCACTTTGGGAAGCTCTATTCCCATATTGTCACCTTCTCAAAGAGATCGTTTCTGACCATTGAATATAATTAAGTCACCACCCCCTCCTTCAACCCCAGCATTGCAGGCACCAGGCACTCTTTTTTACTTTCTTCATAGCATATATTATTATCTGGAAATGTGGCATTCATTTACACGTTTGACTGCATATTGCCTGCCACTCATCAAGTTAGAATGGAAGCTTCTTGAGGGCTAAGCCTGTCTGTATTGTTCACAGCTATCCCATAACTTGGGGCCCATAGTAGGCTTTCCATAACTATTTGTGGATAGAAAGAATGCATAAATATTGAAGACGTATGCACTATGAGGCATTGCTTCCCACAGTTGAGCTCAAAATATTATTTTACATTACTACATTAAATAGCACACTCTTCTTTATTGACTATATGAACTTTAAAATTTAGGAAACCTTATACTGATATGTGCCCTATTTAATATATTTAAAGAGATCAAGGTCTTGACAACACAACCAATACAAATATTACAAGGGAGGAGTTGCAGTGCTTAATGTTATGGAGTTTCTTTTTGAGTACTCAAATCTAGAAGCAGAATCCTGGGAATTTTTTTTCTCAGTCACTAGCATTCAAATTCCACATATTTCATTCAGGCAACAAGGGGTTAAAAAAATCAGCAAAGGGTATTGGTGTAGAATGGTTGTCTCTTTCAGGGTTAATAATTTCATTATTTGCATGAAAAAGGATCAAATTTTTTATTGCTGCTTTTAGCAGGGATGTACACATTCTCAGACATCTGCATACAAGTAAAAACTTGAGTCAACGTCTAGCTGCTTCCAAATATCTATACCTTTGATGTTGCACTGATGCAACCTCAGAGATTTCATGATCAATCTTAGCAGGGCCACAGGGCATGGGGATCCAGAGTGTAAAAGTGCCTTCTGTGGACGTTCTTTACCCATGTGGTATCCTCTGTAGATCAGAGGCACTTTGGCTGGCACTGTGAATATGGAAAACACATGTAGAAGCAATAGGAAAAGCAAAATTCCATTAAAATCAGAAGCAGATATACTAAAGGGTAATCATAAATTACTGACGTGTTTTCACTGACTACACGGAGTTTTATATTATAGTAAATATAGCTTACATTTCAGAACTTTATAGATTTTAATCTTCCTATTATTTATTGCCAACACAACTAGTCAAAATTTGTAGTTTTAACACACAGTTATAAGTACCAGCAGCAGATACCAGATTTGTATATCGTGGACTTTAACAAATTGGTATACTTATCTAAATCCAGTGTTTAAATAGAAAATCTGCTAATGAATGTCAATTTTACAAAACTTCTCCAAAGTTCAGAAGTTCCACAGCATGTTGGAAGTTGATAGGTAGAGTTGTGTCTTGTGGAATGTTCCATGAAATGTGTATACAGACTATTACAAAATATGTTTAGTGCACCTGGAAAAGGCTAAGAGCATAGCATTCAATGAATCAAAATAGAGTCCTAGTTCAGTATTTGCTAGTGGCCCTAATGGCTCCAAGATTAAAATATTGTCTCACTGAGTCTCAATGTGTTTCAGAGATATATAAATCCCTACATACTTCTGCGTACCTTTAACAATCTTCAGCTCTTTGGCATGATCTCAGTGAGTGTTTATACTGTTCCTGAGTTTTAATGAATAGTTTTATCATCTTGGTTCTAGTCTATCATTAACCTCATCACGTTTTCTATGCTTTTAAGGGGCCAGAGCCTTGACAATCTCATCAAAGTGACCCCTGAAGTGAACAGAAGTAACCCAGGGTGAGGATTATATCATATCTTTCTTCCTTCCCATCAATTTGTGCATCAAATTCTGCATCAGTTTGTGGCTCTCATTAGAGAAGCTATGCTGGAAAATCTGTGGAGTCAGAAAGTCTGAGTTCCATTACTTACTGGCTGGGTGCCTTGGAGCAAGTCCCTCGAACACTGAGCTGAGGCTTCTTTAGTTATAAAATGAGGATCATAATGTCTGTTCCACCTTTGTCATTTGATTATTAAGGATCAAGTGCAATAATGGATATAAAATCCCTTTAACGCAAGAAGGCACTACAAATGGAAATTATTAACAAAATATAGTTTAATTATACCTATAGGATTATGTAGAATACTGAAAGGGGCTGGCCAGGTGAGAGTTTTTGGCAAATAGTTCCAGAATTGATCTTTTTAACTCAATCTTGCCCTAATTTTAATGGTTTTATTTTGACTGTAAATGGGAAACTGAGCTAGTATACCAATGATTTGTATGGAGGTCAAAATTTTTACTCTTTTTTTTTTTTTTTTTTTTTGTGCTACGCGGGCCTCTCACTGTTGTGGCCTCTCCCATTGCGGAGCACAGGCTCCGGAAGCGCAGGCCCAGCGGCCGTGGCTCACGGGCCCAGCCGCTCCACAGTACGTGGGATCCTCCCGGACTGGGGCACAAACCCGTGTCCCCTGCATCGGCAGGCGGACTCTCAACCACTGCGCCACCAGGGAAGCCCAAAAATGTTTACTCTTTTAAATGAAGGGCATAGACTGGCATTGATTTCTCTCAAAACCTAATCACAAAATTCATCTTGAGTACATATATCCTTCAAAGTACTTAGTTGACTTAATTCCATTTTTACTTATTATGTTTTTGTTTGCTCTTTTGTTTAAAGTTCCAAAGACCTCAGTAACCTCATCAAAGTGAACCCAAGAACAGGAAAAAGTGTGCAAGGGCAAGATTGAATACACACCTCTTTTTTTGTTTCACATTAACCAATGCTTAAAAACGTTATTAAATCATCATTTCAGCAGACTGACACTGCTATAGTATCAATGGTAGTTCAAGAAAAACCATGGAACCCCCATGACCTTTTTTGGGTTTTGTTTGTTTGTTTTGCGGTACGCGGGCCTCTCACTGTTGTGGCCTCTCGCGTTGCGGAGCACAGGCTCCGGACGCGCACGTTCCGCGGCCACGGCTCACGGGCCCAGCCACTCCGTGGCATGTGGGATCCTCCCGGACCGGGGCACGAACCCGTGTCCCCTGCATCGGCAGGCGGACTCTCAACCACTGCGCCACCAGGGAAGCCCTGCTTATTAATTTTTTAACACTATTTCATTGGACTGATCTGAGGATTAAATCATATAAATCACGTAAATCACTTAGAACAGTGCCTGGCACATCATGAATTTTCTGAAACCATTAATTATTGTTTGTTATTTCTATGCAGTTATAGTTAGGTCCAAATATATATTTTCAGAGTCAACACTGAAAAACTCCAACCCCTTGAGATGATCTCTATTTTAATAAACATTTTATAGTAAAATATTTCTATAATAAAAATGTTTCTCCATTTTAATAAATATTTGAAACCACTTGATGTAAGTTGACCATTTCTCTGATCATTTCTTCCATGTTTTAAAGGGGCCAAAGTCTTGACAATCTCATCAAAGTGGCTCCAGAAATAAACAGAACTAACCAAGGGTAAGGTTTATGGAACTTCTTTCTCCATTTCCTTCTATTCAACCTCGAAAATATGATAAAACTCATTGTCCCATCACAGAGACAGCCAATAATGGGACCCAAAATCAATACCTCTATGTCAGAAACCTAGTCTTCAAGTCCTTATTCAGGGCTCCCTGGTTGTGGATATTTGTGGAGGAATTCCTTAAAATATGGGAATAATCTCTTATCAGTGTGGGATTTGTGTTCCATGTTTGGGATTTCCTCAAAATGAATCGAGTTTCCTCCTGGGATGAAGTATCTTCCCCATACAATTTCTTAGACATAAGCAGCCTAAGAGAAGGTCTTCATGTGAAGAAAATTCTCCTTCCTTTATCCTTCATCATTTTTTGCCTCTTCTCTTATGTTTACACTCAAACAATTCCTAAAGTTGGGAGGTTATTTTTTAAAATTATACTTAGTTTATTGAAATAATAAAGAATACAAAGAATGACATTTGTCTTTTATAGAGAGAATTTTCTTTAAGGTACATCATGTTGAGTAAACAGAGATGTAAAAAAAATCACGAATCTATAAATATATATTGTTATGCTAGTTTGAATGCGAGTTAAATATAAAAGATACCAAGGTATATATTTCCTTTCTGACAGATATTCTATCTTACTTGGTGTATAGGAATTCTATTTTTACAGTAGGTAGATATCATATAAAGTTTATTAGACTAGATCAGGAGTCAGAAACTTTTGCTTAAAGAGCTAGGTAGTAAATATTTCAGGTTTGGGGGACCAAAACAGTCTCTATTTTAACTAGTCAACTAGCAACCATTGATAATACATTGTAAAGGAATGGGCATGGCTGTGTTCCAATAAAACTTTACTTATATAACAAGACTACAGGCTGAATTTAGCCTGAGGACCATAGTTTGCTGACTCCTGGACTAAACAGTATTTCATGTGGGTGAGTGAAGAGGATCAACTCTGAATGTACTTGGAACAGCTTCTGAAACAAAGCCTCCCTTGCATATCTTGTTTTATTCACTTTATGGTTGGACCAAAGATTTTATCATTCTTTTATCTGATTATTTAGTGCTAAATTGTCCTTAGATTTTGTTCACTAAATAAGAACATAACGCATTGCCACTGTCTGAGGGTCAGGTACTGAATCCAGAGACCATGTAATACTTCATGTTACAGATAAAAGAGTCAATGAAAGACAGCTATCCCTTGTCCCTCTTCCCAGATGACTTAGTTTGTAAAGTGAAGATGGCCTTAATGATATGACCTTTCCCGTGCAGTGTGCGAGCCTCGTTTCAGTCCCCACCCTCTGCCATGTATTGCATTAGGTCATGTGTCCATCTCTTCTACTTGGTAGTGAAATTTTTGAGTTCAGAGAATACTTATTATCTGTATAATCTTGGACACATAGTTTAAACTCCTTTAAGCCTCAGCTTCTTTATCTGTAAAGTGGGGATTGTAAGAATTACCTTCTTCATGAATTACCAGAAAAATTATATGCTATCAAGCTTATGAAGCACTTATTCCTCAAGTACTTATTAGATATTATCTATTGGTATTATTATTACTGTTACTGTTTTTCTTCATTGTTGGATCCTCATTGCACCACTCAATGCCTAGTTCAAAGAAGATACCAAAGAAATTATCTGTTAGGTTGGATTTTATGAAATTGTGACATTCAATAATTTTTGATCCACAAGAGGACAATTTCATATAGTTCAATATAATAGAATGCAATAATTTACATGGAAGGATTTGTACATGATAAAATTAGTTTATAGGTTAATGCTAAAGATTAGTTCAGGGATATAAGCCTTTCCAGTCTTTTTTCTTTTCAGGATGTATAACAAATTGTCCAATAATAAGGTATATCAAATTAGGCATCTTGTTCAGGCCTTCTGGTGTTAGAGTTGGTATGAAGGCCCAGTACGATAACAGAAATGTCTCTTTAGAGCTATTATTGCCTATTTGTTTAGAATAAAAGCAAGTTATATAATCTGAAGTCTTCCTTGTTCTGACTCAGCATTGCATGAAGCATGATTCTGAACTGATTAATATCTTGGAGTAGCCTGAATGTTACATATTAATATTATGTATATTACCTCCATACCTTAGAATCAGGAAATAGCCTCTTTTTTAAAAAATCCCAGGTTTTTGTTTTGTTTTGTTTCGAGGGGAGGGAAGCAAGGAACACGTGCAAATGACCAACAGCTTAAATTTTTCTCTTGTTCATTACAATCTTCAAAAATATTCTTGGAAAACAAGGAGTTTACGAGCAATTTAAATTTGAGGTTGTCTTAAAAGAAATAAGAATAAAACTAAATTAAATTTTCATATATATGTAGTTGTGTAAGAAATGAATTGATAGTAGCCACCTGCTTTTACAGAGGACTAAAAAAAGAACTCAAGATGAAGTTTTGAATTAACAACAATCACTTGATTCAATATTAAGATTGAAAAAAAATGTACAAATTGTAATTGATTTGACTTGATTTTACCCCCTTATTGAAATTTACAACATTTTTTAGGAACCAGGATCTGAACCATCTTATCAAAGTGACTCCCTCAGCAAAAAAAAGGTAAGCTTATTAAGATTATTGAAGACTCATGAGCAAGTCTTCAATTTATGCCCCAGAATAAGATTGTTTGGCTAAGGACATTTGAAAGGGGACATGAAAAAAATGAGAACAAATTGATTTGTTGTGTGTAATAATGGTAGATAGATTTTTTCTTTTATTGTGTTGCTTCAATTTATTACGTTATAATATTGTTCAAATTGTAATACTGAAGCAAATTCTGTTTAATGACTATTTGAGAAATTCACTGGACACAACAGTAGCGTAAGTAGGTTATTACTGCAAGTTTATAGTAAATAAACTATAAGTTCATAAAACTGAATAAACCAAAGAATATTGGCTTTCTTCTCTTTCACAAACCCAAGGATTAATAAAAATTAAATGACTCTTCAGAAAATTGGTGACATAACATTCTAATACTTGATTAGAATATTTCTACATGATTTTGATTATACTCCTGTCTTCTTGAAAAGTTAAGACCCATCATTCACTGGAGCAAAAGTTAAGAAAAACGTGACAGAGTAACTCCAAGCTACCTCTCAAGATTATTATGATGATAATGTTGGTGAAAAGCATTGTGCAAATGTAAGGAATTATTGTGAATAGAGAGAGGAAGGATGTTAGCAGAAGGGAGCACGTGGTTTGGGGTCCAGCTATGGTTTCAATCCTAGTTCACTCTCAGTCATTTCTTAGGTATCTGGCCCAAAGAGGGTCTTAATTTCTATGAAACTCAATTTATTTATAAAGAGAGAATGGTAATATTTAACTCAGTTGTTTTGAGGATTTAAAAAAGATAACTAATATAACTAATATATATAAAGTAGACACTCGGTAAATTTATCACTTTTTGTCTAGGATCCCATGGAATGATTCACAAGCATCAGAAGAAACAATGCAAGCCATTGTTTCTGATTTCCAACTGAATTTGACCTTTTATTTTATTTTGTTTTAGCAGTGAACAAGATCTTGATGAACTTATTAACGTAAGCCCCAAAGCTGTCAAAAACACAGCCGGGTAAGAGAAGGATGTGATTTATTTACTTTGCTTTGTTTCTCCCTAACTAAGTACAATTTGAATATAAATGACTTGTAATCATTCTATGGGCAAACTGAATATAAATCTTGAAAAGTCATCACAATTTTTATATGTCCCTGAAAACTTAGATATCTATTTGCTAATAAAAAGAAAGGCAGCTCAAGTAAAGCAAATGAAGGGAGTGATTGGGGTAGAAACATAGCTAGTCTATGCCCTGTTCATGTTTTGTAGTATTGATGTTAATACCTTTGTCTCTGGATTTGGTTAAATTTATGAATGATAGCTAATTTTTTGAAAAGAGCTGGACACGTCATTAGTTGTAAGCAATACCATTCACCTTGTTTTCAGAGGGTGTTTTCTAGTAGTCGGTGGAAATTTTATGAGGTTCATTATTTCTTAGATGGTTTGCTGCTCGCAGCAAAGTAATGAATCTAAAATTTGATAATTCTTTAAGTAGTATCTGTAATGATGAAAATGAAATTCACTTTTTGTCTCTGGTTATATGAAGATTTTTATATCATTATACACTACTATTATATGTATGTACGTACATATTTATATATATATTTAAGAATGTTTTTATGATTTCACTTTTTTGAGTTTAACTGGTATGTACAAAAATTGCAAAATTTTGGAGATGGAAGGAAGGAACCTCAGAAAACTCATAGCCCAGTTACTATGAACACTTGCAAACCACTGTTCCAGTCAAACCTATTCTATTTACAGAAGAGGAAATTAAGACTCAGAAAGGTTAAGTGATGTGACCAGTGTCACAGAGAAAACTAGTGGAAGACGAATAGTAGTTCTGTGATCTGTTAGGCGGTGAATAATTACTGAGCACCTACTGGGTTTGAAGCTTACATCTAGGTATCATTAGGTGCACATTAGGTATAATTATAGGCCGTGGATGCCAAAAAGAGAATTCAGTAGACATACTCAATCTTATTAATAGCAAGCAATTATCATAGTTTAAAGCTAATTATGTATTGGGGGCAAAGAGATGGGACTCCAAGACAATAATAGGTTGTCAATTTAATATATTACATTTTGGGACGCTTATGTACTGCTTGCTGAATATAGAATGTATTGTCAGTGAGTTGCATTTAAAAAGAAAAGGAGACATGAAATAGCTAATAAACACGACAGGCAGTAAAATTCACATTCATAGATTCCTAGGGGTAGAAGATGTTAGAGATGGGCAGAGGCTTAGAGATGAACAAATCCAGTCTCCCAATTTTACAAATGAGAACACTGAAGTATTCGGGGCAAAAGTCTCATAATCTTCTGTGAGTTCTTCCAGCTCCCAGCCCAACTCCTGGTCTTTAAATCACAGCATGGAGACTTTGATCTTAAAATAGGTGAAAGTTGATTCAGTACCTCAGGAAATAGTGGAAACTATAAAGCTAGGACTTTTGCTCCTGCCATGGGACAGCCTGGAGATGTTCTCTACTACTTTCATAGGGTCACTTGAAATATTACTTCACAGTCTTTGAAGTGACAATGGCACAAATTTGTGCCAATGACCGCAAAACACTTTACAACTTTTGAACTACGTGAAAATAATAATAGCTAAATATTTCAATGTATCCCTATACCCTTAAAGCAAAATAAATGAAAGCAGTAACTTGAGTAGGAAAAATGTTACATTTTTCCTGGATAAAATTTAGATATAAGATTCCTGTGTTTGTAGGATCCAGGGTCTGAAAAAAGCGTCTGTAAGTTTTCAATTCATTAAGTTGCATGATGCTATCAGTCAAGGCAATTCAGGACTATTACTGAGATCCTTGCTTTATTGACCCAAGGTGTCGTCTTTTTAAGAGAAGTGGTAAAACATAGCACGCGTTTATATATATGTTTTCTAAGCTAGTGTTTCTCAAATTGTGGGTCACATCCCATTAAATGGTCTTGTAATTAATTTAGTGAGCGGCAGTCAGCATTTTTTCCCGGTTAGCTAGAGTGAAGTAGAGCAGAAAACATGAGAGTTCTTACGTAGTGGGTGTCTTATTTTGTGAAATTTATGTTTTATTATGTGTGTGTGTCTGTCTGTCTGACTGAAAACAGAAAGTATTGGGCTGTGATGTAAATTGTATTTTTTTAATGAGCTCTATGATGTAGTAGTTTGAATAGCACAGTTCTAAGGTTTGGAATGAACCAAGTTTTCTGTACTGAGCAGAACAGTAAAAACGGGAGTTCTCATGTTTGTGTTTGCATTTTTTTTATGCAGCTTACTCCTAATTATGCTGGTTGGTGAATATTATATGTAGTTACACTAAAATATTGTGATTGATTTTATGTATTAAAAGGTTGTGGACTTTGACATATTATTTCCTCTACAAAGTTTTATTTTTTGTACTTTTTTTCTTTTAATGTATGAAATTATCCTCATTTTAAAGATCGTCTTTCAGGCACAATTTAACTTTATAACAGGTTTTTGTAATCAATTTATACAAGAAAATTTTATTTTGGATAGTTGTCATATGTTTATCATTTCTTTGATAGTGTTTGTAGATACCAGTTGATTATCTTTAATTGATAATATTACTATTGAAGATAATTCAAAACAGTAAACATTCATTTAGGGGCTTTCTGTCTACTGTGGAGTTCTGAGAACAAGGATGAAGAGATCAAACTCAGTGAAGCCATGAGCTGGGAAGCAAATTCTATGGAAAGGCTTAGGGGTTGGGGAAGGAAATGCAGACCTTTTTCTCAGACTTTGATGACTAACCTCTAAGTGGCTCTCCTTCAGTTCCTAACCTTGCATCAGTCTTTTTGAAGAGTAAACCATACTTTATTTTTATATAAGGGAAAAGGACTTTTGGGGGGAAGAAGGTACAGGCAGGTAGCTGCCAAAATTTACTGAAAGCAGGTGTTATCAATCCCAAGATTTCTTGCTACTGTGGGCTCTTCTGTGAATAAATATTATAAAGCAGTTTAGAGGAACACGTTGAAAAATCACTACTTTCCAGCCCTTAGAAGCAAAGTATTATACAGAGGCAATGAGTGATAGCAAACCAGGTGGGAGGAAATACTGTTCTCCGACTGAGGAAAGAAACTGATAGGGTTTCAACTAGGAAGTGGACAGTTATCAGAGTATGTCCCTAATTTACCATGATTTCAGCTTTTTAAGTCATGGTAGAGGAAAGAAAAGTCACCATTTTGATGGATTACTGGAACTCTCTTTGCCAAGACTTATGTTAAGTATAATCCTAGTTTGGGAGTTTCTTATTTTTTTAAAAAATGGTATATTTAGCTGGTGAATATGATTTTTAAAATATCAAGGACCTTAGAATCAGTTTGTATCGTCATACTGTTAAAACATTCCAGAGTAAAAGTGGTCAATCATGAGATGTTTGCTGTGAACTCTGAGTTAGTGTGCCCTTGTAGATGGGCTCTGACAATAAGTGTGTGAAGTCAGAGTAATTCTTCTCCTGATCCAACATAATTAGTCCTCCCTGGATTGGTTTGATAATTTATTTCAAGGGGGTTCTATGCCAAACCAATATGTCTTATACTAAATGATAAACTAGCTAATCCCTTCTTCCAATTCCAGCCACCTTAAACCTGTATTATCTCTAACACAAGCTGCTTTAATTTTTTTTTCCATTTGAAGAAATCAAGATCTTGATAAGCTCATCAAAGTGAATCCTGAAACTCTCTCCAACAACCAAAGGTAATAGAACTGTATTAATTTTTGTGCTTTGGGTAGGAAGAATGTTTTGTTTTACAATTATTTCAAGCACATTTATAACCTTAATGATCTTACCAAAAGAATTTATTTATAATTAACCTGCTTGCTTTTTATTTTTCTTTTTAAAGAAACCAGGATCTCAATAACCTCATCAAAGTGAATCCTGAAGTAATCAGAAGCAATCAAAGGTAATCAAATAAAAACAGTCATTTCACATTCTCATGTCTGTTGCCCCTGAGTGGAGTAGATTTATTATATGGCTTTATAGACCTAGCACAAACAAAACAACCTATCACTAATTGGAGTTTATTTTTTTCTCTTTTGAACAGCCAAGCTTTGGACAATCTTATTGAAGTGAAACCTTCACCTCTCAGAAATACTAAGCGGTAAATGACTTTGCCTAACTATCTTGACATGCATTTAAAAAAGAACCCAAGGTTCTAGGTTAGGAATTTCCTTTCTTGCTCGCTTTCTTGCTTTCTTTCTTCTCTTTTTCTAAAAGAAGGCTTTCGTTTTTCTTGAGTGTTCAAATGAGCACACATTTATAACCCATGTGTTTCCTGTCCGCCGAGAATATGCTACACTCTTCTGGAACCAATTGCACTCTTTTGGACTCAGTTTTGTACTTCTAATTTTCACGAAGACAAGTTAGGGTTTGTTGCCTATAGGAGATAGAGTATCAGGACTGATATGAAAAATGAGTGAAATTAAATAAGAGGAAAACATATTTTGGAGAAGCTGGACCAAATCGGTGGTTTACACAGATGCCTACAGAGCATTGGAGCATTGGAAAGGATATTCAGTCTTCAAAATTACAGATCCACAGCTCATGTGGGCTCACAAAATATTCCAGCAGATTTTAACCTTGAACTTCCATTTTGAGTTTTGTAAATATCTTATAATTCACTATCTTTATGTCATATCTTTCACCAAAAGAGCTTATTGATAGTGCACCAGAGTGCGTTGTATGAGAAGCCCAGATTGTTCTGCTGACCTGAAATTTTGCCATAATAAATATATAGCTGGGAATTAAAGTCTCAAAATTCTGGGGTGAAGAAAGCAAATTAACATATGGAAAAGTGCTTTGAAGCCACAGGGAGAAAGAGGATAGTGTGACATGCTCATCGGCCTAAATCTTATGGCTTTTTGTTTTCTACATTAGTGGTTTTTTTTTTTTTTTTGGAGTATAATTGCTTTACAATGTTGTGTTAGTTTCTGCTGTACAATGAAGTGAGTCAGCTGTCTGTATACCTATATCCCTTCCCTCTTGGACCTCCCTCCCACCCCTCCCCCCCCATCCCACCCATGTAGGTTGTCACAGAGAACCGAGCTGAGCTTCCTGTGCTTTATAGCATGCTCCCACTAGCTATCTGTTTTACACATGGGAGTGTATATATGTCAATCCTAGTGTTTTAATTTGCCTTTTCTGTTTGTGTGTTTTTATCACAAGGTGTTGGGGTGTCTGAGGTAGGAAGGTACCAAGGCAATTGAAGAGCAATTGCTAATTAGAGAGCAGTATTTATTGAACACCTCTGGTGTGCCTGGCAATTTATATACATTTAATCCTCACAACAACCAGCCCCATGAGAAATATATTCACGCATGCTATTCTATAGAAGAAGAAACTATAGCTCAAAGATATAAAATAAACTTTTCTCAAGAAAGAAAACACATCCTGGATCTAAACCCAAGTCCTTCTGATGTCACTACTGGAAGAACAAAAGATCGGGAGCAAAAAACCCTCAGATTTACCCCTTCTTTCTGTCCTTTATTCTCCTAACAGTCCCTTCCTTTCTAATTCCCCTCCCACCCCTGCAGTTAAAGGACTACAATTAGATACACTTTTTTTCTAGAAAATTATTGTGGAAATGACAGAGAGGAGAGGAAGATTTGTCTTATAGAGATTTTCTAATAACTGAAACAATAGCAGACTTTTGGTGCCGACCTTGCCACTGGTAAGCGTATGGAAATATCTTTGATAAGTAGAAGCATTTCTTCAGAGTGTACTGGTAGGGGCAGATTTTTATTTTTATTAGTAACAGTTTTAGGAGGTTCCTAACCCATGTTGGAAGTGGTTAGGTTTAACAAGTACGTATGGAATAACTAACAGTGGCTACTGTAGCCAACTTCTCCCTTAGCGGCTGTTTCCATAAACTGTAGCGCCCTCTGTCTGTCTCTCTCTCTCCCCCACTCCTGTTCCCTCCTTCCTCCTCTCCCTCCTCCCTTTCCCCTTCTTCTGACTTTTGCCTCCTTCCCTTCCTCCTTCTGCAAATGCACTATGTTGACAGATAATGGTAACTTTCTCATAAGAGTTTTGCCTTTTGTTTATTAGAAGAGGCTAATTTCATAAAAGTAATTTGTATTTCAGCAACTCCTAACAAAGTATCTATAAGAAGAGGACATTTTCCTTATACAGATAGGATTACTATAAAAAAGAAATTTAAAAATATTGACCATCATGTTGTTTTCAGATGGCAGCCTTTTCTAAGGATTTATTTTTAAACTTTTTATTGAGGTATAGTTGATGTATAATATGATATAAATTACAGGTATATGATATAGTGATTCACAATTTTAAAGGTTATACTCCACTTATAGTTATTACAAACTATTTGCCATATTCTCCATATCATAGAATATATCCTTGTAGCTTATTGTATACCTAATGGTTTGTACCTCTCAATTGCCTACCCCTATGTTGCCCCTCTCCCCCTTGCCTCTCCCCACTGGTAACCACTCGTTTGTTCTGTATATCAGATGGCAGCTTGATCCACAAATCTAACCTAAGTGATATCTGACTATTCTTTAGTAGTTACACCAGATTTGATGATAATCAGCCAGGATGTTCAAGAATTACTGCAGAACAAACAGGAAAAACTAAGCTGCCTATTTGAAAAAAGTGACTTCATTCAATATGTTCAGTCACCTGTATCTGCAATGTATTTATGTGGCCCACTTGATTTTAATGGGTAAAGAGAGGGGGCATTTTAACATGACTCCCACTAGGAATAACAGCCACAAGGCACTTTTACATCCAATTCAATGTGACAGGAGCACTGATTATTTAATAGTATAACAGCAGTGAATCAGAGTTCCTTTTAAGTGACTTTGCTGACATTTCCAGCAGCTGTATATTTAATTCACAGTTAGGGGTGGAATAAATTTCAGTCATGGATCAGAATGTAAGCAGGTGTCCCTGAGCTCTTTCTAGGAACACAACAACTTGAGCAAATGCAGATGTGTACAGAATTTTCATTTATTCAGGGAGAAACTGTGAATTTTAGCAATGACAGTTTCACATTTTCATGAACCAACATTAAAGGGGGATATTCAATTATCGGTAGCCTATAAACTGCTGCTCCCACGTAAAGATTGAAAAACATCTAGTGATACAGGTCTTTACAGTTAGAAAAGGCAACCTTCATCTAAAGCAGAAAAAATATTCTGAACTATTTGTAGTATTATACGGCCATCTTTATAAGGGCTTCCTATTTGCTAAGACATACCTTGTTAATATCCCAATAAGAAGTTTCCTTCCTATCTTCCTATTGAATATTTCTCATACTTCTGCTCAAGACAGAGCGCTGGAGGTGGGAGGTAACCTTGACTCTTTCCATTGCTTCATTCCCCATAATCAGTAGGTCACTCTGGATGCTTCTCCTAGTGATCTCAGGAACCGAGACATTTCATCATCCCAACTGCTACTATGGCCCAGCTTACTGTTAAGTCTCCTCACTGGTCCCTCTGCTGTCTCTGGTACCTTCTGCCCTTCAATCTGTCTGCCATGCTGTAGAGTGATCTTCTTAAAACACAAATCTGATCCTGTCCTTCCTCTGATGAAATCCTCCAGTGGCTTCACATTGCCACTGGACAACAGTGTACCCCTTAACCTGGTTTCCAAAGCTCGCCATGATGTTGCCTCCACAGGCCTCCCCAGCCCCATTCCTTATGCTCCACCCACAAGCAAAGCCCACCCACACACCCCCTGACATGAGCACGCCTCGCTCCTCTGTCATCGCTGCTGCATGGATAACTGCTACTTATCCTTTAGGTGTCAGCTTAGGTTTCTTTTACTCAGGCTCTGGGAAGCCCAACCTGACCCATCACTTCTGCATCAGGTCATTCTGGATGTTCTCAAGCTCTCTGTTCTTCTGTCCTATGGTATTTGTCTCTTGGCATTATTATTTAATAATCTCTCATCCACTATTGGATTTTTTAAGGGCAAAGATTGGATCTCTCTTGCTCATGTCTTTATCTACAATTCATGGCACAATGCTTGGCACGTATTAGGTGCTTAATAAATATTCTCTGAGTTACAAACTAAATTTCAAAACTAATCAAGACCTGTGATCATCCAACTAGACAAAGCCCATTGCCTTATAACTCTAACACTCTGAGCCCCATGAGTGAAACTAGACTGGAGGGATCTGATATCCTATGACTTGTCTCCTTGCTTAAGCCAAAAACCCTATTTTGAAACATAATCTCAATGAACCATGGTGAATTAGAGCCACTGAAATTCTTGGTCATATCTTATATTTAAAATACCTAAATTGATCATTTTCTCTATGGACCTGTTAATTTCTTTAATATAAAATCTTTAAGACTCCCTCATTGAACAAATTATGAAAATATGTAAAGCTGGGACCATTTTGCAAATTCAGTAGAGTTGAAGAATTATAGCAGTTATCTCACTGTATTCTACACTCCCTTCAGAGAGATAAATATTCCTTTGAACTAAAGCTTAAAGCCTTAGTTTTAGTTCTTGGCATAAAAGAAGTACCATAGTAAATTTTCTATGTGGAGGTTTTTAATTTTGCAAATGTGTTTGATACTCTGCAAAAACGATGTAAGTGAGCCGGAGAGAGAGAAACATATTGCAGCATTTGATAAATACCTCCCACACCTTCATAAAAGAGGAAGAGAAGTTGGGAGTGAGCTGATAACTTTCTTTCATGTAGAGCATATCCTAGGAAAAGTTGTGTTATAAGAGACATAATAAGCCTTGGTCCCCAGAATCTCTATTTTTTTCTTTAATCTGCTCTGCAAGGGAGTATTATATTCCTTAATGGGGCAGTAGAAAATAATTTACATGATTATAACATAGATAAATGTTCATATTCAAAATGTATGCTATGACTCTACATAACAGATAACTCATATCTTCTCCCAAACATTGTGTAGTCTATGTAAAGAAAAGCATTTTCAGTTGCTATGGTTAACAAAATTTCTTTTTAGCATTTCTCTCTGTATCCACAGAGAACTGGTGGTTTTTCTTGAAGTTAATTCCAACTGCTCATAAAATCACAAAATTATAAGGTCTTCCACTGAACTGCCACAGAAAAGGTTTGGAATCAAGCGTTTGTTTGACCTGGCAGCGTTTGGCTGGGCTTCTATAAAAATCTATTTTTCACACTTTGACTCACAGCTCTTCATCTTCTACCACAGTGTAAAAGACACGATAAGATAGATGTAGTCTTAATTAAAGAATAAAAATTTATTTTTACATTCTTCAACTTGGGAAGTTTATGGGCAATCTGAACTTCTTTTATTGGATCTCCAAATCTAGCTGATGACATCAATCAGGGTGAACAACCAGAGTAAATCCACATTTTGTACTTTTCATGATCTGGAACTTTTAATTTTGCTTTAAATATTAGTATAAAATATTCAGAATAAAATCTTATAATCCATTCTACCAAACTTGATGTGTGGCACTGTTTAATAAAAACAGCAAAAATTCTATGAACCCTCTAATAACATGGTTTACTCAATGATTCACAATTATATCCCTTTGGGAGTGTGCTTCTTTGAAGACAAGCATACGTTCCAGTTTTGAGTTATCTACCTACAGTGGTTGGATTTGCAGGATTCTGGTTTCTCCTCCCTGCTTAGATCTAAATCCATTTCTGCTCTCCTTCACAATAGCTAGGGTCCAAAAGACTTGGGTACTGGGCGTGAGGAGGTGGGGTGGTATAGGCAGATCAAAGATGCAGTATCTGCAGCAGCCAGGAGTGGAAAGTGTCAGAGCAGGTGAGGGCATCCAGCATCAGGCTGAGAAACTAAACATAACCATGTCATGAGGGCAGAAGCAAATGTGTATTTGGTTGCTAGGGCTGCCATAACAAGAACCACAGCCTGGGTGGCTTAAAAGAGAAATTAATTTTCTCACCGTCTGGAAGCTAGAAATCCAAGATCAGTATGTCAGTAGGGTTGGCTCCTTCTGAAGGTCCAGAGGGAAGGATCTATTCCAGGCCTCTCTCCTTGGCTGGTAGAGGGCTATCTTTACCCTCTGTCTTCACATTGTTATCCATCTGTGTGTGTATCTGAGCCTAAATTTCCTCTTCTTATAAAGCTACCAATCATATTGGATTAGGGCCCACCCTAATGACTTCATTTGAACTCGATTTTTTCTGGCGTTAGGACTTCAACGTAGAAATTTGGTGGGAGGGCAAAATTCAACCCCTAAGGAAATGTCCCAAAATAAGGAAACAAAGCCTTGGTTGGGAGCTGTGTGAAAAAAAGGAAAGAAATATGTGGAATTCAGGGGTGAAATAAGGCAGGTTCTAGGTGATTGACGCAAATGGAGGTGAAATGTCCATCACCGTCTCTTCTGAACTTTTTCTGAGAGGTTATTGTGCACACTCTGTACCTAGATGTGGCCGAAGCTGACTGATAAAGGTTCAGGGTCTAATATCTTTTCCTTGGGGTCCCTTTCAGGTCTTTTCCCAGAGCTGGGTAAGGTAGCATAGATTTCTACCAGAGAAGGGGAAAAAAGAGAATTTAAATTAATTTAAGGCCACAAGTATTTTCGGAGCAGCTACTGTGTGCAAGGCCATGTTAGGCATGGTAATGTGATTTTACTCTCAAGTCATAATGAAAAGCACCAGCTTCCTTAAAAAATGTCACTCAGTTCATCCAAGGTTAGCTTTGGAGGGAGAATCACTTCCTGGGACAGAATTCTAATTCCCCAAAATTCACATTTCCTGGTGATCTCTCACTGTTTGCCATTGCCAACCGTCCCTGTTTGGCATTCCTGGGAAACTGGATTATGGAATATCATGATAATCCACTTAATTTTTATTCCATTATCCCCAAGTATTTGGTAAAGTACTATTGTATTTTAAAATGTTACGGGGAGGATCATTTAATGCTCAGGCTATTAAGATAGTTTGGTAACCCCTGAGGTCAAGAAGGTGACTCTAGTAGTAGGGAAGGACCATCACGGGTTAGGTGAATGCAAAGCCTGCTGTCTCTGTTTCTAGATTTGAAAGATGCGATCTGGGAGGTCTCCTCACACAGTTCTAGTAGTTCTGTTGAAGAAGTCAGTTTTGAATTTTACATCATTCAGACTGCAGAATCAAATGATTTTGATACTTCTGAGCTACTTCTGAAATCCTGTACTTTTTACATATATTAATGGGCATATTTTCTACTATAACTCACATTAAAAAATAATTTAACTAATTTCTACATTTTAAAAGATGTGCAGCTAGTATTTTATTTTATTTTGTTTTGTTTTTAATAGATCTTTATTGGAGTACAGCTGCTTCACAATACTGTGTTAGTTTCTGTTGCACAACAAAGCGAATCAACCATATGCATACACATGTCCCCATATCCCCTCCCTCTTGTGTCTCCCTCCAATCTTCCCTATCCCACCCCTATAGATGGACACAAAGCACCGAGCTGATCTTCCTGTGCTATGCTGCTGCTTCCCACCAGCCAACTATTTTACATTCGGTAGTATATATATGTTGATGTTACTCTCACTTTGCCCCAGCTTCACCCTCCCACCCCATGTCCTCAAGTCCATTCTCTATGTCTACCTCTTTATTCCTGCCCTGCAACTAGGTTCATCGATACCAATTTTTTTTTTTTAGATTCCATATATATGTGTTAGCATACAGTATTTGTTTTTCTCTTTCTGACTTACTTCACTCTGTATGACAGACTCTAGGTCCACCCACCTCACTACAAATAACTCAATTTCGTTTCTTTTTATGGCTGAGTAATATTCCAATGTATATATGAGCCACATCTTCTTTACCCGTTCATCTGTCGATGGACACTTAGGTTGCTTCCATGTCTTGGCTATTGAAAATAGTGCTGCAATGAATACTGTGGTACATGACTCTTTTTGAATTATGGTTTTCTCAAGGTATATGCCTAGTAGTGGGATTGCTGGGTCATATGGTAGTTCTATTTTTAGTTTTTTAAGGAACCTCCATACTGTTTTCCATAGTGATTGTATCAATTTACATTCCCACCAACAGTGCAGAGAGTTGCCTTTTCTCCACAACCTCTCCAGCATTTACTGTTTCTAGATTTTTTGATAATGGCCATTCTGACAGGTAGAGGTGATACCTCATTGTACTTTTGATTTGCATTTCTCTAATAATTAGTGATGTTGAGCATCTTTTCATATGCCTCTTGGCCATTTGTATGTCTTCCTGGTGAAATGTCTATTTAGGTCTTCTGCCCATTTTTTAACTGGATTGTTTGGGTTTTTGATAATGAGCTCCATGAGCTGTTTGTATATTTTAGAGACTAATCCTTTGTCTGTTGTTTCATTTGCTCATATTTTCTCCCATTCTGTGGGTTGTATTTTTGTCTTGTTATGGTTTCCTTTGCTGTGCAAAAGCTTTTAAGTTTAATTAAGTCCCATTTGTTTATTTTTGTTTTTATTTCCATTACTCTAGGAGGTGGGTCAAAAAAGATCTTGCTGTGGTTTATGTCAAAGGGTGTTTTTCCTATGTTTTCCTCTAAGATTTTTATAGTGTCTGGTCTTACATTTAAGTCTTTAATCCATTTGGAGTTTATTTTTGTATATGGTGTTAGGTAGTGTTCTAATTTCATTCTTTTACATGTAACTGTCCTGTTTTCCCAACACCACTATTGAAGATGCTGTCTTTTCTCCATCATATATTCGTGCCTCCTTTGTCATAAAGTAGGTGACCATATGTGTGTGGGTTTATCTCTGGGCTTTCTATCCTGTTCCATTGATCTATATTTCTGTTTTTGTGCCAGTACCATATTGTCTTGATTACTGTAGGTTTGTGGTATAGTTTGAAGTCGGGGACCCTGATTCCTCCAACTCTGCTTTTCTTTCTCAAGATTACTTTGGCTATTCAGGGTCTTTTGTGTTTCCATACAAATTGTGAAATTTTTTGTTCTAGTTCTGTGAAGAATGCCATTGGTCATTTCATAGGGATTGCATTGAATCTGTAGATTGCTTTGGGTAGTATAGTCATTTTCTCATTGTTGATTCTTCCCATTTAAGAACATGGTATATCTCTCCATCTGTTTGTATCATCTTTAATTTCTTTCATCAGTGTCTTATAGTTTTCTGCATACAGGTCTTTTGTCTCCTTAGGCAGGTTTATTCCTAGGTATTTTATTCTTTTTCTTGCAATGGTAAATGTGAGTGTTTCCTTAAATTCTCTTTCTGATTTTTCGTTGTTGGTGTATAGGAATGCCTGAGATGTCTGTGCATTAATTTTATATCCTGCAACCTTACCGAATTCATTGATTAGTTCTAGTAGTTTTTTGGTGGCATCTTTAGGATTTTCTACGTATGGTATCATACCATCAACAAACAGTGACAATTTTACTTCTTCTTTTCCAATTTGTATTCCTTTTATTTCTTTTTCCTCTCTGATTGCTGTGGCTAGGACTTCCAAAACTATGTTGAGTAAAAGTGGCGAGAATGGACATCCTTGTCTTGTTCCTGATCTTATGGAAATGCTTTCAGTTTTTCACCATTGAGTATGATGCTTGCTGTGGCTTTGTCATATACGGCCTTTATTATGTTTAGGTAAGTTCCCTCTATACCCATTTTCTGGAGAGCTTTTATCATAAATCGGTGTTGAATTTCGTCAAAAGCTTTTTCTGCATCTATTGAGATGATCATTTGGTTTTTATTCCTTAATTTGTAAATGTGGTGTATCACATTGACTGATTTGCGTATACTGAAGAATCCTTGCATCCCTGGGATAAATCCCACTTGATCATGGTGTATGATCCTTTTAATGTGCTATTGGATTCTGTTTGCTAGTATTTTGTTCAGGATTTTTGCATCTATGTTCATCAGTGATATTGGTGTATAATTTTCCTTTTTTGTGATATCTTTTTCTGGTTTTGGTATCAGGGTGATTGTGGCTTTGTAGAATGAATTTGGGAGTGTTTCTCCCTCTGCAATTTTTTGGAAGAGTTTGAGAAGGATGGGTGTTAGCTCTTCTCTAAATGTTTGATAGAATTCACCTGTGAAGCCATCTGGTCCTGAACTTTTGTTTGTTGTAAGATTTTTAATTATGGTTTCAATTTCATTACTTGTGATAGGTCTTTATATTTTCTAATTCTTCCTGGTTCAGTCTTGGAAAATTGTACCTTTCCAAGAATTTGTCCATTTCTTCCAGGTTGTCCATTTTATCGGCATATAGTTGTTTGTAGTAATCTCTCATGATCCTTTGTATTTCTGCAGTGTCAGTTGATACTTCTATTTCATTTCTAATTCTGTTGATCTGAGTCTTCTCCCTTTTTTTCTTGTTGAGTCTGGCTAAGGGTTTATCAATTTTGTTTATCTTCTCAAAGAACCAGCTTTTAGTTTTATTGATCTTTGCTATTGTTTTCTTCGTTTCTATTTCATTTATTTCTGCTCTGATCTTTATGATTTCTTTCCTTTTACTGACTTTGGGTTTTCTTTGTTCTTCTTTCTCTTTTAAGTGTAGGCTTATATTGTTTATGGGATTTTTCTTGTTTCTTGAGGTGAGATTGTATTGTTATAAACTTCCCTCTTAGAACTGCTTTTGCTGTGTCCCATAGGTTTTGGGTCATTGTGTTTTCGTTGTCATTTGTTTCTATGTATTATTTGATTTCTTCTTTGATTTCTTCAGTGATCTCTTGATTATTTAGTAACGCACTGTTTAGCCTCCATGTATTTGTGTTATTTACAGTTTTTTTCCTGTAATTGATTTCCAGTCTCAAAGCATTGTGGTCAGAAAAGATGCTTGATACGATTTCAGTTTTCTTAAGTTTTCTAAGGCTTGATTTGTGACCCAAGATGTGATCTATCTATCTATCTATCTATCAGCAACTGAGAGAAAGTGTAATCTGCCACTTTTGGGTGGAATGTTCTCTAAATATCAATTAGGTCTGTCTGGTCTATTGTGTCATTTAAAGCTTGTGTTTCCTTATTTATTTTCTGTTTGGATGATCTGTCCATTGGCGTAAGTGGAGTGTTAAAGTCCCCTACTATTATTGTGTTACTGTTGATTCCTCCTTTCATGGTTGTTAGAATTTGCCTTATGTATTGAGGTGCTCCTATTTTGTGTTCATAAACATTTATAATTGTTATATCTTCTTCTTGGATTGATCCTTTGATCATTATGTAGTGTCCCTCCTTATCTCTTGTAACAGCCTTTATCTTAAAGTCTATTTTATCTGATACGAGTATTGCTACTCCAGTTTTCTTTTGATTTCCATTTGCATGGAATATCTTTTTCCATCCCCTCACTTTCAGTTTGTATGTGTCCCTAGGTCTGAAGTGGGTCTATTATAGACAGCATATATATGGGTCTTGTTTTTGTATCTATTCAGCCAGTCTCTCTCCTTTGGTTGGGGCATTTAATCCATTTACATTCAAGGTTATTATCAATATGTATGTTCCTATTACCATTTTCTTAATTGTTTTGAGTTTGTTTTTGGGGGTCTTTTTCTTCTGCTGTGTTTCCCACCTAGAGAAGTTCCTTTAGCATTTGTTGTAAAGCTTGTCTGGTGGTGCTGAATTCTCTTAGCCTTTGCTTGTCTGAAAAACTTTTGATTTCTCCATCGAATCTGAATGTGATCCTTGCTGGGTAGAGTAATCTTGGTTGTAGGTTTTGCTCTTTCATCACTTTAAGTATATCCTGCCACTCCTTTCTGGCCTGCAGAGTTTCTGCTGAAAAATCAGCTGATAACTTTATGGGGATTCCTTTGCATGTTATTTGTTGCTTTTCCCTTGCTGCTTAATATTTTTCTTTGAATTTAATTTTTGTTAGTTTGATTAATATGTGTCTTGGTGTGTTTTTCCTAGGGTTTATCCTGTCTGGGACTCTCTGTGCTTCCTGACTTGGGTGACTATTTCCTTTCCCATGTTAGGGAAGTTTTCAACTCTAATCTCTTCAAATATTTTCTCAGACCCTTTCTTTTTCTTTTCTTCTTCTGGGACCCCTATAATTTGAATGTTGGTGCATTTAGTGTTGTCCCAGAGGTCTCTGAGATTGTCTTCAATTCTTTTCATTCTTTTTTCTGTATTCTGCTCCTCAGCAGTTATTTCCACCATTTTGTCTTCCAGCTCACTTATTCATTCTTCTGCCTCAGTTATTCTGTTATTGATTCCTTCTAGTGTATTTTTCATTGCAGTTATTGTGTTGTTCATCTCTGTTTGTTTGTTCTTTAGTTCTCTAGATCTTTGTTAAACATTTCTCATATTTTCTCAATCCATGCCTCCATTCTATTTCTGAGATTCTGGGTCATCTTTAATATCATTACTCTGAATTCTTTTTCAGGTAGATTGCCTATTTCCTCTTCATTTATTTGGTCTTGTAGGTTTATACCTTTTTCTTTCATCTGTGGCATATTTTTTTACTGTCTCTCTTTTCTTTTCTTTTTTTTTTTTTTTGAGTAGGATTGTGTTCCTGTCTTACTGGTTGTTTAGCCTGAGGCTTCCAACACTGGAGTTTGTAGGCTATTGGCTAGAGCTGGGTCTTGGTGCTGAGATGCAGAACTCCGTGAGACCTCACTCCAGTGAATATTCCCTGGGGTCTTTCTCTGTTAGTCCAGTGGTTTGGACTCAGAGCTCCCACTGCAGGAGCTTTGGCCCCGGGCTTGTGAACCAAGACCCCACAAGCCACCTGGGGCAGCAAAAAATAAAGAAAAAAACAGAGTAAAAAATAACATTAGACTAGGAAACTAACAGATATGTTAGGAGAATATAAAATAAAAAGATAGTTGAATCAACAACCAGAAGGTACATCAGTACCACAATAGTAAAAAAGAGGAGGGGGGAAAAGAAAAAAAAAAAGGCCTTGGCTATGGAGGGCAGGGCCTAAACAAGGGCAAGGTTTGGATGGTGGGCAGGGCCAATGCTCAGGACCCACAGGGCTGGAAAAGGCCCTGGGGGCTGTGGTGGGTGAGGCTTAGGCTCAAGGAACAGAAGGGGCCCAGGCATGCCCCCCACCCCTGGTCTCAGAGGGCAGGGGGCCTCACCTGGGAGCCCAGCAGGCTTCCTGAGCTTGAGTAGGAGGGGCAAATGCCCTCCTCTCCTCTCCTCCTCCTCCAGCCTTGGAGGGCCCCTCCCTCCTGCCTCTCTTGATCTCCCCAGCCTCCGTCCTATGCCCCCAAAGACCCACGCAGCCTGGAGGGGGCTTTGGAGGGCAGGGGATGGCCTAGGAGCTCAGCAGCCTCCCCAGGACTGAGTGGGTGTGGCAATGAACCTCCACTCCTCTCCCGCTCCTCCTGGAGGGCCCCTCCTGCCTGCCTCCTGATCTCCCAGGCCCGCAGCTAGTATTTTAAATGTGAGGTTTAAGTGTAGCTATGGAATGCTGCTTAATTAGCATATTTATCACTTATTGATGGCTTGGATGTTATATAAAAGGAGTATTAAATCTCATCCCACATAAATATGAGGACTTTTATGTTATTATTCATCCTTATCAATATTAATTTTGTGAGTCAGAGTCCCTACACTGATTCTCTGTAAAAGAACCTTACTTGAAATCTGCTATTCAGGACTGGAAAAGGGAGATTTATGAAAACAGGAGTTAACTCGAAAGATGTGAAAGTTAGGGCAGAAATAAAAATGAAAATATAGTCCCTCAGAATTCTGGAATCCATAGTGCCTAGTGCTGTGTCACTACACTTCTGTTAATTATCACTTATTTATTCTTACTCAGTTCAGTCACAACTGTAGTCATTGTGCCTATAAATTTTATTTACATTAACTCATTTATTCTCACTGCAACCTTATGAAATTAGATATTATTATCCTAGTTTACAAAAGGAAGCTTAGAAAGGTTGACTAACTTGCCCAAGAAAGTAGGAGAAGAAATGGCCTTGCTCTGACTCCTAAACCATCCTGCTAACCAATAGCATTGGTGACAAGGCTTTTCCAAACTCATGGAAAAAAATTAAGAACTACCAGCGTAATAGCAAATATATAAATAATTAATATATATATATATAACATACCAGAGAATATTGTATCTCATGAAGGTGTGTCAAATCATTATTGTAGCCCATGATTTAAGAATGTAATTGTCCCATTTATCCTCCACATTATGAATTGTTTATTCAAATTTGGGGTTGACTTCTCATATTTCTGTCATGCAAAAAGCTGGAATGAAGGCTCTAATTAAATATTTAAGAGTTGATTTCAGATGGGCAGGTGGCTCAGCCTCAAGCCTTGACTCTTTTACAAATTAGTCAATTGACCTTGGAAAATTCACTTAGCCCGTTCTGAGCCCCATATGCTGTCCTGCAAGATTTTGTGAGATCTGAATGAGATAACCCACGTGGAAATACACAAGTTAGTACTTTGTGATGCAAAGTAAGTATTCATTCAAAGTTAGCCGAATGTGAATATCAATCAGTTGTTTCTTTTCAGACCAGATTTCTCAAACCTTCCAAAAAATTAGTTCTTTATTTCTCTCTCATAACGTAATCCATGCTCATACTTGAGTTGCATAGGACATATGGTTCGATGTCAGATTTTCAATGTCCATATTCTTAAAGACCACAAATGACTATGTTTAAATTTTTGTACTGATCTAAAAATTTTTTATTCTAATGTTTATTTCCTAAAATTGTATGTAATTACATCATATATATATATATATAAAATATTTTTTTTTCCTATAGAGACCAGGACCTAGAAAATTTAATTGAAGTAAATTCCAGTATGTCTAAGAGTAAAAATGAAAGGTAAGGCTTATTATAATTTACATTTTTCTTATGAATTCCATATGAGCCTTCATAAATTATATAACCTTGAAAGATTTTCTGAGAAGTTGAACTGTACTGTGATATTTAAATATAAACACCATATGAATATGAAAAACAATATACAGGGTACTTAATAACTGATTTGGAAAAAAGTTAGCAAAATTTGAATTCTGTTGGAATTTCTGACTAAGGGCCTGCTGTTCAATGGCTCACTGTAAAAGGCATCATGGAAATTCAGTGCTCTGCACATGGGCTGTGAAGATTTATTTTTACTTACTGTTGCTTGGTAGGTTTTCAGCGGTGCAGAAAGCACTCTGGGAATCTCTTCCTTGGATACGTAGTGCTAAAAGAATGCACAAATTCATCACAGCCGCAAAACAGGACCTAATTTTGGAATTTCTTTACATCACAGAGAATACCAGCTTTAAAACTGTTGTACTTTGTTTCTTTTACAACGAAGGTTAGGATAGAAGCTATACTTCATTGTTGTTACAGATTGTTTAAATTAGGAAAGAATTTTAAAAGTCTTCCATGTTTAGCAATTCTTCTCCCAACACATGGGAGGACCCTAGAAGCAATAAGTTTCTATTTTTAACCTTCCTAAGATACAGCTGCCTTTTCTGTTTAAAAGAAAAAAAAAAAAAGTTTATGTAAAGAAATGATATTGTTGATATCAATTGAAGAGAGTAGAAAAGTAGGAAAAGAGCTGGCTCAATGTTTGGTCTGTTTTTCATATCTCTTAAAGGCTCTTGCATATAGGAGGTAGGTAGTTTCTTTCTGTTCCCTTAATTCCCCAAATCATCCTCTGCCTTCTCTTTTTGTGGTCCCAAGCAAGCCTCTGATAGAATGAGGGAGGATACATTTTCAGTAGGATCCACTATTTTGGGAACAGTATTGGGCTTACAATTAACCAAGCTCATTCAAATATTATTTGGAAATGATCCAGATTAAAAAATGACAAGTAAATGAGGAGGTATAATTAAGGAACTTTTCACTGAATATGACTTGAGAGGTGTTTCAGTTTGAGTTAGGCTTTCTCATGAAACAGGGTTTTATTGGAAAGATTAATGAGGAAATGGAAATTCAAGGACAGGAATGGTAGCATGGCCGGGCTTCACGGAGGCCTGCACTGGAAGGTTGTTCATTCTTGACCAGAGGACATTCCATCAGGAATCCCCAGACATTAACCTTAGTTCTTGGTCATTGTCAGTTCTTTGTTGCCTATTTTTGTTGCCTGTGTTGCCTATTCTTTGCTGCCTATTTTTCTCCTGCTCTTCCCTCTACCTATTGGTTTCCTTATTCTCTGCTCTGCAGCTGTTTGATAACCAAGAACTTTAGCTGCCTCTCCTTCCTCGTAACTTCACCTTCCTCTAGCTTTCCAAGGTCTGGCCTCCTTCAGCAAGGCGGTGTGGTTGTGGCCATCTGTGTAGAAGAGGCTGTGGGATGGAAAACACCGTGGCTGTAACGTGCACACACTCTCCTTTACTTTCCTGCAATTTCATCTGTGCCTCTTTCCTAACATAACCCAACAATCACACGTACATTCACAAATGCACCCCGTCTCTCCAGCGGGATGGTGATCATCACAGTCAGTTACTATGTCTGGAGGCCTTAACCACCACTGCAAAATCATTTGCTCATCCCTGAGTTCTGTGTTCAGATGTTATTCATTCTTCTTCAGTTCTATCCAAATCCTGTACAGGATCTGTCTCCAAATTAAATGGAAAATGTAGATACTGCCCCAGCCCTGAAAGAACAACTGTAATAAAAGTTCTCACGTGGAAAAAAAAAAAGTGGAAAAAAGAAATCTCTGGGCCCAATTTTGCACCCATATAATTTTGGCTACAGAAAAGAAAGTTTACTTGACTCTCAAAATGGGTAAAAATTTAACAGAAAGAAAATTGAGGGTCAGAGAGTAAGAGACTTGATCAGGTGCAGAAAGTTCGTAAATTAGAGAGGTATCCTGGCCTCAAGTCCTCTCTTTATTTTTCCACAGGAGAATTCTGCTATTTTTAAATTTTATTTATTTTTATTGAAGTATAGTTATTGTACAATGCTGTGTTAGTTTCAAGTGTACAGAAAAGTGACTCAGTTATATGTATATATATATATATATATATATATAAAAATATACTCTTTTTCAGATTCTTTTCCATTATAGATATTATAGGATATTGAGTAGACTTCCCTGTGCTATATAGTAGGTCCTTGTTGATTATCTATTTTATATATAGTACTGTGTATGTGTTAATCCCAAAGTCCTAATTTATCTCCTGCCCCCCCACTCCACTATCACCTTTGGTACCAATAAGACTTTTTTTTTGTATATTTAAAACCTGTAATTTTTACAAGAGCTCAAAACCTTGATAGTTTTATAGAAGTAAACCCTATCACATACAACAGTTCAAAATGGTAAACTCTTACTAAGCTTTTAGTCTTCATGCAAAGGAGATTTATAAAGTTTGCAGTGACATGGGTATTTATCAGTTGAAATTATTTTATGCTGTTTAAAGTCAAGTTGCCAATGTTAAGTCAAATAGGACAATGGAAATCTAAATAAGAGTCATAGGCCAATCTGTTAAACTGACACTTGATTTACTTTATTTACTTTATGAATGTATTCACTTTGTATAGTAATTGGATGTCCACATAGATACATGCTTTCTGATTAGTATATTCACAGAGTTGTACAACCATCATTACAATCACTTTTACAACATTTTCATCACCTCAAAAAGAAACCCAATGCCCAGTAGCAGTCACACATCATTTTCCCCCAACCCCTTAGCTCTGGACGACTACTAAGCTACTTTCTGGCTCTTTAAATTTCCTATTCCGGACATTTCATATAAATGGAATCATAAAATATGTGGTCCTTTGTGACTGGCTTTTTTCACTTGGAATAATGTTTTCAAGGTTCACCCATGTTGTAGCATGTCTCAGTATTCCATTTCTTTTTATTGCCAAATGATAGTCTACTGTGTGAATGTACTACATTTTGTTTATCTATTTATCAATTGATGGGCATTTGGATTGTCTCCACTGTTGGCTTGTAATTCACTCTTGTGAACAATGCCGCTATAAACATTCATATATAAGTTTTTGTGTAGAGTGTGTTTATTTCTCTTGGGTAAATACCTAGGGAGTGAAATTGTTGAATCCTACAGTAACTCCATTTGAAGAACTTCCAGACAGTTTTTTAAATCAGCTGTACCATTTGATGTTCTCACTAGCAGTGTATGAAGGTTCTAGATAGTTAAATTTTCAAGGTGAACTTCCACTGCAGAAAACATTTTCTCAAGTGTAATTCCATTTGGAATTTTGTAAGTTCCAACACAATATTTGGTTTTATAGTTTATGGAGTTATTTAATTAAGAAACAAAATTGTGACCGTTGATTGCAAGTTACAATTCAGCAATTTGTTTCAATGAAGGGTAACGTCTTAACAATAAAGCCATCAAGCAAAAAACATTGTCAGTCATAAGTTCTTCTTTAGGAATATTATTCAAGGCATCTAAGGAATAGTTTGGTGGAGAGTTCTCTATTGCACTGGTTCCCACATTTTATTTACATCAGACTCACCTGCTAATCCAGGGCCCACACTTTGAGAACCAGTGCTCTTTTGGGTAAGATGTCAGGCTGCCTCTAAGGTAGTGGTTCTCAATCTTGACTTGTATGTGAGACTTACTGGAGAGGTTTAAAAGACTGCAAATGCCCAAGCCATACGCCAAACCAATTAAACCAAATTCAACGTAAGAATTTTGGCAGGACACAGTTCAATCCTTATCAGAACTGTTTACAAATTATTTCACTTTCCTATCTGCAGATTTTGCAAATTGGTGATATTTGATTTTATCTTTCTGAGGACAATACAGACACATTTCACACTCATTGACAACCTTTGTCCTTTGAAACTATTTGCTAAAATTGGGTTTTGTATTATATACTATATGATTTGAATATTTCCAAACAATTCACAGCTAGTTTCATTTTTCTGGAATGACATATTCTAATGATTGTATTAGAAAATCTTCTACTTTCTCATTACTTAGCGTCATTTTAACTCAGCTGTAAAACATCTGTTTTGTGAAATATCTGTCTTAAAACTAGAAGATGGTTTTCCGTATGCCAGAGTTGATACTATGTGAACAGATGTTTTCTTCTTCTTTAAGAGCTACCTGGAAATGGAAGGAAGAGGCCAGTCAAGAATGATAAATCATGATCAAGATCTAAATCCTCCTCTTGGTCTTTATGTCTCTCCTATATCAGAGTTTACTAACACAGGGGAGGAAAAAGAGCTAAAGCTTTCACTACTCCTGCATTAAAATTTTCCTCTGTCTCATAGGAAAAAGCAAATATGCCTGCACTTTGTTAAGTATAGTGACATTTTTAGATTAGCAGAAATCTAGGTCAAAGTTCTTTTGCAATCTTCAAAGTACTGTTTTACATTAAAAGCAAAATGGAAACTGGAATTTCTCAGAGGAACCCCTGGATAATTTTCATTAAACTGATAAACTGTCAGATATGTTGTACATGAAAAACTTTCTAAGATGGCACTGCTGCTGTGAAAATATTACTGGAACCAATTTCAGATGGTTCCTACCCTTGATAAAAAAGTATTCTGTCTTAGTGTTAGATAATGTGACACATGCCTGTAGATGATTCCTAAAGGTAAGATAGTGGTCTCTGTGGAGGAGTAAAGTCGTACATGTATTCTATTTGTGTATCTGTGCAGAAAACAGGCAAACAAGAAAGAGGTTCACTGTATATTTTTAAAAGTTCATTGAACAGAATTTTAATAAAACAAAAACCTTCTATGTGGCCTTGATTTTAAGTGCCAAATATTTGCATTTGCTTTCTCAGGCAAGATGGCCAAGTTAGTGGGTCTACTGAGGCTTTAATCAGCCCATCTTCTAGAACCACTGCCTACTCTTACGAAGCACTGAAGACGCTCAGGTACTGTGGTCAATTATAAAACAACTGACAGGACTATTCTCCTTTTTTTTTTTTTTCTCCTTCTGTGTTTTAAAGAAAACATCCACATACAACCTGATCCTTCCTTTGAAATGCAGAAATTTTTAATTTTACCAGTGGCTAAGCAGGCTTATACAAAGGTGTTGAGTAAACAACTTGGTCACTGGTAAGTTGTCAATTATGAATAATGAGTGTAAACTGTGATTTTTCCTTAAAAAGTCTATATTTTTTTTAAAAAGCATGATTGAGACATTGGCATTGACATTCTTTAAGTAGATTTAAAGGTTTCATTAAATCAGATGTTATCATGATTGTTAATTAAGGTCCACTTTTTGCTTGAGATTTGTGGGGAAAGCAATGGTTTGGAAATATGAATGGGACATCAGAGAAATAGACACTAAAACATGTTACAGGAATATTCAAAATAATCATCGTGCTCTACAACAGACTTATTGAGTGACCGATTTTCATAATAGTATTCTGGAAGTAGGCCAAGGTACTTCTGGAAGTTAAGACAAAATGGGAGACATAAATAAATTTTGCAGAAATGGATTGATACCACTTTAACATTCATATTTTAAAGGTAATAGTTTAGAAGGACTATATGAGCATTATTGTTTTCATTGGATTGGATAATTGCCTTGTGAATTTGATTATCCTGTAAACAAACTTTAAACATGAAGTAAAATGGTTTGTATTGCAGCTCCAATGCTGAAACCAGGCATGCAGGACCAAAGGATACTGTTGTGTACACAAGGACGTATGCGGAGAATAGGTACTGGAAATTTATTTGAAGTATTTTGCTATGTATATTTTATAATTTTGAAATACTCTGTGTTTAAGAAGGAATGCCATTATTTTAGGGTATGCTTGCTTTTTTCAAATAGCAGAACGTTTAAGAGTATATCAAGTTCTTTATATAAATAAATATATAATTCTTTATAATCTTTCCACTATTAAGTAGTTGTCAAATAATCATACAATTTCATTGAATGGACTAAAAAATATTTTAATATAGCACGTGTATACATAATAGGATAGTTATTTGAAAGTTGTCACATAAACATACATGCCCATAATAAGCTTTATAAAATTACACAAGTATTGCTATGCTAATTTGGAGTCACACTTTAATTAAATGGTTCTATCGACTGTTGTTTACCTCTAATCTGAAATAAGGGGTATAACTTTTAGTAAATAAGCTCTGGCCCACAAAATCTGCTGCTTGATGTGATGGATGTTGAGGAAAATGTCACACAAGGTCAGGGATTCACAAGTCATTCGATTTTGCAGAGTATAAAAACAAGAGTTGGCCTAATTGTGTTGTAGGGTAATGGTGGGGCATTCAGATGTGGATATACACACGCGTGTGTCAATCATCGCCCATTTCAAAGAGGCCAGAGAGCAGAGTATGGGGGCGGGGCTCCCAGAAATTCGAGGTGTGTTCGATTTGAGCAACCTTCCCCCCAAAAGGGATTCCTCAAACCCCAAAGTAAGTTACCTTGTAAAATGCAACCTCAACTTTGATTTTGCTGCTTAATCCAATTCTCCCTAAAATCTACACCGACAGTGCAGTATGTATTAGACCAGAGGCCCTAGAATCAGAGTTGGGATTGAATCTTAGTTTGTCATTTACTGACTATGTGGCCTCAGCAAAACTACTTAACTTCAGTTTTCTGTCTCAATTCAAGTCTCAGTTTTCTGACCAATAAAATGGGAATAATTTTATATGTATCAGGCATAAATATGTGCGAACTTTTATTTAGCATTGTGGGCTATGTGTTCCGTAAAGTAGATTCTATTTCTAACAGCAGTCTGCCTACGGGCAGTTTGGAGGGAGAGAAGGATTTCTCATTAAAAAATCCCAAGTGAGGGCTATCACTGTATGAAATAATAGGAACATATTGCTTCTGGTCCTAATATGCTCCCAGGTAGTGTAGGTACTGGGGAAGCAGTTATGGACAGTCAGCTGGTTAGTGCACTGCAAACTTCATTTGTCTCCAGGAGAAAGTGACGTTTACAAACTGGAGCAGAAAGGGAACAAAGAGGACTTTTAAAAGTTACAATATTTTTGCTTTCATTCTAAATGATTCCTGGATGTTTTCAAGCAAATATAAAAACTTCCAAAGCTTTCTCTAAAAGTTCAGGAGTGTTTCTCTACGTGAATGGTGTCTGTCTATATTTGCCTGCACTGGCTCGTGCTTTGTGTATATTCTTTATGTGAGGCTACAGATCGCTTTCTTTTAGTAAAAATAAGGGAGGTGCAAGTATAAACTTCATGAAAAACAATAACTGCTTTTCCTGCTTACACTTGTTCTTGCACTCTCCTTGCCCCATTCTTTATTTATCTTGGTGAATATGTCAACTTATGTCAACTTGGAGGTTTCTTGCATATCAATACTTCTCCAGATTTAAAAAAAAAAAGAGTCAGTACATTGTCCTGGCTTGTAACATCCCAAAGAATAATAATAATGAGGCTGTGTGAGTGGGTGTGTGTGTGCTTCCTTGCCTGCATAGAGGTATATACTTCAATATTAGGGGAACAGCCCAATTCTCACATGTCCATATGTGTTTGTTTCTAGTAAATCACCAAAGGATAGATATCAGGAGAGTATCTCTGAAAAATACATACAAACCATTTATTCGACTTCAGATAAGTGAGTATGTCTGTATTTCCATACATAAAAGTATATACACACACATATAAACATATGTATTTTTATATATTATAGATAATATGTGTGTACATACTTTATAAATATACATTTTATTATGTATGCGTATATGTATTTATATATAATATATATTTACATATCTTCATTATGTATATAGCACTGAAATATATATGTACACATTCTTGTAGTCCATTGAACTTGGAGATGACATTCCTGACAGCGGTTATATTGGTGATTGTATGAGTGGAACAAAGAACAGCAACCTCTGCATCTAGGAATTTGCTCCTTGACTTCCTGGCTGTTGTTCTTTGATTTTGATGTACTTTATTCCAGTAGAGCTTTCTGTGCCTTACAGCTGCCTCCCAGGCAAGTGTCTCTGCTGTTGGTGATCCCAGGAGTCCCCAGTACTGCCACATTATTAGCATCTAGGCTTCATTGCATCCCTAGACCGTGCCCTCAGCCCTCCCTCCTTGCGGTTTTCCAAAGCCAGCTCACCTTACAAACAGCTGCGTGGATGTGCCGCTGTGACCCACTAGGGCCCATGCTCAGTTCCCAGGAAGGAGGTTAGGGTGAGCATCAATTTAGTGCCGGTAAACTGACCTCAGGCTTTTGCTCTTGATTACTCTCTTTTACCATTTTATGCTCAGTCGGATAAATAGGTGACACTCCTGAGACTGTGGCCTGCAGACTTCCAGCGGAGGAAATAAAAATAATTAGCATTTCAGTCCAACCACTGGAAACCAGCTTAATACAAATGTCCGGTATTCTATGGAAGGTATTTCTCTATTGCAGGGGGTGGAAATATGGCCCACTGAGGGTCACGACATATCATTTTTTTTTTTTTTTTTTTTTTGCTGTACGCGGGCCTCTCACCGCTGTGGCCTCTCCTGTTGCGGAGCACAGGCTCCGGACGCGCAGGCTCAGCGGCCATGGCTCACGGGCCCAGCCACTCCGCGGCATGTGGGATCTTCCCGGACTGGGGCACGAACCCGTGTCCTCTCCATCGGCAGGCGAACTCTCAACCACTGCGCCACCAGGGAAGCCCCCATATCTTATTTTTATGCACAGCCTCAGCTTGTAACGCCGTCCTTGGCACCTAACAGATACTCAATAAATTATTCCTGAATAAACAAACCTATGTTCCATTTACTAAGGGAAACATAGGTGGGCCAGGCATCAGAATTACATCCTCTTTTTGTCACTTTTGTTAATATCTTCTATTACCAAGGCTCTTCTTAGTGTCTTGCCTTTAAGTCACACCCCTTTGATGTGACTATAGGAGCAACACAAGTACTGCTTAGATAACCAAAACACCAGAGCTATGTTTTTCATAACGCTCTGAAAAGATCTTTGACTAAGTATGATCTTTTTTTTTTTTTTTTTGGTCACAAGGCACAGCTTTGTTCCATGACCAGGGATCAAACCCAGGTCCCTGGCAGTAAGAGCATGGAGTCCTAGCCACTGGAACACCAGAGAATTCCTGACTAAGTATCATCTTAATAAGGATAACACCAACACCAGAGCTTTCCCTGGGCTCATATTTTTATTGTTAAGGAAGAAAAGCATTCTACATTAAAGTGTTGCTCTCGAAGTGAAGAATTTCACTCCTGTTCCTCAAGTGATCCTTGAAATTTTTTCAGTCATCAGAGCAAAAGTCAATTCTCCGTTAAAACTGGTTAGTCCAGCAAACTTTTTCTGTTGATCATTGTGTGAAATTAGCTGCATCCCCACAGTTCTTACCTAAGCACATCAGTCCCATAACGTGACCAGTGCCCCTTTACAAGGTAAATACCAAATTCCTCTGTACATGATTTATGGGCCTTCAGAATCTGATCCTGCTGAATATTGACTGATGTTCAATCACTCCAGCCCCCCTCATTGTGTGGCACCTTGGTACATCCTGTTCACTCTGCTTGGAACCCCTCCATCACGCCCCTCCCCACCTCACTGAGCTCCCCTTGAGAGCTCCTTCACCCTCAAGCTTTAACTCAGATGGCACTTATGCTGACAAGCCTTTCCTGCTTCACCCCAGGGATAAGCTGCTCCACTGGCTGTGTTCTCCTAACTCTTGTCACACATCCATAAATATGTGGTGACCATCCAATCACACACCTGGCTACCCTAGTGGAAAGAAGGCTTCTCATTGGAGGAGACTCTCTCACTCTTCTTTATATTCCCAGCTCCTGTCTCAGTGTCTCTGGAATGGAAGAATGCTAGAGAGTGGCAGTTTTTACTCTGGAAGTGCTTACAGTCTAACATGGGAAATTTAAGTGTGTGGGTACCTACGTATGCATATATGTGAAAAATGCATAGGGAACTATTTGCCCGGAATATGTAAGCAAGTACCTAGAGAGATCATTGAAAGAGGGAAATATTTATTTATGTACATAAGGGAAGAAGAGATTACTAGAATGACTGAGAGTATAAAATGAAACAAGGTTTATCTACTCCAATCCCTTTCCTCTCTTACCCCCTCCTCCCCTCAACTTTCCCTCCTCTCTGCTTCTAGTCCTGCACTCGATGACAGGATCGATTGTGGTTTCTGGGCATGACTAGTTCTTTCTAACCCAGCGAGCCCAGTCAATCTCACAAGCAGGCCCAGAGGTAGCATAGGGCTCTGTGGCCGCTCTGCCTTCATTCAGATCCCGCCTCTGCCACTCACTGGCTGCATGACTTACCCTTCTGTGCCTCAGCTTTCTCTTCTGTAAAATAATGATAAAAATAAGAGTACCTGCTTCTCAGAGATGTTATGAAGAATAAACGAGTTGATAGTGCGTGGAAAGCAAAGTGCGTGGAAAATGCACTGCACATATTAAGTATATTAGCACTATTAAGTATTAGCTATTTTTGTGTGTGTGTGTGTGGTACGTGGGCCTCTCACTGTTGTGGCCTCTCCCATTGTGGAGCACAGCCTCCGGACGCACAGGCTTAGCGGCCATGGCTCACAGGCCCAGCCGCTCCGCGGCATGTGGGATCTTCCCGGACCGGGGCACGAACCCGTGTCCCCTGCATCGGCAGGCGGACTCTCAACCACTGTGCCACCAGGGAAGCCCAAATATTAGCTATTTTTATTTCACCACCCCGGTATGTATCCTACTTTGGAAATTTCAGGCTTGTTTGCTAACACCCTGAGACTAGTAAACTCTGCAAGGTGCTAATTAAGACTGTCCTAAGACCTTCCAAATGGAAAAGAATCAAGTAGTTATTGGTCTTTCTTAAGACTCCGGCGTGACCCAAGGTCTTTTGGACTTACTGATCATTTATTTATTATTGAACATTATTTTTCCAAAGTAAATAGCAAAGCTCTTTTTTCCCCATCAAATTTGTAGTGAGATTATATCATATTGGAGAATTTTTGTCATGAAAGGGCCCCCAATATTCTGAGTCTTACAATGACACCAAGAGAAGTGGCCTAGGGGAGCGTTTTAGTGACTCTAGACCCTAGAATCTAGGTTATCCATCATTTGTGAATTCACCAACACATTCTTGAATGGATTTCTATTTTTGTCCTATTGAATGTTTTGAGAGTTAAATTTTTATATTAATCTGCAGCATAAATTTTCTATGATATAAGTACATTAATAATTCAAAACCCTCTTCTAGCTTCAAGGGGTACTTATGACCTAGTTCAGTTAGAAAACTGTGAACATCTTTGTCCTGCCCAGATGCACTTTTGATTGCTAATGAATTAATAATCTGAGACTTTCCTTCATGTTAATTCTTTGATATCATTTTGAAATAACTAGAAGAATCAATCACTTATCCTGCTATCCTAGGATAAGTAAATCCTCAGCTTTCCTTGATTTTTACACAATTTACTACAGTATCAACACAATTAACATATCATTTCCATACGACTTTATGGGGAATACATCTGTCTTTTGCATCATGACAAATTTATTTTTAATTGCTTACATCTCTATAGGTCTGTCATTGAAATGGATATGTGCACTTACTGTCGAAAACCCTTGGGCACAGAAGCTAAGATGATTTTAAATGAATTACAAATTTGCTGCCATTCCACTTGCTTCAAGGTAAGGCTATGTTTATTGCATTTAACTCAATATAAAATTGCATAATGATTGGAATAAAGATAATTATTTAATGAAATATATGAGTTGAAGTTAAAGCTTTCAGAAACACTGTCATGCACATTAATAATGCACTATTTAAACATTTCTCAGAGTTCTACAGCCTAAACCTCCAAGGTTTATAATTACTCTCTTGGCTTTAGGCTTAAAAGTTGATTATTGACACATTTATAACTCTTACCCTACAGATTGAAATCTGTAAAAAGATAAACACTTGTTCTCTTTAGAAAAGTTTTTGCAGCATTTTCATAAATCATGCATTACATAAAATATATAATGAAATCTGAAAAGGCAAAGAAATTGTTGAGAAGAAAGCTAGCATCTCCTTACATTATGAAATTAGGACCAATGGGCTTAACAATAGTTGAAACTCAGTCTGCTTTTGAGAGCATGATTAATTCTAATTAAATGTGGCTTAGTATAATAATAAAGCGTACATAGTAGAATGCGTCACAGTTTGTGTTTTTATATGCTATTTCTTTTACTTTTCACAAAAACATTCCGTAGGTCAACAATATAGATTTTGGTGTAACTGGGTGAGCACTTAACTAGGAACCTGAAGACTTGAGCTGGAGTTCTAACTGACACTAATTGAGGCCATGTGACTTTGGACATCATCTAAATTAGCTTAGCCTCAGTTTCCTCATCTGTAAAATGAAGTAGCTGATTAGACCAGTGGTTTCCAACCCTGGATGCATATTATAATTGTCTGAGGAGATTAGGAGAAAAATAGAATGCTTGGGACCAGCCTCAATTACATCAAGAATCTTAGAGATGACTGCTGGGCATTGGTATTTTTTACAATCTCCTTAGATAGATCTAACAGGCAGCCAGTTTAAGAACCACAGCCTAAATCTATGGGTCCCTTCTAGTGCTGATATTCTATGACTGATACAAATTATCTAATTCAGTTAAGTAGATGTAATACTTTGACAATTGATTGCTTCTCCTTAAATTAGCTTCAGAAAGTGACACAAAGCAAGAAGAAATATGATGCATCATTTTGAGCAAATAAAATCCAAAAGGCCATCATATATAGAATTCTATATAAAATGTAATCTGAAAATTTCATAATTATTTAATTATGACAGTAAAATTTCCTTTTAATTATTAAGTTTACTCAACGAAACAAAAGTTAGTCTATAGCTCCTCATTTAAAATTATTATGCAGAAATTTTTTAAAAGAAGAAAATTCTCCTGATTATTGCTTTTGGTAAATAGGAATAATTTCCATTTATTATATTTTGGATGATTTATTTCCATTTTCAATTTAATTATAAAATACTACTGAGAATAAAAATGTCCCCACACTCCTAGGAAAAGACAGATTATTCTATAGCCATAATAGTAGAGAACCATCTGAACTGGCTTAAACATGTCAAACTGATCTATGACAATTTGCGTCAGTGAACTTGAAAGTCAGCCAGTTGGCAGTGAACTTGCTCCAGTGAGCACAGGTCTAAGGCAGATGTCAACCCTTTCCTTCCTCTTTAACCAACACAACTTGAAACAAACTTCCCCCTAAACCCTGCATAGGATCAGAAGTTCGTTTTGCTCAATGACACTATACCCGGACAGCATAGCTCTCCCTTAGTAAGCAAACAATAAATGCACTTTGTGTTTTTGTTTGCGATATCCAGTGGTGATCTTGTCTTTGGCATAACCAATTTCTGAAAATGTATATCTACTCTGTTGTGAGTTACGTAGAGACTTCAGTGGTATATATGCCCTGAAATGCACACCTCCATAGTAGAGAGATTTATGAGAGGATTTATTTGAAAAGTTCAGTGTGTGGATCACAGACAAGTAAGTATACTCTTATTTTCCCTCTGGGTTCTCTTGAGGCTTCATCTGAGTGTTGCTATGAAGGATGGTACTGAATAAAGTAAAAGTTTTGTTTGTTTTTTTTGTTTTGTTTTGCGGTACGCGGGCCTCTCACTGTTGTGGCGTCTCCCGTCCGGAGCACAGGCTCCGGACGCGCAGGCTCAGCGGCCATGGCTCACGGGCCCAGCCGCTCTGCGGCATGTGGGATCCTCCCGGACCGGGGCACGAACCCGTGTGCCCTGCATCGGCAGGCAGACTCTCAACCACTGCGCCACCAGGGAAGCCCCCAAAAGTTTTTTCTGTTTTTTTTTTTAATCCTGTTACGCCAAGAATCTAAACTTCATATATAATGTAAACTTTATGCATTCTGTTTAGTGTGAAATATGCAAACAACCTTTGGAAAACCTACAAGCCGGTGACAGTGTTTGGATTTATAAACAGACAATACATTGTGAATCTTGCTACTCTCAAGTTGTAGGTAAGTGTTAAGCTCTGTAAGGAACCATCACTAACATTAATGAACTTTTAATATTGATGAAAGATCTCAAAACTAAAAAGTATTTTCTTAATTATAGTAAAAATTCAGCTGCAGATAACATGGTGGCATTTCACTTTATGGTATAAAAATCAGTCAACATTTATATTTTCTTCTGATGTCAGACCAGACATAGATACAACTAAGCAAAAGTCATTTATTTTAGGAAATTTTCCATTTTTTCCTAACAAAAACAGATTTTCTTTGCTCTACTGATCAGTGGAGTTGAAGTGCACTTCTGTGAATGACCTTTACATTTGCACTGGAATATACTTTTTTAAAACGTAATTTGGTTATTATACTAAATGCCTTTTAATGTTATTTTTAAACAGAAAATTTAGAGTTAATGGTGTACAATTCTATATTAATGTTATTTTTAAACGGAAAATTTAGAGTTAATGGTGTGGAATTCTATATTGCATATAACATTTGAGTATTTTTTTTTACCTTTAAGACCAACTTTACTATAATTTGGATACCTAATTAGCATAAATTTTGTGAGAAGAAACATTAAGGGTCTGCCTTTTTAACTCATATTTTCAATAAGCTTAGCATGAAAGCTGTAAAAGTTGATTTAAAAGATGTGTACAGTGCACAGTAAGCTAGCAATATAAAATCCTATGAAACTTCATTGTAAAGCTAGTATCAACATTTAATTTTTGCTTCAATAGTAAGTAGGTAGAATAACCATGATGATATTGGGGAGCTGGTCAACAGCACTGTGTGAAAGGCAAGTTGCCTGCTGGTGGTGAATGAAAAAGGAGCATTTGCGATTTTTACACGGGATCCAAAATATGGAATTTAAAGACAAGTGTGTGATATTAATGAGGTACTGAGAGGCTACATCTGGAAAATACTCTGAAAAATATTCAGAAAGCCATGTTCCATCAGGCTGCAGAATCAATGACAAGAACAAAGCTAATTATATTCATACTTGGCCTTCTATTTTCTGCTTTCCCCAGCCAGTTCTCATATTTCTTTTTTTTTTCCCTAATCAAGCAGCCTTATCAGGATCCATTGTTACATCAAGGGGCCTTGATGTGCATGGTGCAGCTCTGAAACTTTCAGTCCCGGGAGTCCATGATACGGTTTAGGAGATGTGGTTACCAAAACACTCAGAAGTCTTTGTGTTTTCTTCCCGGTGTGCATTTTTATAGTATATTTAAGTTGTCAAGACATGACTCTCAGGCATGTCATAAATATGAGCACAGGGCATTGGTACTTTGTATTCACGGTATGACGAAAAGCCATGCCACAGTGATGAGTGCAGTAGGAGGTGAAAGTAAAATGCTTAACCCACCACTACCCCCTTGATGAGTAATTATTTATTTTTAAAACTTTAGTTATAGTCTTATTTTTGTACTGAATTTGTATATCTAACTTATTTTCTTTAAATTTTTCAGCAAAGTGGATTCAGTAATTCTGGCACATGAAAATCAAGATGAAAGCATTCACTAAGGAGTTAAAATTTTTATTGTAAGAACATATAATCTAGAAAAGCTTTTACACCAAAGATTGACTCTGGTATAGAATTAACAACTCTGCTATTGCATAAATAATCTAATTGCCTCCACTAAGGTCACATACATAAAGGGAACCATCTGGTATCTGGTTAGATTTAGAGATCAAAAATTCAAGTGGTTCTAGCACCCAGTGTCAAAGGAAGCATGCTTCTGATGGCAGTGAGCATTGCCAGCCTTCACCAGGTCCATCTCTGCTCAGTATTAGGCTGTGTGTCACGGTTTCCATTATAGACAAATTTACCATCTTCTCACCTTTGTTTCCCTAAGAATTTGGATTTACAGACGTTATTGAAGTCTTGATAAAACTGTCATGGGAGCAAGATATGTTTCATTTATGTACAAAAGTAATGTTGATAGAAATTTTGGCAGAAAGATGTTAACGTATAAAGTTGTATGGACCTCAGAAAATCACTTAAACCTTTCAGATTTCTGTGCTATTATCTGTAACATGAGGGCCAATGGACAAAATGATTTCTAAGGTCGCTTTCTGCTCCAAAATTATCAGATTCTAAAGCAAGTTTTTGTTTGCTCTTTAGAAACATACCTGAATCTGTGTTTGTTAGGCCTATTGAACTAGATAGGATATCTGAACAATTTAACCTTGGTATCATCCTTCAGTTTATCACTGATACAAGTTTTATAGAATGTGTTTTAAAAACAGAAAGACCTGCATTTATGGGTAATGGGTAAAATCATATGACATGGTGTTTACGTAATTTGTCAGGTTTTCTTTGCATGCATTTCAAAATCTGGATTCATAAATTATCTATGAGAAATAATGAAAGTTATGGACTACAAAGACATGTTCTTTCGCATGCTGTATCTATTCCTATTACATAGCACTTTATATTTACAGATGGCTTATAAAAATAAATGAACTGTCAGTTATACAGAATCTTCTTGTACAGTGTCTATAAATATTACTCACTGACATTGATATGTCAGTTATATGATCATAATTTATTATATTCTGTGCCATGCTGCTTAAAGTAATTTTTTAACTGCTCAATCTATAACTTTGATTTTTAAAGAGCTTTTTCTTAAGGAATTGAAAATTCAGTAATCTTGTGAGGAACTATTATTATTATTAAAATTGAGACATTGCACTTATAAACTACTTTATATGCACATAGCAATTGCTTCTCAAAGGAAAGCATATGGAACATTGAGAGAGGGTGGAATTCTAAGGGAGTTTAAGGCAGTTGTAAAAAACTGACAAACTAGGGAGATTAAAAGATAATCATGTATTTTCTAAATGTTGATAAATGTAGAGTTATTCTTCTGTATAATGATTTCAAGCATCTGTTCCTCTTAGACACTGGTCCACAAAGTGTTAAGCACTAATGCTTATTAAAATACAGAAATGTGTAATCATTGTCCTATGGAGAGGGAGCCAGAAAAAACAATTAATAATAATTTGATATTCATTAATTCATGCTTGATGAGAAGCGGTGGTAATTGAGCCATATGTTTTATTGTTCTCTTATTACATGCTATCAGACTGGATCAAAAGAAATAATTTTCTTAGAGTTGGAATTTGTGGCAGGAAAGGACGAATGAAATAGTATCCCTCTCTTTTATATAAAGTATATTAACATCTCAATGCCTTTGTGGTAATTAAAAATCATTTGAATATCATTTTTAAAGGATTCTACTGTTGAATGCTTAATTTAAAAAAAAACCTAAAAGGAACGTAATTCTCACTTTTCTGTAGCTGTTTAATGGACCCTTTCTTCTACAATAATGTATTAAATTAAACCAAAAGCTGTTGTAAAAATGGAATAAATACAGAGTGGAGAGAGAAGGGCTTCTGATTTACCAAGTCCGCCTCATCATGTCTGGGATTACTTGCACCATAGGAATGACAGATTCCTAAAACAGTTCGTAAGATCTCATTTTTTCTTTTTTTGCAGCTAACTAATTATGCTATGATTGGCATACTTTTCCTGGACACAACTGCCTAAATCTCAGAATACCAGGCCCTGAATTCTATTACAAATGAAGAGATGTCTCTAAAAAATAATTTATCGCTCCACTATGAGAGTATCCTTCCAAAAAGCAAAACAAAGATATATCTAGTAATCTTGGAAATAGAATTTGTTAAAAACCTTTTTTCTTTTACTAAGGCCAAGAAATAAAAATTTATTCAAGAAGTAATCTATGCATCCTTAATTGTTTGATTGCAATCACTCCTATAATTAGATAGGAGTGATGAGACAGTCCAGTTCTCACTGCTGGGGCATTCTCTGACTTGTTTATTATGGTAGAAAATCATGAGTGTTTGGAACATTTTCCTATTCAGCTTGATTCAGAGCTCTACCAAAACAAGTGACCGTTTGGTCTACGTAGAGGCAAACTTACCATGATGATGTTGATTTTTTTGTTGTTGTAGTTGTTACTACTGAATATACTGGTTATTTGGTACAATGTAAATAAATTGTTTTTAGCATTCCACCTATTCCATAGCACTCAACAGTTCCCAGAGGCACCCATAAATATCTGTATTAACTTGGATAGGCCATTTCCCTCATGGGTCAATTTCCTGCTACTTAAAAGGTGGGATTGAGAACATTGGCTTGCTATTGTACCCACCAGTGCAAACACTGCAAGAATCTATGAATCTATTCCTGCTGCTTACCCCATTCTTAGATTATCTCTTTTGTTAGATGCCTAAGAGTTGGTGAATGTTTTGAATGTGCTGCAGAATTGCATGTTAACTTTGTCACAACACAAAGTGAATTCTGGATCGTGTTTACTGGATCTTTGTCCTGCCATTTGAGACGTATGGCTTCTGAGATAGTACTGAAATGTTCAGATGTCTCCTGAGTTAGGTAATAGTTTCCGTTTTTTCACTAGAAGAGAGGAAACTGATCATTATCATTGCCTTATAAATGTCATCTGGGAAAGATATTTTAACTTCATTGCCTCTTTGAAACATTCTTCTCATTAATACATTGAAATGCCCAATCATTCTAGACTCTGTAGGAAAAAATGCATTGTTCATAATCTACTGTCACTCATTCATTCACTCATTCATTTGTTCTGTTATACAATAATTTAAAAATCTTCATTGAGAAACTGTGTTCCAGATCTGAGTGATAACAAAAATAACCAAGGCTCCTGCCCTCATGGAACTTAAATTCTAAAGGAAGGGTGGAGGCACAGTTTGAAAGACAAAAAATAAATAAACACAATAATTTCTGAAAGTAAATAAGACCAGGAAGGAAATAAAGTGCAGCGACTAGGTCAAGGGGTAGTATTTAAAAATAATGTTGTCAGATGATATTTCAAATAAGAGCTGAATGATGAGAAGGAACCAGGCTGGGGAAAAGCACTCCAGGAGGAGACGTTTTAGGATCAGCCAAAATCAGACCACTTTCTGGACTAAATGTGTCCGTGCTTCTCTTAAACACGAGATAGAAGTTCACAGATGCCAAGAGACAGAGAATAGTCAAAGCATTTTTAAGCTTCCTCTATTCCTCACGCAAAACAATATTCAGATATTACCTAGATAGCTTTCAGCTCTCTGCCAATGGGTGGGTTACAGCAAATGGCTACTTTGTCCTGGTCCTCAGGCTGAAGTTGCTCACTTCGATAAAGGAGTGACTTTGTCAAAGGTGGTTCTGAACCAGCGTTCACCTGAAGTAGAAACAATGGACCAGGCATGACGTTTCCTCGCCTCATTTGAGGCAGCACTCAGGATCAAATTCCTTTCTGTTTTCCAAATAGAAACAGTAAACAATTAGGCTACATAATTTCAGATCTAGAAGAGACTTCCCACAGGAATTTTATGAATGTTACATGTTCTTGTCCTTTGTTGCAATATGAATAATGTATCTGGTGGAAAGGAACATTTAGATATTGATATAACTTTCTTGACAGGCACAATTTGTTAATTTTATCTCCTTTCCCAGGAGAAAAGGAAAGATCATGAACTTCAAGGATCCTTCAGGCCCATAAAGGCAAACTGGATTGAAAGTCTCCCACAAGAAAGTGTTTAGTCCCTAAGGCAAGTGCAGCTTTGATGTGATTTAAAGAGATCACAGAAAGATTGCCAGGAGGCTGGAATTAGTGAACACAAAGCGATGAGGTTGAAGAAGCAGGCAAGATACAGGCCATGGTTGTTTCATAATGGATTATTAAAAATATAGATTATCAAATGAATGGTGGCATTTCATAAAATTCATTTATGCCTTTTAAATTTGTGTCATTAAAATATTATTGACAACTGTTGGTTTCATGAACAGATTAAAATTATTTTGAGACAAATAGAGTCTACTGATTTTTGACAAAAGCATGAAGACAATTCAATGGAGAAAGAATAGTCTTTTCAACAAATGGTGCTGAGATAATTGGACACCCATATGCAAAAAAGAAAAAAAGTACCTAGACCCAGACTTACATCTTTTACAAAAATTAACTCAAAATGGGTCACAGACTTAAATGTAAAATGCAAAACCATAAAACTTCCAGAAGAAAAAGTAGGAGAAAAACAACATGACCTTAAACATGGTGAAGAGTTTTTGGATGTAACATCAAAAGCACAATCTATAAAAGAAATTTCAGTCAGCTTTATTAAAATTAAAAACTTCTGCTCTGTGAAAGGCACTGTTAAGAGAATGAAAAGATAAGCCACAGACTGAGAGAAAATATTTGCAAAGTAGATATCTGGTAAAGAATTTGTCCTCCATACCAAAGAACTCTTAAAACGAAACAATAAGGAAACAAAAAACTTATTTTAAAAAATGGGCAAAAGATCTAAACAGACACCTAACCAAAGAAGATGGCAAATAAACATATGAAAGATACTCAACATCACTTTTCATTAAGGAAATGCAAATTCAAACATGGATAAGGTACTACTTTATGCCCATTAGAATGGCGTAAAACTAAAAACTGAGCATGCCAATTGCTGGCAAGGATGCAGAGCATCAGGAACTCTCATTCATTGATGGTGGGAATGCAAAATGGTGCAGCCACTTTGGAAGACAGTTTGGCAGTTTCTTACAATGCTTAACATATTCTTTCACATAATTCAGCAATTGTGCTCCTAAGTTTTTACCCAACTAATTTGAAAACTTATGTCCATACAAAAAGCTGCATGTAAATGTTTATAGCAGTTCTATTTATAATCATCAAAAACTGGAAGAAACCAAGATGCCCTTCAATAAACAAATGTCTTGACAAAACTGTGGTACATCCATACAATGGAGTAATATTCAGCAATGAAAATGAATGAACTATCAAATCTGCGGAAACGTGGATGCTTCTTAAATGCATATTGCTAAATGAAAAAAGCCAGTCTGCAAAGGGCTGCTCCATACTATGTGTTCCACTTATGTGACATTCTGGAAAAGGCAAAACCATGGAGACAGTAAGTAGGTTAGTGATTGCTGGGGCTTCAGGAGGAGTGGGCCTGGGGAGATGAAGAGCTGAATAGGTGAAGCATGGGGAATTTTTTTTTTTTTTTTTTTGCGGTACGCAGGCCTCTCACCGTTGCGGCCTCTCCCGTTGCGGAGCACAGGCTCCGGACGCGCAGGCTCAGCGGCCATGGCTCACGGGCCTAGCCGCTCCACGGCATGTGGGATCTTCCCGGACCGGGGCACGAACCCGTGTCCCCTGCATCGGCAGGCAGACTCTCAACCACTGCGCCACCAGGGAAGCCCAACATGGGGAATTTTTTTAGTGCACTCGAACTATACTGTATTTTGCAATGGTGAATACATGACACTATGCACTTGTCAAAACCCACAGAACTTAGCAGTACAAAGAATGAACCTTAATATATACAAATTTTAAATCTCATTTAGGCAAGGGATCCCAGGATGGAATGCAGAGTGTTGCAAAAGGATCCAATGGTATTGCAAATGTATGAAACAGTCTCAGTAAAGGGGGTGAGGGGAAAAGGGGATGACCTTAGTAGCTCTGAAAGTGAGTGAACGGTAACTTTGGAAATGAATGGAGTGTGTAAGACTAAAGACACAGCAACTGTACAGGTCACTGTACTCTAGTTGACCAAGTTGTTTTTCATGGAGTACAGGTTAACAATTCTGAAACCACTATACATACGTATACACTGGAATTGAGTAATTCAGTAAATAGACAGTGGTTGGTGGGAGCCACATTTCTCACCGTTGGAGTGGGAGGTTACAGATAAGGAGGGGAAGAGACAGGTATGGTCCCTGTGGTAATGACTGAGTTAGAGACATCAGTATGATTTCGTGTTTAGTTTAATATAGATACAGATGGTTACACATAGAAATATCTAAAGGTATGTGCATTTACATGTGTTAGTATACACACATATATTTTCTTGCTCTGTCAGCTGACAGAGCCTAGAAGCAATGAATCCAGATCTTGATTTTTTAATACGATTCTCCAATAAAAGTGACCAAGACTCCTTGGAGAAATGGCTGGTTCTAGGGCTGGGGCAGGATGTAGAGAAGATGAACCCGGAGCATCTTATAGTGCCAGGAAATAAGGAAGTGCTCAAACATATACATGCACACACATATGTACACACAAATGATGTGGATAAGTCAAAGGGACATAAGTGTCAATTGAAAGCGCTCCCAATGGCCAAAGCTGGTATTTGAGCAACTAAATAAATAATTTAGCATTGAATTATAACCCAAAGTATAAAATAAAGATTTGTGAGTCTGTGCTGGCATCAATAAACATTTGAAAAAATAAATAATGGAGGAGACACAAATGTCCCATGCAGAATTCCAAATAATTTATATAGCTACTCCATCCTCGAGGAGGTAGAACATAACTCTTCACTTCCTGTGTGTGGGCTACATAGTGCATATCTTCCAGACCACAGTATGGGATGAGGAAAAAAAGAGTAACTTTATGGAGGAGGGACCTGACAAACACTACCTCAGAAAGGTAATCAAGATTAACGTCAATAGTAATTAATGGTATTACTAGCATGTACTTGATAGGATGTGATAAAAATAGCACAATATCTCTGTAACCTTCTTCCCCAAAACCCAGAACTCCAGTCTAATCATGAGAAAAGCACACATCTTCATTGAGGAGACAATACTCCTCAAAACTAACAAAGGCATCAAAAATTTAAAAGTCCGAGACACCATCACAGCAAAAAAAGAGCCTGAGACATGACAACTAAATGGTTCCTGGATGAGATCCTGGAACCAAAAAAGGACCTTAAGTCAAAACTAAAGAATTCTGAATAAAATATAGGCTCTAGTGTTGCTTTTCCTTTCTTTCTTTCCTTTTTGTTTTTTTTTAAAGAAAGGCAGACTGCCACATGCAGGCTCATTAGGATGTGCCTGGAGTCCTGGAAGTTTGTCTACCCTACATTCTCCTACAAATGGACCTTGAGATCTTGTGTGCAGGTTCTAGCAGGGGAGCACAGCAATTAGTAGACCCTTGACCCAAGAACGGTCCTCCTCTATCGGGGAAGGCCGACCAAGTGGGCAGTTTTGGGAGGGACACATATGGAGCAATGAGGGAGGGAGGTCACCTTCCTAGCCAGCAAGATCAGCCACATCAATCCTGGCGATCAATAGGGTGACAGATGTCGCAGCCAGATCACCCTCATATCTAAGGCTTTAGTTTATAATTGATTCTGAACTGTGACAAAGCTACCATGCTAATGTAGGATGTTAATAATAGGTGAAACTCTGTGCGAGATGTATGGGAACTCTGTATTATCTTCACAATTTTACAGTAAGTCTAAAACAACTCTAAAGTACACTATTTTTTAATAAGTTATTAAAACCCTACTATAGCTCACTAATGCTGGGCATGTAAACATCGTCAAATGATAGATATGGGGTTAGAATACAGACTAAGCTTCAAAACAATGAAATCCAGAAAGACAAGGGTTCCAAACACATGGAAATTTCTTCCTCTTCCACATGACAGCCCTGGGTTAGGTTGTGGTCCAGAAAAGGTGAGCAGAGCAGCTCTAATCCAGGGTTGCTGACTCCTCTGTCCTGTTACTCTGCCATGCCCTAAGGGGCTGCTTTTACTCCAGGATCAAAGCAGGCTCACCAGCATTGTTTCCACCTTCCAGCTCCATGGAAGGGAGAGTGGAGACAACCACCTTCCTTTTTTTTTTAAAGATGTGGCACAAAACTGTCACAAAACACTCCTACTTGCATCCCTTTTGAAATAAATTGGGACTCCTGGCTAGGTGGATTGCACAGGAGGATGAACTGTAATCTCTAGCCATGAGTGCCAATTAAATCTGAAGGGTTTCTATTAATAAAGGAAGAAGCCAGAATAAAACTAGTATCCATTACAAATCTCTCCTGGCTTCCTGCTCAATTATCCAAGCGCACCTTTGTTCCCATACACAGAGCACACCCCTCAAAGGGGTACATCCTGAAATCCCATTTGATCACTCATCCAGCTCAGAGGCCAGGAATTCTGGTTGACTCTGTGTCCTCTGTCAGGTCCTGATGCAACCCCCTCCAGTGCAGGGACCCGTAAACAGAAAGGGCATGATCTATCCCCCAACCAGCCAATACACAATTGTGGAGTAGGAACGAGGTAATCACAGGTAAAACTCTCATTCAGAAAAGGGAAGAATGGGACCAGTGAGTGGTCCATGGCAGTGAACAACGTTTGCTGGGCATCAGTTATGGAAAGTCCCCTCTGGTATTAGGATCCTTGATTTCATCCGGTCTGTTCTCTGGGAGGCACCCTCTTGTTCACTGTCCACCATGGTCACATCTGAAGTGGACATTGGAGGTATGGATCTGGGGACCCAGGGTTGCTTCAGGGTGGGAAGGGGCATGGCAAACTGGGGAAGGGGCATGGAAAACTGTCATAGACTTCTGTAAGCCTGGTTTGTGTTTTGTTTTTCAGCAGAACAATTTGCTCAAAAACTTAATATGCTTCAGTCTATTAGCTTCTAGTTAGTTCCATATGAAATTAACATTAGCAAAGGCCTCGGGTGGTCATAGTTCTTTCATCTGCCGCTTCCCCTCTTTTATTTACTGGCCTCTGTGCTTGGCTGTCCCTTTCTCCTTCAACTAAATGATCTTTGCAGTTGAGTTGATTCCCATTGTCTGAGGAAGAGCATTCAATGGCAGGCCCGGTACAGCTTCTGAGAAACATTACTATCTCCTGCTCTTCATCATAAAGTTGCAGTTGGCTTTTCTAGCTTGATTAAGCCCTCAATCACTGGACTCCCAGGCAACTTAGATTGCAGGTCTCAGTCAGGACAGAAGTGCAATGCCTAAGCATTTATGCTTGCAGACTGGCTAATGGACGCCTTGCTTCATCTCTCTCATCGTATCTTGTTCAATGCAGTAAGGAGCAGCAAACACGTACTAACATCCTGAGTTTTCTCAATCTCTCCTCCTAGAATCATGGGTTCCGGAGCTAAAATAAGCAAGAACTTTGCCAAATGTTTGGCCATGGCATAACAAGAGTCATCAGATTTCCTGCCTGCAACATTTCCTCATTCCTTATACTTGTTTTAGGCTTTTATTGGATAGCATCCTATTTCCAGTACCAGTTTCTAGATAAGTTAGGACACAACGAGGTGGCTGTAACAAAGCATCTATAAAATACAGTGACTGGAACAGGAAAAGATTCTTTTTCTCTTTCTCATAGCACAACAGAAGGAGGCTCTGTCCACGAAATTATCTAAAGCGTATTGTACTGCCATCCTCTAGCATCTCATGATCAAAGTTGGCTCTCATAACTGTGCCCCTGCCTGAAGGAAGAGTAAAAGAAAGGATGTGATGAAGAATCTGCCTCCACTCCTGTTGCTCATATTCAACTGGCCACACTTAACTGCAGGGAGGTTGTGACATGTATCTCCTAGCCAGACACCTGCTAACCCATGTCGAGGTTTCTGTTAGTAAAGGAAGATAGAGAAATGGATTGTGGGAGCAGGTTGTAGTCTTGGCATCTGTAGAGCCTTGTGAACTCAGGCGCCTGACTTGTCCCCTGTGAGAGCTTATCAGTGGATGATGGTACCTCAGGGTCTCCTATATGTCCTTGTATACAAAGACATTGTGATTTGGACCTCCCAACACCCATCCCTTTTAATAACGTCTTTTCTTGATGAACTAAGGATTTTAGATCTATGTGGCCACTTAAGTGTGTTTCTGACCCAATACTCTCAATTAACAGGATCTGGAATTGAGGAGAACTGAGGACCTCAGTTCCTGAACACTTCCATTATAGATCCAGTCTGTCAGTGGCAAAGCTAGGATTGGAACCCAAAATGCTGAAGTCTCTTTCACTAACCATGGGGTTTAAAAATGAATGCAATAATCTAAAAATGATCTCACCAGAATAGAACACAGTGACAGACTAAGCTTCATATGCCATTCTCTTATTTAGATAATTCAGTATTTTATTAACTTTTAGAATTACAATGACACATTACTAACTCCTACTTAACTTGTGGTTTTTATGATTCTGGATCAATTTATGCCATACATTTGCAAAACACATTCTGTCCTAGCTTGCATTTGTATAGCTTTCCTCTTTCATGAGTGTTGTTTGTTTGTTTGTGTTTTTTTTATTTTATTATTATTATTTTTTTGCAGTACGCGGGCCTCTCACTGCTGTGGCCTCTCCCGTTGCAGAGCACAGGCTCCGGACGCGCAGGCTCAGCGGCCATGGCTCACGGGCCCAGCCGCTCCGCGGCATGTGGGATCCTCCCGGACCGGGGCACGAACCCGCGTCCCCTGCATCGGCAGGCAGACTCTCAACCACTGCATCACCAGGGAAGCCCATGAGTTATTTTTTTATACTGTGCATATGTCACTTGTCACTTGAATTAGATGAGTTTAACAGCCCTTTTGGATCCCATTTAACATGAGATGCTTTAAAGGGTCAAACCTTGAGACCAAATCACAATTTTACTAAAGTTGATGTGTATTATACCCATTATATGTCCCCAATTTACTAGATTTATCACTATTGTAAAAAAAAGTTAGATTAGGATTTACTCCTTTAAAAGCTTTATTTTCCATAGTTTGCTGTTTTGAATATGTATTTTATTTCTTCTGGAAGTATAGCTTATTGGTCTACAGTTTTAGACTTGTTCCCTTCTAAATGTAGTTCCCTTTTTCACTTTTAGGATTTTCCATAAATTCTTTCACTTTGCATTTGTGTGTAGAAATATTATTTCACCATGCACTTCTGCCAAGTTTGTGAGTCCCCAAGACTCCTGATGCCAATCATAAGTTCAAGAGGTCTCTAAGACAACCGTCCAGCTTGATAATTCACTAGAAGGACTCCCAGAGCTGTCCTACTCATGGTTATGGTTTATTTTTGTGAAAGGATACAGATTAATACCAGCCAAGGGAGGAAGCACATAGGACAGTGTCCAGGAAACGCCAAGCACCAGTCTTCAACTGTCCTCTCCCAGTGAATTTGTGTGGCCCATGCCTGTTTCTCCCAGCAATTAGGTGTGACAAGACACACTAAGCTGTGACAACCAGAGAAGCTCATCTCATCCTTGGTGTCAAGAGTTTTTATGGGGGTTCAGTCAGGTAGACTTGGTTGACTGCTCACATAGTTGACCTTAGTCTATAGCCCCCAACCCTGCCTCTCCCCAGGTAGAGATGATACTGTGTGGCCCAAAGCCTTCACCATAAATCACAGAGTTCAGATAGAATATCTGGAGTGGCCCAAGGCCCCCAGGCAAACAAAAACACACTTAGCAGGCAGGACATTCCAGGGATCTCCCAGGAGTTGAAGGAAAAGGACAAACTTCTCTTTGGGCACTGTTAATCCTTTACTACTCATCTTTTAAGTAAATAATACTGTAAACCTTGTAAATCCAGAGATACTCAGGGTTCAGTCCCATAACAGTGCTGCATTTATTCAAGAAGTGTAGTTCAACTCTTGAAATGTAATTAAGAAGAATTCCATCATTTACTAGTGACTCTTAAAGGACATTCAAGAGGATCCAAATACATACTCCACATTCGCTTATATTAAATTCCTCTTCCCTCATCCCCAACCCTACTTCCCCCCCAAAAAAACCCCTCTTAAACTCCCAGCCTACCTAATATTGCCCTCCTCCTTTTCTCTCTCTTCTTTCTTATCACATTGTTCAGCAGATTAATTTAGGCTTAAATTCAGCACAAAATTATCCATCCTTTTTTAGGATGTGGGAAGAGGTAGAAAACTGAGCTCACCAATGCAGATTTTCTTTGACAGGCAGGGAAATGGGGACAATCAACGCGTATGCTAATATTATTTTTTTCTGACATAATAATTATAACTTCCAGTCACCAGGCATCAACTGTGTTTCAGGCATTTCACATATATGTGTTTCTGGATCAAATATGTTACCTTCTCAGAGATCTCACAACCTAGGAAAACTTTCAACAATTTTAAGTGGAGGCAAAGTCATTCAAGAAATACTATAGGAATTACTGCTGAAGTGCGTCATTCCATGATACTTTGTTGTGGTAAAGGAAATATGTACCATGGGGGAAAAATTGTTTATGTAAGTATCAAAATATTCAGCTTCAAAATTTCCTTTTTCTTTCTTTATTATTCTTTATTCTTATGGTTGTCTTCTAGCTCAATATTGGATAATTAATTTAGGGAGGAAAAGGGAAAAAATCTTAGGATTCTACCAAATTTTAACAAACACAAAATACTAAAATGCAGGCATATATATTTTTTAACTCTTTTATTAGGTAGTGAGACTTCTATTCTGTCAATTGTAATATATATGGAGATGCTTGAATCTGTTATGAAGTTTCAATACACTTTCTTTATATATAGTAGAGAAAAATGAGCTAGAAACTTTTCCCACTATCTATGTACCTTAAGAGTATCATCGATTCATTTGTTAAACTGCTCACACACATGCTTCAGGGTGAATTAAAACCAAATCTGAAATACAAGTTACAGTTTATTCTTTTGGCAAAAGGAGACAACAGACTTTCCTTTCCCACCTCCATGACCCCTCCAACCCCTCCATCCCCACCTGACTCCCACTTACCTCCAGCCTCAGGAGACTGGTTCAATACAGCAATTTACTATGTTTACAATTTTAAAACATGACACAATATTATCAATGTATCTCCCTAATCAGCTGCAATTCTTGAATCTACTCAAATATCCAGGCAGTGCTCCCATTTCCCAAATTATACTATAAATGTTCTCTAAGTTTGTTTGAATCACGATTACAAAGGCTCTGTCCCTTGCATTGGATTAATATGCTCTTGACTCTTAATCTATAGAATTTTTTCTCCATCTCTTTTTTCCTCTTGCAGTTTTGTTGTTGTTGAAGAAGGAGGAGGAAGAGAATGGGGAGAAAGAGAAGCTGAGTCACTTGTCTCGTAAAGTTTCCTACAGTTCATATTTTTGTTTTGTCTTGTTTTAGACATGTTTTTGGCCCTTCTATTTCTCTGTCTTCACATGTGGTTAAATTCAGGTTTGGTGGTGGTGGTGGTGATGGTATGTGTATGTGTATGTGTGTATATATGAAGACTACTTAATAAGTGATATTGGGTACTTTCATCAGAAGCACATACTGTCTTTCATTTGGTGGTATTAACAATTTATTGGGGATTTCAAAACGTGATGTTTTCATTCTACTTTCCCTTTTTCATTTATTAACCTGAATACATGTATAAAAAACACTTTCTCTCATCCATAATTTGGTTACTCTGAATATTTAGAGAAAAGGCAGGATAAAGATTTTATCCTTTATTTACCAGTTTCCAAAATAATAACTCAAAGCCCTAGTATTCTCCAAAGATGATCTATGTATTTAAATATCATTTTGAACTCGTGGATTTAAACATATTTGATGTGTTTCAATCCATGGCAATTATTGTTCTTATTGACACTTAGGTCATCTAACCTTCAGACAGTGGGAGCTTATTCAAGTTGGCTCCTGAGTCTTTTTCACACAATCCTACTAGCCTTGGATAAGAAGTTTCAAACTTATCTAGTACATTTCCTACCTTAGACCTACGATCAGCCTCCTTTTTCAAGGACCCAGATCTCTTTTTCTGGAAAATGGTATTTAAAGACCAAATTCTAGGAACTCGGGTAACTCATTGCTATTGGGTCGGTCAATATCTCTAGGCAATTTCAGTGCACAGTGCTAAAGAAAAATTTTTTTTTCACTAAAAAATATAAATAAGTCTTCACTGATATTCTAATTGAATTCAGGGTTATAAGGTTAAACTCGTTCATCTTAGTGAATATCTCCTTTCTCCCATATACCATATCATAGCACACACATCACAGTCTCCAGATAGCTATATCAACACCACTATCAACAATATATTTCTAGTAATTTCTTCAACTCAAATAAAATTATCTCTAGGAAAGGGATGGCAACTGAAAACTGACAGTATGAATCATTCTTTCTTAGCAAAGACTAATTGCACGCCTTAAGCATATTTACTTGGTGTTATTTAAGATCTGTGTAAAAATGTTGATGTACTGGGGTATGTATAGAAGTTTCTCTCAGGAGAATGATAGAATTTTCTTCACAGAATTAGTACCGTAGTTGCTATAACTAATTCTTATCTTTGCTGTGCATTAACCAGAAGGCTAACATATTTGCAAAGAAACTCTCTTGTAATGTGACAAGACTCACAATAAGTTGGTCTCCCTCCACGAGAAAGGCCCAGTAGGGGTCAAGCCATACCGGATTATACCATGGTTCAGTCTGGTAGCCCCGAACACTTACCATAGCCACTTGCAAGCACTGAAGTAACAGATGGTAAATTTAAAAGAACAGCTTTTTAAAATTTAAAACAAATCTAAATGAAACCTCCCTCATCATCTCCATTCCACTCTTTCCCAAAAAGGGGGTGAAAAACATCACAAGTATGATTCTGAGATGTTTATTTTTAAAGTAGCATTTATCCTAGTTTTCAAAATCTATTACAACCCATAGTAAACAGTGGTTTGTTTTTGTTGGTGGTGGTGGGTTTTTCTGTTTGTTTGTTTTGTTTTTGTTTTTTTAGTAAGGCAATGCCTCATTTTATCAGCTTTCCCTGGCTGATGACCAGGATGTGGAAAATAGAGTTAGGAGACTAAAGACTTCTAGGAGGCAGTAGCAGAGAGGTGAGCTGCCTCCACTGCCCAGTTGGTACAAGAAATCCTATCACTGTACCTCAATGAATATGAACATTTTTCATCTTTATTTTTACGAGAAAATGGTTTATGTAATTTACCTTTCAGTCCTTACATAAGAGAGAGAAGTTTAAAATCACTGCAGCTTCTGCTTATGTTTTGCTCAGGGATGGGCTGCGCTGGTTGAATGGGGTGCCGTGTGCCGCGCCCGCGGCTGATGAGAGCGGGAACGCGCAGAGAGAGGAAGTCCGCGGCCACACGTCTACCCCGTGCAGCCAGAGTGGGGTTAGGATGCACTGTTGAGTTGGGGGATTTTTTTAAAGCAGATGGTAAAAGAGTGTAGCCCTCTTATCAAAATGACATTCAAAGTTCACACTTTGAGCCACCGGCAAACTCCACATCCAAGCAAACAACAGTGGGAGAAAAAATATTATAAAAAATGTATAGGGCTTCCCCGGTGGCACACTGGTTAAGAATCCGCCTGCCAATGCAGGGGACACGGGTTTGAGCCCTGGTCCGGGAAGATCCCACATGCTGCGGAGCAACTAAGCCCGCGCGCCACAACTACTGAGCCTCTGCTCTAGAGCCCGTGCGCCACAACTATTGAGCCTGCATGCCGCAACTACTGAAGCCTGTGCACCTAGAGCTCGTGCTCCGCAACAAGAGAAGCCACAGCAATGAAGAGTAGCGCCCGCTCACCACAACTAGAGAAAGCCTGCGCGCAGCAACAGACCCTGCGCAGCCAAAAATAAATAAATTAAATAAATAAATTAAAATAAAAGAATAAGTCTTGGGACTTCCCTGGTGGTGTAGTGGTTAAGACTCCGTGTTCCCAATGCAGGGGGCCCAGTTCGATCCCTGGTCGGGGAACTAGATCCCACATGCGTGCTGCAACTAAAGAGCCTGCCTGCTGCAACTAAGACCCGGTGCAACCAAATAAATAAATAAATCTAAAAAAAAAAAATGTATAAACCAGGAACTGAAGAGAAATGTGAGTCTGAAGTCACAGGACTGCCATTCTCACCAGCAAGCATGCAGACAGCGGGGATACAACTCCCCAGGACCACAGAGAAGTAGGGTGCAGTGTCAAGACACTTTCCTCCCTCTTTCCATCCTGGGAAGAATAAAAAAAAAAGTGCTGCTGTTTGCTGCCCAGAGCTATAGCTTGTAAGAGTCTGAGTGCCAAGGCAGACACCAGGACAGACTCAACCTTGGTGACCAAGTCTAGCCAGCATATCATCTGACTTTAACCTCTTCCCAATATCATGGTCGAATAAGAACCCTAAGCATCAAGAGAAGACCAGGTTTTGAAACACAGGTCCTAGGGGCTGAGCTGAGGCAATCACAAAACCTCTTAATAGAAAGGAGGAAGAGAGAGAAAAAGAAAAGCAGCACCAACTCAAGGTGGACCTCAAAACCAAAAAAGAAAATTAACAAAATAAAGACACCAAGTAAAATCAAATATTGGGAAATGAAATCATTCTAGACAAAACAAAAATAAATGTGCCGCCTTAAAAAAAACTTTAAGATAAGTATATCTAGAGTTATCAAAGACATGCAAAAAAGGAATAGCATCATTTCAAAGAAGTGAGAAATTATGCAAAAAGATGCTTTTTAAAACTTAGTAAACTGGACAAACTCTAACCTGGAGTGATCAAAGTAATATGAATGAAATGGGAGGTAATACTAAGGCATTCACCCGGAATATAGCAGAAAGGCAAAGAGAAAACATTTTCTGAAAGAACAGTTAAGAGATATGGAAATAGATTGATAAGGAGATAATTAAAAATCAATGAACGAGTGAATAAATGAATGAACACACACACACACACACACACACACAGAATCCCAGAAGAGAAGAGGAGAAAAGGTAGAAGTAACAGTCAGAAAGATAAAACCTGAAAATTTTTAGAGTTGATGACGTAAGCTATCAGACTGAAAATATACTCCAGATAATTAAAGGTAAATGCACAACTAGACACATTAAAATAAAAGAGCAAAACACAAAGATATTCTTAAAATCTACTCATAGAGAAAAGACCAGAAGGCCTACAGTTAGACTTATTACCAGTAGGTACCAGAAGAAATAAAATTTTATCTTCAAAGCTCTTAGAGAAAATCTATCTATCCAGGATTTTATATCAAGTTAAAGCTCATTCAAGGATGAAGGAAGACATTTTTCCACGGACTCTTATTGAAAAATAAAACAAAACAGGCAAAATTCCATATTTAAGAAGAAGGAAACACGGGCTTCCCTGGTGGCGCAGTGATTGAGAGTCCGCCTGCCGATGCAGGGGACACGGGTTTGTGCCCCGGTCTGGGAAGATCCCACATGCTGCGGAGTGGCTAGACCTGTGAGCCATGGCCACTGGGCCTGCGCGTCCGGAGCCTGTGCTCCGCAACGGGAGAGGCCACAGCAGTGAGACGCCCGCGTATCACAAAAAAAAAAAAAAAAAAAAAAAAAAAATACTACCTAAGGGGCTTCCCTGGCAGTCCAGTGGTTAAGACTCCACGCTTCCTCAAGGGGCACGGGTTCCACCCCTGGTTGGGGAACTAAGATCCCACAGGCCGTGCAGTGAAAAATGAAAATACTACTTGAAAGAAAGCTGGTATAGCATTATTAATATTATTAATGTTAAGTGAAATATATCTTAGGGCAAAAAAGCATTACAAAGGATGAAGGAAACGTTACACAATAATAAATTGAATTATCCACAAAGAAGATATAAATCATGAACTGAACATGTGTGCATAAAATATACAACACAACAAATATATATGTTTATGTATACAATATCAAGATAGGACATTTAAACACTTTTCAAACTGTAACTGATAGATAAGCTAGTAAGACTATAGAAGATTTGAATAACATAAGCAACTTGATTTCAAATATACATACATTTTATATTTTTATAAATATTAGAAGTTTAGATAAATTATGTAATGTGTATCTTGCACGTAACAAATAGAATTACACATATTATTCAAGTACACATGGAATATTTCCAAATATTGGCAGTGTCCTAGGATACAGAAGAAGTCTCATCAAATTTCAATGAATCAATAACTCAGACAGAAAAAGGCAAATACTGTATAATCTCACTTATATGTAGAATCTAAAAACAAAATACACAAAAAAATTTAAAAAATGAATTCACAGATACAGAGAGCAGATTGGTGGTTTCTAGAAGAGGGGGGAAGGTGTGGGGAGGATGCACGAAACGGGTGCAGGTGGTCAAAAGGCACAAACTTCCATTTATAAAATAAGTAAGTCATGGGGACATAACATTCAGCACGATGACTGTAGTTTAAAATATCATGACATATATTTGAAAGTTGCTAAGAGAATAGATCGTAAAAGTTCTCATCACAAGAAAAAAATTTGTAAATATGTGTGGTGATGGATGTTAGCTAGATTTATTGTGGTGATCATTTCACAATACATACAAACGTTGAATCATTTTGTTGAACACCTGAAACTAATATAATCTTATATGTCAATCATATTTCAATTTAAAAAGTCAATGAATCAGATTTATATAGACCATGATCTCTAATCACAATGTCATTAAATTAGAAATCAATAGTAAAAGATGATGAAAAGTATTGTATATATATATTCAAACTATAGTTGTATTTTTATTTTTTTATTTTATTTATTTTACTTTTTTGGCGGTACGCGGGTTTCTCACTGTTGTGGCCTCTCCCATTGCGGAGCACAGGCTCCGGACGCGCAGGCTCATCGTCCATGGCTCACGGGCCCAGCCGCTCCGCGGCATGTGGGATCCTCCCGGATCGGGGCACGAACCCGTGTCGCCTGCATCGGCAGGCGGACTCTCAACCACTGCGCCACCAGGGAAGCCCTAAAGTTGTTGTATTTTTAAATGACAAATGAACTCAAGACATAATCTCAATCAATTTCTAGCCAAACAACCACAAAAGCAGGAGATTCCAAAATTTAAGGGAATCAGCCAAAATATTTAAGGTAAATCTTAGCCTTCAGTTTATTTAGTAGCAGGAAACATTTACATAAAGTATATTGTAGTAGGCAGTGCTGTACTTCCAGTTCTCCGCTGCATACTCCTATTGCTTTGAAGTTATATGTAACCACGTGACTTGCTTTGGTCAATGAAGTGTGAGTAGAAGGAATTTTTGCCACTTTCACGCAGGAGCTTTATGAGCTAGTATGCAGTTGTCCAGGTCCTTTGTTCTTACCTTGGCAATGATAGAAGCATGGAGATGGAGCCTACCTTAGCCCAGGTACCTGAGTAAGGATGACAGTCTTCTGACCCCCACCCTGGCTCTCTTCCTGTGTGTCCACATGTACAATGCAACAGCATCCTAGGGACAGGCTGCCACCATCTCAAGTTAGGTTTCCACAGTTATTCTCTGGATTTCTGTCTTCTACAAGCTGAATTAGTTTAGGTCTTTCTTCTTTGAAGCTGCGTTTGTAATCTGTTGGTCTCATCACCTACTGAACCTGATCTTTTAAAATTATGTTTTATTGTTTGTTGTTTTCTCTGTTCCCAGGTTTTTAGTAGCATGTGGGAGCTTTCAGACAAGTGTTTTCCATGGACTAATAAAAAGTGCTTACAATTACTGTCAAATAAAGCCTGGAGTCTGAAAACAGAGGCTTTAAACTGGTTATAAAGCTGGAAAACTGTCCAGTAGTTAATTTCCCCCATCCTACCCATTTGCTATTCTTTAGTTCTCAGAGTAAATTCACCTCTGAGATTTTTTACATTTTGTTTTGATGAAGGCAACCATGCCTTTAATAAAGTATTTTCTGTTAATCTACACTTCCTTTCTGAAACTGAACAAACAAAAAATATTCCTGAAGATAAGAAGTAAGAACATATCTGTAATCTTAGTGACACAATCCTTCAGTCACATGATTATAATCATTGTCTCTGTGCAGGATCTAGGATGAGCAAAATAGTATAGTTGAAACACAGATAACCCCGTTATGATATAATCATTACTATTTTCTGAAAGCTCATTATGTGCACAGACCATGGTTAGGCACTCACTGGACGTTTGTTTTGAGTAAACCTGCTGCAACTTCTTTGAGGCTGGCTTATAATTTCTAGAATGTGATGATTTGCCTGAGAGAATGCTGCACTATTTCCTGTGAGCTGCCTTCCACTGCCTTTTACTTAGATTCCCATCATGTCCTTGCAGCTATGGGAGTAAGTCGGAGAACTAAAATGACCCACTGTGATAGGAGGACTTCTAACCCTGCTGTGTCAGACTTTCAAATGATTTCTGACTGGTTTGTAACACTTCAGTGTGATCGCAATTTTTTGCAAGGAAGATTTTTAGAGCTCTGGAAATTATCAAAGAAAAAAGAGCTCTTTTGAATGAAAGAAAAACTCTACCACACTGACTTTTATGATGAGAGAAACATTTGAGGAAAACAAGAAAATAGATTGTTCGAACTCCAAAGGCTTTCAAAAGCTCTAGAGTAGACATCCAGTGTGATGGTAATATAAAGTACCAATTTTTGCCAGCAAGACTCGTCATACCAGATTCATTTTTCTCTTATAAAGTTAAAAAATTGGTGGAAAATTGTAAAGATGCTTATTTTTCAAGGTTTAAGTATGTTATTTTTTTCAACGTTTAAGTAATCTTACATACTTTCTTTCAAAAAGAGCAACTTGTTCAAAAATGTCTATTTGTTTTAGTTTAAAAAGTTTCAGATTTTGAAATAAGTTTCTGAACTTCAAAAAAATTTATTTTTATACTTTTGAAATTTTAAATACATCCAAGATCATCATGGGATCTGTTTAGATCCAACATAGGCTGTGACTTGGTTCCTTCTGAGTATTCTTAAGAGTGGTATTGACATTTGAAGAATCCAAATGGCTAGAAATACAAAACAAAGCAGTGATAGTTTACGCTGTTTCATCATCTGTGCAGAAGTAAGCATTGAATGAATAGCCTTTGTACTGTCAGAAATGTTGTACCAGCACCAGCAACTTTGTTGATCTTGGAAACCTACTGTTTTCTGATCTGTGCTTGGTGACTTTTTAAGCTCCAGTAATATTTGCTTGTTAATGAATCAGACTTTGTTCAAGGCATTCTTGGCTATTGAGTTTGCATAAGTCAATAGTTTTTATTGATAAACCGTTAAGACCAGAGCAGGGTATTTTGCTAGGTGCTGCCCAAGATCAGAAAAGAGATACTGCAATGAATGAGCTGGGGCTGCCTAGTTTTCAATTCCTGCCTCTGCCACTTCCTGGCTAGGTAACTTTGGGCAGATTGTGTGACTTCCTATGCCTCAGTTTCCTCATTTATAAAACAGGAGTAATTATAGAAACTACCTCAAAGGGCTGTTTGATGATTAAATGTGTTAATACAAGTAAAGGGCATAGAACAGTTGCTGGCATTTAATAAGCACCAATAGCTATTATTAAGGTAAATTTTTAAAGTTTCATTTTAATGAGCGTGGCACATGTGTGACCGATTCATAAAACAAAACAAATTGACCACAGGAGTAAACAGTATTGACTAGGAATTAGAGCTGGGTGCGGTATCCTAGTTCTATCGTTGCTTTGATACATCCTATATTCTGTCTGATAAATGAATATCACAATACTCGCCCCAATGCCTCATAGCTTGATAAGGAGAACCAAATGAAATAATGTACTTTTTTTAAAAATTTACTATTTGAACCATTTTTTAAAATTAATTATTTTATTTTTGGCTGCATTGGGTCTTCATTGCTGTGCACAGGTTTTCTCTAGTTGTGGCGAGCGGGGGCTACTCTTCGTTGTGCTGTGCCGGCTTCTCATTGCAGTGGCTTCTCTTGTTGCGGAGCACGGGCTCTAGGCACGTGGGTTTCAGTAGTTGTGGCGTGCAGGCTCAGCAGTTGTGGCTCACGGGCTCTAGAACGCAGGCTCAGTAGTTGTGGTGCACGGGCTTAGTTGCTCTGCGCCATGTGGGATCTTCCCGGACCAGGGCTCGAACCCATGTCCCCTGCATTGGCAGGTGGATTCTTAACCACTGCACTACCAGGGAAGCCCCTAATATACACTTTCTATACGAAGTCCTCCGAAATTTTTTTTTTTTTTTTTTTTTTTTTTTTTTTTTGCGGTACGCGGGCCTCTCACTGCTGTGGCCTCTCCCGTTGCGGAGCACAGGCTCCGGACGCGTAGGCTCAGCGGCCATGGCTCACGGGCCCAGCCGCTCCACAGTATGTGGGATCCTCCCGTAGCGGGGCACGAACCCGTGTCTCCTGCATCGGCAGGCGGACTCTCAACCACTGCGCCACCAGGGGAGCCCCTCCGAAAATTTTTAGCCAGAATTAATTGTTCCTTCTTGGGCACTCCCTAAGCTGTTGACTTGTATTTTCGTCATGACACTTAGCACAATGTCTTGAACGATAATCAACTGTTTATATGCTTTTTTCTCCGACTAGATAAGGTCTTGGTGGTGGAGAAATTGTCTTACTCACTTTTAAAAAGCCATCTAGCATTGTGACGAACATAATAGACATGTAATAAGTGTTTGTTAAAAAGGGTTCTGACAAGGATACCTCGCCAAGTCAGCAGAATTATTATTATTATTATTATAACTACTCCTATATGTGCCTTTACAGGGCATAATTACATGGGTTGTTGGCATGAATTCGAGTAGAGCTGGGTGGGGTTTGAACGGAGCAACCCACACAGGGAATTATTTACATAAATTCTGGCTTCATATATTTTTGTTTTCTCTTTGCATTATTCCCTGACACTAAAATCCACACATTAATGCAGCAAGTATTCTTATAGCTTTTAATTGGGTCAGATGTGAATTATTATGGAGTCTGCAAAAAGCCTTCTAATCCTCCCATGTTGTTACCATATGACAAATGAGGCTTATAGAAGTAACTGATTAGGTTCTTGTCTAAATTTCAGCTAGAACTTGGGATTTATTTATCCATGTATTCTAAAAATCATTTCAATGTGTTTTTGCTATGTGCTAGACACTTGCTGGGCACTGGACAAAGGTAGTGGGGATCCACAGTATTCAAGACAAGTATTCTGTATGGATAAACAGGAATCTAAACTAAGAGGCCAAAGGAAAAAACAAAACCCAAAACAAAACAAAAACAAAGCCAAACAAACAAAAACAAACGCTGTGGTTCCTCTGAATGAATTTGGAAACAGAGCTGGGGATCTTTGATCCTAGTTTAACACACTAGTGATTTTTTCTTTTTGTGGTAATTGGATCTATCAACTTGAATGAAGGTAGTGGTCATATTAGGGTATGTCTATTGCAGTGATGGAAAATCTGCATTTAAAACATATGGGGCTTACTCTTAAGAGGAATTTCACTCTAAGACAAAGGGATAAAGAGAAGAGTGGTTGGGCCATGAGAAACTGTGCTAAGAATTATTGTCATTTTCAAGACTGAACTTGGGCAAGTAACCTAACCTTGTTAGCTTAACTGTAAAACTGGGATAATAACAGACTGTTCCTAGATTTCCTTGGAGAATTAGATTTACAAACTCAGGAAGAAACTATGCTGTCTTTCCAATTTTGTGGATGGATCAATTTGACGTCCATAGATACTATTAGAGGTATATGCGAAAAATACAAATCAATTACTTTCTCTCTTGAAATTCACTAGAGTGACCCAGCGACCATAGTTCTGGAGTGTAAGGAATGAGGGGCACCAGAGAAATATGTATTTCTTTATCTGATTTTGTATGTGTGATATATGGATATTTCTCATCAATTTATGGTGTTTCAAATGTATCCTTAAAGCATAAATTTTTTAATGAGACATACATTTTTATTTTCCATATCTTCTTTGTAAACCTCTGAAATCACCTCATGTATTTCATTTAAAGCAAAAATATTTTAAAATTGAGAAGCTATGCATGCAATTTCTTTCAAAACACAAAGCTTACAAATTTGCATCAAAATAAAAAATCAAGACTGCTTAATTGAAACCTTGACACCATCAACCTCTTTAATTATGTGTTAAAGAGACAGGCATCCTGGGGATACCAACTTAAAATCAGGGTACATTTTGAGGGTTTCTGTTGTGTGTACATATGTAATTCACGGAAGGGGAAAAAAGAGGTGCTGACATAGAAAAGAAAGAGATGATATAAAATTTCTCTAGACGTGAATCCTTTCACAGGTTAAAAACAGTTAGGAAGAGGACAAATTTGTCTTTTCAGAAGAAGAACACAGAATAGAAATTTAGGACAAAATGTTTCACCTCTTTGCTAGGTCTAAATTTCAGTGAATGCTCTCTTTTGAAACAACAAAGATTTTTTACAATACTAATTGTTACTTAGAAAACACAGTTCTAAGGCTTGACTACTGGTTGCTTGAATGTATTCTATAGACCATACTGAGTAAACGGAGGAGAAGAAGGATGTTTATTATAAATTTCGCAGTAAAATGACTGCTTTTCTTTACATCTTAATTCTTGTTGTCTTCGCTCTTCTGTGCCTATTCCCGATTTCTTTTGCTAATGTGGAACCCAGCAGCTCTTTGTTCTCATTGTGTCTGTTGTCTCCCTTTCTTTGTGTTGCAGGGATACTGCTACCCACATCTGCCACTGAGCATGCGGAAAATCCTTCAATAGATTCTTTACTTAGGACTTTCAGTAGTATTACTCCACTTCTCCAGGTTTTAGTAATAACCAGTATATCTAGAAGATAGACTGAAACTTGGAAAGGTGATGGGTGATACAGGTGGTTAGGTGGTGGTCTAGCAAGCTGGGACACCAGATAGGAAGGCTCAGGGTAGTTATCACACATATTTATCCAATTTACGGAAGATCTCACCAAGCTAGTTAAATGCAGATCACTCACCCTACACACAGAAGTTGGAGATATAGATTGACAACTGACAAGACACAAGTGTTTCTGAGCAGGAAGCCACAGAGCTGTATCTAAAACCAACGGATACAATAACCAGTTCCAGAGGGATGTGGTACACTGACACAAAGATTGGTATGTAAAGTCCCAGAGCAGGGACCTTCACTAGATAGTATATCATCTGAGGATGAGAACCAGTTGTGTGGAAGTTTCTCATAATAAAATCTCAGACTTTTCTCTGTGTTAAACACCCCAAAATGCTACATCAATATCAATTGAATGAAAAGACTCAATTCTTCTGCTTAAGCCACCCCTCACCCCGCTTTTACAAGCAGATCTACCAATAATTTCCAGAAGGTGTAAGAAAAGGCAAGTTTGCAGGTGCGATTCGGGGTATTGGGGTCGAGCTCTGAGGTTTTCTCTTTTTCTTCCCCAACCTCACGCCAGCAAGTCTGACCTAATAGCTTGTAAATTATTTAACAGATGGAACACCATTCAACTTTACTCATGTTTCTCCCGTAATGACTTTTGCCTGTTTTGTTCACTTGAATGCATGGCCAGCTCTTCGAATGGTATCTGCCACAGAGTTAGGTGCTCAAAGATCTTTTGTTTAATGAATGTATATAGTATAAAAATGTTTTTCTTTTATTGCGGCAAACATTGGTGGTAATACAATAGTTCAAACCGGACAGTTTTAGAAAAAACTGAACACCTGGCTCTTTAGTGGGGGGAAGGCCACTCTCCCCCCTCTTAGTGAGAGGGAGATTTTCTTTCTCCTCGGCCTCTTCTCTCCCACCATTTTGTTTTTGCATTACCAATCAAGGGATTAATAGCATCACCTCAAAGCCTTTCCGTTCCACGTTTTTACTTTTTGGTTCTTAAGATACCGTTTCCCGGTCCTTTGGTTTTCTATAGGTTTAACTAGCTAGCGGCTGGTAGACGACACGGTTAAGTCCAAGTGCTCTTGTAAGGTAGCGAACCGGCGGGCAAACGCTGCCCTCCTGCAGCGCAGGCACCTGCTGCGGCTGCTTTTTCTAGAACCCCGCCCCTAGCTCCGAAGTCAGCTCAGTTCGCTCCCTCCCCCGCGGCGGGAGGAAGTGCCGGTGGCGGGAAAGTTCGGGCCAGGTCCAATCAGGCACCTGGGATTGGGTAGCGCGGCCGGGGGCGGTGGCCCCCGGACCCCAGCCCGCGCTCCCGGCCCCGCCCCTCGGGAACGCCTCGCCCCCCGGCTGGTCCGATACCCCCGCCCCGCCCACCCGGCGCCCGCGCCCCGCCCCGCCCGGGGGCCGCGGCTAAAACCCGGAGCCGCAGCAGCGCCCAAGGGACTGGAGGGAGGCTCTGAGCATGTGCAGAGCAGCGCGGCGGCGGCTGCCTCGGCGAGAGGCAGCGGCCCGGTGCTGATGCGAACAGCCGCCTCGGTCTCTGCCCCAGCGTAGTCGGCCCCCTGGGCCGGGGCGGCAGGGAAGGAACTGTAGCCTCCCCGCGGCCCGAGGAGCCGGCGCGTCGGCCTGTACCCCGCCCCTCCCCACCCCCGGCGGCCGCGGCGCCCTCGGGGACCACGATGATGGCGGAGCAGGTGAAATGCGCCTCGGCGGGGGGCGGCTCCGGAGCGGGCTCCGGGCCGGTGGTGAACGCGGAGCTGGAGGTGAAGAAGCTGCAGGAGCTGGTGCGCAAGCTAGAGAAGCAGAACGAGCAGCTGCGGAGCCGGGCGGCCAGCGCGGCCGCCGCACCGCACCTGCTGCTGCTGCCGCCGCCGCCCCCCGCCGCGCCGCCCCCCGCTGGGGCCTGCAGCCCGTTGGCTCCGCGGAGCCCCCCGGCCGCCGCTGCCGCCGCCTCGGGGGGACTGGGGCTGGGGCTGGCGTTGGGCGCTGGGGGCGGAGGCGGGGGCGGCAGCGGTGGCTCTGGCCCCGCGTTCCCGGGGACCTACTGCCTGCCCGGCCCGGCGCCTTCCCTGCTCTGCAGCCTGGCGCAGCCCCCCGAGGCGCCCTTCGTCTACTTCAAGCCGGCGGCGGGCTTCTTCGGCGGGGGCGGCTGCGGCCCGGAGCCGGGGGGCGCGGGGACACCTCCCGGGGCCGCCGCCGCGCCGCCCTCGCCGCCCCCCACGCTGCTGGACGAGGTGGAGCCGCTGGACCTGGAGAGCGTGGCCGCCTGGCGGGACGAGGACGACTGCACCTGGTATTGCCGAGCTCTGCTCCCTCCCTTGGGGCCCTCGCCTGCGACGCCCGGGGAGGGCGAGGGCTGGAAGGAAGAGGGGGACCTCAGCCACTGCCCCCAGACGGGGTGACCTGGCAGGTGCCGAGCCGGGCGATGAGCGGAGGCTGTTCACCGGGGTGGAAACCTATTTTGTTACAGCTCAGGCCGACCTATCTGGGGATGAACTGGTCCTTTTCCTCTCCTGTGTTGTCGTCTTTGCTGATGATTGGGTGCCACGCTCCTCGTTAGCATTAACTGCAAAATCCATGCTATCTTGTCTTTTTGTCACTCAGTCGTGTTCTTTTTCCTCAGTCTTTTTTGGGAGTGACGGGGGATGGGTAGGGGTTGGCCTCCATCTGCGACTGTTACTGTTTTGTCCTCCCAAACCAAGGCCGGACTGGATTTGCGTGCTGCCCCTACCTCCTCGGCACCCCAGGGCACCTAGTGATGCATGGAGGAGTGATGAATCTCTCCTTAAGAGATTCGTTCTTACTGTTTGAGTTGTTCAGTGGTTTGTCCTCATTCGCTGCATCTTCTTTGATAGCTTCTCACTTCAGAAACAGGCTCGCTTTTTCCAGTGTGCTGACCTCACTGGCTTTCCCATCAGTAACGGCGTAAAAAAAAAATGAAGGCTTTTCGGGGAATGGAGTGAGCAGCTTGAAGGCACTCTGTTACCTAGCACCCAAGGAACTTGCTTTAATTTAAAAAATTAAACTGGTGATTGAAGAAAAGTGAGATTAGAGAAACTTTTTTTTTATTTTTTAGAAACTTGAAGTTGGTTATCAGAAAACTTGAGGCTGGCAGCATTTATTCAGTTGAAATCTGGTTAGCTCTGTCTGCTTTCCTTCAGTGAGTACCTTGCGGGGGGGGAGGGAAGAGGGGTGTTCTGATTCCTTTATTTGTTTTTAATGGTGCTTGCTCATAGGGTAGCAGTCACTTCATGACTTCTTTTGGTTGGTTCGCATGTTTTCCTCAGTCGTTAGAGGTAGTGTGATGTGGTCAGATGAATAGAAGCTTCAAATCAGGTGGGACTTAGGTTCACGCAGGGAGAATGAACAGCATTCACCTGTACGTAGCAGTAGCATGAAGAGTAATTGTAGTTCTTTTAATCTTAGGTCCTCTTCCTGTTTTCCAAGCTGGATCTTCCTCACTTTCTTTGTGTTTATGTTGAGTGATTGCTCAGGAGGGAATGGGAGATGGAGAACCTTGCTGGTTTCCCATTAGGAACTGTGGTGGTCCTTTTCTCTTGCACTTTTTTATGTTGAGAACTCTAACTGTAAAGTACATTAATTGGTTTGATTCTGAGAATCAAAATACAGGGAGCTATAATAAGGCATAGTCATCCTTCTGCTTAGTACTTTTTGGCAACTGGGCAGGTAACTCAGGTTGTAAAAATCAAAACAACTCGCCACTTTCTGGAACTTTAAGCCATTCATTAGAAGCTGCACCTTTATTTTTGTAAAGTCCAGGCTGTGTTGTAATCTCAGATTCAGCCTGAATATGGTACCAGAAAATGCTCTCATGATGGTGCTTAGGTTGTTACTAATAACTGTAAGCCCTTATGCCACTTTCAAATTATTTTAGATTTAGTCCCCACTTGGCCTTTTCTGGAGATATGTACGTAAGTAATAGAAGGAAACTTGCTGTATTTTGGCTGAGGATCAATCCTGTGCTTTAAAGCTATTAGCACTTTAAAATTTATCATGATTCACTATTTTATATTAGATTTGTGCTAGTACATACACAGTGAATATAATTGTAATATTTTCTTTTATTAAATGGACTTCTACCATATTTAGTTATCCTCCAACTGTTGCTAGTACTTTGGTATCTTAGGCTTTCCTTTTGTAGTTATTTTTTGTTAAAACATCATTAAAATAACTAAAAGAAATCACCTACTTGGTGAGATTAGCCTAGTAGCGCTTCAGATGGTTTGAAGCAAATCTAACCAGGTTTGATTTGCAGCAGGTTCTACTAATTTCACTCATCAGGTATATCTGTGAATGACTAAATCAATGCCTTGACACCTTACAGATGTTTCTGTAGACAAATGGCACACTGTTTATACAGTATCTTCCTCAAAACAAAGCCAGGGTTAGAATCCCAGGTGGAAAAACAGGGAGGGATCATTAATCTTAGTGCGATGGACTTAAAATTTTTGTAAGGTCACCTGATTTATAGAAAACTTTCTATCAGAACATTTTTATACATTGAGATATATTTGTATTGCCGTACTGGCCTGTTTGATCATCACCAGTCAACAGGGTTTAATTTTCAAAGCTAAACCCACTTGTTAATGCTTGCAGAGCCTTCTGATGTTCCTTCATCACTGCAAACCGCGTGTCCCTGCCTGACGCTGTCGTCAATAGAGTGCTTTTCATTTGGCTTCCCTGATAATGTTTGCAGGAAGGCTACTTATTTTTATCTTCCCTGTTTATTAAGAAACAACTGAAGTGGATAATATGTACCTGATTGTTTTAAATTATTTATAAATTTATAAATTATTTATAATTTTTTAAAACTTTATAAAGTGGATAATATGTACCTGATTATTTTAAATTATTTATAAATTTGTAAAGTCACAAAAGTCTTCCGTCTTGTCCTCAATTTACTACTGTGACTCAGAGTGAACCCTGTTAACCTTCTGTAGATCCTTCAAGGTAAAAACATAGTTATACAAATCAATATGCAAATATATCCACATCAGTTTTTTTACACTTACCTTTCATTGGACACATCTTGGACATCTTTGTTTCCCTATAACAGTTGCATCATCGTTAACAGTAACTTGGTCCTTAATAATGTTACTTTAACTGTATTACCTACAATTTTTCATACATTTTTATCATGATTTCATCCTAATGGGTTAAACAAAATTAATAATTTATTTAGAATAGCACTTCCTGCTAAAATGTCAGATCCTTAGGAAAGGAAGTTCACAAATGTAGGTTAATCATTGAATATTTTAGAAGTTCTTTCATGTAAGTCTGTTTTATCTAATACAATCTTAGAATGTATAGCCTGGACAGCACTTGGCTCAAGAGTTATGTGCGAAAGAAAAAAGTGAATAATAGAAGAGTATTTGCTTGATGATAGTTCATTAGTTAGTGAATGATCAGTCAGGTCTCATAGGCCTTTTTTCCAAACAATTATTTAACCTGTAAGTTTCTTCTGTTTATTGAAAAAAACACTTTGATGCAAGAAGAATGATGTATTCTGCTTTTTGTTTTGATGAAAAGCTTTGAAACAAAACAATTGTCTTATTTCTTCAAATATTTATCTTAGTTGAATTTAAAGTATGTAATTTTGCCTTAATACAATCTGGTTATATTAGCACAGTGCTGCTAAAATTCAGTGTCTCAGAAAATTAAAGTTGACTGTGGTTTCAGAATCTTAAGTCCAATTATTATAATCCCATAGTAAGCTTCACATCCTGCTGTATCAGTTCTTCCATTATCTTACTACTAATTTGACAGCCTTAGCTCTCCAGGAGACCATAGGCCAGAAAGTACAGGGGAGAAACCGAGTACCAGGAGCAAATTAAAAAAGTTCAGAAGCGCTAAAGTCCTGATGCATACGTGGCACATGGTGTGACTGGATGATTTGCCAGTCTGTACAGAAGGATGTTTTGAAGGTCTCTGTCCCAGTGTTACCAGGCTGAGAAGCACTAGGCTAAGAAGAACCAGGGTACAAGGAGAGGGAACCAGATTGGTACGAAGTGGCAATGGGAGCAGTAAATCATTAACTGCATACTAGACCTTTCTGTGACCTATTTCAGCTCCCTAATTTCAGTGTTAAGTGCCAAGGAGAAATAACTTATGTAAACTTCTTCAGTTATTTACTGAAAGAATTGAGTAAAATTTAGACTTATTTATATGTATTCAGAAGTGTTTGCAACCATTGATGTTTTTTCCTCCAAGCATGGTTGTGACCCATTAATAGGTTATAAAGTCAGTTTAGTGGACTGACTCAGTATTATTTTTTTATGAAGTTCAGTGGAATATAAAATCAGGACCAGAGTACATTGTATCTTATAATACAAATGTGTCTTGATTAAACTTATTTCAGTTTTATGTGTATATGTCCTGGGTTGAAATAGTTAATGCATTTGTGCATTATGGCTAAAGTTAGAATAACTCCAGTTTGTACTGTTCAAAGCAAAACGGACTTGGAGAAAACAGGTAGAAGAGCACGGCTCCCTGAAGATAGTGTAGTGCCGGGGTAGGTCAGAACCTGCTCACCTCAACCAGAAGACGAGTCTGTATTCAGACAATGCCAAGATTAAAACATGCCAACTGGTATAAAATACAGCTGTAAAAGGAGGCATTTATTTTTAAAAGAGATGTGGCAGGGACTTTAACTTGCCCAACTGGAAAGGACAGGAGAAATGTTCTTTTTTTTTTTTAAACATCTTTATTGGAGTATAATTGCTTTACAATGGTGTGTTAGTTTCTGCTCTATAACAAAGTGAATCAGCTATACGTATACATATATCCCCATATTGCCTCCCTCCCACCCTCCCTATCCCACCCCTCTAGGTGGTCACAAAGCACCAGCACCGAGCTGATTTTCCTGTGCTATGTGGCTGCTTCCCACTAGCTATCTGTTTTCCGTTTGGTAGTGTATATATTAGTCCAGGCCATTCTAGGAGAAAATTTCTTAATGATACAAGGGGAAAATGGTGATATCTACAAATTAAGGAAAATTTAATGAATGAGATATTCATCTTCCATGTGTAACACCAAGACCCTGGACAGCTGGCTAAAGTCACTGCCAATTTTTCATCAGAGCTGTTGAACACCTTGTACTATACATATGGCACAGCTAAATTAGACCACCTAGGCTGTTTTTTTGCATAATTGATTTTCAGTGGAAAGACCAGAGGGTGCTTCACTTTCTGACAGTACTGATCGAAAATGCACAGTGTTTTCTAGGAGCAAGTGGAGTTGACTGAAGCCTATGCTGATGTGTCTTTCAAATGAGTAAATTTGAAACACTGCAGTGAGACACTGAAATAGAGTTTAGATATAAATGTGGAGGGAGGGGGAAGAGTCTGCTATGGGACCTTCAGTAACTAAAATTTAGACTTAATGTATCCTTTTAAATAGCTTATTGGGGGTAAGTTTCTTTTGCAGTGGCTAACCAGCTTGACCCTAGCAGATGCTAGTGAATCTAAGCTGACTAAGATTGATTGATTGTGCTAATCAGTGCTGGTGTTTTACCTTTCCTTAAAATAAAACTTATGGTGATTTAAGACTCTTAAAATGGCTTGTTTGAAAATTGACATATTACTTTTCAGTGACAGGTCTATGATATACATGTACAGTAAGTACCCTACAAACGAAACAAAGTTGTGAACTTTCAAAGATGGGAATGTGTGTTCACATGTCCAATCGCGTAAGTTAGTTCACTTGTCTGGTGTACCTTGTCATGTGCATGCATCCTCTACAAGTGGTTGTGCTTTTGTGTACTTTACTGTACAATACTATATAGAGTCCAATAGTACAGCATCTTTATTTCAATCAATCCCAGGATGTCCAGAAGCAAGCGTAAAAGCGGCAGTGATGTGGCTGGTACTGTACAGTACTTTTCAAATGTTTTCTTTATTTTTTGTTTGTTTTTTATGTATTATTTGTGTGAAAAGTATTATAAAGCTATTACAGTACAGTACTATATAGCCGATTGTGTTAGTTGGGAACGGAGGCTAACTTTGTTGGACTTACGAACAAATTGGACCTATGAACGTGCTGTTGGAATGGAACTCGTTCGTATGTAGGGGACTTACTGTAATTATTTTTGAATTATCTGCAGAAGGATGGCTTTAGAACCAAACATTGAGAATAACCAAGATATTTTTCTAGACATTTTGAAATACTTCATTTGAAGCATTCAGGGTTATTATGATGGACTTTGTATTATTTCCAGCCTCCCAGTGTTAGTGCGTGTATGCAGTCAGGAGGTCCAGAAAATGAAGTGTATGAAAAAGAAAAGATTCTGTGAGAAGGACAATAGTTTCTAGTCATGTGCTTTTGGAAGTTTTGAAGAGAAGTGAAGGAAAATTAAAGTGTGACATTTTAAATGATAGCTTTTCTATTTGAAGGCTTCTCAAGTTTTAGACTAAGGCTTTTCACATATTCTTGCCATATTCTAATATATTGTCAACGAAAGGTAGAAGTTGAAAGAGCAGTTAGTAGGAGGTATGTGTATTAACAATGGCAAACTAGGATATTGTAAATGTTGCTGGCATTGTAATGACAATGAAAGAGGTGATTTTTATGACTTTTTAGAAGATAAGAGCCATTTAGGAGAAATACAGGTTTTACCTTGCTAATCTAATTTTGGAGACATGTTATACTCAGGGAGTTTGTAGCTACGTGATCTTCATAACTCACTGCCCTTTTTCTCTCTTTAAATCCAGTTCTAGGCCTACCCAGAGAAGTAGTAGGCTCAAAACTATCCTGGGAACATTGTTTGGAGACTGACTTTAAAAATGATCCCTTCTATCTTAATTCCACATATTTGCTTAGTACTTCCAAAGTTCTATCAAGGTAATACAATAAGTAGGATGTAAATGGTTCAAAAACTCTTCTATACCAAGGCTTACTACAGAAAGCAGCAGTTCTCCCAACTCTTTCCTGCCTCTGAGTCCTCCACATAGATATTACTTTATACTCCTTTGGCAGTTTCTTTTGTTCTTTATTTCTAAACAGTCTTTATACTACATGATCTTAAACAGATATAGACTTGTTTTGGAAAATGAGGACTAAGGCCTCTTCCCTTCATCCTCCAGCTACCATATCTTCTTTCCCTTCTCGTAATGGTTTTTATAACTTTTCTCTTAAATCATCGTAATGACCTGTGTCATGGTTATCACTGTTATTAGCTGAGTCCTGTTAATTGTATGTTACATTTGTTTTCTCTAATCTCCTTGTTCCTCCAAGAGTCAATAATGGCCTCTCTCTTCCCCCTTCACTTTCTTTAATCCCTTATTACTAATTATCTCTGTAAATACTGGAGCCATAACATCTCTCAAGAAGGTCAAACGTATTTGATAATCTCTTAAATCTGTTTTTAAAAATTTATTTTGTCCTGCCATCCGTTCTAGAATGCTTAATCCCATTGCTCCAGTCTTTACTGTCGCTCCTTAGGCTGGATGCACAATGCTGTTACCATGGGAATTCCTTCGGGTTTCTTGCCAATATTGGATCTCCTATTTCATAAATCCTTTGTCTTGGAATTTCATTTATTCTTGTGGGTGGGATGCAGCGTCAGTTAGCTTTCTGAGAAAGGGGACATGGATGAGAAGTACACTTTGAAATCCTGTGTATTTGAAAATGTCCTTATTCTATCCTCATACAAGATTCATGGTTGGTCTGGGTATAAAAGTCTAAGTTATTTTTCCCTGTTAGAGGGCATTTGTGACTTTTTCTTTAGGTTTCTTTCTTTATCCCTAGGGTTCTTAAATGTCATGTTGTACCTTGTATGGACCTGTCTGTTTGTTGCACTGAGCATTTGTGGGTGCCTCACTCTAGAACCTGGTGGCCTGCCTTCAACTTTGGAAAATTTTTTGCCTTTAAAACAAATAACTTTCTCTTCACTTTCATGTGTGTTTTAGAACTTATAATAATGAGATGGAGGCCTGCTGGTACAGTCATTTAATTTTCTTATCCCTCTCTTCTGGTTGTTAATCTTTGTCTGTGTTTTGCTCCTTCCTGGGAGACTTCTTCAGCTTGATCTTCCAAACTCACTTATTGAATTTTTTGTTTCTTCTATAACAGTTTAATTGTTTCACTTGCCAAGAAAGAAGAAGCTGTCCCATTTAAATATCCTGTTTTTGTCTTGTGAATACAACATTTTCTCTCAGATGGTATCAGTTATAATTGTCTTGGATTTTTCATCTGTTCCCTGCATTGTTTTTCCTCCTCAGTTCTTTTTTCCCTTCTATCAATACTTTTAGTCTCAGGGTTTTATTTAAAAGGATTATTCCAGATATCTGGTGTCGTGGGTTGTCTGTTCATACCCAAAGGCGATATCGAAGTTGATCTAAGGCCTCTGCATGGGTGGAACTCTGGCTGGTAGACTTTACCAGAGATTGGGTGGGTGGCCAGCTCAGGTTTCAGTATCTTTAGGTCTTCTCTTGGGTTCATCTGTGTCTCCAGACATAAACCTTCTGGGAGATAGGAGTTAAGGCAGTCGATTCTCGGAATGTAAAGGGGAAAATGGGGCTAGGGTGCTAACCATTCAGCAAGTAGACTTTTGGTCGGCCTCTCTGGTTCAGTGCGGGTACTTCATCTGTCTTTCAGCTGAGTTCTGTGTGCCTGAAGTCAGAGCTTCTCTGGGTCAGCCTTATGCACATGTCAGTAGTAAGCCTCTGGTCCTAGATTGTGGCAGAGGAGGGGTGGTGGGATGGGCAGTGTGGAGTAGAGGAGGCGATCTGGGGTCCCACCTATTCCTCACGCAGGCTTTCAGCCGAATTCCCTGCTTTCAGTCGCATGATCACCCCCATATTCTGTGAACTGCAGGGTCGGGGTGAGCCACAGTAGCAGATAGCACGTGGACAGCGGAGGAGAAAAGAGAGAAGTCCCTGTACGTGAATATGGCAGAGTGGGTCCCAGAGCCATTACATGTTCCTCTGGGAAGCTGCTTTTGAATGTGCTGTGAGGCTGCGTGGTCAAACGAGAGAACCATATTACTTAGGCCCTAATAGATTAAGGACATCTTCCTGAGGGGTTCCCTGCAAGCAGAAAGCAAAACGCTCTACCAGAAAAACCCCCAAACTGGTGGGAGTGTGTGAAATCCCCAGGCAAGCTGCTTGGTGGAGGTTCCTAGCGGCAGGAGAAAGCAGCGGTCATCCCATGGGATGCTGGAGGTGATGGGCAGAGCAGTGCTTCACATGGCATCTCTGGGCAGATGCTCAGAGAGTGCATGAACCTGTGTGTGTATTAAACAGTGAGGAAAATGTATTAATTTAAAAGAAGCTGAAAGATAAGGAGGTTGCACAGTTGCCTAGTGTTGTGGCTCCTTTCTGTCAGGGCTGTGGCACCTGCTTCTGTGATTCAGCTGCCTGGTGGATGGCAGCTCCAGGGTCACTGAAGGGCGGGAAGTCAGTTGCTTACTGTCTTGTGAGTTTTTCGTAAAGCTTCATTACGGTATAAGTGCAATATAAATTGCAAATATTTAAAATGTACTGTTTGATAGATTTGGGCCCATGTATAACCCATAAAACCATCATCACAGTCAAGATAGTGGAGATGGCCCAATGCTTTAAGCTTCCTTGTGGCCCCTTGTATCTCCTCCTGTCCTGATCCTGCCTACGTCCAGCTCAGGCACCCACTGATCTGTTTTCTGTCAATCTAGATTAGTTTGTGTTTTCTATACTTTTGTATCAGTGAAATCATATAGTAGGTACTCTTTTTCATTGGTTTGGTTTGGTCTGGCTTCTTTCAATCAAGATAATTATTTTGAAATCCACCTCTGTTGTTACATGAATCAGTAGTTCATTTCTTTTTATCGTGAAGGTTTTAGATTGTAAGGACACAACGATCGTTTGTTTTATCCATTCATCTTTTCATGAACATTTCAGTTGTTTTCAGTTTCGGACTATTACAGGTAAGTCTTTGCATAGACACATGGCATTTGTGTCTTTCAGGTAAATACGTCATGACTTTTGAGTGGCTGTAACAGAAAGTAGGTGTACGTTAATTTTTAAAGAAGCTGCCAAAATCGTTTCCAAAGTGGTTGTGCATTTTACGTTTCTGCTGGCAGTTTAGGAGTTTCAGTTGCACGATGTCGTCCGGAAGGCTTGCTATGGCTAATCCAGGCATTCTAACAGCTGTGTGATAGTATCTCGCTGGCGTTCTAGGTTGCATTTCCCGAATGGCTAATGATTAGCCTCTTTTCATACACCTGTTTACCATCCATAGTTCATCTTTGGTGAACTATCTGTTTAAATCTTTTACCAGTTTTTTAAAACTGGGTTGCTTATTAAGTTTGCAGAATTTCTTATATATTCCACTTATAAGTTTCTTTATCAGATAAATGATTTGCAAATATTTTCTCCCAATCCATGGTTTGTCATTTATTCTCTTAACAGTCTTTCAAAGAGCAAGGCTTTTAGTTTCGATGAAGTCCAGTTGGTACATTTTTTTTCTTTTATGGATCATGCTTTGAGTCTAAAAATATGTATCTAAGAAATACTGCCAACCCAAGGACACAAAGTTTTTCATCTGTAGTTTCTTCTAAAAGTTTTACAGTTTAGGTTTCATATTTTTGTGATCTGTTTTGAGTTCACTTTGGATAGTGTGTAAAGTATGGATCAAGGTTCACTTTTTGTATATGTGTATCCATTTGTTCCAGCACCGTTTGTTCAAAAGACTATCTTTTCTTCATTGAATTGTCTCTGTACTTTGTCAAAAAAATCAGTATTCCACATGTTAGTATTTCTGTATCTGGACCATCTATTGTTTTTCATTGATCTATTTATTTTCATGCCATCCTAAATTGTCTTTATTACTGTAGCTTTGGAATAAGTCTTAATCAGTTAGCGGTAGCTCTCCAACTTCATTGTTTTGGCTATTCTAGGATCTTTGCATTTCCATATGAATTTTAGCTTTTACGTTCTACAAAAAGCATGCTGAGATTTTGGTTGGAATTTTGTTAAATAGATCAATTTAGGGAAATTGACATCTTAACAATATTTAGTTTTCTGACCCATGTACATGGTCCGTTTCTCTTTAAATTTCTCTCAGAATGTTTTGTAGTTTCCAGTGTACAGGTTTTTGACATCTTTTGTCAGATTTATCCTTAGGCATCTTATGGTTTTTCTTATACTGTTGTAAATGGGAAGTGAAATTTCAAAAATACTGGTTGTTGCTAATATAGAAATACTTTTGTACTTTGATTTGGTATCCTACAGTCTTGCTGCTAAACTCATTCTAGTATCTTTTTTTGTATATTCCTTTATACATAGACGATTTTTTTACATAGACAATCATGTCTTCTGTGAATAAAGACAGAGTTGTTTCTTTCCAATCCAAATGTTTTTATTGCCTGATTGTGCTAGCTAAAACCTGCAGGCCTTGTATTGCTCTTGACAGGGGAAAAGTGTTCAGTCTTTCACTGTTAAGGATCCTTTTTTGTAGATGCCTTTAATAAGATTGAGGATGTTTCCTCCCTTTTTTAATTTGCTGAGAGTTTTTATCAGGAATGGATGTCATATGTTTTTTTTCTTTGTATATTGAGATTATCATATGGTGTTTCTATTTTAGTATATGTGATAAGTTACACTGGTATTTGAATGTTAAGGCAACCTCTCATTCCTGGGATAAACCTCACTTGGTAATGACGAAGTATCCCTTTTATATATGGTCGCACCAAATTTGCTAAAACATTTAGACCTTTTGCTTCTGTGTTCATGAGGGGTGTTGGTATTTAGTTTCTTACCTTGTAATGTCTGTATCTGGTTTGGGTATCAGGTTTCATAGCTATATTGGTCTCATAGACCATGTTGCGATGTGCTCCCTCCTCTTCTATTTTTTTGGAAGAATTCGTGAAGATTGGTATTCTTCTTTAAATATCTGGTAGAATTTGGTAGTGAAACCTTCTAGGCCTGGGGTTTTCTTTGTGGGTAGGTTTTGCTCATTTGTCTTTGCAATGGTCTGTCCTTTTACTTTTAACCCGTGTGTTTATATTTAAAGTACCCATGTTGTAGGCAACATATAATTGGGTCTTTCGTGACCCCTTTAAACATGAGGAGAAATTTGCTCACATGCCCATCAGAATATTTCCCCTCAGTTTTTATTGTCTAGGACTGTGTCCAAGGCTTGTGCCTAAACCAGTCATTGGGCAAATGGGATTAATGGAACTGGCACCGTTGGCTCAGCACAGTGCATGTCTCTCAAGGCGTGGTCTCCACGTAGCAGTATCAGCATCACCTGGGAACTTGTTAGACATTCACATTGTTTGGTCTTACCCGAAACCTACTGAATCAGGTAGGTTAGAGCTGCCTGCAATCAGGTGTTAGCAATTTGTGTTTTAACAAATCCTCTGAGAGATTTTAATACGTCAAAGATTGAGAACAACTGGCTTAGACTAACCTTTAGTTGGGGGTCTAGAGTGAGCTACCCAGTCCTGGACAGGGGTCTAGAGAGAGCTACACAGTAACAGTGCAGAGGTCTGACAGCAAGGAAGGGCAAAAGGGAAGGATCTACATAGATTGGTGATAATCTTGACACAGTAGGCCAGGGTGGGACCTAGGAATAAGAATTTTTAACTAACCAACATACTCTCTTAGAGTGTTGTCCACACTCTAAGGGAAGAATGACATATTAGGATTACTGTCAAGTTGATTAGGAGAGAGATTTTAGAATCTTCATCTCCTGACAGGAGTCAGCAAACTGTGTCTTGTGGGCATATTGGGCCCACTGCCTGGTTTATGTAGCTGATCAGCTTAGATTTTTACATTTTTAAATGATTGAAAAAATCAAAAGAATGCTATTTTGACACGTGAAAATTATGGGAAATTCGACTTTCAGTATCTATAAATAAAGTTTATAGGAACACAGCCGTACTTATTATTTATCGTCGGTGATAACTTTGGGGCTGCAGAGGCAGAGTTGAGTAGTTATGACAGAGACTATGTGGCCACAAAGCCTGTATGTTTACTAGCTGGCCCTTATAGAAAAAGCTTGCCAACCCCGAACTATAAGAATAATTTGCTAAATACTACATTCCCCAGCCCTCTGGGATAGATTACTCGAATAGGTGGTGGGCTGGACGATAACAGTAAAAGTGAATAATGAAGTATGTTAGTTCAAGAATACCTGCCCCTTAGAATTATGGTAACTTTGCTTGAAGTAGTATTACTTTAATGAGATTTGTAATTAGAATAAAGCTTTATATAGCAAGGTCAGTTACTAGAGCCTGTGATTATAATTTTCTTTCTTTTTTCTGTCAACTGTTGGTTAATTCTCAAGGTAAACCTTTTTGTATAACCCTATCACTGAAAATATTCTAAAACCTACCTTAAAACAGTACATCAATGAGAGAAAACCTTTGTTATGACTTGTAGTGCCCCAGGGTGGTTATTTTGAATCCTGCCAACTATTGTGCAATGGTGAAGATGCTGAAAGTGAACTCTTCCTAAAACATATCTTTGAAAGCTGTTTGGCTTTAATGAGAAAGAAGCACATATCAAATTTGGTATAGATTTAAGACAGGAAATATCTGATTATTTAAGCGTTGAGAGAATCAAACAGCTGACTTGTTTTTAGACTTACTTTTGTTAAATGCAAATAAGACTTGCCTTGTTTGCCACATCATGTTTATGTATATTAGCCCAAGTTCACATAAGATTCTGTTGTCAAAGAGAGATGAAAATGTTCACTTCTAGAAATATAAGTGAGCTGATCAGATCATCACGGTGCCCCAGGTCAGTTCAGTAGCCAAAGCCCCAGATCTTTGACTCTCTGAGACATTGTTCCATAGTTTTTTGAAGTCCTCCTTGCCACCAAGCTACAGAATGTGTCATATTCTACCAGGGGGTATTTATCTGTTAAAAATGATTTTGGTGTTTGAAGTAATCAAATGTGAGTTCTGTTTTGATAGAAACTGTTAAATACATGTTGTTTTCTCAAGTACAAGCGAGGTAATCTCTATGTAGCTATATAATCCCTATAATGTAGATTTCTTTTTTTAAGGTTATACGTTGGCTCTTCAAAGACATTCCCGTCATCAGAGAAATCCCTGAGCCCTTTGCAGTGGTGTAGACATGTCCTAGATAATCCGACTCCGGAGATGGAAGCAGCAAGGCGTTCCCTGTGCTTTAGACTGGAGCAAGGTAACCGCGAACCCATACACCTGCATCCTCAAACTCCTGCCACTGTCCACTGTTTTGTTGCTGGTTTTGGAATAGACACTTAATTGAAAAACTTTACCCTAAGGTGCAGCTGTTGCATGTGATTCACTTCATATGTTTACACATCAGGGTTTCTCGGTATAGAATATATTTAGATTTGTGCTTGTTTTTAGCCAGATTTTCAGCTTCTTTTAGTGTTGTAGGAATACATATTATTTTTCTATTTTTTCTTTCTGTTTATGAATGTACCAATACATAAAATGGGCCAGTTTTACATTCTCTGGGGATGGTTACAAGGTTGTGTCGCTGAATTCCAAGATAGTGAACTGGGATTCCACTGGGACCTGGGCACTGACCTTTTGCCTTCCCTAACTGTTTATTTGGATGTATAACTGGAAGTCCTAACCTTTACAAACTAGGAGATAATCTTCATATTGTATGTAACATTTAATTATGGAGCCCAACATAAGTTTAAGTAAAAAAAAATAATAATAATTAGGATAGTTGTAGCAGGGGAAAAAAAAAGCAAAAGGAATGAGTAGTACTCAGCTCCTTGCTATTTTGATAAAGTAGACTAGTACTTAAGGCTGTAATTATTTAGGCTTTTGCTTGTCTCTTAACCTCTTGGTATCGGTTTCATTATCTAGGTACACTTTACTCCATGGATCACTCGCATCCAAATCACACTTGAGCTCGAAAATGGGGTTAAGGGTTAACCTTAACCCTCCAGATGAAAGAATCAGGGTAGCTGAGAGTAGGGCTAAGGGAATCTGCATTGGCAAGGTCACCAGTGTGATTCTTATGCACACTGAGGTTTGAGAACACTGCCTATGAAACTCTTCAAGGATAATGAATGCTTATCAAATACTTGGACATGATAAGACAAAGTGTAATAGGAACCGTTTCTCGAGCTCTTAATTCTGACAGTCAGAACATTAAGTTCTTGACATTTTTCATTGTGTTCTAACTGCTCATCTGAGGTAGGTACTACACTCACTTTTAGAGGTGAGAAAAGTGAAGTTTAGAGAAGTTGAGAGGATTATGAGGGCAGAGTGGTCCTTGAGAGCAGAGCCAGGGCCTGGGTCTCCCTGACACCAGAGACTGTCCTTAACCAGTATTCCATCCTGCTTTATTGACACAGTCAACAGTAAATATGAACAGAAATCTGTTTTAAATATGTGGGGAAGGCCAAACTAAAAATTAGCGTGTTTTATTAGCATTTTAACTAAAATGAAATAAGTGATGTAGTAATAGCAAGTTGAAGAGTGGAGTAGGAACAGAGGCATACTAGGGTTAAAACTTTGGTGACAGATGCATGTCTAAGAGGACAGCCATCTCAGAGCCAAGACTGTGGTCCTGTTTCTGGGCCCATTTCCCTGAGTGGCCCTAAGCAGACCGTTATTTTCTCTTTCAAAGGTTGTGTAGGCCATCCCTAAGTTTTCTTATTCAAATACCTCTGATTCAAGGACTTTTTATATGTATATTTTTATATATGAATTTTGCTCAGTTTCATTTGAAATAAAATAAAAATAAAATTCAAATGGAATTAGAATCCTTTAGTTCAAGGGTCAACAATATGAAAGGGATCAGATAGTAAATATTTCAGGCTTTGTGGGCCATCCAATCTCTGCCATCACTAGAAAGCAGCCATAGATGCAAACATTAATGAACAAGGCCGTGTGCCAGTAAATCTTTATCTGTGGACAGAGATTTGAATTTCATGTGACTTTTTTTTTCATGTGTCAAGAAATATATTCCTATTTTTAATTTTGGTTTTTACCTTTTTTTGAAAATGGTTAAAATATTCATAGTTGGTGGGTATTATAAAAACAGGGGCAGGTTGGATTTGGGCCACTCAGGTCATAGGTTTGCTGACCCCTGCTTTATAGTTCATTTGCACACAAGGTAGATCTACATACAAGGTTGGTTTAAAAAATAGAGGAGAGGCTATGTTAATTTAACGCAATGTAACATAAATGTAATTTAAAAATAATCATAGTTGGTGGGTGCTTTTGAGATTCTAGACTAAGTGCCTAATTTTCCTTTCATTGGCAAGGGGCTAAAGCAAAATTGTGAGGTCATGAGGACATGAATTGCAGTTTTATTCATAGTGTAATTTATTTAAATTTAATATAAAAGAGTTAGAGCAGAGAACTAGCTTTTCAAATTCAAAATTAGTCTTTTACTAAATTTGTATGTAAATCTAAATCCTCTTTTGCTGTGAGGCTAAATGCTTTTGTTCCAAAGATCCATAATCCATAATCCCATTCTGAGATAAGAAGTAATGGATTAGAATAGGTTGTTCAATGGGTGAAAAAATTTTTTTTGAAACTTAACATGTTTTATAAAGCAGTACATCTATAGTTTAGCAAGCATTAGTCTTACAGACATTATAAGGAAAAGGGCAAATTCCTACCCCATTCTCTCATGCCCATTTTATTACCCAGATGCAGTTACTTAACAAAAACTATTTGTTCTGGTTTTGTTTGTCTACCCTCCCTTTATAAATTCCAGGCTTGTATGGCTATTGCCTGAGTTATCAATTTTAATCATTACCGGTTGGCTTTCTACTTTGGGTGGTGAAGGTTTCATTTTTAACTTCCTCCCCCCACTATACTTTTTCTCCGCATATTCCGTCATGTAGCTTTTTACCAATTTTAGGATACATCAGTATGGATTATGATAGCAAGACTCACATCGAAGCCATGCAGTATTTTATCATTATGTTTCTTTTTTCATTTAACTATGCTTTTCCTTGAGTTAATTGTAAAAAGACATTTTTCTTGATCCTTGTCATTAATTTACCCTTAGACTCTCCAAATGAAACATCCTCAGTATGGTTAGACATAGACACCCACCAAGGGTTTTTATTTATTTAGTTTAACCATTCCTCCTGGTAGTGCCTTCTATTCTTACTGCAGTCGTACCTTGTTCTCTGTAGGCCTGTGCGCAGCTGTCATGGTGGGACTTCCTTTTTGCTCTCATCCTAGGAATTCCGCATCCTGTCTTCTGCATTGTATCGCTCGTGTCCTAAATGCAGAGACTTCCTTTTCCTTATTCCCTAGTTTAGCAGAATACGTTCTCCTGTTGCTTTTTGTGGGGAGTAGAAATGGAAAGAGGATATGTGGGAGGTCAGTGGTGAGAACGTCATATGTCTGAAAATGTCTTTATCGTACCTTTGCTCTTACACTTGATTGTTCTTCGGGCTACATGTAGAATTCTAGTTTAGAAACCATTTCCAGCAGAGTTTAGAAGGCAGTGTTGCATTATATTTTAGCTTGAGGATTGCTGTTGAAATCCTGTACCATTCTCATTTTTGATCTTTCTGCGTAAAATACACTGGATATTTTAGAATCTTTTCTTCCTGGTATTTTGAAATTGCATTTGTGTGTGTGTGTGTTAGACAGTGGGTACTTCCAGCCTGGAAACTTTAGCTCTGCAAAATTTCATGCATTATTTCTTTGTAACCACCCCTCCCCTCCAGTTCTCTCTATTCTTTCTTTCTAGGTACTCCTTTTAGTCAGATGCTGAATTTCCTGGATTGATGTTCACATTTTATATTTTTCTCTTCTTTTGTTTATTCTTGATTTTTTTTTGAACATTCTGCTTTCTTGGAGATTAAAAAACTCGTCTGCTAAACTCTTGCTGCATATTTATTAAGTACCTGCTATGTGTCAGGAACCATGGTAGGTAACGGGGATCCAGCAGTAACCAAAACAGTCCCTGCCCTCATTGAGTTTACCATGTAGTTTGCAAACTTTCACTTAATCCTTCTGTTTTTTGTAAGATACCCTTGTATGTGTGAGATATCTTAAATCTAGCAGCTTTCTGCTTCAGTTTAAGTGATGAAATCTGTCTTTGGTAAAGCACGAGAGGAGCAGCTGCTTGGGCTGGGGAGGGAGCCCAAGGGTTTTGGTACTCTTCCCATAGACTTTGCAGCAGTCATCTTGTGTTCGTTTCACCATAGAACTCCCTACCCTCTGTGGTGTCTGTACCATCAGTTTCAGAGCTTTTCCAGGTCTTTGTTCACCTATTCCCGCTGTGGACCCTCAGAGCAGAGAATATCAAAACCCAACTGGGTCCATCACCTAATGTTTATCTGTTTTTTCATTTCTAAATAAAATGACTCTTCTTAGTCTGATAGTATCTCCTCTCCTGTTTGATATTCCATGTAGGTTTAGAAGACCTGAGTTAGCTGTCATTCTAGTGTGGTTTTGTAGAAATGAGAGAAGAAATCATAGTTAGTCCTCTATAGCAAAGAATTCTTACTGGATTCCAGTTAAGGGATTCTTTGTCAGTGACAGCTAATTAACTGGTATCAGTTAATTACAGTTTCTTTTGGTTTTTTTTGCGGTACGCGGGCCTCCCACTGCCGTGGCCTCTCCTGCCGCGGAGCACAAGCTCCGGACGTGCAGGCCCAGTGGCCACGGCCCACAGGCCCAGCCGCCCCACGGCACGCAGGATCCCCCCGGACCGGGGCATGAACCCGCGCCCCCTGCATCGGCAGGCGGACCCCCAACCACTGCGCCACCAGGGAAGCCCCTAATTACAGTTTTAACTTAAAGTTTATTCATTATATAGCATAAATGTTTAATTGGAATAATGTGTGTCACGTATTTTAGAAGTTTCAAGTAACTCCCTAATAAAGTATTTTGTTTTTGTTTAGACTTCATTTCTCTGGAACAATCAGCATCTTCAAGTACCAGACATCATTGAGCATTTTCTTTGAGACCAGGGTTGTGTCTTCATTTGAATATAAATTGCCCAAGGACAGGGACTTTTTTTTGTTGATCACACCAGCTGCAGAAGGGAACCTGACATGTATTAGACACTGTTGCTAAAATTAATGAATTTTTGTTTAATTCTTTATGAACCCAATGTCACAATTACTACTGTTATAATTTCAGTTTTGCTTTTGAATATTTCAAGATGGGGTGAAGTCTTTGCACCACTTTCCTTACCAGCCATCTCTTTCTTTCAGAAGAAAGACTGGCGTCACTTGAAGTATCAACTTGCAGCATTGCTTTTCCATTCACAAGCATGTTTACTTTAAAATAATTGGTTTTTACTTACCTTACTGCATTTTGTTGCAAAATGATTAGTGGTTGTACATGCTTCTCCCAGCCATTCCCCCACCCAAGACTGTTCAGTTAGACCATCCACTGCCATGAAAAGGAGCAGTTAGAGATGAGCTTTGAAGAAAGGTAAAGTTATCCTCTCTGTCTCTCTCTCTCTCTCTCTCTTTTACCAAGGGATAGGTAAATGTTCTTTAACGTCGGCCTGCAACTTCAGATAAGATGCTGCTTATTAGAGAACAAGTATTTTAGATATTTGGTTTTTATTTCCTGACCCTGATGTTTTGGGGAAGAAAATTGCTCAGCAATTAAAGATGAATTCCCTGAGAACATGTGAAGAGGGCCATAGTTACGAGGAGCCAGAGTCTATCTAGTGGGTGGGCCTTATGTCCCCTTGGGCCCCTTGGTCTTACATCTCTTCTTTCTCATTCCCTCTTGTACCCTAGGAACTTAGCCTGTGCTATTTTCTCAGTTGCAAATTAGCTGTCTTCTCTGCTTAAGGCCCACACATCCCCGAGCACATCTGAGTAAGGGTTTGTCAACCTCTGTTTCTGCAGGTACACGGAGTAGCATTTCTCTTAGAATTGTCTCTAATTGTGTAGTTGCTAACGAGCTCGTTTGGATTATAACTTCTTGAAGGGCCTAACTCTCTTCTTGTTGCCTACCTTCTCGATTTGGGAGGGTCCTCTAATAACCTTCATTCATATCTGACAACTTTGTGACCCTGGTTCTAGATTACAAAACTTGGTAGATTTTGGGAGAATATATGGGAGGTGTTCAAGTCTTGCCTTGAGGTTGTGAGAACAGGCTTATTAAGATCCTGCCCTTTGAAGAAGGTTTGTTTTTCTGAAGAAAATGATGGAAAAGAAATGTTTTATATGATTTAATTTTATAGGGAGTGAGCACCCACATTATGACTGCTTGTAAGATATTGCTAAAAGAAAACCTTTGTTGTCACAGCTATAATTTTGCTAATTGGTTAAGTGCACTCAAAATACAATAGGATAATTATTTTTGGTGTAGGGTATATATATTACAGATGATCAATATGTATCCAATACTCTTAAATTCTCATAGGGAATATAAATTGACTTTAATTAAAATATTAACTAATATTTTAACTGAATATTAATTAAATTAATTGCAACTTTATTGTGGCTCCTGAAACTTATTTTTCCCTTTTCCAAACTGGTCTTACTATTCAAATTGTATAATTTGTAAAGTCTTATGTATCAAGTAGTCAGCAAGGCAAGTTACTTAAGCTTTCTCAGCCTCTTCTACATTTACGTTTATTTTATAGAGTTGCTATAAGGGGTTAAATAAAGATGTTTGTGAAGGAGACATAATAAAGGCTTAAATATTCAGTCTCTTTCCTAATATATTGGAATAACATAAATGACTTTTTTGGATAATGTACAGAAAGTAATGATAGAAATAAAATAACTAATTGCTGAAAGTTAAATCTTTCAGTACTTCTAAATCTACAATCTATTCGTATAAAATTCAGAAAGCCTAAACTAATATTTCCTCTTTTTCTTGGTTGGTTTTTCCTTTTTGAAAATGCTCCTAACAATGTTTGTTATGTTACATTTGGAAGCACCCTGTTTTGTGAACATCTTTTAATTGAATTTTTAACATGTGTATCCCTTTTTTTCACATAGATTAAGCATCTGAGGCTAGGGGGACCTGTACCTCAGTTTCCTTTTGAATTGCCAGTGCTTATTACTAAGTTTTAAGCTCTGAATGGTTGGTTTCTGTTATGTATTAATTTGAGTACATTTAAATTCCTTAGAGCAAAGAAACTAATTGAACATTTGGTGTTGTAAATGGCATCCGGTTAGCCAAAGCCACACACAAAATAATTATGTAGTCATATTCATTACAGTGTTAGCTCTGAGGATAGAGATTTGAGTCTGTTTCGTTCCCTGCTGTCACCCTCCCAGTGCCTGGAATGTCACCTGGTAGGCGTTAAATGCTGATAGTTAAATGAATGAATTTGGAGGAAGGGTTTTTTTTTTTAGTTAATTAATTTATTCTTTTTGGCTGTGTTGGGTCTTCGTTTCTGTGCGAGGGCTTTCTCTAGTTGTGGCGAGCGGGGGCCACTCTTCATCGCGGTGCGCGGGCCTCTCACTGTCGCGGCGTCTCTTGTTGCGGAGCACAGGCTCCAGACGCGCAGGCTCAGTAGTTGTGGCTCACGGGCCCAGTTGCTCCACGGCATGTGGGATCTTCCCAGACCAGGGCTCGAACCCGTGTCCCCTGCATTGGCAGGCAGATTCTCAACCACTGCGCCACCAGGGAAGCCCCATGGGGGAAGGGTTTTTGATCTAGTAGTTAGATCTAGTGCCTCAGCCCTACTTGACTCTGGTTAAGAGCACATCACTTGTTTCCAATGTCTTGCTTATGAGTGGGGACGTTTAACAGATTTCACAGGGCTGTTACAAAGATTTCAGGAAATGCTGAATGTGAAATTAGTCTGAAAAACGTGAAGTGTCATGTAAATACAGGGACACGTTCCTAATACACAGTTCTTTATTCAGAGATTGAACCCAAAAAAATACAGGGAATCCTCTTAGTTCGGCTATTTATAGAAAGCGAAGAGTATTTTTTTCTTTGAGGGAGTGGGTCTGTTTTCTCTCCCTATAAATAAAGATACTTGGTAGAGTTAGGGATCTCAAATTGAAGTTTTATGAGTGTAGTTTATTCAAGAATAGTAGAAAATTCAAGAGGACCTCTGTGGTCTATTCTTTTTCTCCTGCTGCTTCTCGGATCTATATGTATTAATATTTCATTTCTGACATGCTTTTCTTTCTTCTTCCCCACTTCCTCCACCCCTTTAGAATGTAAATAACAAATACCCATAGAACTTTCATGGGTAGCATTAACTCACATGATATTCTAAATTGGAATAAGGCTAATCTAGACTCTTTTGTTAAGTCCATGTCATGAGGCTGGGATGTTAGATAACCAAATAATGATCCAAAAGCTTATCTAAGTAATTTGAAACACCCAATATGTGGCTCAGTTAATTTGGGGCCAGTTAATAAAAGCTTATCTTGCCTTAAGATTCTTGAATGTCCATAACTATTGAATCAGGACAGGTCACATTTGAGGAGTGTGGGTATAGTTTGCACCAATAGTGTAGCTCTGCACACTTAGCTATCTTGGGTCATGTTTCCCTGGGACCATCTCTCATTTCCTCTGGGATTATATACTAAGCAAATGTGAATAGCTATTACCTCTTAGCTGAGTTTTTCTCTTATCTTCATATGACACCAGTTCCCATTCTTGTCTCAGTTGTTATGATGGAGTGTTTCTCTCTAAATTTAGCCAATGAAGAAGAAAGTTGTCGACTAACCCAGGGCTCTGAAGGTGGCCTTTTTCATTTGCAAAAGCCACACAGATTGAACTGAGACATTAAGAAGCTTATCGAGTGTCTTGTCTCCTGGAGCCTGCCCAGTCTCTCCTTGCGGGGCCCAAGATGCTATCTCCGCCAGCTCGTGTTTCCAGTCTTGAGGTGCTCTGTCACATTTGGAACACAAAATTAAAACTTAGTCTGTGCGGTTCATTTTAGGTAAGCTCTGTAAAGGATTCCCTTTCTCATTGGAAAAGTAATCTGGAATCACACTGAAATTTTTGTGCAGAAACAGGGTTTCTTGACATTTGCTATTATCTCTGTGCGCTGGAAGTTGAAGATACATCACGTCTGTGTGCTTCCATCACATCCTTGCTTTGCTCTTAGGCTCCGAATAGCATCAGTGTATTTGCTTCATTATTAGGAATGGTGTTGAGTACAGTAAAGTAACACATAATTAGGGATTGTGTTCCCATGAAATTCACAGTTTCTATACCATTATAGCCAACAAACATAGATATGTATTTGCCAGATATTCCTAAACAATTGTCCTTTCCTTTCTTTTGCCAATTATGCATGTGTTTCTATTTGTTTTTTCTTTTGCATTTCCACCATGATTAGAAAGGTGTTTATCAAAATAAGCAATAACTTATGACAGTGCATAATGTTTGTTATAATGAACACATAATTGGCATGCTATTTTGTTACCCACCCCAATGAGAAGAAATGATAGAGATTCTCCCAAAGCAGTTGTTTCCTGCTTTCACACTACTCTGATGATTGATTACACTTGCCTTTATGGCAGTAAAATTTTATTTTACCTGTTTCTTGGGACCTCTACCAAACAGTCAATTTCTGCAAGAATTTGTAGACAACCTTTCCTGAGACACTGGGCCTTGACCAGAGAGATGATTCAGATGCTAAACCATGAAGTAAATGTGTATTGAGCACTTGCTAGCGCTCAGTGCTAAGGACTAAGGGTACAGTGGCAAGATGAACTCAGCATCTGGCCTTTGGAGCAAGCAGTCTAGTACAGGGAACAGATGACACAGATGGCAGCTCTTGTTCTTTTTTCTTCCTTTCCCTTAAAACAAGCATGATGATGTTCATGGACCTGAGTCTGAGGGGTATGGCCAGGAAATGCTTTCCTGAGGATGTGACATATTGAAGAGTCAGCAAAAGTTCAGCAGGTAACTCTGTAGCAGAGGAGTGCAGGGGAGCAGCTCAGACCATAGGAGCAGCATGTGGAAAGGCCCTGAGATGGGAGGAGACTCGTGAAGTGAGACGAACTGGCAGACCACTGGCAGGGAGAAAACCTGAGCTGAGTGATTCTAAAGGAAACTAGAGTTAAGGACTCTGGACTTTCTATTGAGATGGTTGGGAAACCTTTGAATAGTTTTAAGCAAAGGAGTGACATGACTTTGGACAGGAAAGCTACAGGGTTGTCTTACAAGACTGACCCTTTTTTGAAATCTGGCAAAATTTGGAGAGTTGAAATAGTGATTTTAGAAATTCTTTGGGATGTTGCAGTTGGGCTTTAGCATTTTTTAGGATGATTCTTTAACTTAGTTAGACTTGGAAATGTTTTCTCCTGCTTCTCTCATTAATATCCTGAATTTCTTGCGTGACCGCCTATGGGAAGCAGTAGTTTAAAATGTGGCCAAACTTCATGGTGCTTAATTTACTTTGAAAATATAAGGCTTTGATAGTCTCATTTATTTATAATACATGGAGCTTTATACTTTTATATAATGACAAGTTTCATGTGTTTGAATTTTGGAGCTCTTGTCATTTTGTACCTGTGAGTTTAATATTTTTCCACTTGTAAGATATATTTCAGTGAACGGGGTGTGTGTGTAAAAGTATCAGTTTTTGAAATTCAGGTTTTAGTGTGCGTGCCTGTGTATTCATATACATGTGTATATATGCACATGCAGTGTAATCGTGTGTGATTTTCCATTTTCATAGCATTTTTAAATAAGGAAAGTGGGATCAGGAAAAGGATACTCTAGCAGTAGGAGTTGCTGGCATGTGCTAAAGATGATGACTGCAAGTGGTGGGGATGTCTAATCTTCAGGGTCAAACCAGATACCTATTTTTATTTTTATTTTTATTTTTATTTTTTTTTATTTTTTTGTGGTACGCGGGCCTCTCACTGCTGTGGCCGCTCCCGTTGCAGAGCACAGGCTCCGGACGCGCAGGCTCAGCGGCCATGGCTCACAGGCCCAGCCGCTCCGCGGCATATGGGATCTTCCCGGACCAGGGCACGAACCCGTGTCCCCTGCATTGGCAGGCGGACTCTCAACCGCTGCGCCACCAGGGAAGCCCCCAGATACCTATTTTTAAAGATGGCAGAGAGATCTGATTGAGAAGCAGAGCTCGAGGTGACTTCAGGTATCCACATTAGACTGAGCAGAGAGTGGGAGGAGTATTAGATGAACTTTGGAAGCCTGCTACCTTCCACCCTAAGATAGAGACCTCCTTCCTTTGTGCTGTTGGGATCTCAGCCACTCTACTGCTGCATGTCCAGGCACGTATGGAGAACTTGCTTATGAAATAATCCACCTGTTTACATACTGTCTGTTGTTAGTTTCCTTAGAGGCCTGTTGGTGTAATACCTACACTGGTGCAAAAGAAACTCAACGCCAGTTACCTGTATTCAGATGAACTTAGCCTTTATTCATAAATACGAACCAGCAACCAAGTCTCACTTGCTTTTTGAGAAAACTAATAGCATGAACAAAATAAAAAGGTCAGCTGACTTTGTAGGAAAGAAGTAACTAGGGGAATAGAGAGCTCAGTGTGCTCAGATTCAAGGGAGTAGTAATACAATTTTAAAACAAGAACAGATTGCTAGGAAGAGCAGTAGTCAAATGATTACTACTTTTAGTCATTTTTAATTTCTTGGAAGTACTGAAATAAAAATGGACAGGGCTAAGAACCAAGCTGCTTATCTGAATTAGACAAAGGAATTGCCCCAAAAGAGAGAAAATTGAGAGAAGTTAGGGCACTTGGAGGACAGATCTGCAACCTCTGATCTTTAAGTTTTAGAAGCTGGAACAGATAGTTTAGAGGAAGAAAGAATCAGTTAATTACGGAAGAAGATCTCTTTGAGCTGAAGAAAGACACGCCCTCAGCATGAACTGGGATAGATGAAAAGTGACCTACACCTAGACATCCTGGTTTAATTCAGATTTTCCAGGGCTTAGGATAATATCCTAAAAATGTTCAAAGGAAGAAATAGGTTATCTACAACAGTAACAGACCTCAGATATTTCATAAGTAATATTGGATGCTAGATGGGCAATATTGTCTTTAAAGTTTTGAGGGGAAGTTATTTTCAAACTGTGATTTCGTACCCAGGCAAATAGTAAATTGTGGAGACAAGTGGGAGAGGGTTTTGGATCTGCAAAGATTTAGAAAATTTTTCTTCATGCACCCTAGTTTAATGGCGGGAAAAGTACCAGGAGAGAGATCCATGAGATCTACAAACCCTAGGTCACCAAGATGACCTAGGAGAAACCAAGAAAGATACAATAAGAAAGTGATTTGACTCTGAGGGCTTACGATGTCCTTCCCCTAGTTGTTGGGGTCTAGTCCAGTTACTTTTCTCGGCTGCTGTCCTTTCACAATGCTCAGTTCTCCAGTTAATTGTACTTACTACACCAAAACACTGAAATGCCACGTTTATGTGGCTTGACATCCAGTGATCACCTTAAAGCTTGTCCGAAGCACAGCTATTGCACAGAACGAAAATACAATAAACCTTGACAGTGTCCAGATAGAACCGTCAAACCGAGGTGGAAGGTACGAGAGGGGGAGCATGCACGAAATGTCTAACCTTTTCACCACGGGGAGTCAGGCACCAACAAGCTGGTGCTGGTTTGTCTACTTAAAGTTGCGCTTTTATACGAATTATATAATTGTCCCCAAATTCCAAAGCAAAACTCCTGCCAAATGGATCTGGTTGTTATAACCTTTATGTATATTTGAATGTTCTTCTACGTGCAGGTATTTTAATAAAATCATGGAAGTGGTTAGTTTTAGGGCCAAAAAAAGTTTTTGCTTTGTCAAAGCTATTTATATTGGTATGTTTACTTTCTACTACCACTCAAGACTGGTAGGTCAGAGGCCTTTTCTGCCACTGGAATGTAGGCCACACACATTGTGTCCCTTACTGGCAGAAGAGTACCCTAGCGCAGGAGATGCTAAAAGGAAGGATGGTTCAAATTCCATTTCCATCACTCTTCTATTCAGGAGCTTCTGTTAGCCTACTGGGCTTGGATTCTTACCACACTGTACATGTTCAAGGGCAGGGGGACTCTTATTGGTGATCTAGTCTATCCTTAGAGTTCGCTGGGGGGAAGCCACTATATTCAAAGGTCAAGATCGTCTAGCCTATTTCTTCATAGAATTGGATTCTGTAGCATCTTCCTTCTCTCATTATTGCCGTGTCGAACGTGGAAGTTGTTCCAGCCGGCTGTCACGGCTTGCGTTGTGGCTGTAGTCTAACTTGAGAGCAGCCGTCTGCAATCCGCATGACAACATCGCATGGTTGACAGATTCTTAGGTCACTCTTTTCCCTTGTTCTTTGCAGGTTACATTATTACTTTCACATGGGCCCTCTTCTCACATTCTGTGGCCATTTTCACTGTCCTTAAATTTGCTGTAAGCCATAGCAGTCAGGCCCAAGGGAGAAATGACTTCTGTACAAGGGAATTTTTAAACATGCCTTTGAAGTCTAGTTACTACTGAAGTTAGATTTATTTTTAACCTCCCCTGTTAATTGCAGATGGGAAGTCTGATGACGATGGTGACTTGTGAAGTCATAGAGGTCACTCCAGTCCCGGATAACACTGGATTTGGTCCATGTGTGCCTAAAGCTGACAGCTTATCTTCAGTTTTGACCAGTGATTAAGTGGAAACAAGTGGACAGTCCACAGAATTTCCCTTCCCAAGTCTCATTTTCCAGCTTTACTTTTAGACCATTGTCCTGGTTAGAGAAGACCTGAGAAGGATCCAGTAGTGGCTGGGAGAGAAGAGCATTCGGCGTGTGGTCTCGGGACTGGTTAGGGTCTGAGAAGTAGAAAAGGTCTAGTGCCTTACTCATGATGATGAGATACTTTAACCAGCTAGATTACTTTAACGATGAAATTCAGATCAAGAATAATTATAAAACTCTGATCCCTGTGGAATAAATGTTATCAAGTAACACTCCTTCGTGGTGAAATTTTGTAACTCTCATTCAACAAATATTAAACATTTATATGCCAATCATTGAGGGTATACACCATCTTTTAGTTACTTTCAAACCTAATATATTAAACTTAATCCTAATGTTGAAAGTGACTTTCTTGATTAGCTCTAGGTATTATTTATATGCGTAAATGAACTGTTTTATTAGATGTTTTTTGAAGGTGGTATGTAAGTCATGTTTTTATAAATTATTACATTTTGAATATAACTGGAAGTTTAAATACTGAGTATCTACAATGTTCCGGGATCATAGGTGTATATGTATCATATATATATAAAACATATAATTTTAAATCATTACATTTGTCATTGTAGGTTGAATGGACTGAACCTGTGGGAAAAGATTCAAATTAACTTAGTAGGTTTTTCTAGCTGTAATTTGAAGATTGAGAGACTTGGGGGTGATGAGTAACTTACTCTGATTAAATAGCTCCTAAGAGGGCTTCCCTGGTGGCGCAGTGGTTGAGAGTCCGCCTGCCAATGCAGGGGACGCAGGTTCATGTCCCGGTCCGGGAAGATCCCACATGCCGCGGAGCAGCTGGGCCCGTGAGCCATGGCCGCTGAGCCTGCGCGTCTGGAGCCTGTGCTCCGCGACGGGAGAGGCCGCAGCAGTGAGAGGCCTGCGTACTGCAAAAAAAAGAAAAAAGAAAAAAAAAAAAGAAGCCCCTAAGAATACCAGTTACACCAATTAAGGCCCTCATCTGCTAGTTCTTTAGGCTTTCTCCTTATATCAGTGCACTGGCGTGTGCATAATAGTTGAATCCTCTTTACTTTTTGTATGTCTGGAAAGAGCAGTATGACCACCTGTTTCAGAGCAGTAGAAGGACCTCCTAGATCCCATATGCTTATTTATCAGGCCGGGGAGAGCTGTGGAGAAATTAATGCTGCTCAGGTTCACCCAGTAAAAATAGTGGATCAGATAAGCTGCAAACCGTATGTTACTACTTCAGGGGGCTGGCGCGGGTTGGAGCCAAGTCAGCAGTGCTTATTACTTCCTGTGAACTTATTCCAGAAAACCTTTACCTCAGTCTGTGCAGTCAGAGTTTGTAAGAGTGAACCAATAAAATACTGTCTTTCCTAGGGTTCTTAATTCCCGCGTTTAAGCTTAGTCCAAGCATTTCTGTAGGCTGTAGGTATGTAAAGCTGTAACATAATCACCTAGGAAGTTTATTCTGGAGAGGATGGTTTGTGAAAATGGAGTTCTTCCTGCCCCGGTGGTTTGTGGGCTTAGAGCAAAATGCTGTGGTCTGGATACAGCTTCCTGCCAATATAAGGAGAACAGAAAGTATTAAAAGAGCTGATGTCGCCTGTCCTTCGCTGATCCTAAACCACTCTGTACCTGGTGTTAGTAAAGGGCCACGTAGTTGAATTCCTCTAATTATTTGGCTTGGAACTGAGGCCTGCCTGCCTACCTGTTGTATAAAAGAAAGAATAAAAGCGGAAGGATTGAATGATTGTTAATCTCTCCTTGCTTCCTTTTCCTTTACTTTCCGTGACTCTGTGGTAAAGAACATCATTGTTTAAGACTCAGAGATATGACTTAGAAGCTTGTGGTTTTGAAGAAACCATATTTCTTAAAAATGTGTCATTTGGGACGTTTGTTTCCTCTGAGATAGCCTTTGGGTAAATAAGTGAGAACTGTTGACCCATCCTGGTCAAACTGTTGAAAGTTCAAGGTTCAGTACTTTGCTTCTGAGTTGCTAACAGCTGAGGAAAGATTAAGCCTGTGAAATTGTCTAGATGAGCTAGAACGTAAAAAGCATGCCCATCATTTTGAGAAGGCAGGTTAAACGGCCTGAGTATTAGGAAGAGTGGAAGAGCGGATCATTTCTGCACTCTCCTTTCTCCCACCTAGCTTCCAGAACATTTTCCGTCAGAATTTAGAAGACGTTTTTGCCCCAACTTGCTGTAACTTTTCACTAGTTTTCCTTAAAAAATGATTTGGGGCTTCCCTGGTGGCGCAGTGGTTGAGAGTCCGCCTGCCGATGCAGGGGACACGGGTTCGTGCCCCCGTCCGGGAAGATCCCACATGCCGCGGAGCGGCTGGGCCCGTGAGCCATGGCCGCTGAGCCTGCGCGTCCGGAGCCTGTGCTCCGCAACGGGAGAGGCCACAACAGTGAGAGGCCCGCGTACCGCAAAAAAAAAAAAAAATGCTTTGTAGCTTGTGAATACATGGTGTAAACTTTTGTCTTATACTCGCCACAGCCCTGCTTATTACCCTCTGACAAACATACCTTCTCTTCCGATGAGAACGCTGCAACACAAGGATGTTACATTGATCTGCCCCAGATCTGAGAACTAGCATGTGGCAGGATGGAGACTGGAACTCTGGTGTCCAATGTCTTTTTAGTCTTTTGTTGGTCTTTATTACAGTATGTTATGAAAAGTGACAGTAGAGAAGAATGCTATTGGCTATCGTTATGTCTTAACCCTTGACATACCCTTGCAATAGAATCCTGTGCATTTATCAGAGGGAATATTACAAAACCTGTATGTATAGTAGTCCAAGGGTTGGCAAGTTATGGCCATACCTGGCCTTCTGCCTGTTCTTATATGGCCTCTTTCACATTTTTAAACGGTTGAAAAAAATTAAAGAACAGTAATATTTCATGACCCATAATTTCTATGATATTCAGCTCTTGGTATATATATAAATAAAGTTTTGTTGGGGCATAGCCATATTCATTCATGCAGGTATTGTCTGTGGTTGCTTTAATGCTGTGATGGCAGAGTTGGCGGAGTTGAGTGGTGGCAGCAGAGACCATATGACAGCAAAGCCTAAAATGTTCACTGCCTGGCCCTTTACAGAAAATGTTTGCCAACTCTTGTGTTGGCCTGTTGCTGTGACTTTCATCTCTGACTTTCATAGGCATTGAATACAGCCACCTAGCCCTTCCAGACCCACATCTAACTCTTCTTACCAAGATCTTACACTAGATCTCTAAAATTCCCCAGTGGCAAATAACCTTCAATCACTAGGGCTTTTTTTCCCCTTATTTATGACACAGGTGGTGTCACTTTGACATTTCCGTGAGTAATATGGCCACCACACTTCAGCTATCTAAACCTAAACCAGTAGGACATAAATGCCCTTTAGAGAATCATAAAAAGGACACTTGCTAACATCTTCAGGTGTTTTGTTTAGGCTTGCCTGTTGAGATTAGTATCATCACGGAGATATGCTCTCCAGACTCACCTAGGTAATAATCTGTGCTTGTCTTAGTGGTGGGCTGGTCATTACTGTTAATACTTGCCAGGTTCTCTATTCCAGCCTCTGCCTTCTCAGCATGTTTATTGCCTTCTGATCTACAGGTAAGAGGCCACAAAACCCACCTTCATCTCCCGCCACCTCCACTGATCCTCCCCATACCCACTCTTAAACGTTCCTTCCTTAGGCCTCTTCTCTTTTCCTTCTTTATATTCTGCTTGGGTGATTTCACTCATGCCTGCGGTTTCATCTAACACTTACTTGTTGATGTACCCTGATCTCTTTGTCTCTTGCCCTCTTTCCTGAATTCTGACTCCTTACTGGACACGAGCACATAGGCATGTCCTACAAGTATCTCGAATTTAATTCATTTTTTTCTTAAGCATGCTTATCTCATGTTTCCCGTCTTAGCGGATGGCATCTGTGTCTTAGAATCCATGGTGTCAGCTTTGCCTTACTCCTTTTGTCCACTCCCTGTGTTCGTTGGCTCACCAGATATTTCCACTTCAGCTCAGATGTGGCTTAACGTGTTTTCACCAAATGTTCTGCCAGTACTTTAGTTTGGTACCTTGTGGTGTCTCACCAGCTGCACTGTGAAGCCTCCTAACTGGTCCCCCAATCATCAATCTCTACCCAATTAGTCCATCATTCTATATGTCGTCAGAAAATACATATCTGATCATGACTTTCTCCTTCTCAAAGTCAAGACAGTACTTGAATATTAAAGCCTCTACTTATACATGACAGTGCAGAAACGGATCCTCCCAAGCTCTCCAGCCCTAACACTTCTCCACATATACCCTATGCTTCAGTCCTAACGTCGGCCATTCCCTGAATATGCCCTGCTTGTTCACGCCTCCATGACTTCACATGTGTTATCCAGAATGAATATGTAGAATGGCATTGTACCCTGGGAGATAAGCTCCTCAACCTTCAAGGGCCATGTTAAACATCATGTCTTCTGGTGAAGTCTTTGGATTCCCTCAAAGGTGACCATTTTCCTCACTTTGCGTGCACTTCATGGTGCTGTCATGGCGCTTGTACTCTTGTTACTTGCCTGTCTTTTGCACTACTGGTCTTTAGAAATTGAAGTGGGAAGGACGGGAGAACAGTAACCATATTTTACACAGCTCAGTATCTGTAGCATCTGGCACTGGAGAGCCACCATGGTGGGTGCCTACTCAAATGAATAGAAAAATGAATTTTAGAAAAGCAGGTGGGAGCATAGGGGCCAGGCAGATTTCCCAGAATGACTGGGAATTGAGCAAGAAAAGAACTCTGTGCTGTGTGTACCTATGGAAGAGATCGCTCCAGGAGACGGACCTTTATTTTTTTGGTATCTGTTGGTAAATGTTGAATAAAGGACGGACTCTGGGTGTGGTCTGTAAATGTTGGTGTCTGAATTATTCTGGAGCACTAGACTTTTTTTTTTTTTTGGCTCAGGAGTACACAGATAGTTGGCCTCAAGCAGCTCCTGGTTTAGGGAATGATGGAGAATATAAATTTGGGTAGCTGAGAAGAGCCACGAGCAAGGAGATGCAAAAATATGACTTAATGTAGAAGGCAGTTCTGTGAATTTTAGTAAAACAGAACTCAGATTTGCTGTCAATGAGTTTTCATCAGGCTTATTAAAAACTGCAGAAAGAAAACATTTCTAGGGCTGCTTTAGACTGATTTCCTCACACTGCTGGGATCATTCCAACCTTCTGGAGTGATGTTCCAGATCACCTGCTTTGTGAGAGAGACAAGTAACAGGATGTGGGAAATTAGTGAGCCATGGGCTCTGCAAACTGCAGTTTTGACTTTTAAAGTCTTATTCTTGGATGAGAAAGAAAGAAAGAAAAAAGATGGGAGAAGTAGAGTAGGGCTTGTTTTTAGGATAACTTCCCATGCCTTAGTCTGTTCAGGCTGCTCTGTAACAATACCACAGACTGGGTGGCTTGTACATGGCAGAAATTTATTGCTCACAACTCTGGTGGCCGGACATCCGAGGTCAGGTGCTAGCGTGGTCTGGTGAAGGCCCTCTCCAGGTTGCAGATTCCTCCCTGTATCTTCACATGGCACATCTCTCTGGAGCCTCTTTATAAGGCACTACTCCCATTCAGGGCTCCACCCCCAGGACTTAAGCACCTCCCAAAGGCCGCACCTACTAATACCATCATCTTTGGGGTTTAGCGTTTCAACGTATGAATGTTAGGGGGACACAAAAAAATCAGACCACAGCACCTGGTTAGAAGTGTGTCTGTACTGTTAGAAGCCACTAGACAGAGTAAGAGTCCAGGACTCACCCAGCTCAGATGCTACGCTGATAGTGGGGTGTACAGAAATTCCACTGAACACACTTTCAGCTGTTTTGTATATGGTTTCTTTGATTTTAAGAGATGTTGGCATCTCAAGAATTTGAGGAAGCTTTGTAGCCTTCTTGCACGGTTTACTGCCAACTAGTGTTCCTGGCACAATCCTTCACTTTAACTGTGCATTGTAGGAACTAGCTCATCTAGGCTGAAGCCTGTTTACTCCGGATGCATCAGTTACTCCGCACAGGACCTGGCCGTTAGTGATATAAAATCATTTAGCTCGAAACCAGAAGATTCACACATAAAATTCAACAATTTAGCGGTTACTGGGAAGTATTAACGAAGTGCTGCTACAGGTATATTTCTTCACTGGGCCTCAAGCTAGGCTGAAATGTCTAGACTCACCTTTGTCTTCAAAGATATACTAAATTATAGTTATATTAAGTTTAAGAAATTTGGCAAAATCATTTAGATGTCAAGGTAGGAATGGTAGAATGGTTTGAAATAGGGGAGTATTAGTGAACCTGCCAAGATTTTGACCACATTCAACATTTATCGATTATATACTATGTGCCAGACATTGTATTGGGTACTCAACTGGCTCTGTCTATAACAAGGGGAAAGTGTGAAAATGATTATTTCCAGAATAGAGTGTTGCTTTATTTTGAACTCTTAGGTAGATGCAGTACTGTCCTTTTGAGGATTATCACTAAGGTTTACATATTAGATCAGTTACTCTTTTTCATTTTATGTGAATTAAGCCATACTGCATTCTTAAATTAGATTTTGATTATATGCATGGATATATATATTCAACAAAAATTTGAATATTTACTATATATACTATGAGTGTAGGCAAAGATGATCAAGGCATGGGAGGAGGGTCATGGTTTCTGGGAACTTTTTTGTTAGGAATAATTTTTAGTGTGGAAAATTTAAAAAAATTAGATTCTTTCTTAAACCTATCCCATTACCTATCCTTTATGATTTTTCTTGATATTATCATCACTGGAGCATTTATCAAATTGATTTTTGCAGGGGGGTTATACTTTGCCTAATGTACAAAAAATAGCTTCACAGATATAGTGTAATTTATTTTTTAAGTTAGACAACTTTGAAGGTGTACAAAAAAAATAACCTAGTAGACCATTGGACACTCAAACTAGTTTCTTGCCGAAAGATGAGGTATCTGTCCACAACTTAGTACTTTGTCACGTTTATTTCAATAGAAAATGCTTACCAGACAGAAGGTGGCAAAGTCGAAAGTTTAACCAATACCAATTGTATTCTTAACAAGGAAGCTTTAGAAACACTCTAGATGTGGGAAGTGAGGTATAGGGCATTGGGTAAGGGCCCTAGTGAGGTGATCTGGAGTCCCTGAGATCTAGTATTGGGTGAAAAGCCACTGTGCTACTTTAGAAAGGAAGAGAGCAACACAGTTAAAATAATCAATGACCAACACAAGCTTGGTAGCGATGCTCAGAGCAAGCTTTCTGAGGGCAGTGTTGGTGGCCGGAACTTGGCTGAAGAATAGATTGCGATAATCTAGTGAGAGATGGCGAGGTCTTGATGAAGGAAGTGGCAGTAGGACCACAGAGAGTGTGCAGACAGAAGTGTTCTGGGAGAGAGTTTAACTTAGGTATTTGGGAATGAAAGCCCTGCCAAGTATGATACGTTTGATCCAAGTTGGAGAAGCCCTGTACTTACCGATAGAACTTTAGAGTAGGAGGATAGGAAAGCTTAGCTGTTCAGAAGTTCATCACCCATTTTCTCCTTTATCAGAAGCTGTCTTGCTCCTTTCTTAGCGTCATTTTGATCATCATCAAGCCTCTCAAAAAATTTGACATCCTCGTGTATACAGAAAGTCCATTAAATTAATTAAATGGAAAAAACAAAATTGCCCTATGAAAAGTTCTTTGTGTTTGTTTTTATCCTCTAAGGAAATGCTTCCTGTTGCAGTTCTTACAATTCTTTAGCTACACACTGAAGAATAACTAGGATGCGGTGGCTTCCGCTCCCCTCCACTCTCCTTCTCCACCACAACCTCGGGCACTAATATAACATCGTTATTTTGTTAGCTTGCCTCTGCAATAATTCTCCTCCCTCTTCTTAAAAGCCTCCATGCCAAAGGACAATGCAAAGCATTCTTTCTTGCAATAGATGCTAATTGTGTTCTTCGTTGGGATCTTGCTGTCATAGCCACAGTCGCTGTGCCATCGTGCTGGGAGGCCCGGGTCACAGTAGTTATTGTGCAGAGTAATGAATGCTCGTTAGTGGTGATGTGTTGTCGCCTGCATCTGTGGGTGAGAACACGCAGTCACTGTAATTTGCCTGGCGAGTGATCATATTGGTGTAACATAACGTCAACTGTTAAGCAAGTCAGCTGTCACAAAGAACTATTGGTTTTTTTTTTTAATATAGAATTTTTAATGAGAAACTTTGAGTTATAGAGATTGAAGATGTGAGAAGAGCTACCTGGTGTGTGTTGCATATTAACCCCTACTTCTCAGTGTGTTTTGGGATCAGGTTTACATATCTGGTGGTTTAGGGAAGGGAGTGCCAGCTCTGCACGTCTCTGCTCTGGCACAGATTGGGAATTGCATGTTGGATAAGTGACGTGACTGGTGTCAACTAGGAACGAGGCTTCCTGGCAGTGACCCCTTCGTGAAACTTGTGGATTCTGAAAGCAGAATCACTGTGAATGTAGTTTCCTCAACTAGTTCTTCCATCTGCGTAAGGAAAAGGTTATTTCTTCAGTAGTTGTTTGAATGGGATGGTGCTGTTTCTCAAGAATTCTTGCTGAAGTAACAGGAAACATTTGCTCTTATAAATAACCGTGGTGCTAATATGCAAGGACCTTACCTTACCAGTCTCAGGATTGGAGCTTGTTACTTTTTTGCCTGCCCACAGCCCACAGTTTCTTCCTCTCCAACCCCACTGCCCATCTTTGAACACTTTTTAGCTATTTGCTCATTAGCATCTCTCATTAAAAGTGTCCTGGGAGTGCATTTCAAAGCAGTTCTTTTTATACTTGTTTCTTCAAGTTTTGTCGAATTTCCAGCAAATGTAACGAAGTTATTGCTCAAAGTGAAACTTAACCTAATTTATACTTTTCATCTATTCCCTCCTGTCCTGCTTTAGTACATTGCTTTTTAGAAAAGTGGATTTTGACTAGCACAGTAATTTGTATGCCATGAAGAGAGAGGAAGTGATTTTAGGTGTGACTTGAAGTTTTGTTTTGTTTTGTTTTGTTTTGTTTACAATTTAGGGTCTTTTTATATCCCAAGATCCAAGGGGCTGGTAATTTTGGAGGAGGGAAATATGTTAATTAGGACAGGAGAGATAATGTGCAATTAGATCATCTGCCAATGCAGGTAAAATTCCTTTTTGTTCCTTATTTTATAGTATTAAATTAATAATAGGTATAATCCTACCATTAAAAGTTACCTAAATAACACATGTTCAATGCAGAAAATTTGGAAAACATTTTTTATAAAGAAAAAATCCAGCAGATTATCAGTTACCTCTATGCCTGCCACCTGAAATAACTATCACTAAGTTTTGGTGTATATATACCCTTCTGTGATTTTTGTAGATCATTTTTCCATAAAGCTTGTTTTGGACTCAAGCAGAGATGCAGTAAGATACAGTAGTCATTTTAAGTTTCTTCCATAATCCAAGAACAAGTTTCCATAATAATTCTTTGGTCAACATTTATTAATATTAAATGGGTTGAAAATAAAACTTAGGGAAAAAAATAGGACTATGAACAGTTAATATTAAGAACTATTTCCCATAATTCTAAAGATAAGTTTCCTTGAGTTTTTCTTTTGACATTAACATTTTATATTATTAAAACAGTTAAATTTTTGTGCAGAAATAGAAAATATTCGTAATGAGGAAATTAAAAACAACTTTTCACTGTTATATAGACATACTGACTGTAATCAAGGTGGCACTGATTGAATGGTTCTTAATGAAGGTAGAAATAGGGCCCTGCTTCACAAATAGCCCGCTTTTACATATGTTTTCCCTTAGATAAGTGAGAGCCAGTTAAGAATGAAAAGTTGCTTTGTCTTTTCATTTTGTTAACCTCTTCCCTTTCTCCCTCTGACAAGTCAACGTCTGCTTCTGTATAGCTAACCGCTGCTGTTTATTTTCTGCTTCTGTGACAGCTAGCCGATGGCGGAGTCTCTTCCCTTCAAATGTCTCACTGGCTTTTCCTTATAGCCCTGTGGCAAGACTCAGCCCTTATAGCAATGGCATTAATACTCCCAGCTTCTCTAAAACCTCAAATAAAGCAATACTAACACCTGAAAGAACAGGTAATATTTCAACTTCTCGTCTAGCGGCTTGCTTTGTAAATCAGTCACTAAACACAGCTTAAATATCCACCTTTCATTGAAAAGCTTGAGGGTAATCTTACTTATCACAATGGGGAGTCTGCTGCACACTTACTTTGGGTAATGACAAAGGCTAGCGTTAATTTGTACTTTAACGTCATTAATCTGCTCTCAATTGTGTACAGTAGGCAGCCTTCACTCTATCAAATGCATATATATATAATTATGTGTTTCCAAATGCATAATGTGCTTTTAAAATTAAATGTTGAACAAAATAAAGGTCTTTATGATTTTCATTATGATTGAAGATTATCAGACTTTTATTATATCTTGCTGTTTAAAAAATTGTTGGTGCTTTTTATTAAGTCAGGGCTGTGTAGAAAGAATAGTCATAGTAGCTTTTTATGAGATGACGGTCTCATAGTTGTCTCAGCATTGGTGATTCCATCCCTATAGTTTTCTCCCTTCAGCCCTTTCTTCCTTGGTTCTCCTATCTCCAGCCATTACTTTCTCACTTTCATGAGTGACTACAAGTCTCCTGTGACGGTTCTAAATTATGAAGGTTTTGTATGTGCTTCCCTGTATGGACGTGTGCCGTTTATGTGTGATATTCTTATCCATGTATAGCACTGCTGTTTGTACCTGTTTAAAAAGTGGACCAGATTAAAATTTAGTTTCAAATATATACTCCATTACTACCAGAGACAAGCATGTCTGATTCTTCATTGGAAGTGTACAGGATATGTATCCTTATACCATGCCTTTAGATATATACCTAAGCTAATGGGATGCAGATTTAGCATTATTGATTTTTCTTGTCTTACGGTGGTAAAAAAAACATATAACATGAAATCTACTGAAATCTACCTTTTCAACAATTTTTTTTAGTGTACAGCACAGAGTGGATTTTTGAATTATGAAAACTGAATTTGAGAAAACAAAACAAGTGGTTTTGTATATATGAATTATGAACACGTGAAGAGGTGCATACTGTCTTGCCGTTCTCCTGTCATAGTGGTGTGTTGGTTGTTTTTTGGTGACTTAATGAAAACAGGAAAAATATAGATGGGTCTTGTTTTTTTTTTTTAATCCATTCAGCCACTCTGTGCCTTTTGATTGGAGAATGCCTTGAAGTGCTGACTGTTGATATGTGAACTGTAAAGCACATGCAGATAGCAGTTCTTTAGACTAAGTAACAAACATGTTTCCCTTGTTTTTAGGTTACACATCCAGGGGCTCCCCTCTCAGTCCCCAGTCATCCATAGACAGTGAGCTGAGTACTTCAGAGCTGGAGGATGATTCTATCTCCATGGGATATAAGTTACAGGACCTCACTGATGTTCAGATCATGGCTCGTCTGCAAGAAGAAAGTAGGTTCCTCTTTTTTTTTTTTTTAAATTAATTAATTTATTTATTTTTGGCTGTGTTGGGTCTTCGTTTCTGTGCGAGGGCTTTCTCTAGTTGCGGTGAGCGGGGGCCACTCTTCATTGCGGTGCGCGGGCCTCTCACTGTCGCAGCCTCTGCAGAGCACAGGCTCCAGACGCGCAGGCTCAGTAGTTGTGGCTCATGGGCCCAGTTGCTCCGCGGCATGTGGGATCTTTCCAGACCAGGGCTCGAACCCGTGTCCCCTGCATTGGCAGGCAGATTCTCAACCACTGCGCCACCAGGAAAGCCCCGGTTCCTCTTTTTAAACTAGAAAACGTTTTAAACTAGAGGCTTCTACTTGAAATCTAAGGGGGTGGGGAGGTTTCAGGGATTTCTCCCCAGGTAATGGGCAAACAATTCTATTTGTTCTCTCCTCCCATCCTACTTTGTAGGTGGCGCAATTAAATGCTTCTCACAGTCTCATGACCATTGTAAAATATTAGCACATACTCTGGGCAAAATACATTGATGTAAAACATCACCAGTGTAGCCACTGTGGAAACAGTTTGCCAGTTTCTCAGAGAACTAAACATGCGGTTTCCATAAGGCCCAGCACATTGTATTCTTGGGCATTTATCCCAGGGCAATGGAAACTTATGTTCAGAAACACAGAAACCTGTATATGAATGTTCATAGCACTTTATTTATAATAATAGCCAAAAACCAGAATGAGCTCAGATGTCCTTCAGTAGGTGAGTGGTTAATTAAGCTGGGGGTACCTCCATACTGTGGAGTACTACTCAGCAAGAAAAAAGAATAAATTTTGATAGACATTACCATCTTGGATGAATCTCCAGGGAGTTATGCTGAGTGAAAAAGATGATCTCAGGAGATTTCATACTGTGTAATTCCATTTATATAACATTTTGGAATGACAACATTTTAGAAGTGGATGACAGATTAGTGGTTGCCGGGGCTTAGGGATATGGCGTGGGCTCTCAGGAGGGAGGTAGATGTGGTTATAAAAGTGCAACATGAGGGATTTAGGGAGCTGCTCTGTTTTTGACTGTGGTGATAGGTATATGATCCTACAGGTGATAAAATTGTATAGAATTTAATACTAATACATGTACACATATAAAAGTAATACTGGAGAATCTAAATCAGATGGGTTTATATAAGTGCCGATATCATAGTTGTCCTATTATTCTATGATTTTGCAAAATGATACCATCAAGGGAAACTGGACAGAGTACACAAAAGATCTCTATTATTCCCAGAACTGCATGTGAGTGTGTAGTTATCTTAATAAAAATTCAATTAAACATGCATTAATGCATTCTCAGATGCAAATTATTACATATAGAATGGTTAAACAACAAGGTTCTACTGTATAGCACAGGGAACTATATTTAGTATCCTGAGACAAACCATAATGGAAAAGAATATAAAAAATTATGTGTATATATATATATGTATAACTGAATAACTGCTGTACAGCAGAAATTAACAAAACATTGTAAGTCAACTATACTTCCATAAAAATTGTACTTCTCAAGATACATAATTATTGCAGGAGAGATAATTGGAAATGTTATTTCCAATAACATTGAGTTATTGGTTCTGCAATAAGGTTACAACAGTTAATCTGAGAGTGAACTACTTCAAGGGTATTAATGGTATCAAAAGGCAAAAGAAGATGTAGATCACAGACCTGGGCTAAGCTTATTTTGGAATTATCTTCTGAGGCCAACATAAGTAGAAACAGCCAAGTATCATTTAAGCATAACAATTTCCTGCTTTCAGAATTGGGCAGGGCTACTATGAGAAAGATTGTAATGCTTATGCAAGATTTAATAAGATACACTTTGAGAGGAAAAACGATTATTTTATGTTGTTATTTAGTAACAATACACTAACAGTAACTCTTTCTAAAAAAATGTATGGCTGAAAGATTGGATGTCAGTCTCGGAAGTTAAGCAGTCAGTCAGGCATAGACTACTTTAAAAAAAAGTTGTGGGTTGGGCTTCCCTGGTGGCACAGTGGTTGAGAGTCTGCCTGCTAATGCAGGGGACACGGGTTCGTGCCCCGGTCTGGGAGGATCCCACATGCCGCGGAGCGGCTGTGCCCGTGAGCCATGGCCGCTGAGCCTGCGTGTCCGGAGCCTGTGCTCCGCAGTGGGAGAGGCCACAACGGTGAGAGGCCTGCGTACCGCAAAAAAAAAAAAAAAAAAAAAAAAAGTGTGGGTTGGCAACGAGATAACTAGAAACTTCCAGATGATGATGAATAGTGTCTCCTAAGTAGTCTTCCTAAGTATCTCTCCAGATTCCAGAAGGAATGGCTTGGGGAAATCGACAGATACTGATAGATGAACTGTAGTGGTATATTTAATCTTCACTGGAATTGGGGCAATCTTTTTCCAGAACAGAATAGTCCAGTATTAGCTGTCTGTTTGGTAGGTAAACGTGTCTGTTTTCTTGGGATGTAATAAACTAAGAACAAGATAGTGGGTCTCCACTTGAATCACTTGCTTGACACAAATTTTCCTCAAATATTTGATGAATTGGAACTTAATAATTAAGCCAGATTGAAATGCCTCATAAGATAAAATACCAGTCCCTGTTGTTCCGTAGGTCTCAGGCAAGATTATGCTTCTACTTCAGCATCTGTGTCGAGACCTAGTTCCAGTGTGTCACTGAATTCAGGAAAAAAAGGGACATGCAGTGATCAAGAATACGATCGATTCAGCCTGGAGGACGAGGAGGAATTTGATCACCTGCCACCACCTCAGCCTCGTCTTCCAAGATGCTCACCTTTCCAAAGAGGAATCCCCCATTCACAGACTTTCTCCAGCATTCGGGAGTGTAGGAGGAGCCCCGGGTCCCAGTATTTTCCTTCGAATAATTACCAGCAGCAACAGTATTATTCACCTCAAGCCCAAACTCCAGATCAGCAACCAAATAGGACCAACGGAGGTAAGTTGTACGCGCCGTTGGTGTTCGATGTGCTTGGATCTTTCATACGTGGTCAAGAAATGGTTTCAAGGTCAATATAAATAACTGGTAAACGTTTCCAAGACTTATTAAGTGCATCCTTAAGACTTATCAGTTTGGTTGGTGTACATTTAAATCTATAATTGACCAGCTTCTGATGATGTGTCCCAGATTTATAGCTTCAGGAAAACCGTTGTGAGGTACCAGACTGAGTCAGAAATGGGGGAGTATCTTCGTGTTGTGGCTGGTAAAGCTGTAGGAGAGCAGGGCTGTGGAAGTTGAGGAGTTCCTAGTTCCATGGAGTCGGAGGCACGGAGCCGCATCTTCTCTCATCTTTCTTAAAACCCCCCATCTCTGACGGCCTGCTCCTAGCCCACAGTGATGGATGGGAAGTGTGGACCGTGGTGCTTGGAGAGGATGCTGCTGTGCACATCGAGATTTAGGGGAAGTTTGGGATGTGTCTTTCCCTCTGGTGTCCTGACATCTAGAATTAAGATCTGTGCAGCAGTGGGGCTATGGAAGCTGATGTTTGGCGTGGTAACGGCAAGTTGATTTGTCCTGATGGCAGCACGGTGGGTTGGAATATGTGTCGTTCTTTTTTTGTAATTTTTTCTATTTCCCTCTTCATCATTTATCTTCCTTCCCCACTCCCAGGAGTTATAGATCTTGACTTACAAGAACTATAGGGAGAATAATCATGTGATATTCTAAGCCTGGTATGTTTTTGCACTGATGATCAGTCTGACCCTCACACACAAATCTTGTAGAGTGTGGAGAAACCAACGATATTTATAGAGTTATAGCTGTTAATTATGATACAGCAGCATTTCTCAAACCTGGGCCCAGAAATGATCCAACAAATTATTTAAAAATATTGCAAGGCCAAATACAAATCATACTAGTCATCACCTGCTATCATGTACTTAGTGTTTACTTTTTCTTCCTCTGCACTTGTATTATTCATGCTAATTGAGAGACCATTTGAAAATATTTAAGGTTTTATAGTCTCTCTTTTTTAATACCTTCAGATTTCAAATTTAACAAAAACAGTGGCAGGTAAAGTGACTGCCACTAGTGAGTAATTTATTAAAGCCCATAATATCGAAGACAATATTTTATGTGCTTAACGAAAATTACAGCATCATTAAAACTGCGGGAGAGGGCACAGAGTTGTTTCTGCAAAGGCTTTTTTTGTCAAGTGTCTTAGAGCATCACATCCTGCCTGTCAAGCAGATGCTCCCTCTGCATCTTGATTAGCTGTCAATGGGGTCATTGTCCTACCTTAGAAAAGTGGTGTTAACTTATATTCAACACCATTATGAAAAGGGTTAGGTGTCCCTAAATCTGTGTTATGATGGTTCCTGTTAGGAGAGTGGAAATATTTCTCAGCCTGGTGTCTGACTGTGGTAGTTTTATTTCTCTAAAAGGTCTGGTCTGCACACGTAAAGGAAAATGGAATACAACAGCAGTTCTCTGGATTGGACTTCTGACTAATCAATTTAATGGCTGAGTACACAGGCTCTGAAGGCCAGTACGAGCTGAGTTCCCCTCCTGGCCTACCACTTACACCTTTCCCAGGCTTCTCATGCCTCTGAGCTCTCACTTATTTGGCTACAAAATGTAAACAAATAACATCCCTTTCTTAGAAAACTTAGGTATAATTGGACATCAGATCATCTGGTACACTCTCCTTTATGTAACATGTAATCCTTTAACCTAAGTTTGTCATAAGGAATAAATGAAATAATGACCATTCCATTGCCTGGAATAAAAACGCTGGAAAAGTTCAAAGTGCTGAAAAAGTAAAGGTGGTCTCCCCAGCCCCACTGTTTTTTTAAACTTTTATTAATGTGGCTCAGATATCTGAGCCTTCATTTGTTACCAGAGGATTATTTGAACAAAATTGTGGAATGAGAGGCGTAACTTTGAAACCAATCTCTCAAATATTTTTCTAAATTATTAAAATAATATGGATAAAAGAAAATAATTATAAATAGAAGTGCGTGTTAATATTTCCTACTTCCATAGCTCCTACATTGCCTGGTTTCCAAAGGGATGGCTCTTGAAAGTTCTTGGTATATTTCTGGGGATCATAGGATTAAAAGGAGCAGACAGCAGTCCACTCTTTTTTTTTTTTTTTTGGTGGTACGCGGGCCTCCCACTGTTGCAGCCTCTCCCATTGCGGAGCACAGGCTCCGGACGCACAGGCTCAGCGGCCACGGCTCACCAGTCCAGCCGCTCCGCGGCATGTGGGATCTTCCCGGACCGGGGCACGAACCCGTGTCCCCTGCATCGGCAGGCGGACTCTCAACCACTGCGCCACCAGGGAAGCCCCTAGCAGTCCACTCTTACCTGTGACTTCAGTTACCCATGGCCAACTGCAGTCTGAAAATGTTAAATGGAAAATTACAGAAATAAACAATTCGTAAGTTTTAAACTGTGCATTGTCGTGAGTAGTATGAGGAAATCTTGTGCCTTCCTGCTCTGTCCCACCTGGGACGTGAATCATCCCTTTGTCCTGTGTATCCACGCTGTGTGTGCTTCCTGCCTGTCAGCACCTGTATAGGAAGAACATCGTATATATAAGGTTCTGTACTATGGGCAGCTACAGGCACCCGCTGAGGGTCTTGGAACGTATCCCCTGCCCATAAGGTGGGGCAGGGTAGGGCTACTGTATTTGAATAATTTGCCAGGTATGATAAGTGCTTAAAGCTTGCAGAACATTTGCTAACTGTGATTTTTAGGCTATGGCAGGGGTTATCAGTGGCATGGTGTAATCAGTGTTAGCCTGGGGACCTCCCCTGAACCCTGTACTTACTGCAAGGCTAGATTTAGATGTTTGGTGGGTAGCTGGCTGCTGTCTTTATTCCTTAAAGGATTCCTAAAGATTGATAGCGAAGAAAAGATAGAGAAACAATGGTCTAGACTATAACCCCAACTGAGAGTCGGGAACTCCCTTGTCTAACACACTGTATAGTATATATACACAGGAAATACTCGTTCATTCATTCATTCCTTCCACAAAGTGGGGAAGGGTGTCCAAGTGAAAGGACCAGCACGCTCACGGGTACAAGAGAGTGTGAAGTATTTGGAAGTTCCGTTCTCCACTGTGGTTGGCAAGTAGGCTGTGTGGCGAGGGCAGCAGGAGATGAGTCTAGAGATGGCTGCAGAGCCTGTATCTTAGAAGGATCTTGTCTCAGTCCAGGAGCTTGGGCTTTCAGAGGAAGGGGAGGGACAGTGACTGAAGGGTTTTTAGCAAGTGGCTGGCTAGAAGTCACTGGCTGTATGGAAGATGGGGAGGAACAAGACAGGGTGTACAGAGACCAGTTAAGAGGAAAATTTTGTGAAAATGTGGATGACAAATAATGAGGTCTAAACTAGGTGGTAGTGGGAGATTTGTTAAATATTTATGAGGCAGAATTGAGAGGACTTGGGAGTTGAGGGTGAAGAAGGGAGGTGAGACTTGGAAGATTCCGCCGCTTTTTGGATTAGGTGACTTGATGAGTAGGGCTATAATCAAGGGATCTAAGTGATGCAGAAGGAGCTGTGTGTGAAGGGGAGAAAAATGAATCTGGTTTTGTAATTGAATGGGTTTTTACTGAGTATTCAGATGTATCCTGTGTTTTCTGAGCTTGAGTGACCTGATATGTGTACTTTAGTTTTGGCGGGGTGTGTATTAAAGAGAAAACTGTCTACATTGTAGAGTTGCCCTCTTGTGGCTGAATTCAAATCTCAGCAGCACTGAGGTCTGTGCGTGACTGACTCTCTGCTGCCCCTTAGTGGCGGAAGATGTTCTCAGCAAGGAAAAAGAAAGGGAAGCATTTGTTCAAGTCTCCAAAGGTTTGGTGGTGTACTCATGCCCCTTAAAACTTTCCAGAAGTTAACGTGGTCATGTTGATGTGATGAGTGGATATGTCAAAACATCTCAAGTTAGAATTTTAAGAATTTCTTCCTCTTTTGATATGCTAGCAAAAGATTCAGTAATTGCTGGTTTGACACTTCTAGGTTTTTTTATTATTATTAACATGTAACAATTCCTATCTTTTTTTTTTTCCTTTTAAACTGTAAGATTATTTTCTATCCTCACTTCGATTCAGTTTTATCCACTTATTGTATAGAAACAAACAGCTAATTGATTACCTAACTCCTCCCTCTTTTTATAGAACAAGTGCTTTACTTTAGCAGTCTCTTTGGTGGAACCTTTCTGGAGACATGGAGTGTGTTTGTCTCTACTGGGGGTAATTAATTAGCTTGCTAGAGTTCATAACACACGTGATAATTTCTGTTTGTCATTGAACAAAATATAATTTCTATTTGTATTTAATTTTGAAAGCTAGTGTTTTAATTGGCATAAAAGTTGTGATTTTTAACTTAGTAAAATTCCTTTCTAGATAAGCTCCGAAGAAGTATGCCTAATCTAGCTCGGATGCCAAGTACAACCGCTGTTAGTAGCAATGGTAGTTCTCCAGTCACCGTGCGGAATAGTCAGAGTTTTGACTCAAGCTTGCATGGAGCTGCAAATGGAATTTCAAGAATACAGTCTTGTAGTAAGTATGACAGTATTTTTATATGTAATTTTAATTAGTTGTAACACCATTAGGAAAATCTTACTATTTCATTTCTTTCTTTCTCTTAAGAACACTACAGGAAACTTTTCTCCTTGTGACACTTTTTTGTCTTTCACCATGATAATTGAGTGGTATTTTCACTGGTGCCTATGTCACCAATTAATAATTAGTAAATTATATGCAATCCTTTATACCCAGGGATAGCAGTAGAAGCACTAAATGGTGATTGATTTGTTTACTCATCATACAAAAATGTTTTCTTTGCAGATCTGCCTCTTTTTAGCTGTGTACTTGATCTATTTACTTTGAGGAAAGCACACTTACTCTGTCTAGCTGTTACTTTGGTCTTATTTTTCACCAGTCCAGAGCTTTCCCCTGGCAAATGAAGTTCTATTTTAGTGTGTCTAAAGTAGGATCCATCTACTTCATTTCAGTTTGCCCCACAGTGTGTCATTCATCCTCTGTACAGTTTACCCAGTGATGAGCAGCACGGTGAAAGTAAAATCTAGTGTGTGTGTGTGTGTGTGTGTGTGTGTTCGCTTTGTGTGGGGATGTGCTGGCTCCAGGGCGCCCCCCCACCTCCTACTCATGCTGTCTGTAGGGGTAGTTGGGGTTAAGTCTGAGGCTGACCCCTGGGTGGCAGATCCAAGGTCACAGTCCCAGTATTGATATGCCCAAACCCGGGAGGCCTGAAGTGTGTTCAGTGTGTGGCCAAGCGCCATCAACCAGATGTCTTAAGTCTGCACCCAGAAGACTCCCTGGTGGCCCTAACAGACTACCCTGTGTACCTCCAACACATGTCTAGAATGGGTTAGATTTTTGGTGCCTACCTCTGTCATTCAGTAAAGTGTTACACTTTACTGTCATTATGTCGTCTTCCATACTAGCCTACTGGCTCCCTCTGGGCTTGGACCATAGTGCATCTGATTTTCTGTCCCCAGCACCTGGCATGCTGCCGGGTACATTGTACTCTCAGTAAATGTTTGAACGAATGTATAAATGAATGCCATAGGGCTGTATCTTAGGGCTTGATCTGTTAATATTTGAATTAATGGCTTGTTTAAAGACAGAGAAGACAACCTGTGAACTAATGGTGAGAAACTGAGAAGACTACTAATTTTATGTCAGGAGGTTAGGACAATTGGCCAAATATATCATGATGAAATTTAACTGAGATAAAAATTCTACACTTCAGTACAAAAGTCAATAGTATAAGCATAGAAGGGAAAATACAGTTGTGATGGTAGTAAATAGGGTAATGATTAGGAGTTTTTGTGAACTCTAATTCAGTGTGGGTTAATAGCACGATTCGAGTGCCAGAAAAATGCACGTAACCCAAAATAGAATAGAACATACACTACAAACCATGGCAGGTTTTGACGGAAGTGCTTAAGAAATGACGGGAACATGTCAAAAGGATATAGGAAACAACTTGAAGAAACTCCCAGAGACCAAATCTGGGACAGTTTGAGCCGCAGAATAAATATTTATATTAAAGGATTATAACCCATAGGTTATTTAACTGTGGGTCCATACTTAATTGAATAAAATAAATGGAGAAGAGGGGAAATTCTTCTTTATAGAAGAATTGCAATTGATACACAAGAGAAGTGAAGAAAATAGAAAAACCATTGTAAGTCAAGCATAATAATGAGAGAAAACAAAAAAACCTGAGAACAATGTTCATGTGTAAGAGGAGGTCAGTCATGAACTTGTTTCAGATCTCAGGACTCTGCTCTCATTGACTTTTATTCCTAAGCATTGTAAGAGAATATTCTTTGTACATTCTAAGTGTGTATCATGAAGATTCCTAGTTCTGGGCCATTCTACTTTCTGGAGTTAACAAAGGTAGGATACAGAAAGTTGGAGAGGCAGCCTGATATAGAAGGAAGACACTGGGTTAGCAGTCAAATACTTGAGTTTGGGTGTTTTTGTTTTTAATTTATTTTATTTTATTTATTTTTGGCTGCTTTGGGTCTTTGTTGCCGTGCGCGGGCTTTCTCTAGCTGCAGTGAGCGGGAGCTACTCTTCCTTCCAGTGCGCGGGCCTCTCACTGTGGTGGCTTCTTTCGTTGCAGAGCACGGGCTCTAGGCACGCGGGCTTCAGTAGTTGTGGCATGCGAGCTCAGTAGTTGTGGCTTGAGGGCTCTAGAGTGCAGGCTCAGTAGTTGTAGCGCACGGGCTTAGCTGCTCTGCGGCATGTGGGATCTTCCTGGACCAGGGCTCGAACCTGTGTCCCCTGCATTGGCAGGCGGATTCTTAACCACTGTGCCACCAGGGAAGTCCCTGGGTCTTTTCTTAATCATAAGTTCATGGGAAAGCTCCATATCCTTTCTGATTCTTGTTTTCTCATTTGTAAAATTAGGATTCTGTCTATTGATCTTAACTAGTTTCTCTTTGTTATTTTTTTAAACTCAAGGGTGGTTATCTATCTTGTGTGTAGGAGAATTAATGGGAGTATCTTCATGAATAATTTCATTTCAAATGATTTTGAAATTTTATTGAATCTGTAGATAAATTTTAGAATTGGTATCTTAAAAATATTAGTTTTCTAATGCGTTAACATGGAACATTCTTTCATTTATTTAGATCATCTTGTCAAAGTTCTATAGCTTTCTATATAGAGGTTAATACATCTATAATTTATTCCTAAGTATATTATTTAAAAAAAATTTTTTAACATCTTTATTGGGGTATAATTGCTTTACAATAGTGTGTTAGTTTCTGCTTTATAACAAAGTGAATCAATTATACATATACATATGTTCCCATATCTCTTCCCTCTTGCGTCTCCCTCCCTCCCACCCTCCCTATCCCACCCCTCCAGGCGGTCACAAAGCACCAAGCTGATCTCCCTGTGCTATGCGGCTGCTTCCCACTAGCTATCTACCTTATGTTTGGTAGTGTATATATGTCCATGCCTCTCTCTCGCTTTGTCACAGCTCACCCTTCCCCCTCCCCAGATCCTCAGGTCCGTTCTCTAGTAGGTCTGTGTCTTTATTCCTGTCTTACCCCTAGGTTCTTCATGACATATTTTTTTTCTTAAATTCCATATATATGTGTTAGCATACAGTATTTGTCTCTCTCTTTCTGACTTACTTCACTCTGTATGACAGACTCTAGGTCTATCCACCTCATGACAAATAGCTCAATTTCGTTTCTTTTTATGGCTAATATTCCATTGTATATATGTGCCACATCTTCTTTATCCATTCATCCGATGATGGGCACTTAGGTTGTTTCCATCTCTGGGCTGTTGTAAATAGAGCTGCAGTGAACATTTTGGTACATGAGTCTTTTTGAATTATGGTTTTCTCAGGGTATATGCCCAGTAGTGGGATTGCTGGGTCATATGGAAGTTCTATTTGTAGTTTTTTACGGAACCTCCATACTGTTCTCCATAGTGGCTGTACCAATTCACATTCCCACCAACAGTGCAAGAGTGTTCCCTTTTCTCCACACCCTCTCCAGCATTTATTGTTTCTAGATTTTTTGTTGATGGCCATTCTGACTGGTGTGAGATGATATCTCATTGTAGTTTTGATTTGCATTTCTCTAATGATTAATGAAGTTGAGCATTCTTTCATGTGTTTCTTGGCAGTCTGTATATCTTCTTTGGAGAAATGTCTATTTAGGTCTTCTGCCCATTTTTAGATTGCGTTGTTTGTTTTTTTCTTATTGAGCTGTATGAGCTGCTTGTAAATTTTGGAAATTAATCCTTTGTCAGTTGCTTCATTTGCAAATATTTTCTCCCATTCTGAGGGTTGTCTTTTGGTCTTGTTTATGGTTTCCTTTGCTGTGCAAAAGCTTTGAAGTTTCATTAGGCCCCATTTGTTTATTTTTGTTTTTATTTCCATTTCTCTAGGAGGTGGGTCAAAAAGGAACTTGCTGTGAATTTTGTCATAGAGTGTTCTGCCTATGTTTTCCTCTAAGAGTTTGATAGTTTCTGGCCTTACATTTAGGTCTTTAATCCATTTTGAGCTTATTTTTGTGTATGGTGTTAGGGAGTGATCTAATCTCATACTTTTACATGTACCTGTCCAGTTTTCCCAGCACCACTTATTGAAGAGGTCTGTCCTTTCTCCACTGTACATTCCTGCCTCCTTTATCAAAGATAAGGTGACCATATGTGCGTGGGTTTATCTCTGGGCTTTCTATCCTGTTCCATTGATCTACATTTCTGTGTTTGTGCCACTACCATACTGTCTTGATTACTGTAGCTTTGTAATATAGTCTGAAGTCAGGGAGCCTGATTCCTCCCCAGCTCCATTTTTCGTTCTCAAGATTGCTTTGGCTATTCGGGGTCTTTTGTGTTTCCATACAAATTGTGAAATTTTTTGTTCTGTGAAAAATGCCAGTGGTAGTTTGATAGGGATTGCATTGAATCTGTAGATTGCTTTGGGTAGTAGAGTCATTTTCACAATGTTGATTCTTCCAATCCAAGAACATGGTATATCTCTCCATCTATTTGTATCATCTTTAATTTCTTTCATCAGTGTCTTATAATTTTCTGCATACAGGTCTTTTGTCTCCTTAGGTAGGTTTATTCCTAGATATTTTATTCTTTTTGTTGCAATGGTAAATGGGAGTGTGTTCTTGATTTCACTTTCAGATTTTTCATCATTAGTGTATAGGAATGCCAGAGATTTCTGTGCATTAATTTTGTTTCTGGCTGCTTTACCAAATTCATTGATTAGCTCTAGTAGTTTTCTGGTAGCATCTTTAGGATTCTCTATGTATAGTATCATGTCATCTGCAAACAGTGACAGCTTTACTTCTTCTTTTCCGATTTGGATTCCTTTTATTTCCTTTTCTTCTCTGATTGCTGTGGCTAAAACTTCCAAAACTATGTTGAATAAGAGTGGTGAGAGTGGGCAACCTTGTCTTGTTCCTGATCTTAGTGGAAATACTTTCAGTTTTTCACCATTGAGGATGATGTTGGCTGTGGGTTTGTCATATATGGCCTTTATTATGTTGAGGAAAGTTCCCTCTATGCCTACTTTCTGCAGGGTTTTTATCATAAATGGTGTTGAATTTTGTCAAAAGCTTTCTCTGCATCTATTGAGATGATCATATGGTATTTCTCCTTCAATTTGTTAATATGGTTTATCACGTTGATAGATTTGCGTATATTGAAGAATCCTTGCATTCCTGGAGTAAACCCCACTTGATCATGGCATATGATCCTTTTAATGTGCTGTTGGATTCTGTTTGCTAGTATTTTGTTGAGGATTTTTGCATCTATGTTCATCAGTGATATTGGCCTGTAGTTTTCTTTCTTTGTGACATCCTTGTCTGGTTTTGGTATCAAGGTGATGGTGGCCTCGTAGAATGTATTTGGGAGTGTTCCTCCCTCTGCTGTATTTTGGAAGAGTTTGAGAAGGATAGGTGTTAGCTCTTCTCTAAAGGTTTGATAGAATTCACCTGTGAAGCTGTCTGGTCATGGGCTTTTGTTTGTTGGAAGATTTTTAATCACAGTTTCAATTTCAGTGCTTGTGATTGGTCTCTTCATATTTTCTATTTCTTCCTGATTCAGTCTTGGCAGGTTGTGCATTTCTAAGAATTTGTCCGTTTCTTCCAGGTTGTCCATTTTATTGGCATAGAGTTGCTTGTAGTAATCTCTCATGATCCTTTGTATTTCTACAGTGTCAGTTGTTACTTCTCCTTTATCATTTCTAATTCTATTGATTTGAGTCTTCTCGCTTTTTTTCTTGATGAGTCCGGCTAATGGTTTATCTATTTTGTTTATCTTCTCAAAGAACCCGCTTTTAGTTTTATTGATCTTTGCTATCGTTTCCTTCATTTCTTTCTCATTTATTTCTGATCTGATTTTTATGATTTCTTTCCTTCTGCTAATTTTGGGCATTTTTTGCTCTTCTTTCTCTAATTGCTTTAGGTGCAAGGTTAGGTTGTTTATTCGAGATGTTTCCTGTTTCTTAAGGTGAGCTTGTATTGCTATAAACTTCCTTCTTAGAACTGCTTTTGCTGCATCTCATAGGTTTTGGGTCGTCGTGTCTCCATTGTCATTTGTTTCTAGGTATTTTTTAATTTCCTCTTTGATCTCTTCAGTGATCACTTCGTTATTAAGTAGTGTATTGTTTAGCCTCCATGTGTTTGTATTTTTTTACAGATCTTTTCCTGTAATTGATATCTAGTCTCGTAGAGTTGTGGTCGGAAAAGATACTTGATACAATTTCAGTTTTCTTGAATATACCAAGGCTTGATTTGTGCCCCAAGATATGATCTATCCTGGAGAATGTTCCATGAGCACTTGAGAAAAATGTGTATTCTGTTGTTTTTGGATGGAGTGTCCTATAAATATCAATTAAGTCCATCTTGTTTAATGTATCATTTAAAGCTTGTGTTTCCTTATTTATTTTCATTTTGGATGATCTGTCCATTGGTGAAAGTGGGGTGTTAAGTCCCCTACTATGAATGTGTTACTGTTGATTTCCCCTTTTATGGCTGTTAGTATTTGCCTTAGGTATTGAGGTGCTCCTATGTTGGGTGCATAAATATTTACAATTGTTATATCTTCTTCTTGGATCAATCCCTTGATCATTATGTAGTGTCCTTCTTTGTCTCTTCTAATAGTCTTTATTTTAAAGTCTATTTTGTCTGATATGGGAATTGCTACTCCAGCTTTCTTTTGGTTTCCATTTGCATGGAATATCTTTTTCCATCCCCTTACTTTCAGTCTGTATGTGTCTCTAGGTCTGAAGTGGGTCTCTTGTAGACAGCATATATATGGGTCTTGTTTTTGTATCCATTCAGCCAATCTGTGTCTTTTGGTGGGAGCATTTAGTCCATTTACATTTAAGGTAATTATCGATATGTATGTTCCTATTCCCTTTTTCTAAATTGTTTTGGGTTTGTTATTGTAGGTCTTTTCCTTCTCTTGTGTTTCTTGCCTAGAGAAGTTCCTTTAGCATTTGTTGTAAAGCTGGTTTGGTGGTGCTGAACTCTCTCAGCTTTTGCTTGTCTGTAAAGGTTTTAATTTCTCCATCAAATCTGAATGAGGTGCTTGCTGGGTAGAGTAATCTTGGTTGCAGGTTTTTCTCCTTCATCACTTTAAATATGTCCTGCCACTCCCTTCTGGCTTGCAGAGTTTCTGCTGAAAGATCAGCTGTTAACCTTATGGGGATTCCCTTGTGTGTTATTTGTCGTTTCTCCCTTGCTGCTTTTAATATGCTTTCTTTGTATTTAATTTTTTACAGTTTGATTAATATGTGTCTTGGTGTATTTCTCCTTGGATTTATCCTGTATGGGACTCTCTGTGCTTCCTGGACTTGATTAACTATTTCCTTTCCCATATTAGGGAAGTTTTCAACTATAATCTCTTCAAATATTTTCTCAGTCCCTTTCTTTTCCTCTTCTTCTTCTGGAACCCCTATAATTCGAATGTTGGTGCGTTTAATGTTGTCCCAGAGGTCTCTGAGCTGCAGTAGTTATTTCCACTATTTTATCTTCCAGGTCACTTATCTGTTCTTCTGTCTCAGTTATTCTGCTATTGATCCCATGTAGAGAATTTTTCATTTCATTTATTGTGTTGTTCATCGTTGTTTGTTTCATCTTTAGTTCTTCTAGGTCTTTGTTAAATGTTTCTTGCATTTTGTCTATTCTATTTCCAAGATTTTGGATCATCTTTACTATCATTATTCTGAATTCTTTTTCAGGTAGACTGCCTGTTTCCTCTTCATTTGTTAGGTCTGGTGGGTTTTTATATTGCTCCTTCATCTGCTGTGTGTTTCTCTGTCTTCTCATTTTGCTTATCTTACTGTGTTTGGGGTCTCCTTTTCACAGGCTGCAGGTTCATAGTTCCCATTGTTTTTGGTGTCTGTCCCCAGTGGCTAAGGTTGGTTCAGTGGGTTGTGTAGGCTTCCTGGTGGAGGGGACTAGTGCCTGTGTTCTGGTGGATGAGGCTGGATCTTGTCTCTCTGGTGGGCAGGTCTACGTCTGGTGGTGTGTTTTGGGGTGTCTGTGGACTTATGATTTTAGGCAGTCTCTGTGTTAATGGCTGGGGTTGTGTTCCTGTTTTGCTAGTTGTTTGGCATAGGGTGTCCAGCACTGTAGCTTGCTGGTCGTTGAGTGAAGCTGGGTGCTGGTGTTGAGATGGAGATATCTGGGAGATTTCGCTGTTTGATATTATGTGGAGCTGGGAGGTCTCTTGTGGACCAGTGTCCTGAAGTTGGCTCTCCCACCTCAGAGGCACAGCACTGATTCCTGGCTGCAGCACCAAGAGCCTTTCATCCACACGGCAAGTTCAGATTTTGTTGCCACTTGATCTTTCACTCAGTCTTGAATTGTATCTACTAGTTTAGGAGGGTCCTCTGTGGCGGCAGGGGTGGCTGTGGCTCAGTGGCAAGGACACAGGCCTTTAAAATGTTTTTTATAAATAGTATCTTTTTCAAATTTTAGTTTCTACTAGTTGGCTGGTGTTTAGAAATACAGTTGATTTGTGTATTTTGATGTTGTATTCAGCAGCTTTGCTAATAACTTCATTTATCCTAATAGTTATAAATTTGGAATATACCCATAACATAATGCATCTGAACACCAACGCATATTCAAGAATGTTCATAAAACCCCAAACTTAGAAATAACCAAGCTTTTCATCATCAGAAGAATGGATTTTGACATTCATTCAATGGAATACCCATAGCAATGCAAATATGGATGAATCTCAAAACATAATATTGAGCCAAAGAAGAGAACATACTATATAATTCCATTTCCATGAAGTTCAACATAGGAATAACTAGTCTGTGGTGATAAAAGTGCAAATAACAGTGACTTTGGGGGAGTGATGCCTGGGAGAGGGTATGTGAGAGCCTGCTGTGGTGCTGGCAGTGTTTCACGTCTTGTTGTGGATATGGTTACACGCGTGTGTTCACTTCAGAATTTCATTCTGCTCTAGGCTTATTAACGTTTAGGTACTTTATGTATATTGTGTTTCAGAAGAAATTGGGCCGAATTCACCTGTTGAGTTTTTTTAAAAAATTAAGACTTTGTTTTTGAGCAGTTTGAGGTTTACAAAAAAATTGAGCAAGAAGTACAGAGTTCCCATATATCCCCGCATGTCCCCCTTCCCCTCCTCCAGTTTCCTCTGTTATTAACATCTTGCAGTAGTGGGGTATGTTTGTTACAGTTGATAAGCCAATATGTTGGAACATTCACAGTTAGATGCTACTAAATTAAGGAATTGCAGAATTGGTTGGAAAGGATCTTAGAGATGATTTGCCAGCCAACACAAGTTTACTGTGTCCCTAAAGCTTGATGGAAACAGAACTATAGCAGAATCTTAGAGACCTCACTTTTCATCGAATTTTTTGGCTACCATACACATACATCAGCATTCCTACATATAGATTTCACTAATGTATACTTGAACAAAGCTAATTTAAGGAAATACTTTCAAGAGATATTTAAAAAAACAGACTTTTTTGTCTTTCTCCTCACTTTTTATCAGAGATATCTGTTGTATATTCTGTGCTTAAGTTCAAAATCAGTTAAACTGTTTTAGAAAACAGGGTCTGTTTGTGTTAACCGCATCACAGGTGTACTAGGCAGCAGAGGCTAGAGTGGTTAGTAAACAACAGGTAATGTTGTATGTATAAGTTTATGTTAAATTTGTGATTCAGTTTTTTCCTTGGAGAAAAGGATTTATAAAATTTTATAAAATTTTAAAATTTCTGCCAAACAGTTCATTGTTTTTTAATGTGAAATAGTGCACAATGATGGGCCAGTATATTGATAAAATTCTTAAGGGTTCTTACCCAGAGAGCTCCCTTCATTTCACAGATTCTGCTGCTGTTATCAAGGTAGTACTTGCTGAGTGGTTACTCAGCCATTGTAAGGCTTTATGCGGATTAACTCATTTAGTCTTCCCACCAACCCTATGAGATAAATGTCATGATGAAAATTATTTAAGAAATATGTCTGTATGGGCTTCCCTGGTGGCGCAGCGGTTGAGAGTCTGCCTGCCGATCAGGGGACATGGGTTCGTGCCCCAGTCCGGGAAGATCCCACATGCTGCGGAGTGGCTGGGCCCATGAGCCATGGCCGCTGAGTCTGTGCGTCCAGAGCCTGTGCTCCGCCACGGGAGAGGCCACAACAGTGAGAGGCCCGTGTACTGCAAAAAAAAAAAAAAAAAAGTCTGTAATAAGCTGTTTGTGCCTACCAATGCCACCTGTCTACCCTTCTATAATTACTGCTATTAAATTGTCCCCTTGTTTTTTTCTTTTTGTGGTACGTGGGCCTCTCACTGTTGTGGCATCTCCTGTTGCGGAGCACAGGCTCTGGATGCGCAGGCTCATCGGCCATGGCTCATGGGCACAACCGCTCCGCGGCATGTGGGATCTTCCCGGACCGGGGCACGAACCCGTGTCCCCTGCATCGGCAGGCGGACTCTCAACCACTGTGCCACCAGGGAAGCCCTGTCCCCTTGTTTTATCCTCATGAAACCATCCCCGGTGCAACCATCAAGAAATCCTAATGTCTTGCAAGCAAGCAAGCAAGCAAGGAAGAAATCCTGTGAGAACTCAGAGATGCTCAAATTTGTTAAAGGAAAGAAGGTTGTTGTTCCAGCTGGCTTCTAAATATAGTCAGGCACTCAAAAATGTTGCTGCTGATTGACAGAGAAGGAGACGCTTGTCACGAAGTAGAATTTTCCAATACTAAATGCAGTCTGGAACTCGTGTTTCATTTATCTACATGCATATATGTAGATAAATTTCTATACATGTAAAACCCTTTCAACAGTATCAGCTGCTTTGAACATAACACACGTGTACATAGTGGTAGGCGTTCTCACGTGAGCGTCCTTTGTTCTTCTAGTTCCGTCACCGGGGCAGCTTCAACACAGAATCCACAGCGTGGGACATTTCCCAGTGTCTGTCCGGCAGCCTCTTAAAGCCACAGCCTACGTGAGTCCAACCGTTCAAGGCAGCAGTAACATGCCTTTATCCAACGGCTTACAGTTATACTCCAACACGGGGATCCCTGCCCCCAACAAAGCTGCAGCTTCTGGGATAGTGGGCCGCAGCGCACTCCCAAGACCTTCATTGGCAATAAACGGGAGTAACCTGCCTCGAAGCAAAATTGCACAGCCTGTCAGAAGGTAAGAACCTTTGCTCGTTCGTGTGCAGTCTGCACTTAGAAACTGCTCTGGGAACCATCCTGACTTTGCCTTTGTCTAACCCTGGGAGGTCACTCTGCACCTTCTGGCCTGACTCGTGACCTCCTGCCTCTGCGTTTAATACCTTTTTAATCAATTTGTAATCAAAATGGGCAAAAATGTCGTTAGGCACATGCACATACACACCCTCCCCCAACAGTCGTGATTTTAAAAGCATCTTAGTGATATTTAACTGGGGCTTTATTAGCTTATGTTGGTGTAAGTTTGGTATGTTCCAGGTAGAATTTTTTTTTTTTCTTTCAACATTCCAGCCTGCTTGCAGGGCACCTGTTCAATGATCTTATGGTTGTGACGTGCCCTTCTTGAACTGGATCTCCTGGAGTGTCTTATGGTTAAAAACAATTCCATAAAAGCAAGTTGAGGACAGAGTAGAAGAGGCAGGATGTGAGAACAAGTAATTTTTCTTTATGCATCGGGTAGCTATAAATAGTTTTTCCTTTCCGATAAATAGGTGCTCAGATCAAAAATAAATTCAGAAACTATTGTAAAACAAACACAGAAAAGTAAATAATCCTACTCTCCAGATAGAAATCATTTTGGTGCACGTTTGTTCAATGCCAGGCTGTGTTGCAGTTGTGACTGAATAGAATCACATAATTTGATATATGTAGGTCATTGTGGATAGTCCATTTATCCTTAGATATATGTCTTCAAACTAAACTCTTGGAAGGGCTGTCACTGCCAGACAATGAGAGGGTCTGTTTCCACAAACTTAGGCAAACATTGGGTATTATCATTCTTTTCAAATTCTCAGCCAATATAATAGGCAAATCTTTGATTATTTGTAAGACAGAATAACATGAAGAAATTTTCAATTTGTATTCAGTGAAGTAACCACTTATGTTTTTGGGCCATTTTTCTCCTGAGTTTATCTGTTTCTGATTTTAAAATATTCTTTATACACTAAGGGTATTGATCATTTTCCGCTTAGGTTGCAAATCTGCTTGTGCACATACAACATGCGTGGCAACGTGCCGAGAACTGGGCTTTCCATCAGATGAGCATGTTGAAGGCCCAGAAATACAAGGCACACTTGGGAAGGTGCCAGCACGTTGTCACTGCTGGAGTGGCGGAGAGTAGATCAAAGTAAGTGATGGGACTCGTGGGATTACTTACAAGCCGTGTCCTTTTTTCATTCCTTTATAGTTTCCTTCAGCCTCCAAAGCCTCTGTCTTCACTCAGCACTCTGAGGGATGGAAACTGGAGAGATGGTTGCTACTGATGCAGTTCTATGTACGTTTGAACAGCTGGAAAGAAGTGGAAATGAGGGTCGTGTTACCTAGCTGGCTGGGTAACAGCGGGTGTCGGGATATTCTTTCCCTTCTGCGTTTTAACATATTTACTGCATTGTTTTTCAATGGACCAATCACCAGAGACTAATTATTGCACTTAAATATTTGCCTGAGATACTGCAGCGTTCACAAATCCATGGTTGCAGTATTGTGACACTTAGAGCTAGGAAGTTTTTGTAGAACTGATATGTACCTGAATCCTTTTTGAGAGAATTGAGATGTATCCATAATGCTTTCTTTGCCATCTGAGTTTCTTAAAGTAACTTGTTCAATTTACTTACATGTTCTAAACATCTTCCCATTACATGTTCTGTATTTTAATACACTGCATCTTTACAACCAGGTTCTATAACGTATGCTTTGAAATTCACTTTTTTATAGTTTACAGGAATTTTATTTTTTGTGCCTATTTCTTTTTACACCTACGTGAACCACTGTGGAACAACTTAAATTTTGTGCCATAAAAATATTTTTGTGGTAAGGTACTATTTTTTTAGCTCTAGGGATATATCAGCAAAAATCCATCATAACAATTTGAGAGACATAAAATTATGTTGAATGAGCACAATGTAATCTGAAGCATTGAACACTGAGACAGCCAGACAACAGAGTGAAATGGTCTTGTTGTTTTCATTGTTAATTTATTGTCATACGTGGGTTTCATATTTATAATGGCATCACAAGCTCATTGCACTTAATACCTGCAATGTTTGCTACTGTACTACTATTGATTTTCAATACTTTTACAGAAGACGAAACTGTAACATTTTATTAATAATGCTTCTGGAAATGAACGCATTTTAAAGCAAATAAATCTTTTTGATAGACCTTTTACAAAATCCATTTGCACTAATGAATGCTTTCTTATGGTATATGACTTCATATTTGTTACTGTGTACACTGCTGTTTTGGAATGTTCAGAAATAAAGACTATTTCAGCAGTATCAGGTCACGCATGAATGTGCAGCATAAACAGTACGAATACCACGCCTACGTTTCACCACGACTGTGAAAGTATTGTCATTGTTATGCTCTCGTACAGAGCATTTATACCTGAGGCGGGTAGGCAGAATGTTCACATTTGTAAACAGTTCTCTCTCTCTAAAATGCTTGGGAGAAGAGATGTGAGGTTTTAGTTCTGCAGTGGGGTTTCGGTACCACTTAGGATGGTCACTAGAACCCAAGGAGCCTCTTGCCCAGAAACCCATTTGTGGATGAATACTGTCAGTGGAGATTCCAATATTTTGGGGGGGTTGAACTTGAAGTATTTCTTTTCCCAGTGTCAGAAGTATTATCATTAGTCTACACTATAGTTGATGTACACTGGAAAACTTTTCACCTCAAGTTGCTATGGAAAGGTTAGGTAAAAGGTGTCAATGTTAAGTTTTAAAACAGAGTTCTCCTGAAGGTCATTAGGGATTTTTATTTTTAAGAAATGTGCCTTTCTACATAGTTCCATGGGGAACTAAAAGACTGGCTTTTAATTAGCCTGTCCTTTAAATGAAATGTGGGCTAGAGGAGGTGAGGTATCAAAGGAGAAGTGATACTTATTGAGCACTTTGTTAGTGACAAGCACTTTCTTAGTCACTTTGCTAGTGACTGTGCTAGAAATTTTTTATATATTTGTCTAATTTTTAACAATCACCTCCTATTACCACCATTTAAAAAGTAAAGACCCTGAGCCCAAGGGATGTGACATTAACCTAGTGTAAACATCTAGCTAGTAAATAGTGAAGCTGACTTTTGAATCCAGGTGTATCTGATCTCAAAAGTCTGTTTTTGCCACGACTGTGCTCTTCCTATGAACATATGTAGTTCAGTTAGTACATTTTTTAAAAATGAGTTTATATTCTGAGAAGGTGAAAGGATTCAACTCATTTGCAAATCAAGTATTTCATTTATATTCAAAAAAGTCTGTTCAGCCCTTGGAATAAAAACCAAAGATCCCTGTATCTTGGAATTTACATTCTAGTTAGTAGAGCAACAGTAAACCACATACAAGTAAGTAAATCACAGTACAGGTCTTAAGTGCTATGGCAGAAAAAAGAAAAGGGATGAAAGTAAGGGAGGAGGTGAGAAAATGGAGATGGGGAGAGATCACAGTATTAAGTAGGATCATCTGGGTAGAGCTCACTAAGAAGGTGACACCTGAACAAAGACAAAATGGTGTTGGCGATTATTTTCACAGTTCTCCCCAGGATGGTAGTAACATTTATTCTAGATGCATAGGAGAGAATTTAATATATTGCATCAAGAGATGCCCTAGGGTATGGTCCGCACATCAGCAGCAGCAGCATCTCTTGGAAACTTACTAGAAAATTCAGCTCCTCAGGCTCACCCCACACCTATTGAATCAGCCATCTAGGTGATTTACAGAGCCCCCTTTGAGGAAAGCTGCTGGAAAGGAGGGAGCAGCCTAGGCAACGGCTTAGGGCAGAGCGTGCCTGGGGTGTTTGAGGAAGAGCAAGGAGGCCATTGTGGCTGCAAGCAGAGGGAACAAGGAGGGAAGCAGTAGAGATGAGGTCCGAAGGGAGACAGGGAAAGATCACGTAGGGCATGTGGGCCACAATAAGGCTTTGATTTTACTCTGGAAATGGGAGCTATTCATGGTTTTGAGCAGCAGAGTTTATGATTTGACTTTTTAAAAGCATCACTCGCATTTGGTGAGACTAGACTCTTAAGAAATGAAGATGCCGTGAAGGTGACAGGATAGCAATGGAGGAGATAGAAATGGTCAGATTCAGGCTGTCTTCTAAAACTACAGCTATCAGGATTTCTTTATGGATTGGATATACTGTGTTAGAGACCAAAAGAAAAACTCCAGGTGTTTTGGGCTGGCAACTAAAAGGATAGAGTTCCTCCAACAGAGACGGGGAAGCTGTGGGTGGAGTAGGCTGGAAAACCATGATTCTGGCTGAGCTCAGTTATGCTCTCTAGGGAGTTCCCTGGCAGTCCAGTGGCTAGGACTCGGTGCTTTCACTGCCGGGGCCTGGGTTCAATCCCTGGTCAGGGAACTAGGATCCCATAAGCCATGTGACACATTCCAAAAAAAAAAAGTTACGCCCTGTATCTCATGTGCATTCCTCAGACTGTAACAAACCAGGACTCATACAGGAAAAGGGATCCTGAGATGCTTAGTTCTGCAACATGAAAGGGAGCTATGGTGCTGAGTTAACACAGACAGTCTTCCCTGGCTGACATTTGTATTAGTTAGCTATTGCTGCATAACAAGTTACTACAAAACTAAGTGGCTTAAAACATTATCTCAGTTTCTGTGGGTCTGGAACCTGGCCACAGCCTAGCTGGGTCCTCTGGCTCAGGGTTTCTCACAAGGCTGCAGTCATCCTGAGACTCAACTAGGGAAGAATCTGCTTCCAAGATCATTCACGTGATTGTTGGGACGATTCATTTCCTTTTGTGCTATTGACTAGAAGGTACCATTGCTTTCTTGCCACATGGACCTCTCCTTGGGCAGCTTACAACATAGTGGCTTGCTTCATCAGAATGAGCACGAGAGAGAGAGAGAGAGAGAGCGTGCGAGAGCGCGTGAGCCAGAAAGCTGGAAATTTTTCTGTTGTAACTTAATTTTTAGAAGTGACAGCCCATCGTTTTTGCCATGTTTTATTCATTGGAAGCAAGTCACTATGTCCAGCCCTCATTTAAGGGGAGGGGATTACACAAAAATGTTAATACCAGGAGACAAAGGTCATTGGGGCCATCCTAGAAGCTGCCTGCAAAACACTGCCAACCACTTTACCAGATAATGCCAATCTAATTTCCCATTAGTTGTATTACTACTGTACATGTTTGCCAGGAGGCTATGAGAATTCCTGTTACTACACATATTTGGTATTGTTAAAACATCTTTAACTTTTAAGTCTGTGGGTATCTAGTTGTGTCTCATGGTCTTAATTTTCATTTCCTTGGTTGTAGTGAGATAGAATACCTTTGCATTTGTTTATTGAACATTTGCGTATCATCTTTTATGGGTTCCTGTTCAGGTCTTTTGTCCATTTTTCTATTGGGGTTTCCTTACTGATTTGTAATAGTTATTTATATAGTCTGCTACAAACCTTTTGTCAGTTATATGTGTTAAAACTATATCTTCACACTGTGTAGCTTACCTTTTAATTCTTTTAATGAGGTATTCTGATAGAATTATTAATTTTAACATAGTACATATTTACCATTTTTTTAAAGATGAGCCGTTTTGTGTCTTGTTTAAAGAGTATTTCCTGACCCTGGAATCGTGAATATAATCTCCTGTATTCTCAACGTTTTATTATTTTGCTTTTCACCTATATTTTATATTGTTCATGTGGATTTATAGTTGTCCTAGTAACACTTACTGAAAACTTTGTCCTTACCTCACTGTTCTTTGTCATAATCAGATGTCTTTGTGTGTGTATGTGTCTATTTCAGAACTGTCTATTCCTGTACCAGAACCATACTGTTTTAATCTCTATAGACTTATAATTACATTTTGCTAAATAGAGTAGTTTTACTATCTTTTCCTTCAAGTGTGTCATGGATATTCTTGTCCCTTTGCATTTCCACATGTATTTTTAAACAAACTAGGCAGAAAAACATCCTGTTGGAATTTTGATTGGATTGCATTGAATTTATAATTCAATATGTTGGAAATTGACTGTTTACATACTGAGTCTTAAAAATCCATGAACATGGTCTACCTCTTCTTTTATTGATTGAGGTATTCTTTAATCTCTCTCAATAAAATTGTGCAAGTTCTTCCCAGAGGACTGAAATGCCTTTTGCAAGATTAATTTCTAGGTATGTGATACTTTTTTATGCTATGTGATACTTATGATATTTTAAAAATTTCATTTCAAATGTTTTATTCAACCACCTTAAATTTATGTTAGTTATGTTAATTTATACTTAGAATCTTTATATACACAGTCAAAATGTATGAATGTTAGATTTCTTTCTTTCCTATATCTTTTTCTTGCCTATGGTCTTCAATGCAGTAGTAAATATAAATGAGAATAGATATCTATCTCTTTGCTAATTCAAAAGGAAAGCTTTCTCTTTTCTTACCATTAGGTTTCAAATTTGCTAACAGTATTTTATCATAAAAGAATGAATTTTAAACAAACTTTCTGCATCTATTAAAATAAGACTATCTCATTTAATCTGTTAATATGCTGACTTTATAATGGATTTTTCTAATGTTGACTCAACCTTGAATTATTGAGATAAATCCAATTTGGTCATGTTGCATTACTCCTTTCTAAAATAGATTGATTTCATTTACTAATATTTTATTTAGGAGTTTTGTCCAATTTTTGAATAAAATTGGTTTATAATTTTTCTTTCTCAAACTGTCCCTATTAGGTTTTGGAATGAAGACAGTATTAGTCTCATAAAATGAATTGGGGAGTGCTATGTGTTTTTCTAGCTGGGAGGATTTATGTAATATTGGAGTTATTTCTCCCTTAAATATGTGATAAATCTCACTGGTAAAGCCACTGGGGCCTGGAGTCCAGTCAAGTCATGTTTTTAAAATCTGATGTTGTGTTTATTCTGCTTCCAAAAGCATGATTAAACCTCCTGCTTTATTGGTGGCTTATCTATACACTCCTCTACTCTTCGTAGTTCTATCAAATTTTGTGTTGTCTTTTTAGGCCACATGATTTGGTGTATACATATTTAAATATCTTTTATCTTCCTGGCAAAGTGAACCTGTTATCATGGAACTAGTCTTCTTTATCTTTCTTTTTAATGTCTTAAAAAATCTATTTTTCAGATATTAAATAGCTACATATTTCTTTTAGTGTTTATATGATACATATTTTTAAACCTTTGCTTTCAAATTTTATTCTTGTGTTAAACAACATACAGTTCAGGGTTTTTTAAACCTAGTATGAAAATCTTTGCCCTTGAACTTGATCATTTAAGCCATTGTATATAAAATAATTACTGACATATTTAGATATAAATCTACCACCTTCTTATGAGCTTCGTTTGTTACATCTGTTCCTTTTCCCCCCATTTTTGTCTTCCTTTAGATTGTTTTTTTTAATTCTGCTTTTCTCTCCTATTAGTTTGAAAATTATACCCTAATCCTCCTTTGCTATTCTTTTAGTGGTTACCCGAGAAATGACAATTTGCATCCTTAACCTGTCAAAGAATAATCTACCTTTATCATCCTTGTAGGTAAGAGAAGGAGCCCCAAATCTCCCTACATCTAATCCTTAAATTCATGATTCAGCCAGGGATTAGGGAGAAATGACCATATATAGATTTTTGGGCTGTCTAAAATTTAGAGAAATCAGAATTAGCCATGTAAACAGTGCAACACTGTGCTAAAAGACGTTTAGAGAAAGAGTGGTGATGGGACCAAGGGAATGATCAGCTTTGGTGAGGTCAGCAATTTGATCTTAAAGCAGGTCCCGCGTTCACTCATCCAACAAATATTGAGAGCCTACTATTAGTCAGGCTTTGTGCTAAACACAGAGGATATCACAGCCAACAAGTCAGATGTGGTTCTACCTTCATGGAAGTGACATTCTTGATTCTAGTAAGAGAGACAGGTTCACATCTAACAAATGCCATGTCCTTCCTATAAAGGAAGAAGCAAGGAGCTAAGATACAGAATAACGGGATGGGAGCAGGGGGGGCAAGGATGCTCCAGAAAGGCCTGTCTGAGAAGAGGACATTTAAGCTGAGGATATATGGGAATTCATCAAACGAAGAGAAAGGGACAGATTATTTCAGGTAGAGAGAGGGAAGAATTCGGAGTGTATAAAGGGCCAAAAGAAGGCTGGTGGGGCTGGATCTTAGTGTGCTGGTGGCTCAGCTGGCTCCACGCTTTGTGGGGTCCAGTACGAAATGAACTTTGAGAACATACTAAGAATTTCAGGATGGCAACAGTCCAGCATTAAACCAAATCACAGGGCCCTTCTGAGCACAGGCCTACGTGCCACTGCACAGGTCCCAGGACCACGGGAGAGGGAGGGGCATGAGCCCGTGGAACCTCAAGTAAGGAAGGGCTTTAAATTTTATTCCAAGTTCAATGGGAAGCTGTTTATTAATAGTAACACTAACACTCATGCTTCTCTTCCTATGTGCCGGACACTCAACTAAGTTCTTTAGAAGTTTTTACTAATTTAATCCTCACACGATCTTATTGTTCTAAAATTACACCTGTGGGATTTTAATTTGTGGAAGTGACTGAGTGATGACATCAAGAGGTCGATGCCACTGAAAGAAGACTTTTATTACTCATGTTTCCTGAAAGGAAGGGGCAGGTCACAGCACACAGAGGCAGGTTTTGGTCAGGAGGTGGAAGTCTAGGCCAGAGCCTTTGCTGGGGTTTCTGCAGGAAAGGCAACGCAAGGCAGAGTAAACAGTCTAGGATTGGCTGATCTGAATAATTCCAGGAGGCTTCGAGCTATAGGGGTGGTCTCCAGTTGCCTAGTACTTGGTCCTAGGGTGATTTAGGGCAGGGGGAATATTGCTTGGGTGTGTGAGAACTGGATAAGAAGTGGGTGGGGGACTTGGCCTTGGATCAGCCGGTCTGCACACGCAGGCCGACTCACAGGGAAGAGGTCAGCACTTCGGTAGGTAGTTTGTGGCCCTGTGATGAAGAGCTGCCAGACAGACATAACAAATCTAAGCGCAGCTAAAACGCCCACGGAAGGAAGCACTGTTATCATCCCCATTTATTTCTTCTACATCCCCAGGATTTATGTTATACCTGGAAACTTGTACCCTTTGACCCCATTTTACCCACTCCCCCCCCCCACGCCCCTGGTAACCACCAGTTTGTTCTCTGTATCTGTGAGCTCATTTTTGTGGTTGGTTTTTAGATTCCACATATATGTGAGCTCATATGGTATCTGTCTTTCTATTATCCCCATTTTGAAAATGAGGAAACTCAGGAACAGAGAGGTTAAACAACTTGCCCACGGTCACAGAGCTATTAGGGGCCAGAGCTGGGATTTGGACCCTGGCTTTGAACCAAAAGATAACTTGAATAAATGTGAAGTTAAAACTCATGGTCTATGGAGAAAGGACTAAAGAGAGCCAAGGGTGGAAGCAAGCACAAAGCTGGGGTGGGCGTTCCTGGTAGAGGGGCAAGATGTGCGAGGAAACGGAGTGTGCAAAGAACAGGTGTTAACTGGCGTGGCCAATCCGGTGAACTGTTTCATTCAGCTGCCTGCAGGGTGCAAGGGAGTGCCGGAGGGAACTAAGCTGAAGGCGTGGGCCGGAGCTAATGTGGGGAGGGCCTTCTAGCCCATGCAAAGTAAGAACAGGGCGGGGATGCGGGCTCTCTCCAAGGGAAGACTGGAAGGCAAGAATGCCATCTCAGACCGTGTTAGCCCCGGTTCAGTGCGGGGCACAAACTACCCTAGCTGTGTTGAAGCAGAAGGGATTTGATGGAAGAAATTAGTGCCTATAAGACAATTGGCAAGACAGGTGGGCCAGCCCAGGATAGGCCTCTGAGAACAGCTCGTCACACAGCATCGCAGACCAGAAGATGGGCTAACGTTGCCAGAGATGGGGCAGAGGGGAATGAGAAGCTGCCCCGGAACCCTTAGCTCCACTACCACGCTGCCCTTGCAGAGACCAGGACGCTGCATCCAGGCTGTGTCACCATGCCCTCCAGGTCTGTACCAACAAAAGGCAGATGGACCACAGGGGTCCCCATGTGTCCCACACATGAAAGTAGTGACCAGATAAGGGACTTCTGCTAACGCTGCCACAGAATAAAGCCAGTGCCTCCACAGCTTGCCCACAAAATGTCAGACGTTCCCGAACTGTCACCCTTCCCTGCAAGAGCATCTGATCAGTGGGCCCCTGACTGCATCTGGAATTCTCGCAGCAAGAAAGCCTGAGGTTTGAGGGTTTTAGCTTTCTGTCCTCTGCAGTATAGGGAGCTTCCCGCAACGGAGCACCATATTCACATCCACCCGGGAGACGACTGTATTTGCCCCGTGGACATCGGACAGACCGGAAGGGAAAGACATGGGAGACGTGGAGAAGCTGATAGGCAGGGCTTGGTCACCTACTAAAAAGACTTTAAACAGAGCTAAGCCAATTTAGCACATGCACTTGGCAGATTCACTTTAGGGAACATAGCATCCAATGATTAGAGGCAAGTGAGGGCTGTGGTCCGCTCTCCACAGCCTCCTAGCCAAGAAGCTATCACAGATGTGTTGCCGTAACATGGGCAAGACACGGGTCACCACTTTTCTCACTCCGATGCCATTTCCTCATCTTTCACTGCTTGACTCTTAAGCCCGTGGCACAGAAGCACTACATGCCTGCACTAATAGCTGTGCTACTAGGGATAGATATATTCATTTGACTTTCCCCAGAGGCGGATTCTAGACAAAAGTCAGCAGTTTAACTGGGAGGTACAGGACATGCTGTAGGTGAGTGGAATCAGGGAAGAACCGGGAAAGCAAGCACTAAAGGGGATTTATTTGGCCCGTTGCTGGAACTTAAGCCCATAAGGATATTCTAGGAAACAGTGTGAACACACTCCTTAGGGTCTCCCACACAGAGCTGAGATATTTATTCACCAGCTCCCATCAGTCAGTGGGTGTTAAGTCCCCAGACTTCCTGGCCTTCTGTGTTGGGCGACATAGCTGTCTTCCCCAGCTTCAAAGACCCAGCCGATCTGCGGTCGGTACCCACTACAGTCATCTAGATCAGGGTCTGAAAACTACCAAACCTGGCCCACAGCCCATCTTCGTACAATCTTCATACAGCTTATGAGCTAATAATGATTTTTACATTTTTAGAGTTGTTTAAAAAAACAAGAGCGTGTGTAACAGATTATGTGTGGCAACGCCTAAAATATTAACTTTGTGACACCTTATAGAAAGTTTCCTAGCCCCTGACGTAGATTATCTTGCAGTAGCAAAGAATCCCCACATCTCAGACTACTCCTGTGCACTCTAGGGTCCAATGGAGTCAGAGGAGGGTTTTGCTACAAAGGTAGTCACTCTGCCCCTTCTTATAACACGGCCATGTCAACAGGGGGCGCCAGAGCTCATCACAGCAGGGAGAGAGAACTGAGAATCAGAGACCAAGACTTCAGTGCTCCACACTGAGAGGGGCACGTGCCATCTCCTCAGAATATGACCAGAGCTGCCCGCACGGCCTCTCTAGCTGCACAGGAAGCATGAAACATGCTATTCTGAGTCCAAGAAGTGGAAGAGATTTGGGAACATTGGTGAACACTGCTCACAGCTACCAGCGCTCTTTCGCATCTTCCCTCCATTTTCCCAATATAATTAAACAAGTTTTTAATCTAAACAATATTTATTGACTTCATATATTATATTTTCCTGGAGTTAACAACTGCTTCATTTAAAACAAAAATTTCTTAGAGTTCTTCGAACCTGTGGCTAAGTGTTTTATAGTCCACAGAGCTCTGTAAATACTTTTCTCCCACATAGTCAAATCTATCAGGCATCTATTAATCCCATTTTTTCTTCATTTTCCCTGAAGACATTTTTCTTCTGGAGCCTCTTCCACACGAAAAGATGCTCAACATCACTAATCATTAGGGAAATGAAAATCAAAGCTATGAGATAGCACTTCACACCCATTAGGATGGCTTTTATAAACTAAATAAAAACAACACAAAATGAAACAAGTGTTGGCAAGGATGTGGGGAAATTGGAACTCTTACGCACTGCTGATGGGAATGTAAAATGGTGCAGCTGCTATGGAAAACATTATGGAGGTTCCTCCAAAAATTAAAAATAAAATTATCATACATCCAGCAATGCCACCTCTAGGTATATTCCCAAAAGAAGTGAAAGCAGGGACTCGATCAGGTTATTTGTATACCCATGTTCATAGCACCTTTATTCACAATAGCCAAAAAGTGAAAGCAACCCAAGTGGTCATCTGGAGATAAATAAAATTCCATACAGTGGAATTCAGCCTTAAAAAGAAAGGTAATTCTGACACATTCTACAACATGGATAAACTTTGAGGTCATTATACTAAGTGAAATAAGCCAGACATAAAAGGACAAATACTGTATGATTCTACTTATATGAGATGCCTAGATTAGTCACATACATCGGGACAGAAAGGAGGATGGTGGTCAGCAGTGGCTGGGGAGCTTCTCTCTGAGGAAAAAAAGGTTTGAACTCTACATTGGGCACCCATACTCTTAAGACCTGGACTTCAGAGAAAACCTCCCGAAATACCAGTTTTGAAAACCAGTGGGGCTTATGTCCACGAGACCCAAAAGGCTACAGTGCACTGAGAAGTGGCTCTTAAAGGGCTCATGTGCTCAGACTGACTTGCCCCAGGAAGCAGTGTGAGAGCAGCTGGCCGAGAGGTGCACAGACCTTGTGTGAAAGAGGCTTATTTGCTTATCTTAAATCATCAGCTTGAGGGGCAGGCATCTAATTTAACACACATTTGGGGGCCTGCTGGGGTATTCTCTGGGGAAGGAGGCTGTTGGGTACCATCTTCACACTCTTCCCTCTACTGTGCTCCAGAGCGCCAGTATCTTCCAGAGGGAAGATTTTACACGTGCCTGGTGCCCTGGTTTTTAGGTCTGGTGCCACAGCTTTTATGGATGCCACCTAGGGGATGCCCTTGATCACCTAGCTCTGCTGGCTGGAGGGCTTGCATTCCTGGATCCCATGGGACTGTAACAATCAGAGACATAGTTCTTGGCCAGTTACCACCCTCAGGGCACTACACAGGCAAGTGAAATACACCCCCAGTCTTTCTGTGAAAGAGGCTTATTTGTTCGTCCTGGAGCTTTGGTATGAGGTGCAGGCACATATCAAACAGCCTACTGAGGTACTCAGGAAATAAAGGCTGATGGAAAGCATCTTTGCACTCCTCCTCTGCCTTACTTCAGCTTGCCAGTATCTCCAGTAAGGAGCTTGTACATTCCTCTGGCACCCTGGTTCTTGTGGCTGCCCCCAGGGGACACTTCTAGGTCACCTGGCTCTGGTGGCCAGCAGGACTTACGCTTGTGATCCCAGAGAACTGTATATATTTCCATACTTTAAAAGCTGCTGCCTGAGGGTCTAGCTTTCAATCAGCTTGAACTGAGGTCCTAACTTAGATCCTCTTCTTTGGGACATTGATGACCCATAACTACTGGGAGCTGCTAAAAATAAAATAGGCGGCTTGGACAATCACAAAGGTTTGAGTGACAACCTAGAGCTAGGGCAGGGTTGAGCAAAAAGTTTCCTCTCCTATACAAGGCCATTCTTTCAAGACTGGAAGAGATGGCTGTTTTATCTAATGCACAGAAACAAACACAGTCAAGCAAAACGAAGAAACAGAGGAATAGTTTTTAAACACAGAACAAGGTAAAGCCTCAGAAAAAGTCCTTAAGGAAATGGAGGTAAGTGAGATACCTGATCAAGAGTTAAAAAAAACAATCGTAAAGATTCTCACTGAACTTTGAAGAATGGAGGGACCCAGTGAAAACTTCAAAGAGACAGAAAACACAGGTACCAAATAGTCATAGAACTGAAGAATACAATAACTGCACTGAAAAATACACTAGAGGGGCTCAAAAGCAGACTAGATGACGACGCAAAGAAAGGATCAGTGAACCTGAAGACAGGGCAGTGGAATTCAGCAATTAGAGAAGCTAAAAAAGAAAAAAAAAAAAAAAGAAAGGTGAAGATAGCTTAAGGGACAACATCAAGCAGGCCACCATTCACATTAAAGGGGTCCCACAGGGAGAAGGAAGAGACAAAGGGGCAGAAAACATACTTGAAAAAATAATGACTGAGGGAAATAGACATTCAGATCCAGGACAGCCATAGAGTTCCAAATCAGATGACCCCAAAAGGCCCACGTCAAGACATATTATGATTAAAATGTCTAAAGTTAAAGACAAGGAAAGAATCTTAAAACCAGCCAGAGAAAAATAACTTGTTATATACAAGGGAGCCTCCATAAGACTATCAGCAGCATTTTAGAAGACACTGAATATATCATGACACTCACTTAACCTTCCAACCGAGAATACTCTACCCAGCAAAGCTGACATTCAGAATTGAAGGACACAGGACGGGGATAAAGATGGAGTAGGAGGACACAGAGCTAACCTCTTCCCATGAACACATCAAAAATATTTCTACATATAGAGCAATTCTCACTGAAAACAAACTGGAGACTGGCAGAAAGACTCTTATACAAAGAAGGCTGGGGCTTCCCTGGTGGCGCAGTGGTTGCGAGTCCACCTGCCGATGCAGGGGACACAGGTTTGTGCCCCAGTCTGAGAGGATCCCACATGCCGCGGAGCAGCTGTGCCCGTGAGCCATGGCCGCTGAGCCTGCGCGTCCGGAGCCTGTTGCTCCACAATGGGAGAGACCACAACAGTGAGAGGCCCATGTACCGAAAATAAAAAAAAAGAAGGCTGTAAGAAAAATCCACATGGAATTGGGTAGGAAGGGAAGAGATGTGATCAGGTTGGGATCTGCACCCCTGGGATGGAACACAGAGTAGAGGGGAATTCCATGGGTGTGGAGATACTTTTTGGGGAGTAGTGCGAACCACCTATTGGGCACCCCAGCCCTTGGATCTGACACTGGGAAATCAAGTCCCCTTAGCTGGTTTAAAAAAGAGTGGGACTGATGGTGAGGCCATAGAAACCTAGACTCCACTTGTGAAGAGTACAAACACACTTGCTCACTCCCAAAACAAGGTGGAGGAAGCAGATTGAAACTGCCCAGGCCTCTGACCAGTTTCCTGCAACCCTGGCAGGTGCCCCAACCCGAGCCGAGTTCACCCCCGACCGCTCTCATTCCATGGTGCAGCTCTGCACTAGGATAAGGGCTGCTGTGGCTGAGAGGAGTGAATAGTTATGAGGAACAGAGCCAAATTTGACCCAGAACATCTGAATGGGGCAAGGGTGGCCATTGCCGGCACCTAAGGAGACAACAGATCAAGAGGGGTCAGGGACACTGACTGGTGCTGGGATTAACACAGCCTGTGCCCTGACCCACTCCAAGCACCTGCTCTCACCCCTCTTGCTCCATGGCCCAGCTCCACACTAGGGTGAGGGCTGATGCAACTGAGAGGAATGTGAGGTTGTGACAGAACTGGCTTGGACCCAGAACAGCATTTGAACAGAGCAATGGCAGCCATTGCTAGCACCCAAGAAGGCAAGGGTGCAAGAGAAGTCTGGGACTCTGGTGCCAGGACCACCACAGCCCATGCCTCAACCCATACTAAGCACCTACTGCTGCCCCTCTGCTCCAGCACTGCTCTCCTCTGAGGGAAAGGTGCCAATGCTAGGAGGGGACAGACCACACACATAAAGGGCACAGAGCCAGATTGGCCCCAACACTCAGGGCTTCTGTTCCAGCAAGTTCAAACCAAACACTGCCCCCCAGTAGGGCATTATTGGTCACTGAGCAGAGGAGAAGGTCCAGTTCACACCGAAGCCACTGGGCACATGCAGACTAAATAGGAATGGTCCCACACAAGGACACCACTTCATGAGTCAGAGAAAGGAGACAAAAAGTTAAGCAAAATGAGAAGACAGAGGGATTTATTTCAAATGAAAGAACAAGGGAAAACACCTGAAAAAAAAAAACTAATAAACAGAAATAGATAATTTACCAGAAAAAGAGTTCAAAGCATTACTACCAAGAATGCTAATTGAATTACAGAAAAGAATACATGAACACAGTGAGAATTTTAACAAGGATCTAGAAAATATAAGTAACCAGAATGAAGAATACAATAACTGAAATTAAAAAAACACACTAGAAGGAATTAACAGCAGACTAGGTGATACAGAAGAAGGCCAAAGTGATCTGGAAGACAGAATAATGGAAATCACCCAATCAGAACAGCAAAGAGAAAAAAGAAATTTAAAAAATGAGAACAGTTTATGGACCTCTAAGGCAACATTAAAGTGTACCAACATTCTCATTATAGGGGTCTCAGAAGGAGAAGAGAGAAAGAAAAGAAGCAAAAATGTATTTGATGAAGTTATGGCTGAAAACTTCCTAAATCTGAAGAAGGAAACATATCCAGTTCCAGGCAGCACAGAGAGTCCCAAATAAGATGAAGCAAAACAGACCCACACCAAAACATATCATAATTAAAATGGCAAAAGTTAAAGATTAAGAAACAGGCATTAAGAAAAAAACAAAGAATCACATACAAGGGAATCTCCATAAAGCTATCAGCTGATTTCTCTGAAGAAACTTTGTAGGCCAGAAGAGAGTGGCACAATATATTTAAACTGCTGAAAGGGAAAAGCCTGCAACCTACGATACTCTACCCAGAAAGAATATCATTTAGAATTCAAGGAGAGATAAAGAACTTCTCAGGCAACCCCAAACTAAAAGAGTTCATCAATACTAAACCTACCCTAAAATAAATGTTAAAGGAGCTTCTTTAAGTAGAAAAGAAAAGGCCACAACAGAAGTAAGTATAGGGAAGGAAAAAGACCACTAGTAAAGGCAGATGTATAGTAAAGGCTGTAGATAAACCACTTAAATAAACTAGTATGAAGACTGAAAGAAAAAAATTGTAAAATCAATTATAACTACAAAAAACAGTGAAGGGATAAACATGAAGATGTAAAATATGACATCGAAAACACAACACATGAGGGAGGGGCATAAAAAACGGAGAAAGTGTTTGAACTTAAGTGACTGTCAGTTTAAAACAAACAGACATAGGTCAACATATATGAACCCATGGTAACCACAAATCAAAAACCTATAATAGATACACAAAAACTAGAGAGAAAGGAACACAAGCATACCACTAAAGAAAATCATCAAACCATAAGGGAAGAAGCTAAATAAAGAAGAAAAAAACCAGAAGAACTACAAAAACCAGCAGAAAAGTAACACAATGGCAATAAGTACATACCTACCAAAAACTAGTTGAAAAGCCAATAGACTAAATTCTCTAATCAAAAGTTGTGGGGTCAACTGATTCACTTTGCTGGGTACCTGAAACTAACACAACATTGTAAATCAACTAGATCAACTATATTTAAAAAAAGCCAAAAAAAAAAAAAAAAAGATATACGGTGGCTGACTGGATTTAAAAAAAGATCCATCTATGTGTTGGTTACAAGAAACTCCCTTTAGAGCTAAAGATACACAGACTGACAGTGAGAAGATGGAAAAAGATATTTCATGCAAATGGAAATGACAAGAAAGCTGAGGTAGGAATACTTACACCAGAGAAAACAGACAAGATCTACAACAAAAGACAAAGGAGGGTATTATACAATGATAAATGTTTCAATACAAGAAGAGGATATAACACTCATTGACATATATGCACCTAATACAAGAGCACCTAAATATCCAAAGCAAATACTATCTGACATAAAGAGAGAAATTTACAATAATACAATATTACTAAGGGACTTTAACACCCCACTTAATCAATGGACAGATCATCCAGAGAGAAAATCAATAAGGAAACAGTAGTCTTAAATAACACATTAGACCATTTGGACTTAATATCTACAGGACATTCCATCCAAAGACAGAAGAATACATTATTTTCAAGTCCACATGGAATGTACTCCAGGGTAGATCAAATGCTAGACACAAAACAAGTCTCAACAAATTTAAGAGGACAGAAATTATATCATGCATTTTTTCCCAACCACAATGATATGAAACTAGAATTACAGGAAGAAAAATTGCAAAGACACAAGTGGAGAATAAACAACATGCTACTAAACAACCAATGCATCAATGAAGAAATCAAAATGAAAATCAGAAAATACCTCAAGAAAAATAAGGAAAAAAAAAAAACTTTCCAAAATTTATGGGATGCAGCAAAACCAGTTCTAAGAGGGAGGTAAATAGTGAGACAGGCTTACCTCAAGAAACAAGAAAAATCTCAAACAACCTAACTTACCATCTAGTAATTAGAAAAAGAAGAATCAGCGGAAGGAAGGAAATAATAATGATCAGAGAGGAAATAAATAAAATAGAGAAAAAAACACAATAGAAAAAAATCAATGAAATCAAGAGCTGTTTTTTGAAAAGATAAACAAAATTGACGTGCGTTTGAAAAGATAAACAAAAGTGATGTGCGTTTAGCCAGGCTCATGAAGGAAAAAAGATGACCCAAATAAACAAAATAAGAAATGAAAGAGAAGAAATAACAACCAATATCACAGAGATACCCCCCCCAAAAAAAATCAGAAGAGGATACTATGGAGAGTTATATGCCAACAAATTGGAAAACATAGGAAAAAATGAACAAATTTCTATAAACAATCTTCTGAGACTGAACCAGGAAGAAATTCACCATCTGAAAAGACCAATCACTAGCAGTGAAATTGAATTAGTAATAAACTCTCAGCAAACAAATTCTAGGACCTAATGGCTTCACAGGGGACTTCTACCAAAGAATAGCTAATACGTATCCTTCTCAAACTATTATAAAAACTGAAGAGGAGGGAATACTCCCAAGTTTATTCTACAAGTTCACCATTACCCTGATACCAAAATCAGACAAAGACACTACAAAATAAATAAATAAATAAAGTTAGTTACAGGCTAATATATCTGATGAATATAGATGCAAAACTCCTCAACAAAATATTAACAAACAGAATTCAATGAATATATAAAAAGGATCATACACCATGATCAAGTGAGATTTACTTAGGGATGCAAGGATAGTTCAATATTCATAAATCAATCAATATGATACACCACATTAACAAACTGAATAAAAATCATATGATCATCTCAATAGAAGAAGAAGTTTGTGATGAAATTCAATATCCATTTATGATAAAAACTTTCCACAAAGTGGGTATAGAGGAAACATACCTCAATATAATAAATACCATATATGATAAGCCCACAGCTAACATTATTCTCAGTGGTAAAAAACTAAAAGCATTTTCTCTAAGATCAGGAAAAAGACAAGAATGCCTACTCTTGCTACTTTTATGCAACATATTATTGGAAGTCCTAGCCACAGCAATCAGACAAGAAAAGGAAATAAAAGGAATCTATATTGGAAAGGAAGAAGTAAAACTGCCTGCATATGACACAATGCTATACATAGAAAATCTTAAAGACACCACCAAAAAGCTACTAGAGCTCCTCAGTGAGTTAGGTAAGACTGCAGGATACAAAATTAATATACAGAAATCTATTACATTTCTATACACTAATAATGAACTATCAGAAGAGAAATTAAGGAAACAATCTCATTTACAATCACATCATAAAGAATAAAATACCTAGGAATAAATCTAAGGATGTGAAAGACCTGTACTTGGAAAACTATAAGACACTGATGAAAGAAATTGATGATGACACATACAGATGGAAAGATATACAATGTTCATGGATTAGAAGAATTAACATAGTTAAAATGACCATAATACCCAAGGCAATCTACAGATTCAGTGCAATCTCTCTCAAAATAGCAATGGTATTTTTCAAAAGACTAGAACAAATAATGTTAAAATTTGTATGGAGACACAAAAGACCCCAAATTGCCAAAACAATCTTAAGAAAGAACAGAACTGGAAGTATCATGCGCCCTGATTTCAGACTATACTACAAAGCTACAGCAATCAAAAGAGTATGGTAGTGGCACAAAAACAGACACAGAAATCAATGGAATGGAATAGAGATCCCAGAAATAAACTCACACACTTACAGTCAATTACTCTATGACAAAGGAGGCAAGGATATACAATGGGGAAAAGCCAGTCTTGTCAATAAATGGTTCTGGGAAAACTAGACAGTTACATGTAAAAGAATGAAGTTAGAACATTTTCTCACACCAAATACAGAACACATTCTAGATGGATTAAAGACCTAAACATAAGAGCTGAAACCACAAAACTCCTAGAAGGAAACCTAGGCAGAACACTCCTTGACATAAATTGTAGCAATATTTTTCTGGATCTGTCTCCTAAGGCAAAAGAAACAAAATTAAAAATAAACAAATTTGACCTAATTAAAGTTAAAAGCTTTTTCACAACAAAGGAAACCTTCAACAAACCAGAAGATAACCTATGGAATGGGAGAAAATATTTGCAAGTGATATGACCAATAAGGGGTTAATATCCAAAGTATATAAACAGCTCAAATAAGTCAATATAAAAAAAAAAACGATTAAAAAAATGGGCAGAAGACCTGAATGGATATTTTCCCAAGAAAGACATACAGATGGCCAACAGGCACATGAAAAGATGCTCAACATTAATCAGAGAAACACAAATCAAAACCAAAATGAGATATTGCCTCACACCTGTCAGAATGGCTGTCGTCAAAAATACCACAAATAACAAATGTTTGCAAGGATGTGGAGAAAAGGGAACCCTTGTACATTGTTGGTGGGAATGTAAATTAGTGCAGCCATTATGGAAAACAGTGTGGAGGTTCCTCAAAAAGTATAAATAAAACTATTTTATGATTCAGCAATTCCATTCCTGTGCATATCTCTGAAGAAAATGAAATAACTAATTCAAAAGGATACATGGGGGCTTCCCTGGTGGTGCAGTGGTTGAGAGTCCGCCTGCCAATGCAGGGGATGCGGGTTCGTGCCCCGGTCTGGGAAGATCCCACATGCTGAAGAGCGGCTGGGCCCATGAGCCATGGCCACTGAACCTGCGCGTCCAGAGACTGTGCTCCACAACGGGAGAGGCCACAACAGTGGGAGGCCCGTGTACCACACACACACACACAAAAAAGATACATGGACTCCAATGTTTATAGTAGCATTATTTACAATAGCTAAGATATGGAAGCAACCTAAGAGTCCATCAACAGATGAGTAGATAAAGTCATATATATATTGGGCTGTCCACCAAGTTCATTTGGGTTTTTCGTATGCTCTTACAGAAAAACCCAAATGAACTTTTTGGACAACCCAATATATGTACACAATGGAATATGACTCAGCCATCAGAAAGCATGAAATTTTGCTATTTCCATCAACATTGATGGACCTGGAGGGTATTATGCTTAGTGGAATAACTCAGTCACTGGTATGTGGAATCTAAAAAATTAAACAAACAAATGAATATAACAAAACAAATGAATATAACAGACTCAAATATAAACAAACTAGAGATAGGGAAGGGGTGTATAGTGGTAAGGGTATACCAGGTACAAACTACTATGTATAAAATAAATAAGCTACAAGGACCTATTGTAGAGCACAGGGAATATAGACAGTATTTTATAATAACTTTGTAGTATAATCTATACAAATTTTGAATCACTATGTTGTACACCTGAAACTAATTTAATATTGTAAATCAACTATACCTCAATAAAAAAAAAGATAAGAAGGTACATTGAGATGGACACATTTTAGAAACTGAACAGAAATAAAAGAATACTTTGAAGGGGCTTCCCTGGTTGTCCAGTGGTTAAGGCTCTGAGCTTCCACTGCAGGGGAATGGGTTTGATCCCTGGTTGGGGAACTAAGATCCTGCATGCCACACAGTGTGGCCCCAGAAAAAAAAAAAAAAGCTATAAAAAGAATACTTTGAAACAAATGAAAATAAAAATATGAAATATCAAGATGTATGCAATGCAACTAAAGCATTTTTAACAGGGAAGTTCATAGTGATGAGTGATTACCTCAAGAAACAAGAAAGTCTCAAATAAACATCCTAACTTTACACCTTAAGGAACTAAAAGAATAAACGAAACCCAAAGTTATTAAAAGGAAGGAAGTAACAAAGATTAGAGCAGAAATAAGTGAAATAAAGATGAATAAGACAGGACTTTCCTGGCGGCACAGTGGTTAAGAATCTGCTGGCCAATGCAGGGGACACGAGTTTGAGCCCTGGTCTGGGAAGCTCCCACATGCCACAGAGCAACTAAGCCCATGTGCCACAACTACTGAGTCTGCGCTCTAGAGCCTGTGAGCCACAACTACCGAGCCCGCATGCCACAACTACTGAAGCCCATGAGCCTAGAGCCTGTGCTCTGCAAAAAGAGACGCCACCGCAATGAGAAGCCCACGCATAGCCACCAAGAGTAGCCCCTGCTCACCGCAACTAGAGAAAGCCTGTGTGCAGTAACGAAGACCCAGTACAGCCATAAATAAATAAATAAATAAACAAATAATAAAGACTAACAAGGCAATAGTAAAGATCAATGAAACTAAGAGCTGGCTCTTTGAAAAAATAAACAAAATTGATGAACCTTTAGCTAGATTCACCATGAAAAAAAAGGAAAGATTCAAACAAATAAGGAATGAAAGAGTAGTATTACAACTTACACCACAGAAATACAAAGGATCATAAGAGACTACTATGAACGATTATATGCCAACAAATTTGACAACCTAGAAGAAACAGAAAATTTTCTAGAAATACACAACATACCAAGCCTGAAATAGAAGAAATAGAAAATCTGAACAGACAAATTACGGGTAGGGAGGTCAAATCAGAATCAAAAACCCCTCAAACAAAAGTCCAGGACCAGATGGCTTCACTGGTGAATTCTACCTAACATTCAAAGAAGAATTAAGGTTAATCCTTCTTAACTCTTCCAAAAAATAGAAGAGGAGGGAACGCTTCCAAATTCACGAGGCCAGCATTACCCTAATACCAAAACCAGACAAGGATGTCACAGGAAAATAAAATTACAGGTCAACATCCCCGGTGAATATAGATGCCAAAATCCTCAATGAAATATTCACAAACCTCACCAAGATGGTGAAATAAGTCATTCCTGACAATGGGCCCCATCAGCACTGGGGTCTATTTGTGGGAGCTACTACTCTCATCTCACTCCAAAGGGACTGCAGGGGAATCTGTAGGACCACTGGGAAACTGACTTTAGTAGAGAAGGGGGAGGGACTTTCAACAACCAGCATATGAATTTTGGCAGACCAAGTTCATACCGGCAGTGTCAAAGTCATAATCACAACCAGTGGCTTTGCTTACCAGTAGAACCAAGTCAGGGATCCACTCTGATTACAGAACTTGGTGGGGTGCAGATCTGTCTGATTTGCATACTCAAATGAAGACGTTTGCTGGCCCTAGAGTCAGGTTTGCCCATTCCTGTGCAAGGAATGGATTCACAGCCCCACCTGCTGTAGAGACTGTCTTCTGGCCCCAGAAGGGCTGACAACAACTTCTGGAAGCTGTGTGGCACAATGGTGCTCCAACCAAGAGGTGGGTGAGCAGAGCTGACTGCCCCCAGAGCAAAGCCAGTATGGAGTGTGGAGGGTTTCCATGCTACACACGGGCAGGGGGATTAATTTACAGCCAAGACTGAGGGCAGCTCCTGACTCTTCCCAATAGGAGAGTATGTTTGGGAAACTGAGAGTAGCCTGGAGCTGCCCCTCCCCTTCCTGTCCTGGCAAGACAGCTGAGACAAAGCTCCACTCACTATGGAGAGTATCTTCCAGCCCCATCTGACCAGAAGGGCTGGTGACAACTTCTGGAAGCTGTGGGACCCAGTGGTACTGGAGCCTATAGAAGGACAGGCAGAGCCAATAGTCTGCAAAGTAAAGCCCGTGGCCCTGTTTGGCCAGGGAACTTTGGGTGCAGGTTGGCTTGAATTAAGACAACAAACAAAGATCTTTACCAGCTTTAGAACTGCTTCTCCCCATGCACCCAGGCAGGGAAATCGATTTTGTAGCCACACTCATATCACTGAATACAGCCTTCAGCCTGTCTAACTAGGGAACCTAACCAAAGCACATGTGAAGCTGTTTAGCCCATTTAATAGCCCTTTGTTTAGTGGTACTTGAATAGAGAGCATAGCTTATGATTTCTCCCATCTGCAGAGCAAATCTGGTGATCAGGGAATTCTGTGTACACTCTGGCCTGACTCAAGTCCCCAGACAATGAGCTGTATGGGTGCTGGGTTGGCGGTGCTGCCTTTCCAGGGCAGGTAAGTTAATTTATAGACAGTCCCATCTATGACTGAATATGGTATCCATTCCCAAGCACTTAGTAAGCCTACCCAGAGAATCTGGGCAACTGCAGAGACCATCCTACAGCCTCCCTTGGGTAGGAAACCAAGGTCAAAGTCCTATCTCACTGTAGTCAGCCAGAGGCACACCCCCAAGCTCCATCCTCAGAGCTTGAACATATGCCTTGCTCAAAAATAGACCATAATATCAGGTGCAACTTGCCCAAAGACATTACCAACAGACATATCCAGAAACCCAAACTGAGCTGACTGGTGAAAATCTGTCTCTACCAAAGCAAACCTGTAAAGTATAGAAGAGGAGACCAATTACTCAAGTACAGATACCAGTGTAAGAAATCAAGGATCACAAAAAAATCAGGTAAATATGACAACACTAAAAGAAACTAATAAAGCTCTCATAACTCACCCTAACAAAATGGAGATCTATAAAGTTTTATACAAAGAATTCAGAATAATCCTCCTAAGTTTAGCGAACAATAAAAAAAACACAATGCATGAACAAAATGAAAAGTTTGACAAGAAAATAGCAAGCATAAAAAAAAAGCAAACAGAAATCTTAGAGTTGAATACAATAACTGAAGACTCAATAGAGAGCTTCAAAAGTAGATTCAACATGCAGAAGAAATAATTAGCAGTATGGAGGATAGGGCATTAGAAATTATCCAGTCAGAGAAGCAAGAAGAAAAAAAAGGATCAGGACAGAGTGAAACCAGTGCTGATGGCTGCCCCCTTGCCATACTTTCCAGCCCAAAACATGTGCTGGATGGGGCTGCTAGTATGTGTAGCAGCTAGGTGCTAACTCAGGCAGAGGGACCCTGGGAGAGGACCCAGTCAAGGTGTGTGGAGACAGCCTGGAGAGCCTGGAGTGTGGTCCAGGCTGCCATTGTTAGCTCGCATGGTATGGGGCACAGGTTCACCATTGGAGCCCTATTACCAGCATAGCACAGGGCAGGGCACAGGTCCTCTGATGGAGCCCCGTTGTCAGCATGCACACAGCAGGGCACAGGGCTGATATCTGAGCCCATTATCAGCACTCCCACAGTGGGGGAGGGTCTGACAGTGGCGTACTTTGTTAGCACACACTCTTGGTGGCAGGTGCCATCACAGAATCACACGTCCCTGGTGGACAGCCCCTGGGGAGGAGTACACAGTGGTTCCTTTCCCAGTGGGAGCGCTCCAGTACTGCTCACATTACACCACAGCTTGGAGCTGGATATGGGGCAGACAGGTCCCGGGAGAGGCTTACCATAGAGGCAGCCCAGGTCCCAGGTGGCAGCAGCACAACCACCTCGATTCCTGCAGCCACAACACCAGGACCCCAACCACCAGCCTAGAACTAGGTCTGGGACAAACACAAGGGGGAAGGAACACAACCTTGGGCTGCTTCTGGGCAAAACTGCAGACACCTGCACAGGTGGCACATATGTTCACCATGACCACATGGGCCTCACTTGCTTCAGTGCTCACCTCCTTGGGGATGGAGCACACACCTAAGGGCAATTGGGTCTTATTAAGCCTGACCCTCAGGGTTTTACTCCAACAACTGGGGAGCAGACCCAACCCCCGACAAGGCTGTGACAGCCATGGAACAAAGAGGAGGCCCCACCTAACAACCAGTGCAGTTTCTGGACACTACAGCACCAACCACACAACCATCAGGGGAAAATGGCCAGCACACTCTGAGGGAAGACATGGCAGGCATCCATACCAAAAACAGCCCTCACACCAAAAATATTGGACTTACACAGTATACAAGGAAGCCTCCCACATAAAAACAGCCTTTCAAGACCACAGTAGACAACCATTTTTCCTAAATTCATAGAGACAGAGAAATCTAAGTAAAATGAAAAAGCAGAGGAACCACTACCAATTAAAAGAATAAGAGAAATCCCCTGAAAGAAGAATGAAACAGACCTCTCTAGTGTACTAGACCATGAGTTCAAAAGGAGGTTAATAAAAATGCTGAAGGAATTAAGAAAGATTATTGATAGAAATGCATATCACTGTAACAAGGAACTATAAACTATAAAAAGGAACTAATCAAAATTAGACAACTCAATTGCCAAGATAAAAACCAATCTAAAAGCAATGAATAGCAGACTATGTAGAAAAGTGAATAAGTGATCTGGAAGATAGAATATAGAAATCACCCAATGAGAACAGCAGACAGAAAGACAAATTTTAAAAAATGAACACAACATACAAGATCTGTGGGCTAATATAAAGTGTGCCAACCTGTGCATAATAGGGGTTCCATAAGAAGAAAGAGAGAAAGGGATTGAAAATATATAAGAAATTATGGCTGAATACTTCCCAAACTAAAAGAAGAAAACAGATATCAGGTACAGGAAGCACAGAGGGTCCCAAACAAGATGAACTGAAACAGACCCTCACCAAGATGTATCATAATTAAAATGGCAAAAATTAAAGGTAAACAGAGGATTCCAAAGGCAGCAAAAGAAAAATAAAGAGTCAGTTACAAGGGAACACCCATAAGGCAAGTCAGCTGATTTTCTCTACAGGAACTCTGTAGGCTGGAGTGGAGTGGCATAATATATTCAAAGTCCTGAAAGGGAAAAACCTGCAACCTCGGATATTCTACCCAGCAATGTTGTCATTTAGAATAGAAAGAAAGTTAAAGAATTTCTCAGACAAGCAAAAACTAAAAGAATACAGCAATACTAAACCTCACCTAGAGAAGACCTTTCAATATTTCTTTAAGTAGAAAAGAAATAAAAATCTATAGTAAAGGGGAAAATCACAGTAGAAAAGGCATATATATAAAAGGACAGAAGATCACGTAAATAAGCCAGTACATAGAATAAAAAATCAAAATATTTTGTAAAAGTGATTATGACTACAATTAGTAGCAAAAAGATAAACATGGAGATGTAAAATAGGACATCAAAATCACAGAATATGGGAGAGGGGAGTAAAAAATAATGTAGATATTTTAGAATGTGTTTGAACTTGTTTGACAAACTGTCTAAAGCAAGTAGATATAGTCATGGGTTAACATACTTGAAAACCAGTGTAACCACAAAACAAAACAAAAAATAGATCTGCAAAAACTACAAAAGAGGAACTCAAGCAAAATATAAAAGAAAACCATCAAACTACAAAAGGAAAACCAAAAAGAAGAAATGAACAAGGAAGAACTACAAAATCAACTGGAGAACTAAGTTTAAGATGGCAATAAATGCATACTTATCTATAATAACTTTAAATGTCAATGGACTTTATCTTTTGTTTGGGGCATTTAGAGTGGCAGATTGGATAATAAAATAAGAACCTACAATATGCTGCCTACAAAAGACTCACATTAGGCTGAAAGACACATAGATTGAAAGTAAGGGATGGAAAAAGATATTTCATGCAAATGGAAACTATAAGAAAACAGAGGTAGCAATACTCATATCAGATTTTAAAACAAAGTCCATAAAGAAAGACAAAGAAGGACACTATATAATGATAAAGTGATCATTAGAAGAATACTACACTCATTAACATATATGAACCCAATATATGGGCACCTAAATATATAAAACATTATAACAGACATAAAGGGAGAAGTTGACAGGAATACAATTATAGTAGAAGACTTTAATACCCCTCTGACATCAATGGACAGCTCTTCCACAAAGAAGATCAATAAGGCACCAGAGATCCTAAATGACACAACAGAACTGTTGGACATAGTTGATATCTACAGGACGCTACATTCAAAAAGACAGAATACACATTCTTTTCAAGTGCACATAGAACACTCTGTAGGATTGAGCACACACTAGGACACAAAACAAGTAACAAATTTAAGAGGATAGAAATCATTTCAAACATCTTTTCTGACCACAGTAGTATGAAACTGTAAATCAACAATAGAAATAAAAATGAGAAAAAAAGCCCCACCAATTACATGGAGACTAAACAACATGCTACTAAAAAACCAGTTGGTCAATGATGGAATCAAAGAGGGAATCAGAAAATACCTTGAGACAAACGACAGTGAAGTCACATCCTTACAAAAATTTATGGGATGAGGCAAACGACAGTGAAGTCACATCCTTACAAAAATTTATGGGATGCAGCAAAAGCAGTTCTAAGAGGTAAGTTCATAACAACACAGGCCTTCCTCAAGGAACAAGAAAAACTTCAAATAAACAACCTAACCTACCACCTATAAGAACTAGAAAAGGGAGAACAAACAAAATCTAATGTGAGCAGAAGGAAGAAGATAATAAAGATCAGAGGGGAAAGAAATAAAATAGAGATTAAGAAAAAAATAGAAAAGATCAATAAAACCACGAGCTGGATTTTTGAAAGGATAAACAAAATCGACAAACCTCCAGCCAGGCTCACCAAGAAGAAAAGTGAGAGGATCTAAATAAAGTAAGAAATGAAAGAGTAGAAATAACCGATACCACAGAAATACAAAAAATCATAAGAAAATACTACAAAAGGATACATTCCAAACTGGACAACCTAGAAGAAATGGACGAGTCTCTAGAAACATACAGCCTTCCAAAATTGAGTCAAGAAGGAACAGATAGTTTGAACAGACTGATCACTAGAAATGAAATAGAATGTGTAATTTAAAAAAACTCTCTGGAAACAGAAGTCCAGAGCCAGAGGGCTTTACTGGGGGATTCTAACAAGCATACAAAGAGATTGAAGTGGAGGGAACACTCCCAAATTCATTCTATAGAGCCACCATCATCCTGATACCAAAACCAGTGAAAGACACTATAAAGGAAGAAAATTACAGGCCAATATCTTTGATAAATATAGATGCAAAAATCCTCAAAAAATATTAGCCAACCAAATCCAGCGATACATAAAAGGGATCATACACCATGATCAAGTTGGATTCACAGGGGTCGCAAGGATGTTTCAACATAGGCAAATCAATCAATGTGATACAGCACATTAACAAAAGAAAAGACAAAACCATATGATCATCTCAGATGCAAAATTCAACGTCCATTCATGATAAAAACTCTCATTAAAGTGGGTATGAAGGGAACATATCTCAACATAATAGAAGCTATTTATCACAAATCCATAGCCAACATAATACTCAACAGTGAAAAGCTGAAAGCCTTCCTGCTAAATTCAGGAACAAGACAAGTATACCCACTCTCACCAGTTCTATTCAGTGTAGTACTGGAAATCCTAGCCACAGAAGTCAGACAAGAAAAAAAAAAGGTAACTTAATTGAAAGGGAGAGTTAAAATTGTCATTATTTGCACATGACATGATACTCTATATAGAGAACCCTAAAGACTCCACACAAAAACTATTAGAATAAATGAATTCAGCAAGGTAGCAGGATACAATATACAGAAATCTGTTGCATTTCTTTACACTAACAATAAAATATCAGCATGAGAAAATTTTAAAAATCCCATTTAGAGCTGTGTCAGAAAATAATATACCTAGGAATAAACTTAACCAAGAAGGTGAAAAGCTTATACACTGAAAACTATAAAACACAGAAAAAGGAACTTTAAGATGATACAAAGAAATGGAAAGATATCCCATGCTCTTGTTTTGGAAGAACTAATACTGTTAAAATGGCCATACTACACAAGGCAATCTACAGATTTAATGTAATCCCTATCAAAATACCCATGACATTTTTCACAGAACTGGAGCAAATAATCCTAAAATTTATAAGGAACCACAAAAGACCCAGAATTGCTGAAGCAATCCTGAGGAAAGAGAACAGAGCCACAAAGCTACTGTAATCAAAACAGTGTTATGACACAAAAACATACATATAGATCAATGGAACAGAATAGAGCCCAGAAATAAACCCACATACCTATGGTAAATTAATATGTGACAAAGGAGGCAAGAATATACATGGAGAAAATATATTTTTACCAAGTGGTGTTAGGAAAGCTGGACAGCTACATGTAAATCCATGAAATCAGAATACTCCCTCACACCATATACAAAAATAAACTCAAAATGATTCAAAGACCTAAATATAAGACATGACACCACAAAACTACTAGAAGAGAACATAGGCAAAACATTCTTGGACATAAATCATATCAATATTTTCTTAGATCAGCCTCCCAAGGCAAAAGAATTAAAAGCAAAAATAAACAAGTGAGACCTAATCAAACTTAAAAGCTTTTGCACAGCAAAGGAAACCACAAATAAAACAAAGACAACCTACAGAATAGGAGAAAATATTTGCAAACAATGCAACTGACAAGGGGTTAATACCCAAAATATAAACAGCTCATACCACTCAATATCAAAAAACGACAACAACAACAACCCAGTCAAAAAATGGGCAGAAGACCTAAATGGACATTTCTCCAAAGAAGACATACAGATGGCCAACAGGCACTTGGAAAGATATTTAACATCACTAATCATTAGAGAAATGCAAAACACAATTACAATGAGATATCACCTCACACTAGTCAGAATGGCTATCATCAAAAAGTCTATAAGTAATAAATTCCAGAGAGGGTGTGGAAAAAAGGGAACCCTCTTACACAGTTGGTGGGGAAGTATATTGATTTAGTCACTATGGCGAACAGTATGGAGGTTCCTTAAAAAGTGAAAAATAGAGTTACCATATGATCCAGCAATCCCACTCCCAGAGTTTTCACCTTTTTCTGGATGAAAACTCTAATCCAAAAAGATACATGGACCCCAGTGTTCATAGCAGCATTATTTACAATAGCCAAGACATGGAAACAAACGAAGTGCCCATTAACAGATGATTAGCTTAAGAAGATGCAGTATACACACACACACACACACACACCGGAATATTACTCAGCCATAAAAAAGAATGAAATATTCCATTTGCATCAATATGGTTAGACCTAGATAATATCATACCCTAAGTGAAGTAAGTCAGGCAGAGAAAGACAAATATTATATGATATCACTTATATGTGGAATCCAAAAAATAATACTAATGAATCTATATACAAAACAGAAACACTCACAGACATAGAAAACAAACCTATGGTTACCAAAGGAAAAGAAAGAGGGGGGGATAAATTAGGAGTATGAGATTAACAGATACAAACTACTATATATAAAATAGATAAGCAACAAGGATTTACCATATAACATAGGGAACTATATTCAATATCTTGTAATAACCTATAATGGAATAATCTGAAATAATACATACATATAAGTGATTCACTTTTCTTACACCTGAAACTAACACAATACTATAAATCAATTATACTTCAATTTAAAAAAAAACCAATATGCTGCCTACAGGAGACTCACTTTAGCCTCAAACACACACATAGACTGACAGTGAAGGGATGGAAAAGTCATTTCAAGCAAATGGTAACCAAAAAAAAAAAAAAAAAGGAGGGATAGCTATACTTATATGACACAAAATAGACTTTTAAAAATGGCAAAAAGACACAAAGAAGGTTTTTATAAAATGATAAAGTGGTCAATACATTAAGAAGATATAATAATTGTAAATATTTATGCATTGAACATCTAAGTATATAAAGGAAACACTAATAGAGCTAAGAGGAGAAATAAACAGTAATACAGTAATAGTTGGGTACTTTAACCACACTTTCAATGGACAGATCATCCAAACAGAGAATAAGGAAAGTGGATTGGAACAACAATATAGACCAAATGAATTTAACAGACACATGCAGAACAATGTATCAAACAATAGTGGAATACACATTCTTCTCAAGCACACATGGAACATTTTCTAGGATAGGCCATATGGTAGGCCACACAACCATATGTTAGGTCACAAAACAAGTCTTAAGTCAAGAATATTGAAATCATACCAAGTATCTTTTCTGATCACAATGAAACTAAAAATCAATGATAAGCAGAAAACTGGAAAATTCATAAACACAGGGAAACTAAATACTCAACTGAACCACCAGTGGATCAAAGAAGAAATTAAAGTAAAATTTTCTTGAGACAAATGAAAATGAAAACTTACCAGAACATATGGGATGCAAGAAAAGTGGTTCTAAGAGGGAAGTTCATAGTAATAAATGCCTACATTAAGTAGCAAGAATGATTCCAAAAAACTGACCTAACTCTATGCCAAAAGGAACTAGGGAGAAAACAAACAAACTGAGTCCAAAGTTAGCAGAATGAATGAAATTATAAAGATCAGAGCAGAAATTCATGAACTAGAGAACAGAAAAACAATAGAAAAGATTAACCAACTAAGAGTTTGTTCCTTAAAAAGATAAAGAAAATTGACAAACCCTTAGATAGACTAACCAAGGAAAAAAAGAGAAAGGACCCAAATCAACAAAATTATAAATGAAAAGGGAGACATTACAATGGATACCACAGAAATTCAAAGGATCATAAGAGACTACAATTAAGAACTATATACCAACAAAATGGACAACCTAGAGGAAATGGAAATATTCTTAGAAACATACAACTTACCAAGACTGAATCAGGAAGAAATAGAAAATCTGTAGAGGCCAATTACTAGCAAGGAGATTGTTGGGAGATTTCTGATTACTGATTCAAAGAAAATCCTAGGACCAGATGGCTTCACTGGTGAATTTCATCAAACATTTAAATAAGAATTAACACTCCTTTTCAAACTCTTCCAAAATACTGAAGAGGAGAAAACACTCTCAAACTTATTTTACAAGGGCAGCATTATCTTGAAACCGACAAAAGGACACTACTGGAAAAGAAAACTACAGGACAATGTCCCTGATGAAGATAGATGTAAAAATTTCAATAAAATATTAGCAAACCAAATTCAATAGCACATTGAAAATATCGCTCACTATAGCCAAGTGAGATTTATCCCTGGAATGCAAGGATAATTCAATATAAACAAATCAATGAATGTGATATGGCATAATAATAGAATGAAAGAATCATATGATCATTTCAGTAGACAGAAAAAGCATGAGAAAAATTAACATTCATTCACTATAAAACCTCTTAACAAACTAGGAATAGAAGGAACATATCTCAACATAATAAAGGCCATATATGACAAACTCACAACTAACATCATACTCAATGGTGAAAGTTTGAAAGCTTTTCCTCTAAAAATGAAGAACAAGAGAACCCACTCATTCCACTCCTATTCAACATACTACTGGAAGTCCTAGCCAGGGCAATCAGGCAAAAAAGAAATAAAAGTCATGAGAATTGAAAAGGAAGATGTAAAGTTGTCTTTATTTGCAGATGATATAGTTTTATACATAGAATATTCTAAAGACTCAACCAAAATACTTTTAGGTCTAACCAACAGATTCAGTAAAGTTTCAGGATACAAAATTAATATGCAAAAATCAGTAATGTTTCTAGACGCTAATAACAAATTTTCTAAAAAAAAAAAGGAAATTGATCCACTTACATAGCATCAAAAACAATACTTAGACATAAACTTCCCTAAGGAGGCGACAGATCTCTACTCTGAAAACTACAGGACACTGATGAAAGAAATCAAAGCAGACACAAATAATGGAAACATATCCTATGCTCATGGATTGGAAGAATTGATATTGTTAAAATCTCAGTACTATGAAAACCATCTATTGACTCAATGCAACTCTTATCAAGATTTCAATGGCATTTAGTTTTACAGGAGAATAAAAACACCTAAAATTTGTATGGAATCACAAAACACCCTGATGACCAAAATTACCTTAAGAAAGGAGAACAAAGCAAATTCATCTGGCATCTTGATTTCAAGCTAACCATATAGCTAGCTATACAGTCATCAAAACATTATAGTACTGGCATTAAAACAGACAAATAGACCAATGGAATGCAAGGAGAGCCCAGAAATAAACCCAAGCATATACGGTCAACTAACATTTGACAAGGGAATCAAGAAAAATCAGAGAAAACAGTCTCTTCAAAAACTGGTGCTGGGATAATTGGATAGTCACATGTAAAAGAATGAAACTGGATGCATATCTCACCCTATTCACAAAAATAAACTCAAAATGGATGAAAGATTTAAATGTCACACATGAAATCATAAAACTCCTAGAAGAAAATATACAAATAAAGCTCCTTGACATGGATCATGGTAATGATTTTTTGGATAGGACACCTAAAGCACAAGCAACAATACTGAAAATAAACAATTGGGAATACATCAAACTAAAAAGCTTCTGTGTAGCCAAAGAAACTATCAATAAAGTAAAAAGACACCCTACAGAGTGAATGAAAATATTTGCAAACCACATATCTGATGAGTTAATATAAAAAAATAAAGAACCTATACAAATCAATAGCAAAAAAAGAAAATATCAAATAACCCAATTAAAAGCTGAGTAAAGAACCTAATAGACATTTCCCCAAAGAAGATATATGAAAGGCAAACAGGTATATGAAAAGAATCTCAACATCACTAGTCATTAGGGAAATGCAAATTAAAACCATAATGAGATATCATCTCATACCTGTTAGAATGGCCACCATAAGAGACAACAAATGCAGGAATGAATATAAAGAAAAAGCAACCCTTGTGCGCTGGTGGGATTGTAAATTGGTACAGCTACTACCAAAAACACTATGGAGGATCCTTAAAAATATTATAAATAGAACTCCCATATGATCCAGTAATTCCATTTCTGGAAATATATCCAAAGGAAACAAAAACAGTAACTTGAAAAGATATCTGCATCCCCATGTTCATAGCAGCATTATTTACAAGAGCCAATACATGGAAACAACCTGAGTGTCCATAGATGGATGAGTGGATAAAGAAGTTGTGAGATATATATATATTATTCAGCCATAAAATTGAGAAAACATCATCATTTGTGACAACATGGATGAATCCCAGTGAAGGCATTATACAAACTAAACACGTCAGATAGAGGAAGGTAAATATTGTATGATCTTACTGTGTGGAATTAAAAAACCCAAAACACCAAACTCATAGGAAAATAGATCAAACTTTTGGTTACAGGAGGTGAAGGGTGGTGGGGAGGGGAAATTGAAGGAAGTTGGTCAATAGTTACAAACTTCCAGTTTTAAGGTAAATATGTACTAGGGATGGAATGTACAACATGATGACTACAGGTGACACTGACATATGATACATATACTAAAAGAGTAAATCTTAGGAGTTCTTATCACAGGGAGAAATTGTTTTCCTTTTCTCTTTTTTTTATTGTATCTATTTGAGAAGATGGATGGTAGCTGAACCTAAGGTGGTAATCATGTCACAATACAGGTAAATCAAATCATCATGCTGTGTGCCTTAAATAATGTATGTCAACTATTTCTCACTAAAACTGGGAAAAAATTAGCAAGCTGAATTCAACAATACATTAAAAGTTATCATATATCAAGGTGAAGTGGGATTTATTCCAGTGATGCAGGACTGGTTCAACATCTGCAAATCAATGTCATACACCACATTAACAAAATGAAGGGTACAAATCATATTATCACCACCTAGTTGCAGAGAAAATATCTGACAAATTTCAACATCCACTTATGACAAAAACTTTCAACAAAGCATCTATAGAGGAAACATACCTCAACATAATAAGGGCCATATATCAACATACAAGCCCACAGCTAACATCATACTTGATGGTGAAAAGCTAAAAGCTTTTCCTCTAAGATCAAGAACAAGACAAGGATGCCCACTCTCAACACTTTTATTCAACACAGTATTCGAATTCCTAGCCATGGCAGTTAGGGAAGAAAAAGAAATAAAGGCATTCAAATTGGAAAAGGAAGAAGTAGAACTGTCACTATTTGCAGATGACATGATATTACACAGAGAAAACCCTTAAGACACCATCTGAAACTGTTACAACTAATAAATGAATTTGTTGTAGGATACAAAATGAATACTTAAAAACTGGTTGCACTTCTATACACTAATAATGAAGTATCAGAAAGAGAAATTTTTAAAATCCCATTTATAACTGCATCAAAAAGAATAAAATACCTAGTAATAAAATTAACAAAGGAGGTAAAGCATCTGCACACTGAAACTACAAGACATTAAAGAAAAAAACTGAATAGGAAACAAAGAAATGGAAGTATATACTCTGTGCTCATGGACTGGAAGAGTTAATGTTGTTAAAATGTCCATACTACCCAAAACAATCTATAGAGTCAATGCAATCCTTATCAAAATTTCAATGGCTTTTCTTATGTAACTGGAACACACAATCCCAAAATTTGTATGGAACCACAAAAAACCCTGAATAGCCAAAGAAATATTGAGAAAGAAGAGCAAAGCTGGAGGCATCACATCCCCTGATTTCAAACTCTATTACAAAGCTATAGTAATTAAAACAGTATGATAGTGGCATAAAAACAGTACAGAGATCAATGGTACAGAATAGAGAGCTCAAAATATCCCACATATATTATCACAAAGGAGCTAAGAATATACAATGGGGAAAGGACAGTCTCTTCAATAAGAGACAGCCACATGCCAAAGAATGAAACTGGATCACTGTCTTACCCAAACACAAAAATTAACTTAAAATGGATTAAAGAGTTGAACATAAGATCTGAAATCATAAAACTCCCAGAAGAGGTAAGCTCCTTGACATCAGTCTTGGCAATAAGTTTTTTGAATCTGAAAACAAAAGTAAAAGTAACAAAAACAAAAGGACGGGCTTCCCTGGTGGCGCAGGGGTTTCCCCGGTGGCGCAGTGGTTGAGAGTCCGCCTGTGGATGCAGGGGACACGGGTTCGTGCCCTGGTCCGGGAGGATCCCACATACTGCGTAGCGGCTGGGCCCGTGAGCCATGGCCGCTGAGCCTGCGCGTCCAGAGCCTGTGCTCCGCAGCGGGACAGGCCACAACAGTGAGAGGCCCGCATACCGCAAATAAATAAATAAATAAATAAATCAGTGGGACTACATCAAACTAAAAGACTTCTGCATATCAAAGGAAACCATCAGTAAAAAGGCAACCTACTGATTGGGAGAAAATGTTTACAAACCATCTATCTGATAAATGGGTTAATATTCAAAATATATGAAGAGCTCATACAACTCAATAGCAAAAATCCAAACCGATTTAAAAGTGTGCAGAAGATCTGAATAGACATTGTTCCGTAGAAGACACACTGATGGGCAACAGGTACATGAAAACAGGCTCAACATCACTAATCATCAGGGAAATGCAAATCACAGCCACAATGAGGTATCTCACACGTGTTAGAATGGCTATTAGCAAAAAGACAAGAAATAACAAGTGTTGGTGAGGGTGTGGAGAAAAGGGAACCCTCGTGCACTCTTGCTGGGAACGTAAATTGGGGCAGACAATATGGGAAACAGTATGGAGGTTCCCCCCAAAATTAAGAATAGAACTACCATATGATCCAGCAATTCCACTTCTGGATATTTATCCTAAGAGAACGAAAACACTAATTCAAAAAGTTATATGCATCCCCATGTTCACTGCATCATTATTTACAATAGCCAAGATATGCAAACAACCTAAGTGACCATGGATGTATGAATAGACAAAAAATGTGACACACACACACACACACACAAACACACATAATGGTATATTATGGGTAGACCTGGAAGGTATTATGTTAAGTGAAATATGTCAGAGAAAGAAAGAGAAATAATGTATGCTGTCTCTTATACGTGGAATATAAAAACAATCAAGCTCTTAGATAAAGAAGAGATTGGTGGTTGCCAGAAATGGGAAGAGGGAGGTGTACGGTGAGAGAAATAAGTGAAAGTGGTCAAAAAGTTAAAAAAAACAAAAAAGAGATATGGCTTTTCACATATTAGCTTATATAACTTGAAAGTCACGTAAAACATCTATACATGTAGGAAGAATTTTATTTTGCTAGCTGCTATCTCTTCCTTTGCCACATGATATACTTCTAAGTACAACAAATATGAGGCTAATGAATAGTCATAGAATGGCTAAGAAACAGTTCCCATAGCTTCATTACTTTTTTAAAAACTACATTCAAGTGACATAAATAAATTCACATTTTGTGTTTCCAGGTGTCTCATTAATTTTGAAGTGTGTCAGTTTTTTTTTTTTTTTTTTTTTTGCGGTACGTGGGCCTCTCACTGCTGTGGCCTCTCCCGCTGCGGAGCAGAGGCTCCGGACGCGCAGGCTCAGCGGCCATGGCTCACGGGCCCAGCCGCTCCGCGGCATGCGGGACATTCCCGGACAGGGAAATGAACCCGTGTCCCCTGCATTGGCAGGCGGACTCTCAACCAAGGCGCCACCCGGGAAGCCCTCAGCTTTTGTTTTTAACACTGTTTGAAAGATTATACCGCCTGGATTATTATTTTCATTGCACAATAAATCAAACAAATATGGGATAATATTATAAAACCCTGTACTTTTTTCTTTTTAGAATGAGATGCAGATAAAGTCAAAGTTTGCTGATTAGAGTCAATATTTATCTTACAATACACAATTCATACTTTTAGATCCAGGAGTTAAACCTGAAACTGATCATCTTTCTGTATTTTGCATGTAACCTTTTTCCTTCTAATAACTTATCAATTTGAGGTACAGCTGGACTATTGTAATGACACAGTTATGACTGTTAAGAACTCACAAGACGCGATAAGCACCCTGAAGTAATACTGAAACTTCATAACCCAGACTCCGTGGAAAGGCCCGACATTCTTGCAGAGGAGGAAGCTATGCTGTAGCTTCATGATTAACTGTTAAGTATAAAATTAAATTGTGGAACTGTATTATTTTTCTATTACTGCATAATAAATTGTCATAAACTTAGTGACTTGGAACAGCACAAGATTATTATCTTACAGTTTGTGTAGATCTGAAGTCCAGGTTCAGCTGAACTGGATTCTCTGCTCAGTGCTTCTCAAGGCTGAAATGAAAGCGTCTCATGGGCTGCCTTGCCTTCTGAAGTTCGGGGTCTTCTTCCACGCTCATTCATGCTGTTGGCTGAATTCAGGTCCTTGCAGTTGGGGCACCGAAGGCCCTGTTCGGGTGGCCGTCAGCCTGGCGTCGGCCTCAGCTCCTAAAGGTCCTACCTTGCTGCCTGGCTCCCTCCTTCTGCCTCAAAGCAGCCTTTCAGGAGAGGCCCACGTCCTTTTAAGGGGAGGCCTGGGTCCTGTTAAGGGCTGACTTGATTAGGTATGGTCCACCTGGATAATCTCTCTTTTGATCAGCTTAAATGTCAACAGGTTAGTAATCTAATCAGAGGAGTGATTCTCCATTTTAGGCACCTGCTGGGAATGCACTCAAGAGGGAGATATACAGAGTTTGTACACTAGGGGGAGGTAATCTTGGGAGCCACCTTAGAATTCTGTCTTCCACGTTGGTCCATGACGTTGACGGCCAAATTAACTATCGCAGGCCAGAAAATCTGGTGAGACACTAATGGAGAAAAGATCAAAAGACCTTCCCTAGCTAAGATATGCATGTCCCATTGTTCCATCAGTTGAGTCTTGCACCACTTGCACTCACAATGACCGTTTCTTGGTGTGCACTGATCTTGCTAAGGATCTATGCAATCCTTTCTAATATTTTCTACGTATTCTTTTCTGTTCCATTTCATAACTTTTAAAAAAATTTATGACTCACAAAATGAATTGCAAAAATTGATTTCATGATGCATGATTGGAAAAACAGTGTTAAGGGACATATTTTATTTTAATTAGTAATCTGGAAACATTTTTATTTATAGAAAGAAACACTCAAATATATTTACAAAAAATTATTATTTCTGAATACTGTAAGTTACTATAGACTAAATTATAGATGGGTCAACAAATGCGTAATCTTCAAAAGCTGACTAAAAATTATTACAAGACAATTAGCAATACCACCGCAGTCCACAGGAGGGCAGCATCTGTTCTAGGCATATTTTAGGCTTAACTTAAATGTGCTCAGTTTTCTATGAATAGGAATTCTAAGTGAATTACTTATAGTGTACTAGTGTAAGCAAAAAGTGGTTTATGCTTGGCTCTAGAGAATCAGTCCTGTCGAAACCAAAAGAGCTACAATTTATTTATTTATTTAGGTCTGATCCAAAAGAATCCGTTGAATTCTCTTTCCCCTTGCGTTTCTCTTACTCCATTTTCTTTTTCCCTACTTCTTCTCTTTTGTCCTGTCTCTGGCCCATGTTCTTGCACAGGTGGTCCATGTAAAACCCAATTACCATGGGGCCCTGAGGAAATGGACTAATAAACTTTTGATGCCGACTCAGATTCTTTGTAAAGTCCCTTTCTTAGTTTCCACGCTGAACTTGACCTCCACCACCTGGCCTGCTACCTGTGCTAAGCAGTGGATCTTGTTGCATCACTTGTGTGGACCAATAGTACTCTCTTAACTAGTGTGAGAGGGGAGTCCCGCCTGGAGATGAGTCAGCACATCTAATAAACGTTCTTAGACGGTTAGGCCTTTTAGACTTAAATGTAATGTTGAACATTGAAGGAAACGTACTATTTCTCTTGCCTCTACTTTGGACCCACTACGATCTCACCTTAATATTGTGGTCTGATTTGACAGTACCCTGTGACTCAATCACTAGGAAATAGGCAGGAGGGCCCCGACATCCTAGCTAAGTATGGAACAAATCCCTGCCTTTTGTTTCACTTAGGCTTACATTGTCACAGGTGATAACACTGGCCCTAGTGTGTACTTGTTTCAGATGATTCTATTTTGGGAGAGGTTGGGTTAACCAGATCGTGTTTCCACATTTTTAAAGGGCCTGAAGGGCATCGCGTGCAACTACCTTTGTGGATTTCATCTCTCTTCCTCTTACCAGTGTGTCATGTGGAGAGTTGTTGCACTTGCCCTGCTTTCTCTTGCCTTTGAGCCTCTGCCTCTGTTGCTGCTCTGCTGAAACTCATGTTCCTACAGCCCTCTCCTTGTCTCCATGCCCTGCTTCAGGAGTCAACTGAAAGCACTTCTGGGAAGGGTGGTCTGTGGCTGGTGTGGCTCACAGCCCCTCATCCGCCGGCATCATAGGTGCCTGTTGACTTCTTGGTCTCTCTCAACAGACAGTAGCCCCCAAGACCAAGGCTGTGCCCACTTCCTAGACCTGTGGTGGGCCAGGCACCTAGTAGGTGCACAAGAAAACTTTTTGTATGAACAAAGTCAAAAATAACTGCTGATGCTCTTGTTGACTTTGAGTTGATAGACAAGGTACTTGACAGACAGGCTGTTGGTAGTCAAGATCCTGTAGGTAGAAAGGGCCAGTATGGCAGGGGTCTGGGGGATTAGATGTGTTTGGAGGGAAGCAACATCCAAGGTACGATGAGGTGAGGTCAAGAAGCTGTGGGGATGGGAAAGTTGAGCTAATGGTGGACACATCAAGAGTCTGAAGAGGTCTGGGGGGACTGGTTGCACATGCAGCTGGCTGCTTTGGTTCTGGGAGGGACAGGCATCAAGCCTTCAGCTTGGGGGCCTTTTTCCGGTTGCCCAAACACCAGGCAGCACAGGAGGCCTGCTGGCTGCTTGGGGGCTGGGAGGAAGTGCCCCCCGAGAAGGGCAACACTGGAAGAGCACCACGCTCTGCATTGTGGGTGCTTGACCTGGACCCCGAGCGGCATATGGAGAGGAGGAACCTGATGTTCCAGAGCAGAGGGGGAGTAACACACTGCCTGGTGGAAAATCCCCCAAACTACAAGGTTGCTGGAGCTATGCATTTCTGATTCTGGTTTTACTCCAGAATGCAGGCTCCTTTTCTTACTCTTTAAAAACCTCATTATAAAACTCCAAATCCCTCAAAAAAAAAAAATAACTACACAACAACACCTCACTGTAATTCTTTAGCATCACATCCCTCTTGTCACACACACTCTCCCAGCTCCTAGAACCTAAAAAGGTAACACCAACACTCATCCCCTCAGAGGCTCAGGGACCAGTTTCCAGGAAAGCCCAGCCACTCTGAGCTCATTTTCTCCTCTTTCCCAGAAGTGAGCTCGGCCAATAGGTTTGCTGTGGCCCAGAGTGTCCGAGCAACCCCAGTGGTAAGACCGTCTTTTTAGTGCTTGAAACGGAAGTAGGCATTTGTTTGAAGGAGAGCAGTCAGGACACTCATGTGAGGAACATAGAATGGTGGATGTTTCCATAGTTAGGGAATTCCAGAATCAAACGTTTTAAACCACAGTTTGAAGATACCTTGGAAAAAACTCTCTTATTATTAAACCCCAGAAACGAGCCATATTCTGGAAACTGAAGAGTTTCTCTGAATGCAGATCTTATCTCTATGGTTATGGAAAAGCAAACCCTTAGAAAATAACAACCCTCAGAAAGTTAATAAATAAATGCTTGGTTGCTTTGCTGCTATCACAGATGATACTTCAGTTGCTGTCAGCAAACTTAGCTTTTCTTGATTCAGACTAAGTGTTTGGGAAGGCACAGAAGGTTGGTTGTTACCTACGTATATGAAAACATTAGGGAGAGGGGTGAGTTGAACATTTCTCCTTTAAGTTTAGTTCCTTTATTATTTTCCTTTTCATAACTATACCTAAAAGGAGGCATTAAAATAACTAAAAAGTAAGGCTTATGTATGATGTATTAAAAAGATCCAAGTATAAGAACACTCACCGAGGTATTTTTTATAATAATGAAAGATAGGAAATAATCTAGATGAGCATCAGTAGGAATGTGGGTTAAAAAAACCATGGGACACAGTGGTGGGCTCTATGGTGGTTAAACTGAATGGCCTACAGTATATAGAATAACATGGAAAAATCTCGAAAATGTAGTATCTTTTCAGCTATATTGAAATGTGATCGACATAGAATGAAAACATGATTTTGAATAAAGAAAGCAAGTGGCAAAGGATTTATGCAAAATGATAGCATTTATGGAAATTAATTTGAAACAAAGTGATAAACTGTATCATTTGTATATGTTCATAACAAAACTTGAAAATACTTACAAGGAAGGATAAATCCCTAATTCAGGATACTGATTGATGTTCCAGGGTCTAGGAGGGGAAGGAGATGGGGGATTGGGATTGTAGCTAAAACTATAAATGTCATATTTTTTTAAAATAAAATTCTGAAGCCAAAATGGCAAAATTTTAAAATGTATTAAATTGGGGGGGGCTAGATACACAGATGTCTATCGTATTATATTTTGTTCCTTTTGGTGATTTTGAAATACAAACATAAAATTAAGGAGACCCATGAATATAAGCATCTAAAAAGTAAGCCTCAGATAAGAATTATTGTTAAAAGACTCAGTTTATCCATTCTCAGCCTTTTCAGACAGAAACTCCATTTCATTAAATTCTGCCTAGTTGATGCTGTGCCTAAACAAATTAGGAGTAAGAGATTAACAGATACAAACTACTATATATAAAATAGATAAGCAAAAGGATTTACCAGATAACATAGGGAACTATATTCAATATCTTGTAATAACCTATAATGGAATAATCTGAAATAATACATACATACAAGTGATTCACTTTTCTTACACCTGAAACTAACACAATATTGTATATCAATTATACTTCAATTTAAAAAAAAACCAATATGCTGCCTACAGGAGACTCACTTTAGCCTCAAACACACACATAGACTGACAGTGAAGGGACGGAAAAGTCATTTCAAGCAAATGGTAACCAAAAAAAAAAAAGCAGGGAGAGCTATACTTATATGACACAAAATAGACTTTAAACTAACGATGGCAAAAAGAGACAAAGAAGGATTTTATATAATGATAAAGTGGTCAATACATTAAGAAGATAAAATAATTGTAAATATTTATGCATTGAACATCTAAGTATATAAAGGAAACACTAATAGAGCTAAGAGGAGAAATAAACAGTAATACAGTAATAGTTGGGTACTTTAACCACACTCTCAATGGACAGATCATCCAAACAGAGAATAAGGAAAGTGGATTGGAACAACAATATAGACCAAATGAATTTAACAGACACAGGCAGAACAACGTATCAAACAATAGTGGAATACACATTCTTCTCAAGCACACATGGAACATTTTCTAGGATAGACCATATGTTAGGCCACACAACCATATGTTAGGTCACAAAACAAGTCTTAAGTCAAGAATATTGAAATATTACCAAGTATCTTGCTGATCACAGTGAAACTAGAAATCAACGATAAGCAGAAAACTGGAAAATTCATAAACACAGGGAAACTAAATACTCTACTGAACCACCAGTGGATCAAAGAAGAAATTAAAGTAAAATTTTCTTGAGACAAATGAAAATGAAAACTTACCAGAACTTATGGGATGCAAGAAAAGTGGTTCTAAGAGGGAAGTTCATAGTAATAAATGCCTACATTAAGTAGCAAGAATGATTCCAAAAAATTGACCTAACTCTATGCCTTAAGGAACTAGGGAGAAAACAAACAAACTGAGTCCAAAGTTAGCAGAATGAATGAAATTATAAAGATCAGAACAGAAATTAATGAACTAGAGAACAGAAAAACAATAGAAAAGATTAACCAAACTAAGAGTTGGTTCTTTCAAAAGATAAAGAAAATTGACAAACCCTTAGATAGACTAACCAAGGAAAAAAAGAGAAAGGAACAAAACCAACAAAATTACAAATGAAAAGGGAGACATTACAATGGATACCACAGAAATTCAAAGGATCATAAGAGACTACTATTAAGAACTATATACCAACAAACTGGACAACCTAGAAGAAATGGAAATATTCTGACACATACAACTTACCAAGACTGAATCACGAAGGAGTAGAAAATCTGTAGAGGCCAATTGCTAGCAAGGAGATTATTGGGAGATTTTTGATTACTGATTCAAAGAAAATCCTAGCACCAGATGGCTTCACTGGTGAATTTCATCAAACATTTAAATAAGAATTAACACTCCTTTTCAAACTCTTCCAAAATACTGAAGAGGAAAAAACACTCTCAAACTTATTTTACAAGGGCAGCATTATCTTGAAAAACCAGAAAAGGACACTACTAGGAAAGAAAACTACAGGACAATGTCCATGATGAATATGGATATAAAAATTTCAATAAAATATTAGCAAACCAAATTCAATAGCACATTGAAGAGATCACTCACTATAGCCAAGTGGGAGTTATCCCTGGAATGGAAGGATAGTTCAATATACACAAATCAATGAATGTGATATGGCATAATAATAGAATGAAAGAATCATATGATCATCTCAGTAGACAGAAAAAGCATGAGAAAAATTAACATTCATTCACTATAAAACCTCTTAACAAACTAGGAATAGAAGGAACATATCTCAACATAATAAAGGCCATATATGACAAACTCACAGCTAACATCATACTCAATGGTGAAAGTTTGAAAGCTTTTCCTCTAAAACTGAAGAACAAGAGAACCCACTCACTCCACTCCTATTCAACATACTACTGGAAGTCCTAGCCAGGGCAATCAGGCAAAAAAGAAATAAAAGTCATGAGAATTGAAAAGGAAGAAGTAAAGTTGTCTCTATTTGCAGATGATATAGTTTTATACATAGAATATTCTAAAGACTCAACCAAAATACTTTTAGGTCTAACCAACAGATTTAGTAAAGTTTCAGGATACAAAATTAATATGCAAAAATCAGTAATGTTTCTATACGCTAATAACAAATTTTCTAAAAAAAAATAAGGAAATTGATCCCACTTACATAGCATCAAAAACAATACTTAGACATAAACTTCCCTAAGGAGGTGACAGATCTCTACTCTGAAAACTACAGGACACTGATGAAAGAAATCAAAGCAGACACAAATAATGGAAACATATCCTATGCTCATGGATTGGAAGAATTGATACTGTTAAAATGTCAGTATTATGAAAACCATCTATAGACTCAATGCAACTCTTATCAAGAATCCAATGGCATTTAGTTTTACAGGAGGAGAATAAAAACACCTAAAATTTATATGGAATCACAAAACACCCTGATGACCAAAATTACCTTAAGAAAGGAGAACAAAGCAAATTCATCTGGCATCTTGATTTCAAGCTAACCATATAGCTAGCTATATACTCATCAAAACATTATACTACTGGCATTAAAAAGGACAAATAGACCAATGGAATGCAAAGAGAGCCCAGAAATAAACCCAAGCATATACGGTCAACTAACATTTGACAAGGGAATCAAGAAAACTCAGTAGAGAAAACAGTCTCTTCAAAAACTGGTGCTGGGATAATTGGATATTCACATGTAAAAGAATGAAACTGGATGCATATCTCACACTATTCACAAAATTAAACTCAAAATAGATTAAAGACTTAAATGTAACACATGAAATCATAAAACTCCTAGAAGAAAATATGCAAATAAAGCTCCTTGACATGGATCATGGTAATGATTTTTTGGATAGGACACTTAAAGCACAAGCAACAATATCAAAAATAAACAATTGGGACTACATCAAACTAAAAAGCTTCTGTGTAGCCAAAGAAACCATCAATAAAGTAAAAAGACACCCTACAGAGTGAATGAAAACATTTGGAAACCACATATATGATGAGTTAATATAAAAAAATAAAGAACCTATACAAATCAATAGCAAAAAAAGAAAATATCAAATAACCCAATTAAAAGCTGAGTAAAGAACCTAATAGACATTTCTCCAAAGAAGATATATGAAAGGCAAACAGTTATATGAAAAGAATCTCAACATCACTAGTCATTAGGGAAATGCAAATTAAAACCATAATGAGATATCATCTCATACCTGTTAGAATGGCCACCATAAGAGACGACAAATGCAGGCATGGATATGAAGAAAAAGCAACCCTTGTGCACTGGTGGGATTGTAAATCGGTACAGCTACTACCAAAAACACTATGGAGGATCCTTAAAAAAATTATAAATAGAACTCCCATATGATCCAGTAATTCCATTTCTGGGAACATATCCAAAGGAACCAAAAACAGTAACTTGAAAAGATATCTGCATCCCCATGTTCATAGCAGCATTATTTACAACAGCCAATACATGGAAACAACCTGAGTGTCCATAGATAGATGAATGGATAAAGAAGTTGTGATATATATATATATATATTTTATTCAGCCATAAAATTGAGAAAGCATCATCATTTGTGACAACATGGATGAATCTCAGTGAAGGCATTATACAAACTAAACACATCAGATAGAGGAAGGTAAATATTGTATGATCTTACTGTGTGGAATTAAAAAAACCCAAAACACCAAACTCATAGGAAAATAGATCAAACTTGTGTTTACAGGAGGTGAAGGGTGGTGGGGAGGGGAAATTTAAGGAACTTGGTCAGAAGTTACAAACTTCCAGTTTTAAGGTAAATATGTACTAGGGATGTAATGTACAACATGATGACTACAGGTGACACTGACATATGATACATATACTAAAGGAGTAAATCTTAAGAGTACTTATCACAAGGAGAAATTGTTTTCCTTTTCTTTTTTTTTTATTGTATCTATTTGAGATGATGGATGGTAGCTGAACCTAAGGTGGTAATCATGTCACAATACAGGTAAATCAAACCATCATGCTGTGTGCCTTAAATAATGTATGTCAACTATTTCTCACTAAAACTGGGAAAAAATTCGCAAGCTGAATTCAACAATATATTAAAAGTTATCATATATCAAGGTGACGTGGGATTCATTCCTATGATGCAGGGCTGGTTCAACATCTGCAAATCAATGTCATGCACTACATTAACAAAATGAAGGGTAAAAATCATATTATCACCCCAACAGTTGCAGAGAAAATATTTGACAAAGTCCAACATCCGTTTATGACAAAAACTTTCAACAAAGCAGCTATAGAGGAAACATACCTCAACATAATAAGGGCCATATATCAACATACAAGCCCACAGCTAACATCATACTTGATGGTGAAAAGCTAAAAGCTTTTCCTCTAAGATCAAGAACAAGACAAGGATGCCCACTCTCAACACTTTTATTCAACACAGTATTGGAAGTCCTAGCCATGGCAGTTAGGCAAGAAAAAGAAATAAAGGCATTCAAATTGGAAAAGGAAGAAGTAGAACTGTCACTATTTGCAGATGACATGATATTACACAGAGAAAACCCTTAAGACACCATCTGAAACTGTTACAACTAATAAATGAATTTGTTGTAGGATACAAATCAATACTTAAAAACTTGTTGCATTTCTATACACTAATAATGAAGTGTCAGAAAGAGAAATTTTTAAAATCCCATTTATAATTGCATCAAAAAGAATAAATTACGTAGGAATAAAATTAACCAAGGAGGTGAAACATCTGCACACTGAAACTACAAGACATTAAAGAAAAATACTGAAGAGGACACAAAGAAATGGAAATATATTCTGTGCTCATGGATCGGAAGATAATGTTGTTAAAATGTCCATACTACCCAAAGCAATCTCTATCAAAATTCCAATGGCTTTTATTGTGTAAATGGAACAAACAGTCCCAAAATTTGTATGGAACCACAAAAAACCCTGAATAGCCAAAGAAATCTTAAGAAGAGCAAAGCCAGAGGCATCACACCCCCTGATTTCAAACTCTATTACAAAGCTCTAGTAATTAAAACAGTATGATAGTGGCATAAAAACAATACATAGATCAATGGTAGAGAATAGAGAGCTCAAAAATAAACCCACATATATTACCACAAAGGAGCTAAGAATATACAATGGGGAAAGGACAGTCTCTTCAATAAGAGACAGCCACATGCCAAAGAATGAAACTGGATCACTGTCTTACCCAAACACAAAATTAACTTAAAATGGATTAAAGACTTGAACATAAGATCTGAAATCATAAAACTCCTAGAGGTAAGCTGCTTGGCATCAGTCTTGGCAATGATTTCTTTGAATCTGACAACAAAAGTAAAAGTAACAAAAACAAAAGTAGGGGCATCCCTGGTGGTGCAGGGGCTTCCCTGGTGGCGCAGTGGTTGGGAGTCCGCCTGCCGATGCAGGGGACGCGGGTTCGTGCCCAGGTCTGGGAGGATCCCACATACCGTGGAGCGGCTGGGCCCATGAGCCATGGCCGCTGAGCCTGCACGTCCAGAGCCTGTGTTCTGCCACGGGAGAGCCACAACAGTGAGAGGCCCGCATACCACAAATAAATAAATAAATAAATAAATAATAAAAAAGTAAATCAGTGGGACTACATCAAACTAAAAGACTTCTGCATATCAAAGGAAACCATCAGTAGAAAGGCAACCTACTGATTGGCAGAAAATGTTTACAAACCATCTATCTGGTAAATGGGTTAATATTCAAAATATATGAAGAGTTCATACAACTCAATAGCAAAAATCCAAACCGATTTAAAAGTGTGCAGAAGATCTGAATAGACATTTTTCCGTAATAGACACACTGATGGGCATCAGGTACATGAAAACAGGCTCAACATCACTAATCATCAGGGAAATGCAAATCACAGCCACAATGAGGTATCTCACACGTGTTAGAATGGCTATTAGCAAAAAGACAAGAAATAACAAGTGTTGGTGAGGGTGTGGAGAAAAGGGAACCCTCGTGCACTCTTGCTGGGAACGTAAATTGGGGCAGACAATATGGGAAACGGTATGGAGGTTCCCCCCAAAATTAAGAATAGAACTACCATATGATCCAGCAATTCCACTTCTGGATATTTATCCTAAGAGAATGAAAACACTAATTCAAAAAGTTATATGCATCCCCATGTTCACTGCATCATTATTTACAATAGCCAAGATATGGAAACAACCTAAGTGACCATGGATGTATGAATAGACAAAACATGTGACACACACACACACAAACACACATAATGGTATATTATGGGTAGACCTGGAAGGTATTATGTTAAGTGAAATATGTCAGAGAAAGAAAGAGAAATAATGTATGCTGTCTCTTATACGTGGAATATAAAAACAATCAAGCTCTTAGATAAAGAAGAGATTGGTGGTTGCCAGAAATGGGAAGAGGGAGGTGTACGGTGAGAGAAATAAGTGAAAGTGGTCAAAAAGTTAAAAAAAACAAAAAAGAGATATGGCTTTTCACATATTAGCTTATATAACTTGAAAGTCACGTAAAACATCTATACATGTAGGAAGAATTTTATTTTGCTAGCTGCTATCTCTTCCTTTGCCACATGATATACTTCTAAGTACAACAAATATGAGGCTAATGAATAGTCATAGAATGGCTAAGAAACAGTTCCCATAGCTTCATTACTTTTTTAAAAACTACATTCAAGTGACATAAATAAATTCACATTTTGTGTTTCCAGGTGTCTCATTAATTTTGAAGTGTGTCAGTTTTTTTTTTTTTGTTTTTTTTTTTTTTTTTTGCGGTACGTGGGCCTCTCACTGCTGTGGCCTCTCCCACTGCGGAGCAGAGGCTCCGGACGTGCAGGCTCAGCGGCCATGGCTCACGGGCCCAGCCGCTCCGCGGCATGCGGGACATTCCCGGACAGGGAAATGAACCCGTGCCCCCTGCATCGGCAGGCGGACTCTCAACCACTGCCCACCCGGGAAGCCCTCAGCTTTTGTTTTTAAGACTGTTTGAAAGATTATACCGCCTGGCTTATCATTTTCGTTGCACAATAAATCAAACAAATATGGGATAATATTATAAAACCCTGTACTTTTTTCTTTTTAGAATGAGATGCAGATAAAGTCAAAGTTTGCTGCTTAGAGTCAATATTTATCTTACAATACACAATTCATACTTTTAGATCCAGGAGTTAAACATAAACTGATCATCTTTCTGTATTTTGCATGTAATCCTTTTTACCTTCTAATAACTTATCAATTTGAAGTACAGCTGGACTATTGTAATGACACATTTATGACTGTTAAGAACTCACAAGACGAGATAAGCACCCTGAAGTAATACTGAAAGTTCATAACCCAGACTCCGTGGAAGGGCCCGACATTTTTGCAGAGGAGGAAGCTATGCTGTAGCTTCATGATTAATTGTTAAGTATAAAATTAAATTGTGGAACTGTATTATTTTTCTATTACTGCATAATAAATTGTCATAAACTTAGTGACTTGGAACAGCACAAGATTATTATCTTACGGTTTGTGTAGATCTGAAGTCCAGGTTCAGCTGAACTGGGTTCTCTGCTCAGTGCTTCTCAAGGCTGAAATGAAAGCGTCTCATGGGCTGCCTTGCCTTCTGAAGTTCGGGGTCTTCTTCCACGCTCATTCATGCTGTTGGCTGAATTCAGGTCCTTGCAGTTGGGGCACCGAAGGCCCTGTTCGGGTGGCCGTCAGCCTGGCGTCGGCCTCAGCTCCTAAAGGTCCTACCTTGCTGCCTGGCTCCCTCCTTCTGCCTCAAAGCAGCCTTTCAGGAGAGGCCCACGCCCTTTTAAGGGGAGGCCCGGGTCCTGTTAAGGGCTGACTTGATTAGGTTTGGTCCACCTGGATAATCTCTCTTTTGATTAGCTCAAAAGTCAACAGGTTAGTAATCTAATCAGAGGAGTGATTCTCCATTTTAGGCACCTGCTGGGAATGCACTCAAGAGGGAGATATACAGAGTTTGTACACTAGGGGGCGGTAATCTTGGGAGCCACCTTAGAATTCTGTCTTCCACGTTGGTCCATGACGTTGACGGCCAAATTAACTATCGCAGGTCAGAAAATCTAGTGAGACACTAGTGAAGAAAAGATCAAAAGACCTTCCCTAGCTAAGATATGCATGTCCCATTGTTCCATCAGTTGAGTCTTGCACCACTTGCACTCACAATGACCGTTTCTTGGTGTGCACTGATCTTGCTAAGGATCTATGCAATCCTTTCTAATATTTTCTACTTATTCTTTTCTGTTCCATTTCATAACTTTTAAAAAAATTTATGACTCACAAAATGAATTGCAAAAATTGATTTCATGATGCATGATTGGAAAAACAGTGTTAAGGGACATATTTTATTTTAATTAGTAATCTGGAAACATTTTTATTTATAGAAAGAAACACTCAAATATATTTACAAAAAACTTATTATTTCTGAATACTGTAAGTTACTATAGACTAAATTATAGATGGGTCAACAAATGCGTAATCTTCAAAAGCTGACTAAAAATTATTACAAGACAATTAGCAATACCACCGCAGTCCACAGGAGGGCAGCATCTGTTCTAGGCATATTTTAGGCTTAACTTAAATGTGCTCAGTTTTCTATGAATAGGAATTCTAAGTGAATTACTTATAGTGTACTAGTGTAAGCAAAAAGTGGTTTATGCTTGGCTCTAGAGAATCAGTCCTGTCGAAACCAAAAGAGCTACAATTTATTTATTTATTTAGGTCTGATCCAAAAGAATCCGTTGAATTCTCTTTCCCCTTGCGTTTCTCTTACTCCATTTTCTTTTTCCCTACTTCTTCTCTTTTGTCCTGTCTCTGGCCCATGTTCTTGCACAGGTGGTCCATGTAAAACCCAATTACCATGGGGCCCTGAGGAAATGGACTAATAAACTTTTGATGCCGACTCAGATTCTTTGTAAAGTCCCTTTCTTAGTTTCCACGCTGAACTTGACCTCCACCACCTGGCCTGCTACCTGTGCTAAGCAGTGGATCTTGTTGCATCACTTGTGTGGACCAATAGTACTCTCTTAACTAGTGTGAGAGGGGAGTCCCGCCTGGAGATGAGTCAGCACATCTAATAAACGTTCTTAGACGGTTAGGCCTTTTAGACTTAAATGTAATGTTGAACATTGAAGGAAACGTACTATTTCTCTTGCCTCTACTTTGGACCCACTACGATCTCACCTTAATATTGTGGTCTGATTTGACAGTACCCTGTGACTCAATCACTAGGAAATAGGCAGGAGGGCCCCGACATCCTAGCTAAGTATGGAACAAATCCCTGCCTTTTGTTTCACTTAGGCTTACATTGTCACAGGTGATAACACTGGCCCTAGTGTGTACTTGTTCCAGATGATTCTATTTTGGGAGAGGTTGGGTTAACCAGATCGTGTTTCCACATTTTTAAAGGGCCTGAAGGGCATCGCGTGCAACTACCTTTGTGGATTTCATCTCTCTTCCTCTTACCAGTGTGTCATGTGGAGAGTTGTTGCACTTGCCCTGCTTTCTCTTGCCTTTGAGCCTCTGCCTCTGTTGCTGCTCTGCTGAAACTCATGTTCCTACAGCCCTCTCCTTGTCTCCATGCCCTGCTTCAGGAGTCAACTGAAAGCACTTCTGGGAAGGGCGGTCTGTGGCTGGTGTGGCTCACAGCCCCTCATCCGCCGGCATCATAGGTGCCTGTTGACTTCTTGGTCTCTCTCAACAGACAGTAGCCCCCAAGACCAAGGCTGTGCCCACTTCCTAGACCTGTGGTGGGCCAGGCACCTAGTAGGTGCACAAGAAAACTTTTTGTATGAACAAAGTCAAAAATAACTGCTGATGCTCTTGTTGACTTTGAGTTGATAGACAAGGTACTTGACAGACAGGCTGTTGGTAGTCAAGATCCTGTAGGTAGAAAGGGCCAGTATGGCAGGGGTCTGGGGGATTAGATGTGTTTGGAGGGAAGCAACATCCAAGGTACGATGAGGTGAGGTCAAGAAGCTGTGGGGATGGGAAAGTTGAGCTAATGGTGGACACATCAAGAGTCTGAAGAGGTCTGGGGGGACTGGTTGCACATGCAGCTGGCTGCTTTGGTTCTGGGAGGGACAGGCATCAAGCCTTCAGCTTGGGGGCCTTTTTCCGGTTGCCCAAACACCAGGCAGCACAGGAGGCCTGCTGGCTGCTTGGGGGCTGGGAGGAAGTGCCCCCCGAGAAGGGCAACACTGGAAGAGCACCACGCTCTGCATTGTGGGTGCTTGACCTGGACCCCGAGCGGCATATGGAGAGGAGGAACCTGATGTTCCGGAGCAGAGGGGGAGTAACACACTGCCTGGTGGAAAATCCCCCAAACTACAAGGTTGCTGGAGCTATGCATTTCTGATTCTGGTTTTACTCCAGAATGCAGGCTCCTTTTCTTACTCTTTAAAAACCTCATTATAAAACTCCAAATCCCTCAAAAAAAAAACAACAACAACAACAACACCTCACTGTAATTCTTTAGCATTGCAACCCTCTTGTCACACACACTCTCCCAGGTCCTAGAACCTAAAAAGGTAATACCAACACTCATCCCCTCAGAGGCTCAGGGACCAGTTTCCAGGAACAGCCCAGCCACTCTGAGCTCATTTTCTCCTCTTTCCCAGAAGTGAGCTTGGCCAATAGGGTTGCTGTGGCCCAGAGTGTCCGAGCAACCCCAGTGGTAAGACCGTCTTTTTAGTGCTTGAAATGGAAGTAGGCATTTGTTTGAAGGAGAGCAGTCAGGACACTCATGTGAGGAACATAGAATGGTGGATGTTTCCATAGTTAGGGAATTCCAGAATCAAACGTTTTAAACCACAGTTTGAAGATACCTTGGAAAAAACTCTCTTATTATTAAACCCCAGAAACGAGCCATATTCTGGAAATTGAAGAGTTTCTCTGAATGCAGATCTTATCTCTTTGGTTATGGAAAAGCAAACCCTTAGAAAATAACAACCCTCAGAAAGTTAATAAATAAATGCTTGGTTGCTTTGCTGCTATCACAGATGATACTTCAGTTGCTGTCAGCAAACTTAGCTTTTCTTGATTCAGACTAAGTGTTTGGGAAGGCACAGAAGGTTGGTTGTTACCGACGTATATGAAAACATTAGGGAGAGGGGTGAGTTGAACATTTCTCCTTTAAGTTTAGTTCCTTTATTATTTTCCTTTTCATAACTATACCTAAAAGGAGGCATTAAGATAACTGAAAAGTAAGGCTTATGTATGATGTATTAAAAAGATCCAAGTATAAGAACACTCACTGAGGTATTTTTTATAATAATGAAAGATAGGAAATAATCTAGATGAGCGTCAGTAGGAATGTGGGTTACAAAAAACCATGGGACAGTGGAGGGCTCTGTGGTGGTTAAACTGAATGGCCTACAGTATATAGAATAGCATGGAAAAATCTTGAAAATGTAGTATCTTTTCAGCTATATTGAAATATGATCGACATAGAATGAAAACATGATTTTGAATAAAGAAAGCAAGTGGCAAAGGATTTGTGCAAAATGATAGCAGTTATGTAAATTAATTTGAAACAAAGTGATAAACTGTATCATTTGTATATGTTTATAACAAAACTTGAAAATACTTACGAGGAAGGATAAATCCCTAATTCAGGATACTGATTGATGTTCCAGGGTCTAGGAGGGGAAGGAGATGGGGGATTGGGATTGTAGCTAAAACTATAAATGTCATATTTTTTTAAAATAAAATTCTGAAGCCAAAATGGCAAAATGTTAAAATGTATTAAATTGGGGGGCTAGATACACAGATGTCTATCGTATTATATTTTGTTCCTTTTGGTGATTTTGAAATACAAACATAAAATTAAGGAGACCCATGAATATAAGCATCTAAAAAGTAAGCCTCAGATAAGAATTATTGTTAAAAGACTCAGTTTATCCATTCTTAGCCTTCTCAGACAGAAACCCCATTTCATTAAATTGTGCCTAGGTGATGCTGTGCCTCTCTGAAATCACTGGGGGAAAGGGGAGGCTTCAAGAGGGAGTGGAAATGCAAACCAAAACTCATCTTCAGCGGCCAGGAGGTTTTTATTTTCTCCCAAACGGGGACTCTTTGAAGGGAAGGATAATCTTTGATCTTCCTGTACCAATCCAGCATATCCAGCCAAGTGCTAGGGACACAAAGGCAGCTCAAAATATCAATAACAGAACTTTTGGTTGTCTTCCTGAACAGCTCAAAGCAGGTTCACACGGATTCCCTTATGTCGCCCCGCTGGGGTCCTGGGAATCTGATTCAGATCACATTACCAGCGCCACTCTGCCTAATCACAGCCGGCTTGTCCTGTTCAATATGGAACCAGAAGGGCTTTGTTCTAAGAAAGATGACCTGGGAAATCCTGCTGAGATAAGTTGGTCTGGATTGCATTTGGCTCATCTCATTACTGGATTGATAAACGTCCAGAACAATGACTGTGTGTTTCTCTGTTGGATTTTATTGAAAGGAACTTGCATTCAATACTTCTGACTGTGACAGAGCCATAGCATATTTTCTCTCAGTGCCTGCCTTACAATTTCTGAGGGTTTTCATGGTTTCTATCTATAAAGCAGCATTTTGAAAATTCTCTGCATGAAAGATGTAGTGAGAGTTGCATCAAGGTGATTCAGGAAAATGAGACATATGTGCTCATTGGGTCCAAGTTTGTCACTCTCTCTAGGCAAGAAAAGGCAAGGATGCATGCTTAGCAAAGCCCCATCAGAGCTGAGTATTTATATCACAGGTTAGCTATTAAAGCAGACAGCCAGAGAGGACCAGCACGCTGTGTGTTTGTTACTCTGGGGAGATCTTTCTGCCATTAACATCTTAATTTCTGCTAACTATCTTTTGATTCACAGCAAATGGTTTGATTGCTTCCAAAGGATTAAGAAAAAACCCTGGACATTATAATGAAAGTTTGATAGCTTCTTTAGGCTGGTGAGTGGTGGTCAAATGGATGTGGATTACACTCCAGGTCCAGCTGCCTCACCAAGAAAAATGATTCTACAGAATGCAGAGAAATTAAAGACATCAGCCAATCTCTTTGTTGATGGTAGGTAGCAAATTATGATGTAGGGAATGATCTCTGTGGGGCTAAGGAGGCAGAAGTAAAGAGTGGAATCCCAGAGCCCTTCTAGTGGAAGCATGGCTGCATGGTGTCTACTCAAAGGGGTGGAGTCAGGTAGCAGGTTGGGTCTTGATGGGAAGGAAGAAGAGAGATGATTTGGAGGAGGAAGATGGGAAAACTCTACTGCTGCTCATGGCTACAGACGTGACATGTCAACTAGATTCGACTTTCGATTTTGGAGGAAAGGGAAGAGAAAGAGATTCAGTTTTTGAGCTCTTACTGTGTTCTAGGAACTTCACTGAACACTTGAAAATGAATTTTAAATCCACTTGTCAAACTCGTAATTGTATATTATTATGTTAATCTTTTTAGAGGAGAAAACTAAGCTTAGAGAGATTTATTTCCCCATGGTCACATCTAGTAAATGGGGGAGGTGGAATTTAAATCTAGGTTTGTACTTGACTTCAAAGCCACGTTTATTCTACTTACTATTCACTGTTTGGACCATGAAATGGATCGTAACGCAAATGAGGGCATCCGCGTGCACAAACACAACACACACATTCACTCACTCACATGCTCTCGTTGTGTTTACAGAGAGGACAGTGTAGTGCGTGCCCCGCAGCGGGTACCCAGGCTGATCAATTGCAAGTATGGGAAGAAAATATTAGAACTTTCATTTACATTTTCATCTCAGCTTTTAAAAATTACTACTTTGTGTACATGTTATAAATACTGTATTATGTACATTGTTTTTACATATATAATACATGTATGTATGTATATATATATGTGTGTGTGTGTTTGTATATATACATAAGATGTGTGATCAGAAATGTTTGGCGAGTGATGATATAGACCAGTGGTTGGAAATTACAGCTCGTGGACCAAATCCAACCCATCACCTGATTTTGTAAATAAAGTTTTAATGGATCACAGCCATGCTCACTTGTTTACATATTGTCTGTAGCTGAGTCAAGTAGCTGTGACAGAGACCACACAGCCCACAAAGCCTAAAATGTTTCCCAGGTGGCCTTTTACAGAAAACATTTGCTGTCCCCAGACTTATACCATGAAGTAGAAGTAGACAATAGGAGGTTCGAAGCAAAAGCTTTGCCCTCAAACGTAAATTGATTTTTCATCACAGTTCTGCCTAGAAGCTTAGTAGAGCCTAAAAGAAGTGGATAAAACCTAATGTTTCATCTCAATGATCATAAGTCAACTTTTTAGTTAGTACTCGATATCTCCTGACCTAAAACCCTGCATCTTATCAACCTGTTCTGTGCAAAATAGGATACGATGAACAGGCAAAAGTGTTGACACAGGGACATGTACAATAATGAACAAAAAATGGATAATTTCTATAAAAGCCAGCATTAATCTACCTGCCGGTGGGCTCCCTGGCATTCATCCGCTCACCTTCCTCAGCTGCAGAAGCTGCAAATTTTCAGCTGTCAGCTCAGTATTGCTTGGCACTTGGTCAATGTTGACCAACTTGGCCTCAACCCCACGAGCAGGCTGTTTCTGGAGTAGTTCTAGGATTTGCTCTGCCTGGGGCTCAGCTTTGCTCTCTACGGTCCCATTGGGATAAAGCCCCAACGATGATCTACTGAGTTAGGGTTGCAACTACGTTTTAACCCCTACCTGTCCTTATACCTGCAAAAATGGTTTTCCCCTGGGCTTCCCTGGTGGCGCAGTGGTTGAGGGTCCGCCTGCCGGTGCGGGGGACGTGGGTTCGTGCCCCGGTCTGGGGGGATCCTGCATGCTGCGGAGCGGCTGGGCCCGTGAGCCATGGCCGCTGAGCCTGCACGTCCGGAGCCTGTGCTCCACAACGGGAGAGGCCATGACAGTGAGAGGCCCGCGTACCGCAAAATTAAAAAAAAAAAAAATGGTTTTCCCACTTCCTCACTCAAAGCTCTCCAGGATCCTGATTCTGCCACATGGGGATCTGAACCAGTGCCCTACTTAACTCACAGGCTCAGACCTCTCAGCAATTAAAGAGCCTGGATCACAACCACATCTCCACTTGAACTCAGACACTGTGCTTTGGGCTGCTGGCCATTCTTAGCCTCAGAGCTAGGCTGGCCTCTCTGGCACATTCCATGCAGATCCGTGCTTGTTGCCTTTCTCTGACAGCCCATTTTGAAGCCCGAGCGTGCTTTGCAAGTAAGAACATAAGGATTTTGTCTGCAGTCTTCCCAAGCAGTAAAATCCGAGCTTCAAATATTTGAAATCAACGGGGTAACAGAACAAAGTCATTTATGAGATAAATCACTCACAACTGAGCTATTTCTCAAGTGATTAAGCATCTTGCCTGTAAGCCCAGTTCTTCATGTTGAGCTCCTAATAGAGTTTTCAACCCCTTTCAGGTCAGAAGCGTCGGTGAGAAGTCGGAACCCTCCAACGGACAGTGATCGGAGATTAATAATTCCCTCCAGCTGTGACTCCTATGCTCAGTGGAGATCGTGGCTCACAGCGCCACTCCGGGCCTCACAGGCTCTCCTCAGGGTCCCTGGTCCCCAAATAGGGGAATGTCCACTTGCCTTGCTGAGCCAATTCAGCGAAACTTAGCACTGATGCCCGACTGCTACGTGATGTTCCATGGTGGTGGGCTGACCCAGCAGCCATTACCTAGTCATTAAGGATGCTCACAGATTGCTACCTTGCTTTTTGTTTGGACAACCTTGAGGGAAAACTACTGTTCCTTTGGGATCTGGTCCTTTATAATTTTTGTAACGATTCACCACATCATGGAGAATGCCTTCAAGAAGATGGCTGGTTTTGTACCTGGTCTTACTCTTTGTACTCTCATCCCTCTAGCCAGACAGATACTTCAGTGCATAAATCAGATTAGATTTCTTCCTTGATTCAAATCTCTCATGGTTTCCCAGAGCAATAATTACGGCTCATTAGGCCCTGCACATCTTCACCCTCCTCATGCTTTCGTCATGTCCAACTTTTACGCTCATTTCCACCTCAGGGCCTTTGTGATTGCTGATTCCTCTGCCTGGAATGCTCTTCGCCAAGATCTTTGTGTGGCTGACTCCATCTTATCAGCCATGTCTCAGCACAAATGTCACCTCCTTAGGGAAGTCCTCCCTGACCATCCTAGCAACATAGATACCCTCCTGGTCCACTCACTTTCTCTCCCTGTCACCCTATTTTACTGTATTCATAGCACTTCTCACTCTTTGGATTTATGTTGTATTGTTTATGTCATTTTGCTTGCGGGTTTGTTTATCATTCATTTATTCATCCATGTCTACATGCAACAAGAGTAAGTTCCATGCGGGCAGAACTTCATTTGTCCGGTTGACTACTTTATATTCAGAGAATAGTAGTATGCTCTCAGTAAATAGTTTTGGACAAAGGATTGAAGGAACAAATGAGGTAATGAGGTAGTTTTCTCCACTTCTTCTTGTATCACTCATCTTCTTCCAGGAAGTATTTCATTTCCATGAGATTGTTATGCACATCCTCTCAACCAGGCCCCATATTTCACATATACCTTCCAGAAAACCCCTAAGTCGACTTTAAAGTCAAGATCTACCTCATCCCTGTAGACAAACAGGAAACTCAACTGAACAGCTCTATCATCTAAAGTGCTAATAAAATAGCTCCTCTAATTTCCATACCATTAAGCTTGCCCACAATTATTTTATTTATTTTTTTAAAGTTTTTTTTTTTCTTTTTCTTTTTTTTTTGTGGTACGCGGGCTTCTCACTGTTGTGGCCTCTCCCGTTGCGGAGCACAGGCTCCGGATGCGCAGGCTCAGCGGCCATGGCTCACGGGCACAGCCGCTCCGTGGCACGTGGGATCTTCCCAGACCAGGGCACGAACCCGTGTCCCCTGCATCGGCAGGCGGACTCTCAACCACTGCGCCACCAGGGAAGCCCCTTGCCCACAATTATTAACAAGAAGGCCCCCAAACTGCCTCTGCTAAATGCTTACATATTCTCACAATTTATCAAATTAAATAACGGAAGTTGAGCAGGCTGTGGAAAGTTTAAAATATTGTGCCAATTAAGATTACATGTGCATTTCAGAGACATCTTGTCTTATTGATTTTGCGAAATGTGCTATCTTAAAAGAGACTAGATACAAAAATGGTAGCCAATAGCAATTTCTCAGATGTGTTTAAACCACACATTTTTAACCGATTTCATGCAGCTGTTTCAGCAAGGGTCTGATCAGAGAAGCAGAACCACACTGAGTGATAAAAAAGATTTATTATAGAGATCAGACTTTATGCAATTATGGGAGCTTGTTAAGTCATTATGTAAATATGCTGCCTTTGTGGCTAGCGCTGGGCCTAGGTCAGCTGGGAGAAGCTGGAGGGAAGAAGGAGGTGAAGTCTGGGAGGTCAAGGACAAAGTGAAACCCGCTAAGATGAGCTAGGCCTCGTGTCGGTCTCTCATTGGAACTCATGGTGGTCTCTGACTGCTTCCATGCTTCCTACTTTGATGGCGTGGGTAATTGCAAAATTATTGATGCTCTTTGCCATGGAGAAGCTGAAGGTGGAGATCCGGGAGGAGCTGAAAGAACTGAGGCCTGGATGTTGCCCTGCACCTCCAAGGTGACCCAGCAGATCTGTGACAATGCACACGACGCAAGCCACAATAGTGCTTGACTCTCAGCCGATCTTCCCAGGGTAAACATGGCTGTTGCTTCCCTTCCACCTTCTAAATCTCAAATATATTGCTCTTTCAGCTAATTCCAATTCAAATCGTTCAAGGAAACATGTTTCTGGCTCAGCTGATCTCACACAACACCAAGCCACTGTAGTAAGTAGCAGATTTTACAAAACCTTACAATCCATACAGTCATAAATGCATATTTCTTTGAAGCTCATTGATCCCAGATAAACCTGGGCACCAGTTTAGACTTCACCTCGAACCAGCATGTCACCTTTAGGAAGTCACTTAAACACCCTGGCCTTAAGATACTGCACTGGCTAATTAAGGGCATTTTGATGATATCTCTAAATGGCTTTCCAACTCCATTCTGTCCTGACTCTAAGATCTACCTTCTTATTATTTCTTTAATTTAAAAGAACTGAGTATAGAAAACTCAACCAATAAACATGATCTTTGATCAATGTGCAAACCTGTATTCTAAATCTATAAAGTTCTATAATACTTATTTTTTAGAGATACATACTGAACTCTTTATGGACGAAATGACATGATGTGGGGGATTTGCTTCAAAATAATAGGGGAAAGAAGGAAGTGCCAGGGAAGAAAGCGAGTAAACATGAAACACAATAGGCCATAAATTAATAATTGCTGAAGTTCATAATTGGTGAATGTGGGTAATGGGTTCATTACACTATTCTGTCTACTTTTGTATGTGTTTGAAATTCTCCATAGTAAAGTGTTTATTAAAAAAATTGCTTGCAGGCTTCCCTGGTGGTGCAGTGGTTAAGAATCTGCCTGCCAATGCAGGGGACACGGGTTTGAGCCCTGGTCCAGGAAGATCCCACATGCCGCGGAGCAACTAAGCCCGTGCGCCACAACTACTAAGCCTGCGCTCTGGAGCCCGCGAGCCACAACAACTGAGGCCCGCATGCCTAGAGCCCTGCTCCGCAACAAGAGAAGACACTGCAATGAGAAGCCCGTGCACCACAACGAAGAGTAGCCCCCTCTCGCCACAACTAGAGGGAGTCCATGTGCAGCAACGAAGACCGAATGCAGCCAAAAATAAATAAATAAATTTATTTTAAAAAAGAAAAAAAATTGCTTGCTAAAGAGTTTTGATTGTTGCATTTTGTTTTTTCTCATTTTATTGTTTAAGAAAAATGAGGTGTAATTGTTCCCTTATAAGATCCCCAGGGAGACAGAGCCCTCTGCCCATATGATAATTTATATCTACTGGTCCTTACAAATTATTCTCCACTCTCCCACCCCGCCAATGACCAGGTTGCAAGCCCAGACCTGGGAATTTTTGTTCACACACAACAAAACATTAAAGTATTCAATATGCAAAATGTAGTACAATCCCCTGTTTTCAGTGAGGTGATTCACCCTCAGCCTCCCCCAGCCCCACTCCTGGCAGAGCCTTTCTGGTCCAGCTTCACAGAGAATAAGTCTCCTGTCTTATGTCTGTGTTGGAGGATATGGTCACCCGGCTGTGAGAGTCAGGGACTGGATTTGGAAATCAGTTTCTTATAAAGACTCGAATAAGTCCTGTTGGATCAGCCCCCTCTCACATCCCATCATCACCAGCTGGGATCTGAGGTGGGACTTGACTTCAGACAGATAAAACCCTTTTCTGGGCTCCATTAAATCAATTGTAACTAGTCCTTGGAATTTCCATCTTCCAAAATGTTATTGACATATATTGTCTCCTATAATCCCATCTATAATTCTTTTTGTTTTTATTAATTTTTATCATTTTTATCCTTCATTCTAAATTTTGGGGCTTAGTGGGAGCTAGAGATAAACACATTTGTTTAATCCAATCCCTTTAGAGGGAAATCCCTGCTTGAGCATGTCCGCCCCAAACATTGTTTCCTTTTGTTTTCATAGGACTCATTTCAGGTGTCTTGTGTGGATCTATCCTTCTTCCTCATATATTAACCATGCCCGCCTGGACTTGCAGTATCTGTCAGGCTCACCTGCTGAAGCAGATTCCTACTTTTAGAATCTTTTGATCAGTACTGTCTCTCCTGACACGAGAAATGCTTCATTGGATAGAATTATTATTCTAGCTTAACCAAATCACTCAGAGTGATCGTTACCATCAAAAGCATTGTGAGACACATGGAAGAGTACACTTACCTGTGTTTAAAAGCAAAAGCCGCGGCTTCCCTGGTGGCGCAGTGGTTGAGAGTCCGCCTGCCGAGGCAGGGGACACGGATTCATGCCCCGGTCCGGGAGGATCCCACATGCTGTGGAGCAGCTGGGCCCGTGAGCCATGGCCACTGAGCCTGCGCGTCCGGAGCCTGTGCTCCGCAACAAGAGAGGCCACAACAGTGAGAGGCCCGCGTACCACAAAAAAAAAAAAAAAGCAGAAGCCAGGCGAATTCTACCTTCTGGAAATTTAGTGTCAAATCCTGCTTGAAAACAGCAGCTCTGGGAGTTCAGCTGTGTACATTTGCAGGTCCAGTAAAAGCAGGTTGTCTTTTTCTTACAGAGATCAAAAGTTCCTTCAGGTCATTTTTTTCATAGGATGTAAAGCATCTTTGGAGTGAGTGACAAGCTTCCAGAGGTGATGATGATAACTCCCTTCTGTCCACCTTGCAGAGCTGGTGGAGAAGGAAGCCAAAGGAAAAGCCAGGGCATTGGAAGAGACCCTGGGAAGTCTTGCCAGACACAGTGGACTGGCGTTCCCTTTCCTATCTCCCACCTTCACCTAGGTCACAAATCTCCCACCACCATCTCAATTTTGTTGAGTTCCAAAAGGAATTATGATCCAGTGCCAATTTGTAAAGCTGCACTTGGAATGTGTACTTTGATTTAGACAGTACTCTTTCCTGTAGAGAGTGGTCTTGACACAGCAATTAAGGTCAAATACTTAAATGAAGATAACCCCAAATTCTATGAACCCTGGTTTTGGCTTGTTTACTTCTTGCTGCAAGATCAGAGATAAGCCCTCTGATAATAGCATTTATTATTTTTCTCCGCTTTCTTTTGCTTCTGCCTCCTCTGCTTCTCCTCTTCAATTATTATTATTTAACATTCATTGAGTTCCTGATATTAGCAATTTTTAAAAAAGTGGTAAGACATAGTTCCTGTCTTCAAGGAGCTTACTGTCAATACGATAACATTGAATTGGTATTGAGATTGGTATTGAGTGAAGAAGAGGAGATAATATTCCAGAAAAAACAGATTTTCATTTTCCATTTTCCTCTTTCTTTAAATGCATTCTCCATTCTCTGCTCCACTTTGTGTCTGTGTAAACACATTGTCACCAATTACGTGCAAGCCTTCCAATTTCGTTTTTCATAACTCACATACCACCCGTATTTGCCCAACTCCCTTGTTTTTTCACAGAAGGATGTGTCATCTTTGGTTTGGGTTTGTTAGCCCTTAATGAGGAAGTCTGCCTCAAACCCACCCATCCTTTTTGTGTGGGGCTGTTACTCTTCCTTTCTCCTGAAATAAAACTGACTGCAAATGGACTTCTCATCTGTTTTATATTTCTGTGTGCACAACTCATGGGGTTAGAACTGGTTTCTTCCATTATCTTAATTGAATCCATCTTCTACATGTAAACATTTTACAAGGAAATGTGGATTGTGCAAGGGTAGGCTAGGACCCTAAGTTTGAGGCTTCTTTTTATTACTAATTGGCTGCATATCCCCTGCTATTCAGCCACACTTTTGCCTTAGTTTCCCAATCCTGAGAATTCCCTTTAGAGTAATGGCTCTGTTTACTTCATACACGTTGGAGATAAGAAAAGGGCTACATAAATATTGGCAGAGAATGTTGCTCTTTCTGTTTAAACCACTCTTGAGATTGTAGAATATCACAAAATATGGCTCCCCGTTGCCACGATACAGAGCTAGGATGTGTAATGTTTTATATTTCCTCTGTGTAGTTCAAAGTTTGTTTTGAATTTATTAATCAGCTGCATGCCTCCATTCTTATTCTGCGGGAAGTTATATTGTTCTTATGAGATAAAATAAGTTTAAATGAGTCCAGCTTGTGAAGATAACTTATTTTTTGGCCTTATAATTCCTTGTTTTGGTTTTTTCCACACTATGCCTTTGCTTCTATAACCATATGTTATTTTTACTTGCTCGAGGTGAAAGTAACTTTAAAAAGTCTGACAGTGAGATTAAATTTTCTCCTTGTTCAAGCAGACAATAAAAACGATCTAGGTCCATAAGGTTGCAGGGGATAAAAATGAGTGATAACTCTTCTTCCTCTATATTAAGATATTTTTCTTTTAAATCTACATACTTCATAGCTGGAGTTGTTTCTGCTCTTATTGCACCTTAATAGGAAAATCTGTTCCCATAAAATAAACAGCAGTTCCATTGCCCATGGATTCTCTTTTTTTTTTTTTTTTTTTTTGCGGTACGCGGGCCTCTCACTGCTATGGCCTCTCCCGTTGCGGAGCACAGGCTCCGGACGCGCAGGCCCAGCGGCCATGGCTCTCGGGCCCAGGCGCTCCACAGCATGTGGGATCTTCCTGGACCGGGGCACAAACCCGTGTCCTGTATCGGCAGGCGGACTCTCAACCACTGCGCCACCAGGGAAGCCCCCCATGGATTCTTTATATTACAAAATTGAAGATTACTATAATGCCTTGAGAATATTATTCAATTTACCAACATCTGATTTGCACACAAATTTTCCAAAAAATGCATGAAATCATGCATGTCATTCTCCACAAGGCAGTCAGTCATCTTTTAAAACATTATTTAAGTCAGGGGTCCCCAATCCCCAGGCTGCAGACCGATATCGGTCTGCAGCATGATAGGAGCCGGGCTGGACAGCAGGAGGTGAGCGGTGGGTGAGCGAGTGAAGCTTCATCTGCCCTCGCTTGCATTACCGCCTGAACCGTCATATCCCACCCCTCACCCCGGTCCGTGGAAAAATTGTCTTCCACGAAACCAGTCCCTGGTGCCAAAATGTTGGGGACTGTTGATTTAAGTGATGTCTTGTGTCTCCTTAAGGTCTTATGCAGGTTTTCTGTTGTATTTATAATAGAATCCAAACTACTCCCTGTGGCCTTTGAGGCCCAATGTCACTTGACCCAGGCCTCCTCTGCACGTTTTCTCTCACCAAGTTTCTTCTGCTTACTATATTCCCTGACACTAACTGACTGATTCATTTATTCATTTGACAAATATTTTTTGAGGACCTCGTACGTGTTCGGCACTGTTCTATACATTATAAGCACCACTTAGAACAAATGCAGCAAAGTTTTTCCCCAAATGGAAATGATAACTTGGGGAGGGGATCAGATAATAAACAAAGCAAAGTGTGTTAGGAATACATCCAGTGAAACCAAATACAGTGTGCACTGCAGGACAGAGACGGAGGAAGACATCTTTGGTTTGGGTGATTAGGGAGACCTTTTTAAGGTGATAACATTTTAGAAAAGAAGTGGATGGAATGAGAGGATGAATCACGAGATTTGGTGAAAGAGCATTGTAGGCAGAGGGAATAGCAAATGCAAAGGCCCTGAGGTAGAAATGAATTTGTTTGATGGACAGGGGGAAGGGGGTGGAAAAGAATGAGAGAGGGAAGAATGGACGGTGAGATCATAGCAATAGGCAGGATCAGATCTTGTAGACAAAGAGTCAGATTTTATTCTGAGTGTGTTGGGAATAGATTCTGAAAGTGTAAGAGAGGAAGCTGGGGGTGGGTGTGGGGGTTGTTGCAGTTGTATGGGTGAGAGATGATGGTAACTGGGATTAGGAAAATGGCAGTAAATTCTGGAGAACTGTTTGGATTCTAGAATTGTTTTCCTGAGATTTATTTTTTTATTTTATTAGTTTTTTCATTGAGGTACAGTTGACAAAATTGTAAGATATTTAAAGTGTACAATATGATGATTTGATATATGTATACATTGTGAAAAGATCCCCCTCAAAGAGTTAATTAACACATCCATCAATTCACATATTTACTGGATTTTGTTTGTTTGTTTTGTTTTGGGTGAGAACATTTAAGCTTTACTCTCTTAGCAATTTCAGAGTTTTTTTTTTAAGGTTATATCAAAAGTGTTACTATTGTATTCAATATGCTGTGTAAGAGGCCAAAGAACTTAGGGATAACTCCTGAATTTTTAGCTGAAGCAACTGGATAAGTGATGGTTCCATTTACTAAAATTGGAAAGATTGAGAAAGGATGATGATTTGAGGGGAAAGCAAGGGTTTTGTTTTGGGTATGTGCAGTTAGAGCTGCCTGTTAGACATTCACTGGAAGATGTCTTGGCAATTCAAAATGGAAATCTGAAGCTTATGGCAGAGTTAGTGGCTGGGGTCTCTAGATGGTATTTTCAGCTGGGGCAGCAGATAAAATAAATGAGGGAGTTGATGTGGATAAAGAAGAGGGAAGAAGAGGAGAAACTGCCTGCACGAGAGACTGCAGAGGACCATTAGCTGAGGCAGAAGGAAAGCTGGACTCTGCAATCTTCTGAAAACCAAGTTACTAGAACTTTCGAATGGAGGAAATAATCCACGGTGTCAAATGCTATCATCCATGTCCTGTGAAGTGAGGGCTGTCTTGCCAACTGGATTTGGCAAGACGGAACCACTGATCACCTCGACAAGAGTGACGGAAGTGTAGCAGTGGGGTTGGATTGAGCAAATCGATATTAGCAATTTAGCAGCTGGCTAAGAAATAAATTGAATGCAAAAACAAAACAATATTCTTTTTGTTTAGTAACACACTAATGTTAAGATTAAAATAGCTGAGGTTGCCAGAGTTCAAGGTCTTTGTTAAGTTGCATGAAAATTCCAGTTCATGAAAGAAATGAGGAGTTGTGTTCTTGGGATACAGATGCTCAGGCTCACAGGCAGTGTGCGATAAAAGACCATACACAATTTCCAGGGCCTCGTGGTCCAAGTTCAGATCCTTGCTCTTCCAGCGGTGTGACCTTTACTCAGTCAATCTCTCTCTTTAAAAAAAAATTTTTTTTTTAAATTTTTGGCTGCATCAGGTCTTAGTTGCGGCATGCAAGATCTTCATTGCGGTATGCGGGATCTTTTTGTTGCGGTGCACGAGCTCTTCGTTGCAGCGTGCAGGCTCTTTATTGCAGTGCTTGGGCTTCTCTCTACTTGTGGCATGTGGGTTTTCTCTCTCAGGCTGAGGTGCGCTAGCTCAGTAGTTGTGGCACGCGGTCTTAGTTGCTCAGTGGCGTGTGGGATCTTAGTTCCCTGACCAAGGATCGAACCCACGTCTCCTGCATTGGAAGGTGGATTCTTCACCACTGGACCACCAGGGAAGTCCTCCGTCAATCTCTTGAGTTCTGATTTCTTTGTGTAAAGTAGGAGTAATACCGACAATGTCAAGAAATTGCTACTAGAATTTACTGGAATAACATATGTGAAGGGACTAGTAGCACAGTTCCTTAGTTTCCTTCTCTAAGGAGTTATGGAAAAGTCACATGAACCTTCCATCTGTGTATTGTATGCTGAAGCTTATGCCAAAAAGAGGGGCTTTTATTTCCTTGGATTTCTCTTATTCTGGAGAAATAAAAGTAGTTCAATTAAAAAATGTCAGCTTCAGCTTCATCCAAGTGTCAGTAAACTTCATAGTCGCCATGCTTAGAACTCTTTCCCCCAAAGAAGCTATTCTATTCTCTTTGTAGAGAAGCAATCTCTGGATGAACAACAAGGTCCTATCGTATAGCACAGGGAATTATATTCCATGTCCTGTGATAAACCATAATGGAAAAGAAGATGAAAAAGAAATATAAATGAATCACTTTTCTGTAAAGCAGAAATTAACACAACATTGTAAATCAACTGTATTTCAATAAAAAAAATAAACAAAAGCAATCTTGATGCCATGCCCCTCAACCTCAACCCCCCACCTGGTTCCATCTCTCATCTCTCTCATCCTTCTCTTAATCTTTCTATACATTTCTATTTTCTTCTTTCGACTTCCCTTTATTTTCTGAGTTTACAAATAATGCTTGTTCATGTGGGGGTAAAGGGGACGTCTTGTAAAGAGGTGGTTGACACCAGTCATGGCAGTGTCAGGTGACTTTTCCCTAGGAATTTCCCACTAGGTGACTTTCTGACTCTCCTCTGGCTGTTTCTGCTTCCATGTGGTTGAGGACAGAAAGGACTCATTCCTGTTCTCATGTCACACACAGTGACTAAACATGACAAAAACCTCCATGGAAACTTCTATGGATCTTAGCTGTGATTTCTTTCAAACTCCTCCCTTTTCCCCAGCACCTTTTTCTTTGCACAAAGTATCTCTTCATGTGGGGAACTTGAGTCCTCAACAGCTCATCGAGCTTTGCCTGATTTACCAGGCTGTCCCTTAGCCCCAATTGTCCTCCATCCCCGGCTCTTAGATGCTTCCCAGCAGCTGGTCCAGGTACTCTTGCGTAGGACTGTTCCTCCACAGTCATTGCCCACGAGGTAGAAGACTTTCGTGCCCAGTGACAAACGATTACATTTCAGGAAGCTGAGTCCTGGAGCACCTGGGGAAGCGATTACTCTCCTGAGAGCTGTGGGTTCGGCTGACTCTCTTGTTTATGGTTTCGTGGAGGTAAATGAATCTGCAGAGACAAGATGTGCTCCAAGATGTCCCTGGAACAAGGTTACAGCCCTTGTTTTTGCCGAAGTTGTGTCTGTCACACTCAGCTGCCGCTCACAAAGAGGAGGAGAGGCAGGCGTTGCTCTGGACTGATTGAGAGGAGCAGAAGGAAATGGAACCCACACGCTGACCGGAGCTGGGGTTTTTCTGCCTTTTGGACTAGGCAGGTTTTCTGTGCATGTGTCCCCAGGGCGCCTTCAAGTGCTTACATGAACTTGACAAGCACCTGTGATTTATATTTTGAATCTTGCCCAAGTTTGTGCAGCAAACTTTTGGTTTAGACTACGGGGGAGATTTTGAGCTTACTCTGAGAAGGCTGCTTGAAAACCAAATGATGTAAGTCGATGTGCAATTGCTCTGAGTTGTTTTTAAATGGAGTAAATATGAAGTTCTAGAAACACATACTCAGAGCTGGTGTGGAAGTTCTTGCTGGGGAGCAGATGGGGATGGGAGATACTTGTGAACTCAAAGTCTCGTTTACCCGCATTTCAGTTTTCGTTTATGCTTCACAAAGAAGCATCTGTTACATAAACCACGGTAGCCCATCAATGTTACTAGATCCTGGAGCTGGCAGTGGGTTGAGAAGCTGAGTGGCAAAAGCTGGGTCTCATGATTCCAATCAAGCCCTATTAGAAAGATTTATCATTACAAAATGAATTGTGTGTTTGGAAGAAATGACTCTTTTTAAAAAGAATTTCCACAACAAATGATAACTGAAGGAAATATTTTGAATTTTAGAAAAGCTGCAGCCTCTTACAAACATGAACCTGCAGGTGTTAGCTTCTCAACATTTTGTAAAACAGCAAACCAATGTATTTGTTGTTCTACGTGAATCACTGGGTCACATGAAGTGTTTTAAGGCTAGGTTTGGTTTTCTTTTTTAAGGAAGTATCAGTAGCCTTAAATAACCAAACAAATTCACCCAACTCTCTTGACTGTTTTTAGAACGCCGTGATAAATCAGCTTTATGTCCTCCATGTGAAAGTTCTAAAGTCTTAGAAGAGAATGTTAAAAGTAAAATCTCAAAGTCCACTCTAGCTGCTGTTTTTCTACATAAAATGAACTACAATAACAGCAACACAGGAACAAGACCAAAATCCCAAACCCAACAACTGCCGGATGGTTCTCATCTCACAAAAACTCACATAGATATATCAAGAAGTCACATCAGCAGACGGGCCTATGGGTTTTTTTTTTCTTTGTCCTGTTTCTACCACTTGTTATCTTACCTATAAATTTTCCCTAGAGTGGTAATTAAATAAGATTCTTCGGGCTTCCCTGGTGGCGCAGTGGATGAGAGTCCGCCTACCGATGCAGGGGACGCGGGTTCGTGCCCCGGTCTGGGAAGATCCCACATGCCGCGGAGTGGCTGGGCCCGTGAGCCATGGCCGCTGAGCCTGCGCGTCCAGAGCCTGTGCTCCACAACGGGAGAGGCCACAATAGTGAGAGGCCCGTGTACCGCAAAAAAAAAAAAAAAGATTCTTCCTTGTATGTTTGTATCTACCCTAGGAAATTAAGGGAGATCCTGATGTCTTTTCTCATGAGATTCTGAAGTGTGATGGCTGATGAAAAGCCCTCAGTTGCAGGCTATCAGATTCAACTAAATACCAGCTTATTTGGTCTTCAAGACACTGGAGAGGGAACAGAGTTTGGAATGTTCTCTACTGTGAAGTTCCTAGAGATACAAGCTTCTGTAGAGCCGCACATGAGCAGTGACACTTAAATAGTTGCTTTGTTTTCCTCGGTTGAGGTCAGAAGTTTTCTAACACAGAGCATATTCACCACTGGAAAAGCCCACCCTGTTGATGGCAGAAAGAAAGATTCTACCTAATTCTAGATGCTGGAGATAATTCAGGCTACATGGGTTTGGCCACTGGACTTTTCTTGTTTAACAAAGAAAAGCCACGTGAGAATTTGAGTCTGTTCAGGATGCTGGCTATACAGTCATTGGTTTAAAATGATCAAAAGGTGTCATGTTTTCCCAAAGCTCCTATACAATTGTGTTAATTCATGTAATAAATAGCTATTGTTTTTCTAAAGGATTATTTTATACAAAAATTTCCATCATATTTTTCGTATACCCTCAAAGTTGGAGTGCTGGTAAAACATGGCATATGCTGCATATTACCATTCAGTTTTTGCAGAGAGTAGTAATCGTTCCCATTGCACTGGAGTCATTTCTCTGTTTTTGTGTGTGCATAGCCTTGTCTTGATAGTTATCAAGTACCTGAAGAACAGAGGCTATATTATGTTTTCTTTAATTACTTTTTCCAGAAGGGGAAACGAAGGTCAGTTGGCTCCATCCTGGGGCATTTGCTGCTGGAGGAGTGGGGCTGAGGACAAACCCACCTCCATTTTCAGTCCTAGTTTTGTACCCTCACCAAGAGTCTGGACTTTGTGAGGACGCTGGAGGTGTGATGATGACACCTTTAGGCACCTTTACACAGCTCTTGCTTTATGGCCGTGCTCAGAGCACAAACCCTGGCTGTCTCTTTAGGGAGCTAACGTTGCTCCACTCTACCCATCACCTTTCTTGCTTTCTGCTTTATGTCTTGGCTTATGGTGGAACTAAATGGAGTATCTTCTTTTCACTTCCAAGAGCAAAAATAACTTCAAGAAATCTCTGTTTTCCAGTCTTTGCTTAAAAATGTTGCAACACAGTAGTTGCCATCTACCATATAAGAAGACTGACTGTATGCCTAACACAGAGAAGGTGTCATATGTATTCCCTCGTTTTCTTGACCCTTCTGTTCTCACTCACCATACTCAGCATGGTGACCTTCTTTCTTTTCTTTGATGGAAACAAGTGAATTTCCATCTTGTGGCCTTTGAATGTGCTGATGCTTTTGCCTAAACTGCTTTGGAATTCTCCTTCATATAACTGATGCTACCCATCACTTAAGTCTCAGCTCAGTGTCACCTTCTAAAGGAGACTCCTATGACCAACATCCCCGTCACAGCATTCATAGCACTTTCTCTATCTGAAGTGATCTTGTTTATTGGCTTATGTGCTTATTTTCTGCCTCCCCTCATAAGAATATACACTTCCAAAGAGAAGGAACCTTGCCTATCTTGTTTTCTGCTCTGTCCCTAGCATGCAGAGCAGTTTGTAGTATATTTATGTCCTGATAAGCTCTAGTGAAATTTCAGGCAAAGAGAACACACACTCTGAAGCTAGATAATGTTTGTGATCAAATAAGTGGAAGATGATGAATTGGGAGATTGGGATTGACATATATACACTGATGTGTATAAAATGGATAACTAATAAGAACACGCTGTACAAAAAAATAAAATTCAAAAATTCAAAAAAAAAAAGAAAAGTGGAAGAAGAAAAGCCAAGAATAGATGAGATTTAAAATGTAGGATGTACACTGGGGTTCATGTATATTTTTGAATTAGTGTTTTCATTTTTTCTGAATATATACCAAGGAGTAGAACTGCTGGATCATATGGTAGTTTTATTTTTAGTTTTTTGAGGAAACTCCGTACTGTTTTCCATAGTGGCTGTACCAATTTATACTCCCACCAACAGTGTTAAAGGGTTCCCTTTTCTCCACAGTCTCACTGCCATTTGTTATTTGTAGACTTTTTGATGCTAGCCATTATGACAGGTGTGAGGTAAAATCTCATTGTTGTTTTGATTTGCATCTCTCCAGTAATTAGAAATGTTGAATATCTTTTCAAGTGCCTGTTAGCCATCTGTATGTCTTCTTTGGAAAAATGTCTGTTCAGGTCTTCTGCCCATTTTTCAATTGGGTTATTTTTTGATATAAACTGTTTTTATATTTTGGATATTAACCCTTTGTTGGTCATATCATTTGCAAATATTTTCTCTCATTCAGCAGGTTGTCTTTTCATTTTGTTAATGGCTTCCTTTGCTGTGCAAAAGCTTTTAAGTTTAATTAGGTCCAGTTTGTTTATTTTTGCATTTATTTCTTTTGCCTTAGGAGACAGATCCAAAAAAATATTGCTACGATTTATATGAAAGAATGTCCTGCCTATGTTTTTCTCTAGGAGTTGTATGGTTTCAAATCTTACAGTTAGGTCTTTAATCCATTTTGAGTTTATTTTTGCATATGGTGTGAGGAAATGTTGTAATCTCAATTTTTACATGTAGTTGTGCAGTTTTCCCAGCACCACTTAGCAGCACTATTTACAATAGCCAAGACATGGAAGCAACCCAAGTGTCCATCGTCAGACAAATGGATAAAGATGTGGTGTATACGTACACAGTGGAATATTACTCAGCCATAAAAAGAATGAAATTCTGCCATTTGTAGCAAGGTAGATAGACCTAGAGAATATTATGCTTTATGCTTAGTGAAATAAGACAGACAATGACAAATACTGTATGATATCACTTATTTGTGGAATATAAAAAATAAAACAAATAAATGTATGTAGCAGAACAGAAACAGACTGACAGACATAGAAAACAAACTAGTGGTCACCAGTAGGGAGAAGGAAGGGGGGCAGGAGCAAGATAGGAGTATGAGATTAAGAGATACAAACTACTATGTATAAAATAGATAAGCAACAAAGATATATTGTACAGAGCAGGGAATTATAGCCATTATTTGTAATAACTTTAATGGACTATAATCTATAAAAATACTGAATCACTATGTTGTACATTTGAAACTAAGATAATATTATAAATCAACTACAGGTCAATACAAAAATGTAGGATGAAGCCATGAATGAGATAAGTACATAAAATGCTCATCAGAAACTGGCGCATATTCTAGTGACCTGCAACTTTGGCTTTACATTGTCTAGAAGAGAAAAAACAATTACCTTCTTCACAATGTTCATAAGGCAAAAACTAACCAATGATTCAAAAGTAGAACTATTTTGAGACCCCAGAGAAGTATCTTCTCATAAAGATACTATGCAATGTGAAGAACAATTTTTTCTACTGCATCTATATGGTAAATAAGGCCAAAATTTTCATGTTTCCCTTTTATAATATGACAGCACACTAAAGTAAAAAACAGTTCTATGAGGACCCCCAAAACAATTCTATGGGGATCCCCAAATGATGCTATTTGGTTGTACAGCTTGGTGCTGGGATGGCTTCCCAAAGGATACATTTTAGACCACTTTGGTTTAAATCAGGTCATAAATATTGTTCTCTATCCAGGCTGATCAGTACTAATTAGAATTTGATCCAAGGAGGCTGGGAGACACACACACACACACACACACAAGTTCCGGCAACCACCCAGAGTGCAAAAGACTCATACTGGTTAGGTGTATAATCATAAACTTTGAGAATTAGTGAACCTCAGAATAGGGTAGTTGGCCTGGCATAGATCATTGGATCTGTAGTAGAAAATCTTAGGGAACTAGACTTGAATTTTAAGAGTTGTTAATGTGAATGTATTGGGTTGGCCAAAATGTTCATTCAGGTTTTTCCGTAACATCTTGTGGAAAAACCCAAACGAACTTTTTGGGCAACCCAATATTTTTAACTTGTGCAATGGGGCATAATTTAGATAGAAAAGAGTATGATGCAGAAATTTGCTCTACCACCTAGTGGCAGATCTGAGGCACTGAGGCCATCCACTTGGTACTCTATGAATGAATGGTTGCTATTCTTGCCATAATTTATGGAAGTGGAACATTTAACTGTGGGCCTGGACTGACACCTCATCCAATCTCATGTAAGTTGTGATGTAATTTTGTCTAAATTTATTGAATCACCTGGATGGCTCAAAATATTAAATAGCTCTAATATTTCTACACACAAGCAAGTCATTTTCAACAGTGGATTGATTATGCAAGATGGGAAACCTTTGGCATGTCAAGCGTATGTACAGTTGCTGGGAAATAAGTCAACGAAACACTAATCAGTTCATTTAGGAACTAATAACATCAGCCGCAAGGCTACAAGAGCCATTCAGACTGGGCTTCCTCCATGAAGGGTGCACAGTCTCTGAACTGGTAGTAGAGTAGATTTCATCAGATAAGCTGTCAAATGCTTCATAGAACATGCCTTGGAGGATTAAGCCTCCACTGTTCATACAATTTTATCAGACACTAGCAAGGTAGATTTTCCAGTAAAACAGGAAATTGCCCTAAGGCCACACTTTTGAACATTTATTCAAGATGTACTTTAAATGCTGTTTCAGCTGTCATTTTTTGCTATCAGCAGAAATGTCTTTGCTTTTGTTTCAGGTGAACAGTTCTCTTTAATCACCAAAGTCAACTAAAATGCAGAGAAAACAAGAGCTATAAAACTAAAGCATGCGCAAGAATGGGTGAGTGTAGGTGGGGTTGGCTGCAAAAGCAATTTGAGTTGGTTTGGAACCATGGTTGAGATCCTGAATTGGCAACAAAAGAAATTTATAAATTTCTTTGTTTAATAAGGTTAATAAGATGTACTATATGATAATGAATATGGGGGCACTATAGCATAGGAGTTAAATGCATAATCTCTGGAGCCAGACTGCCTAGTTTCAAATACCAGTTTCAACACTTCTAACTTTTGAACACATTACTTAACTGCTTTGTGCCTCAGTTTCCTCATCTGTGAAATAGGAATAATTACCCAACATATGGGGCTATTGAGCAGATTAAGTACAACACTTTGTAAGCACAATTATTTGCTATTATACTATAATTCTCTATAAAATCAGTAAGGACTTACATAAAAATTAGAATACAAATGTATTATTGAATAACTCCATATAGCCATTTAAAGCATAAAAATTAATAACTTCTGGCAGGTATACCAATATAAGATTTTAGGAACCAATATAAAACTTCCAACTTTGTTTAGGAAATACAGAATGTGTGTCAGAAATATGGAATGAATATATAGCAAAGGAAACACTCAATTTTCAACAAGTAGAATACAAGACAATTAAAACCTTCACACCTTTCAGTAGGAAATAACCTCCTGGTAGGTGGTAAATACATACGAAACTTTTTTTTACGCAAATAAGCTTATCATAGCCCATAAATGAAAACATACAGTTATTTCCCATTTTATTATTTATTAATCTAAGCCAGCATCTCAGGAAATGACTGGCTGATCTCATGTGGTATTCATGTGGTCCTTTACTTTCTTCTAATTGGAGAATAGAACAGCCATTAATGTCTTTTGCCTCAAGTCATTTTGGGGGAGCATCAGTTCATTTCCTCAGTACAGTAAAGGAAAATGGAGTTGCCTCCTTGACATGTGTTTCAAAAGGCAAATATGATATTAAACTATAGTCCAAATCTGTAAGTGTTTTACTGCTAGAGAAACAAATTGCTTCAGGTCACTTCAGTGGTCTATATGGATAACACAGCAACACTGCCCCCTGAATGACCAACTATTTGTCTTTAAACAACACTGGATACACTTTATATAGATGTTGACTTTTACTCAACTATTAAACTTATTCTAGAGAGTACAAACATATCTGATGACCAAGCTCAGTCTTTGATTTGCAAAGAATATAACTTTGTTATGAAGCTTATAAAAGCTCATTCCTCAGTTTGTCAGAATGACTTGCATCTTGAGTGCCCTGTGGAGTATTATCCAGTCTTCACACTGCACCTATCTGGTAAGGAGACATCATATTATCCCCATTGCAGAGAATGTAAAAGGAGAGTGGGATGATGCTAAGTGATTTGCCTAAATTATATTTTAAAAAGAGATCATAACCTCACACTATCGTTTTACTTTATTTTTACTTTCTTCACATTTACTTTAGCTTTCTTTGTAAAGAATATATCTTCCTGTAAAGTTTTATCTTCTAATATTTCACACCATCTATATACTATGGTAAGCTTGCTATAACACTTATTTTGAAAATGCGAGTTTGCTCCAAAATGATTGATATATAGGGAATGATTTGAGCAGGACTTAAATTCAAATTTGTAGGTAGGTGCAATTCTGTTTTCAGAAACAGTAAGTAAACACAAAAAACCTCACCCAGCTGGCCCTAACAGCATAGGAATACACAAAACTCACCTCCACATGTTACCGAGCCCAAGCTTGTACTGCTCACCACACGACAGGCCAATAAATTGAGAGATGAGTTGTTGGGTCAAGGAATAGGCACTATATTCAGAAAGCTGGCAGACTGAGAAGATGACGGACTTGTGTGCCAAATAACCATCTTGCCTGAGTTAGAATTCAGGCTCCTTTTATACTAAAAGGGGAGGGAGTAAAGTCAAACATTTCCTGTTTCCCAACAGCCTCAAGAGGGGATGTGTTAATTTCTTCCTACCTGCAGTCATTCACAGGTGGACCTGGTCAGGATGTTTCCTGTGAACTATACAAAGGTATTTTAACTTAGTGCTCATTACCTGGTGGGTTTAGGCAGGGTTCCCGGAGATAAGCCATCATGTATAATCTAAGTTTATAGGCAACATCCCTATAGTGATTAACCTGTAATGGAATACAAAGGTTCTTCCCTATTACACACATACCTAAAACATCTACCAATTATCTGTTTACTGGGTACATTATGAGTCACTCCCATCCACAGCTGTCTTTACAATTTTCCCACTGATTTCAGAAAACCCTCCTTCCATCACTCCACAATGACTCACAAGCTGCAAAACTTCCAGACACTCACTTCTGCAAGCAAACTTCAGGTCTTTTTCAAGTAAAGTGGCATATTTATTGTATTTGTGTATTTCTTAACTATTTAATATGTGTAAAACTGTGCCACTGTTTTTGCTGAGTTTCTGTCTTGTTTTTATGTGTCACTTATGAATGTTGTACATCTAACCCTGTAGTTTATATTGCAGGATACTACAGAGCACAGTGACTTTTAGGAATGCACATTATAGAAGAACCCTATATGACATACCCATCTTCACACTCTTGATCTCTATGAGCAGTTATCTAGCACTTGCTATGTATCAGACAATATTCTAAACATGGTGGAGGATACAAAGACAACCAATTCTGGTTCCTGCCTTCGAGGATTGTGGCCTTCCAGACAGTCACACACACAACTACCTCTAATGTTAAGTCATACTGTGTTCATAAATGAAGAATTACAATGGTAAGGTGGAAGGAGAAAATAACTCCACCTCAGAGGACTTAGGAAGGGTTCCTTGGAAGACATGGGACTTGATCTGGGCCTCAATGGATGAAAGGTGACTTAAGCAGGCAGGTGGAAAACATATAGAAAGAAGGGTTTTCAGGTACTTCTTAATGACAATTTAAAAATGCTTCCATTAAAGGCCAATTTTGAATCCATGATGGTAGAGATGGTAGAATCTTTGATAAACAAATTGACTATCAAGGAAGGCTCTCTATCACAGTTTTGGTTTCCTTGAAGGGACTGACAATATGTTAGGAGTCTAAATTAGGTAATCCCACCTTTTGGTATTTATCCATCATCCCTATGAACAACCCTCTTCTCATTCCTACTGTTGCTTTTTTTCTACCTCCTAAAGGATTTATGTTTCTAGTGGCTGGTTCCTGCCTGAGTATTATTTGATAATGAAGCTGTCACCTAAAAGGAATGTGGCTTCCCTCAGAGAAATAAAATTTTAGAAGTGAAACTGGAACGGAAGTAGGGACATGGGAAAAATATTGTTGAACATCTCCCATGTGCCAGGCACTGTGCAAGTCCATTATATGTCTGATCTAAATGGATTGTCACAATAATTCCATGCATTCTTCTAGCACATCACACTCACTGCCGAAGAGCTAGAGATACTGAGTCTACAGTAGTAGTTCTTTTTTTAAAAAAAAATTGAACTGTAGTTGACTTACAATATTCCAAACAAGACATATAGAGGCCAACAGGCACATGAAAAAATGCTCAACATCACTAATCATCAGGGAGATGAAAATCAAAGCCACAGTGAGCTATCACCTCACACCTGTTAGAATGGCTATCATCAAAAATACAGCAATAGTTCTTAACCTTGGCTGCACATTAAAGTGGCCTGTGGGTGAGAGGAGATTTTAAAAGTCTGGCTAAGGGTTTATCAATTTTGTTTATCTTCTCAAAGAACCAGCTTTCAGTTTTATTGATCTTTGCTTTTGTTTCCTTCATTTCTTTTTCATTTATTTCTGATCTGATCTTTATGATTACTTTACTTCTGCCAACTTTGGGGTTTTGGGGTTTTTCTTTCTCTAATTGCTTCAGGTGTAAGGTTAGGTTGTTTATTTGAGATTTTTCTTGTTTCTTGAGGTAGGATTGTATTGCTATAAACTTCCCACTTAGAACTGCTTTTGCTGCATCCCATAGGCTTTGGGACGTCATGTTTTCCTTGTCATTTGTTTCTAGGTATTTTTAAATTTCCTCTTTGATTTCTTCAGTGATCTCTTGGTTATTTAGTAGTGTGTTGTTTAGCCTCCATGTGTTTGTATTTTTTACACATCTTTTCCTGTAATTGATATCTAGTCTCACAGCATTGTGGTTGGAAAAGATACTTGATACAATTTCAATTTTTGTAAAATTAGGAAGGCTTGATTTGTGACCCAAGATATGATCTATCCTGGAGAATGTTCCATGAGCACGTAAGAAGAAAGTGTAGTCTGTTGTTTCTGGATGGAATGTCCTATAAATATCAATCAAGTCCATCTCGTTTAATGTATCATTTAAAGCTTGTTTTTCCTTGTTTATTTTCATTTGGTTGATCTGTCCATTGGTGAAAGTGGGTGTTAAAACCCTACTATGGTTTTGTAACTGTCGAGTTGCCCTTTTATGGCTGTTAGCATTTTTCCTATGTATTGAGGTTCTCCTGTGTTGGGTGCATAATTATTTATAATTGTTATATCTTCTTCTTGGATTGATCCCTTGATCATTATGTAGTGTCCTTCTTTGTCTCTAGTAATAGTCTTTATTTTAAAGTCTATTTTGTCTGATATGAGAATTGCTACTTCAGCGTTCTTTTGATTTCCATTTGCATGGAATATCTTCTTCCATCCCCTCACTTTCAGTCTGTATGTATCCTTAGGTCTGAAGTGGGTCTCTTGTAGACAGCATATATAGGGGTCTTGTTTTTGTATCCATTCAGGCAGTCTATGTCTTTTGGTTGGAGCATTTATTCCATTCACATTTAAGGTAATTATCGATATGTATGTTCCTGTTACAATTTTCTTAATTGTTTTGTGTTTGTTATTGTATGTCTTTTCCTTCTCTTGTCTTTCCTGCCTAGAGAAGTTCCTTTAGCATTTGTTGTAAAGCTGGCTTGGTGGTTCTGAATTCTCTTAGCTTTTGCTTGTCTATAAAGGTTTTAATTTCTCCATCAAATCTGAATGAGATCCTTGCTGGGTAGAGTAATCTTGGTTGTAGGTTTTTCCCTTTCATCATTTTAATATGTCCTGTCACTTCCATCTGGCTTGCAGAGTTTCTGCTGAAAGATCAGCTGTTAATCTTATGGGGATTCCCTTGTATGTTATTTGTTGCTTTTCCCTTGCTGCTTTTAATATTTTTTCTTTGTATTTAATTTTTGACAGTTTGATTAATATGTGTCTTGGCCTGTTTCTCCTTGGATTTATCCTGTATGGGATTCTCTGTGCTTCCTGGAGTTGACTATTTCTTGTCCCGTATTAGGGAAGTTTTCAACTATAATCTCTTCAAATATTTTCTCAGACCCTTTCTTTTTCTCTTCTTCTTCTGGGACCCTTATAATTTGAATGTTGGTGCATTTAATGTTGTCCCAGAGGTCTCTGAGACTGTCCTCAATTCTTTTCATTCTTTTTTCTTTATTCTGCTCTGTGGCAGTTATTTCCAGTATTTTATCTTCCAGGCTTCTGCCTCAGTTATTCTTCTATTGTTTCCTTCTAGAGAAATTTTAATTTCATTTATTGTGTTGTTCATTATAGTTTGTTTGCTCTTTAGTTCTTCTAGGTCCTTTTTAAATGTTTCTTGTATTTTCTCCATTCTATTTCCAAGATTTTGGATCACCTTTACTATCATTACTCTGAATTCTTTTTCAGTTAGACTGCCTATTTCCTCTTCATTAGTTTTGTCTGGCGGGTTTTTACCTTGCTCCTTCATCTGCTGCATATTTCTCTGTCTTCTCATTTTGTTTAACTTACTGTGTTTGGGGTCTCCTTTCACAGGAGGCAGTTTAGTAGTTCCCGTTGTTTTTGGTGACTGCCCCCAGGGGGTGAGATTTGTTCAGTGACTTGTGTAGGCTTCCTGGTGCAGGGGACTGGTGCCTGTGTTCCTCTGGTTGGGACTGGATCTTGTCTTTCTGGTGGGCAGGGCCACGTCCCATGGTGTGTTTTGGGGTGTCTGTGAACTTAGTATGATTTTAGGCAGCCTCTCTGCTAATGGGTGGGGTTGTGTTCCTGTGTTGCTAATTGTTTGGCATGGTGTGTCCAGCACTGGAGCTCACTGGCTGTTGGATGTAGATTGCTCTTAGCATTGAGATGGATATCTCTGGGAAAGTTCTCATTGATTCATATTGCATGAGGCCAGGAGTTCTCTGCAGTCCAATGTCCTGAACTCGGCTGTCCCTCCTTGGAGGCTCAGGCCTGACACCTGGCCAGAGCACCAAGACCCTGTCAGTCACATGGCTCAGAAGAAAAAAAAGGAAGAGAGAAAAAAAAAAGGAAGAAAAAAAAATCAAGTCAAATAATAATAAAATAAAAATAATAAAACAAAAAAGAGAGAAGAGAGCAACCAAAGAAATAAACAAATCCACCAATGATAACAAGCAGTAAAAACTAAACTAAGTGGCTTCCCTGGTGGTGCAGTGGTTGAGAGTCTGCCTGCCAATGCAGGGGAGATGGGTTCGTGCCCTGGTCTGGGAAGATCCCATATGCCGCAGAGCAGCTGGGCCCGTGAGCCATGGCCACTGAGCCTGCGCGTCTGGAGCCTGTGCTCCGCAATGGGAGAGGCCACAACAGTGAGAGGCCCGCATACCGCAAAAACAAAAAAAAAACAAACTAAGATAAACATAAAAATCAGAACAAATCAGTTGCAGACAGCAAACCCCAAGTCTACAGGTGCTCCCAAAGTCCACTGCTTCAATTTTGGAGACATTCGTTGCCTATTCAGGTATTCCACAGATGCAGGATTCATCAAGTTGACTGTGTGGGTTTAATCCACTGCTCCTGAGGCTGCACGGAGAAATTTCCCTTTCTCTTCTTTCTTCGCACAGCTCTTGGGGTTCAGCTTTGGTTTTGGCCCCACCTCTGCATGTAGGCACCCTCAGGCATCTGTTTCCTGCCAGACAGGCGAGGGTTAAAACAGCAGGTGATTAGGGCTCTCTTGCTCTCTCAGGTTGGGGAGAGGGAGGCGCTCTGTAGTCATAATTGGAATGTGGGGTCAGCCTGTGGCAGCAGAGGCCGGCATGATGTTGCAATGACTGAAGCATGCCATGTGTTCTCCTGGGGAAGTTATCTCTGGATCTCGGGATTCTGGCAGTGGCGTGCTACACAGGCTCCTGGGGGGGTTGTGGGTAGTAATCTGCTTGCACACAGGACTCTTGATGGCAGCAGCAGCAGCAGCGGTAGTGTTTCATGCCTGTCTCTGAGGTCTGAGCTGGTAGCCACATCTCATGCCCTTCTCCGGAGCTCATTTAGGTGGTACTCTGCCTTCTGTGGGCACATGGGAAAGGAATCCCCTCTCCTCGTGCACTGCAAAACAGTGGTCTCTTGACTCTTAGCCAATTCCAGACATTTTCCTGGCCTCCCTCCCAGCCAGCTGTGGTGCACTAGCCCCCTTCAGGCTGTGTTCACGCAGCCAAACCCCAGTCCTCTCCCTGGGGTCTGAACTCTGAAGCCTCAGCCTCAGCTTGCAGCCCCCACCCCCCCCACTGAGTCAGCAGACAAGCCTCTCAGGCTGTTGAGTGTTGGTCAGCAGTGATCCTCTGTACAGGAATCTCTCCACTTTGCCCTCTGCACCCCTGTTGCTGCGCTCTCCTCCATGGCTCCAAAGCTTCCCCCATGCCCACCTTCCATCTCTACCAGTGAAGGGGCTTCCTAGTGTGTGGAAGCTTTTCCTCCTTCACAGCTCCCTCCCAAATGTGCAGGTCCCATCCCTATTCTTTTGTCTCTGTTTTTTTCTTTTTTCTTTTGCCCTACTCAGGTATGTGGGGATTTTCTTGCCTTTTGGGAAGTCTGAGGTCTTCTGCCAGCATTCAGCAGATGTTCTGTAGGAGTTGTTCCACATGTAGATGTGTTTTTGATGTATTTGTGGGGAGGAAGTTGATTTCCACATCTTACTCCTCCATCATCTTGGAGGTCTCCCTGAGATTGGTACTTTTTAATGTTCAGCCAGTGAGGGCAACGTGCAGCCCAGGTTGAGAAGCACTGACCCAAAGAAAGGTCTCCTTTCCCTGCTGTGCCCGCTTCACAGAGTAAAGTGTGAGAGCAAATCCAAGAGAAAACTCATTCATTTCAGTGGTTACTTTCTAAAGACTCTAGTCTTCACATTTTAATTGGAGAGAAAAGGAACTCATAAAATTACTTTAAATTAGAAATTTTAGAAGGGTTGTGTTCAGGGTTATGTGTGGATGAATTGCTGGGTTCCTGTCAACATGGAATGGATTTGGATTGTTTCCAGTTTTTTGGCTATTTATGAATCAATCTGTTGGGAACATTTGTGTATAAATCTTCATGTAGACATGTGTTTTCATTTCTCTTGGGTAAGTACCTAGGAATAGAAATGCTTGGTAATATGGTAGGAGTATGTTTAACTTTATAAGAAACTGCTTTTCAAAGTGGCTGTACACTCCCATCAACAATGTGTGAGAGTTCTGATCACTCCATTTCCTTGGAAGTACTTGGTATGGTCGTAGCCTTTAATTTTACCTGTTTTAATGACTGCGCAGTGATATCTCATTGTATTTTCAGTTTGCTTTTCTCTGATGACTAATGATGTTGAGCATTTTATCATAGTAATATTGACAATTCACATTTCTTTCATGGAATGTCTGTTTGAATTGTAACTATTTTACAATTTGGTTAATTGTCATATTATTGAGCTGACATTCTTCCTCAATGGAATTTCTGTGAAAGAATTAAACATTTATGCCCAAAGGCATTTACTATATGCAATGTATTAACTGCTGTCCAATGCTTTACAATAGCACAAATTATGTGCTCTTCTTGGGAGAATAAAGAAAAAAGTCACACAAATAAATTCCCACTCCATGTTTCAGATGAGGAACCTTGTTAAAATTCATTTTCACACATATAATACATAATATTTTCTCCCAGCTGGTGGCTTATCTTTTCATTTTCTCTTGGTATCAAAGAGAAGATTTTAATTTTGATGCAGCCTAATTGTCCCAAAGCAGTTTATGTTTCAAGAAGCTATTAAAAGTAGTATTTAAATTTTTAAAATTTTCTAAATGTTTATTATTTTCCAAAGTGGCTGTATAATATCATATTCTCCATATGTAGAAAAACAGCTGATTTTTGTACATTGACCTTTGTCCCACACCTTTTCTAACGTCACTTATTAGTTCTTATATGTTTTTTTCATTGGTTGTAGATTCTGTCTGTAGTTTTGTTTTGTTTTGTTTTTTTTGTGGTACACAGGCCTCCCACCACTGTGGCCTCTCCCATTGCAGAGCACAGGCTCCGGACGCGCAGGCTCAGTGGCCATGGCTCACGGGCCCAGCCGCTCCATGGCATGTGGGATCCTCCCGGACCGGGACACGAACCCGTGTCCCCTGCATCGACAGGGGGACTCCCAACAACTGTGCCACCAGGGAAGCCCCTGTCTGTAGTTTTTTCTACATAAATACAGCAGTGTTTTTTGTGGAAAAATAAACAGTTTTATTTTTCTCCTTTTCTTTTAATTTGTTTTCTTGTCTTATGTCTTTGGTTAGAACATTATTGAATAGAAATAAAGAGAGCAGAATCCTTGCCTTGTTCCTGATCTTAGAGGGGAATCATTGTCTTCTTTAAATATGACATTAGCTGTAGGATTTTCATAAATCCTTTATCAGGTTGAAGAATTTTCCTTTTATTCCTAGCTTGCTGAAAGTTTTTATCATTAACGAGTATTGAATTTTATCAAATTAATTTTCTCTGAAACTTTTTAAAATGCCATTTCCTCCATCTTTGCTTCTTAAAAAACCTTGTGGAAAAACAAAACAAAACAAAAATGTGCTATCAAGTGTCAGTGTGGGTCATCTCCATGTAGATAGTTCTTATACTTCTATATTCTGTGTAAAACACAGGCAAGTCAAATTTTCTTCAAACTTAAAAAAATTCTAAACTATCTTTTGAAATAAAAAAATAAGAGAGTATCTACCTGATGATTCAACAGATATTTGTAGAGCACCAGAAATGTGTTGAACAGTACTCCCTCCACCCCCCAAATAAAAGATATGTCCACCCAGAACCTATGAATTTGGTCTTATTTCAGAAAAAAAGTATTTTCAGATGTAACTAAGTTACGAATCTCAAGATCAGATCATCCTGGGTTAGAGTGGACCCTAACTCCAATGACAAGTTCCTTAAAAGAGTGGAAATGGGGAGAAGACATAGAGAAGAAAGTGATGTGAAGATGGAGACAGAGATTAAAGTGATGCCTCTACAAGTCAAAGGAACACCAAGGATTGCTTATAGCTACCAGAAAGCCTGGAGAGAGGCATGCAGTGAGTTCTTCCTCAGAGCCCCCAGATGGAACCAACATTGCTGATGCTTTGATTTTGGACTTCAGACTTTCAAAACTGTGAGAGAATAAATGCTTCTTGTTTTGAGCCACAAAGTTTGTGATAATTTGTTACAGCAGTCCTAGAAACAAATATAGGTACCTCTTATGTTCCAAACATTTTTCAAGGCCTTAAGGTGACAGCAATGACCAACAGGTTGTGACTATCCTGTTTTTTGCTTCTCTGCAAAACTAAGAACTTTATTATTTTTCTTTTGTTTTGTTTTGGAATTCTATATATGTCTTCTTTTGGAGAATTTTACTGTGGTGATAGTTTAGGGAGACATTAGAAATTTGAATGATCATACAATATCCTTTTATCTTGGAAATAAGTCTGATATTTATGTAAAAGCCCCTCTTTATCAGTCTGTCTGCTTGGATCTATATCAATAGTCATTAAAAGAAAAAGAAAAAAACTGACAATATATCAATATCACTTTGACAGTGAGAAGCAAGACCAGTTTTTGAGCCTATAGCTACTTTTAGTGGCAGTCCTTCCATGCTAACCTTTAAGTAAATATATCAATACTTGAACACAGATTTCACTAACTCATTGGTGAATGTAGATTTCACAGCCAGGGGAAAAAGGACACATATGTTTGCTTTATTTGTACTGTTTAAGAGAAAAGGCATTTTCAGTTTTCTCAGATGAATATATTTAGGCTTCCCAAAAGGAATTAATTAATAATTACAGTATTAATTAAATGTAATTAATACTGGCATAAGGATGAAAATCATTGGAACTAGATAAGAGTTCACAACAGGCCTAGCTGTATATGGTCATCTGATTTATGACAAAGTTGATACTACCATATAATGGGTAAAGAATGATCTTTCGAATAAATGTTTCAGGGTCAACATGATATCCATATGAAAAAAATCAATCTTGACTCTACCTCACACCATACACAAAAATCAACATCCACATCACGGTGTAAATATGAAAGAAAGAGTAACAAAGCTTTTAGAAGAACTACATCTTCATGATCTCAGAGCAGATGAAAATGTCTTAGGGACAAAAAACCCATCTTTCATAACTGAAATTTTGTAGCCTTTGACTAGCATCCTTCCATTTTCTCCTCCTATCAGCCACTAGCAAACACCATTCAACTCTCTGGTTCCATGCGTCTGACCATTTTATATTGCCCATTAAAGTAGGATCATACAACATTTGTCCTTCTGTGTCTGACTTAATTCACTTAGCATAATGCCCCCCATGTGCATTTATGTCGGCACAAATGGCAGGATTCCCTTCTTTTTAAAGGCTGAATGATACTCTACTGTAAGAATATACCACATTTTGGGGTAGTGAGGAAGATGGCGGAAGAGTAAGACGCGGAGATCACCTTCCTCCCCACAGATACACCAGAAATACGTCTACACGTGGAACAACTCCTACAGTCCACCTACTGAATGCTGGCAGAAGACCTCAGGCCTCCCAAAAGGCAAGAAAGTCCCCACGTACCTGGGTAGGGCAAAAGAAAAAAGAATAAACAGAGACAAAAGGATAGGGATGGTACCTGCACCAGTGGGAGGGAGCTGTGAAGGAGGAAAGGATTCCACACACTAGGAAGCCCCTTCACGAGTGGAGACTGCGGGTGGCGGAGCTCACCAGCCCGAGGCTTGTCTGGTCACCCGTCGGGGCGGGCCGGGTTGGGAGCTGAGTCTCGGGCTTTGGTTGGAGCGCGGGGAGAGGTCTGGGGTTGGCGGCGTGAACACAGCCTACAGGGGGTTAGTGCACCACAGCTAGCCGGGAGGAAGTCTGGGAAAAAGTCTGGAGCTGCCGAAGAGGCAAGAGACTTTTTCTTCTCTCTTTGTTTCCTGGTGCACGAGGAGAGGGGATTAAGAGCGCCGCTTAAAGCAGCTCCAGAGATGGGCGTGAGCCGTGGCTAAAAGCGCGGACCCCAGAGATGGGCTTGAGACACTAAGGCTGCTGCTTCGGCCACCAAGAAGCCTGTGTGCGAGCACAGGTCACTTATCCACACCCACCTTCCGGGGACCCTGTGCAGCCCGCCACTGCCAGGGTCCCGGGATCCAGGGACAACTTCCCCGGGAGAATGCTCAGCGCACTTCAGGCTGGTGCAACGCCACACTGGCCTCTGCCGCCGCAGGCCCACCCCGCACTCCATGCCACTCCTTCCCCCCCCGCCTGAGTGAGCCAGAGCCTCCAAAGCAGCTGCTCCTTTAACCCAGTCCTGTCTGAGCGAAGAACAGACACCGTCCGGCGACCTACACGCAGAGGAGGGGCCAAATCCAAAGCTGAGCCCTGGTAGCTGTGAGAACAAAAAAAGAGAAAGGGAAATCTCTCCCAGCAGCCTCAGAAGCAGCAGATTAAAGCTCCACAATCAACTTGATGTACCCTGCATCTAGGGAATGCCTGAACAGACAATGAAACATCCTAAATTGAGGAGGTGGACTTTGAGAGCAAGATTTATGATTTTTCTCCCTTTTCCTCTTTTTGTGAGTGTGTATGTGTATGCTTCTGGGTGAGACTTCGTCTGTATAGCTTTGCTTCCACCATTTGTTCTAGGGTTCTATCCGTCCGTTTTTTGTTTGTTTGCTTGGTTTTGGTTTTTATTTTAATAACTTTTATTTTATCTTACTTTATTTTATTTTATTTTATCTTCTTTCTTTCTTTCCTTCCTTCCCTCCTTCCTTCCTTCCTCCCTCCCTCCATTCTTCCTTCCTTCGTTCCTTTCTTTTTCTTTCCTTCCTTCTTTCTTTCTTTTTCTACTTTTTCTCCCTTTTCTTCTGAGCCGTATGGATGAAACGCTCTTTGTGCTGCAGCCAGGAGTCAGTGCTGTGCCTCTGATGTGGGAGAGCCAACTTCAGGACACTGGTCCACAAAAGACCTCCCAGCTCCACATAATATGAAACGGCGAAAATCTCCCAGATATCTCCATCTCAACACCAGCACCCAGCTTCACTCAACGACCAGCAAGCTACAGTGCTGGACAACCTATTCCAAACAACTAGCAAGACAGGAACACAACCCCACCCATTAGCAGAGAGGCTGCCTAATATCATAATAAGTCCACAGACACCCCAAAACACACCACCAGATGTGGACCTGCCCACCAGAAAGACAAGATCCAGCCTCATCCACCAGAACACAGGCACTAGTCCCCTCCACCAGGAAGCCTACACAACCCACTGAGCCAACTTTAGCCACTGGGGACAGACACCAAAAACAACGGGAACTACGAACCTGCAGCCTGTGAAAAGGAGACCTCAAACACATTAAGATAAGCAAAATGAGAAGACAGAAAAACACACAGCAGTTGAAGGAGCAAGATAAAAACCCACCAGACCTAACAAATGAAGAGGAAATAGGCAGTCTACCTGAAAAAGAATTCAGAATAATGATAGTAAAGATGATCCAAAATCTTGAAAATAGAATAGACAAAATGCAAGAAACATTTAACAAGGACCTAGAAGAACTAAAGATGAAACAAGCAATGATGAACAGCACAATAAATGAAATTAAAACTACTCTACATAGGATCAATAGCAGAATAACTGAGGCAGAAGAATGGATAAGTGACCTGCAAGATAAAAACAGTTGAAATAACTACTGCAGAGCAGAATAAAGAAAAAAGAATGAAAATATCTGAGGACAGTCTCAGAGACTGCTGGGACAACATTAAACACACCAACATTTGAATTATAGGGGTTCCAGAAGAAGAAGAGAAAAAGAAAGGGACTGAGAAAATATTTGAAGAGATTATAGTTGAAACTTCCCTAATATGGGAAAGGAAATAGTCAATCAACTCCAGGAAGCACAGAGAGTTCCATACAGGATAAATCCAAGGAGAAATACGCCAAGAAACATATTAATCAAACTGTCAAAAATTAAATACAAAGAACAAATATTAAAAGCAGCAAGGGAAAAACAACAAATAACACACAAGGGAATCCCCATAAGGTTATCAGCTGATCTTTCAGCAGAAACTCTGCAAGCCAGAAGGGAGTGGCAGGACATATTTAAAGTGATGAAGGAGATAAACCTGCAACTGAGATTACTCTACCCAACAAGCATCTCATTCAGATATGATGGAGAAATTAAAACCTTTACAGACAAGCAAAAGCTGAGAGAGTTCAGCATCACCAAACCAGCTTTACAACAAATGCTAAAGGAACTTCTCTAGGCAAGAAACACAAGAGAAGGAAAAGACCTACAATAACGAACCCAAAACAATTAAGAAAATGGGAATAGGAACATACATATCAATAATTACCTTAAATGTAAATGGACTAACTGCTCCCACCAAAAGACACAGATTGGCTGAATGGATACAAAAACAAGACCCATATATATACTGTCTACAAGAGACCCACTTCAGACCTAGAGCACATACAGACTGAAAGTAAGGGGATGGAAAAAGATATTCCATACAAATGGAAACCAAAAGAAAGCTGGAGTAGCAATTCTCGTATCAGTCAAAATAGATTTTAAAATAAAGACTATTAGAAGAAACAAAGAAGGACACTACATAATGATTAAGGGATCGATCCAAGAAGAATATATAACAATTGTAAATATTTATGCACCCAACATAGGAGAACCTCAATACATAAGGCAAATACTAACAGCCATAAGAGGGGAAATCGACAGGTACACATTCATAGTAGGGGACTTTAACACCTCACTTTCACCAATGGACAGATCATCCAAAATGAAAATAAATAAGGAAAAACAAGCTTTAAATGATACATTAAACAAGATGGACTTGATTGATATTTATAGGACATTCCATCCAGAAACAACAGAATACACATTTTTCTCAAGTGCTCATGGAACATTCTCCAGGATAGATCATATCTTGGGTCACAAGTCAAGCCTTGGTAAATTTAAGAAAATTGAAATTGTTTCAAGTATCTTTTCCTTCCAGAATGCTATGAGACTAGATATCAATTACAGGGAAAGATCTGTAAAAAATACAAACACATGGAGGCTAAACAATACACTACTTAATAACGAAGTGATCACTGAAGAAATCAAAGAGGAAATAAAAAAATACTTAGAAACAAATGACAATGGAGACACGATGACCCAAAATCTATGGGATGCAGCAAAAGCAGTTCTAAGAGGGAAGTTTATAGCAATACAATCTTACCTTAAGAAACAGGAAACATCTCGAATAAACAACCTAACCTTGCACCTAAAGCAATTAGAGAAAGAAGAACAAAAACACCCCAAAGTTAGCAAAAGTAAAGAAATCATAAAAATCAGATCAGAAATAAATGAAAAAGATATGAAGGACCGATAGGAAAGATCAATAAAAGTAAAAGCTGGTTCTTTGAGAAGATAAACAAAATTGATAAACCATTAGCCAGACTCATCAAGAAAAAAAGGGAGAAGACTCAAATCAACAGAATTAGAAATGAAAAAGAAGAAGTAACAACTGACACTGCAGAAATACAAAAGATCATGAGAGATTACTACAAGCAACTCTATGCTAATAAAATGGACAACCTGGAAGAAATGGACAAATTCTTGGAAATGCACAACCTGCCAAGACTGAATCAGGAAGAAATAGAAAATATGAAGAGACCAATCACAAGCACTGAAATTGAAACTGTGATTAAAAATCTTCCAACAAACAAAAGCCCAGGACCAAATGGCTTCACAGGCGAATTCTATCAAACATTTAGAGAAGAGCTAACACCTATCCTTCTCAAACTCCTCCAAAATATAGTAGAGGGAGGAACACTCCCAAACTCATTCTACGAGGCCACCATCACCTTGATACCAAAACCAGACAAGGATGTCACAAAGAAAGAAAACTACAGGCCAATATCACTGATGAACATAGATGCAAAAATCCTCAACAAAATACTAGCAAACAGAATCCAACAGCACATTAAAAGGATCATACACCATGATCAAGTGGGGTTTATTCCAGGAATGCAAGGTTTCTTCAATATATGCAAATCAATCAATGTGACACACCATATTAACAAAATGAAGGAGAAAGACCATAGGATCATCTCAATAGATGCAGAGAAAGCTTTCGACAAAATTCAGAACCCATTCATGATAAAAACCCTGCAGAAAGTAGGCATAGAGGGAACTTTCCTCAACATAATAAAGGCCATATATGACAAACCCACATCCAACATCGTCCTCAATGGTGAAAAACAGAAAGCATTTCCACTAATATCAGGAAAAAGACAAGGTTGCCCCCTCTCACAACTCTTATTCAACATAGTTTTGGAAGTTTTAGCCACATCAATCAGAGAAGAAAAGGAAATAAAAGGAGTCCAAGTCAGAAAATAAGAAGTAAATCTGTCACTGTTTGCAGATGACATGATGCTATACATAGAGAATCCTAAAGATGCTACCAGGAAACTACTAGAGCTAATCAATGAATTTGGTAAAGTAGCAGGATACAAAATTAATGCACAGAAATCTCTGGCATTCCTATACACTAATGATGAAAAATCTGAAAGTGAAATCAAGAAAACACTCCCATTTACCACTGCAACAAAAAGAATAAAATATCTAGGAATAAACCTACCTAAGGAGACAAAAGACCTGTATGCAGAAAATTATAAGACACTGAAATTAAAGATGATACAAATAGATGGAGAGATATACCATGTTCTTGGATTGGAAGAATCAACATTGTGAAAATGACTATACAACCCAAAGCAATCTACAGATTCAATGCAATCCCTATCAAACTACCAGTGGCAATTTTCACAGGACTAGAACGAAAAATTTCACCATTTGTATGGAAAAACAAAAGACCCCAAATAGCCAAAGCAGTCTTGAGAACGAAAAATAGAGCTGGAGGAATCAGGCTCCCGGACTTCAGACTATACTACATAGCTACAGTAATCAAGACAGTATGGTACTGGCACAAAAACAGAAATATAGATCAATGAAACAGGATAGAAAACCCAGAGATAAACCCACACACATACAGTCACCTTATCGTTGATAAAGGAGGCAGGAATGTACAGTGGAGAAAGAACAGCCTCTTCAATAAGTGGTGCTGGGAAAACTGGATAGGTACATGTAAAAGTATGAGATTAGATCACTCCCTAACACCATACACAAAAATAAGCTCAAAATGGATTCAAGACCTAAATGTAAGGCCAGAAACTATCAAACTCTTAGAGGAAAACATAGGCAGAACACTCTATGACATAAATCACAGCAAGATCCTTTTTGGCCCACCTCCTGGAGAAATGGAAATAAAAACAAAAATAAACAAATGGGACCTAATGAAACTTCAAAGCTTTTGCACAGCAAAGGAAACCATAAACAAGACGAAAAGACAATCCTCAGAATGGGAGAAAATATTTGCAAATGAAGCAACTGACAAAGGACTAATCTCCAAAGTTTATAAGCAGCTCATGCAGCTCAATAAGAAAAAAACAACCCAATCCAAAAATGGTCAGAAGACCTAAATAGACATTTCTTCAAAGAAGATATACAGACTTCCAACAAACACATGAAAGAATGCTCAACGTCACTAAGCATTAGAGAAATGCAAATCAAAACTACAATGAGATATCATCTCACACCAGTCAGAATGGCCATCATCAAAAAATCTAGAAACAATAAATGCTGGAGAGGGTGTGGAGAAAAGGGAACACTCTTGCACTGCTTGTGGGATGTGAATTGGTACAGCCACTATGGAGAACAGTATGGTTCCTTAAAAAACTACAAATAGAACTACCATATGACTCAGCAATCTCACTACTGGGCATATACAATGAGTAAACCATAATTCAAACAGAGTCATGTACCAAAATATTCATTGCAGCCCTATTTACAATAGCCCAGAGATGGAAACAACATAAGTGTCCATCATCGGATGAATGGATAAAGAAGATGTGGCACATATATACAATGGAATATTACTCAGCCATAAAGAGAAACGAAATTGAACTATTTGTAATGAGGTGGATAGACCTAGAGTCTGTCATACAGAGTGAAGTAAGTCAGAACGAGAAAGAGAAATACCATATGCTAACACATATATATGGAATTTAAGACAAAAAAATGTCATGAAGAACCTAGCGGTAAGACAGGAATAAAGACACAGACCTACTAGAGAATGGGCTTGAGGATATGGGGAGGGGGAAGGGCAAGTTGTGACAAAGTGAGAGAGAGGCATGGAAATATATACACTACCAAACGTAAGGTAGATAGCTAGTGGGAAGCAGCCGCATAGCACAGGGAGATCAGCTCCGTGCTTTGTGACCGCCTGGAGGAGTGGGATAGGGAGGGTGGGAGGGAAGGAGATGCAAGAGGGAAGAGATATGGGAACATATGTATATGTCTAACTTATTCACTTTGTTATAAAACAGAAACTAACACACCATTGTAAAGAAATTATACTCCAATTAAAAAAAATCCTTTTTACGTTTTAACCTCTAAAACATACAAGGAGAAAATGATAAATTTGATTATATTAAAATTAATAAGTTGTATTCATCAGAAGACACCTCTAATGGAGTAAAAAGACAACCCATAGAGTGGGAGAAAATATTTGCAATCATGTACTAAGAACTCCTACCATTTAAAAAGAAATAAGTATAAAAAACAATAGAAAAATGGACAAAATACTGGAATAGTCACTTCACAAAAGAGAATATCCAAGTGGTCAGTATGTATGTGAAACAGTGCTTAATTATATTAGTCATAAGAAAAATGCAAATTAAAACCACAGTGTGATCCAATATACATCTACTAGAATGGCTAAAATGGAAAAAGAAAAAAATGCAAAATACTGGTGAGGATGTAAAGTAACCAGAATGCTTGTACACTGTTAGTTGGACTGTAAATAGGAATAATCACTGGACTATTTTGAAAAAATATTTGGCATATTAACATATATATCCATGGCCCCGTAATTCTACTCCTACTTATATTCCCCAAAGAAATGCAAGTATGTATTCACAAAATGATATGCACAAAACTGTTCATGGTGGCATTATGTATATTAGTCCTTAACTGGAAATTTCCCCAATTGCTCATCAATAGTAGAATCAATAATAAGTTGAAGTATATTCATATAGTACATATACTTCAATGAGAATGAATACACTACATCTATATGCAACAACATGCAGGAATTTTGGAAACAGGATTGAATGAAAGAAAGCAGACACAGAAAGTGTCTCTTCTTCCATTTGTATAAAGTTTTTTTAAATCATCTTTATTTTATTCTATTTTTATTGGAGTACAGTTGCTTTACAATGTTGTTACTTTCTGCTGTACAGCAAAGTGAATCAGCTATACATATACATATATCCCCTCCTCTTTGGATTTCCTTCCCATTTAGGTCACCACAGAGCACTGAATAGAGTTCCCCGTGCTACACTAGGTTCTCATTAGTTATCTATTTTATACATAGTAGTGTATATACATCAATCCCAATCTCCCAATCCATCCCTCCCCACCTTCCCCTTTGGTATCCATACGTTTGTTTTCTAAGTCAGTGTCTATTTCTGCTTTGCAAATAAGATCATCTATACCATTTTTCTAGATTTCACATATATATGTTAATATACAATATTTGTTTTTCTCTCTCTGACTTACTTCATTCTGTATGACAGTCTCTAGGTCTCTCGACATCTCTGCAAATGGCACAGTTTTGTTCCTTTTTATGGCTGAGCAATATTCCATTGTACATATGTACCGCATCATCTTTATCCATTCTTCTGTTGATGGAATTTAGGTTGCTTCCATGTCCTAGCTATTGCAAATAGTGCTGCAATGAACATTGCAGTGCGTGTATCTTTTTGAATCATGGCTCTCTCCAGGTATAAGCCCAGGAGTGGTATTGCTGGGTCACATGGTAGTTCTATTTTTAGTTTTTTAAGGAACCCCCATACAGTTCTCCAGAGTGGCTGTATCAATTTACATTCCCACCAAAAGTGCAAGAGGGTACCCTTTTCTCCACACCCTCTCCAGCATTTATTGTTTGTAGACTTTTTGATGATGGCCATTCTGACTGGTGTGAGGTGATACCTCACTGTAGTTTTGATTTGCATTTCTCTAATAATTAGTGACATTGAGTATCTCTTCTTGTGTTTGTTGGCCATCTGTATGTCTTCATTTGTATAACGTTTGAATCGGTTAAAGCTAATGTATGGTGATAGAACTCATGAGAGTGGTTGTCCTTGAGGATGTTGGTAGTGACTGGAAGAGGTCACAAGGGTGGATTCTGAAGTGCTGGTTATGATCTTTTTCTTATTCTGGGTGTTGATAAGTAGGTGAGTCATTTTGTAAAAATTCACTGAGTTGGACACAGGATCTGTGCCTTTTCTGTATATAAGTTATACATGAATAAATATGTTTTAGTTCTAAGTAAATCTCTTGACACTGCTTCTATTAGGGTTGATAAAAGTGTTAAATTCTTTGATATATATCTGAAGATGACTGGTATATTGAAATGCCCTTCAGACCAGAGGTTGTTTTTTTGGTTATTTTGTTTGTTTTTTTTTTGCGATATGCGGGCCTCTCACTGTTGTGGCTTCTCCCACTGCGGAGCACAGGCTCCGGATGCGCAGGCCCAGCGGCCATGGCTCACAGACCCAGCCGCTCCGCGGCATGTGGGATTTTCCCGGACCGGGGCACGAGCCCGTGTCCCCTGCATCGGCAGGCGGACTCTCAACCACTGCGCCACCAGGGAAGCCCAGACCAGACGTTCTTAAGTTTCCTTTGAAGTCATTACAGTATCCTGTAGAGGTATCCACATAATGCTGCAGAGATTTTTGAAGAGAACAAGAGATTTTACAGAGCCTGATATGGACTGTAGTCCTGACTCAAGTTCATGCAAGTTAATGAATCGTTCTGAGATTCAGTTTTCTGATCTGTAGAACAGGGTTACGAATATCAGTTGCTATTGTTGTGGGACCTCAATGAGACAATGTTTGCAAAGCACAAAGTGTGATTATTAAATATTTTTCTCATTTAGATGTTATGGAATATACCAAATTGAATAACATCTACTTTTTTCCTCTGATGAATATAATCTTGTGAGATGTATGAAATATTTAAGTAACTATAATACAAGCTAGAAAGTGAACCCCAGACACCAAGGTGATAAAGCAGGGGGTGGGGTGGTAGTGGGATGAACTGGGAGATTGGGATTGACATATATACAATAATATGTATACAATAGATAACTAATAAGAAACTTTTATATAAAAAAAATAAAATTAAATTTAAAAAAAAGAAAGTGAATCCCACAAAAGGAACACGTTATGTTCTTTGTTTAGATACATGAAACACTTATTTATATGCCAGCTACTATATAACTTTATAAAATCTGGGGATAACAGAATGTTTTGAAAAGGAAGTGCCATTTGAACAAGGCCATGAAAGATGCCCTCGAATAATGGACAAGAGTTGTTTGGACACATAAAGATGGTGGGATGCTCATCACAGGGAAGAGGGTAAAGAAGGTGTTAAGAGCAGAAAGTACAAGTTGTATTTCAGAAATAAATGGGAAATAAGTTTGGCTGGAATATTAGGTGGGTGAAAGAAAAGGAATAAAGAATAAAGTAGAAAAGGGAAGTAGAGGCCAGGTCTTGATTACCATAAAAAGTAATTTTGTCTACAGGAGATCAGAAGACTTACAAGATATTTGAGCAGATAAAGTCAGAGTTCATAAGGGAGCTTCATTTAAGAGGAATGATGTTAGATGATTGGATGCAGGCAGGAATGACGGTTGAGATTATTGCTTATATCTAGGAATATAGCAATGTAGACTTGAAGAAGAGTAATAAGAGAATACAGAGAGAAGATACAGGATACAGTGCTTGTAGAATCTAGGGAATTTAGGAGCTAGTGTTCATGGGAGACAATTCTTCAGTTCTGCTTATCTGGGCCTGCAGCAAAGTTGGTGGAAGCACTCAAGTGAATCAGTTTCTGGATCAGGCAGAATCAGGCAGGTTATCTATTTCCATGGAGATGATAGAAACAAAGAGTAATCAGATGGCAGGTGTAAACAATGCCCTCAGTTGAGCTAAAGTCAGTTACAGAGAAATAGGGTTTTACATTAATGGATGCAGGGCTGACCACAGGATCCAGAGGGATTGTGAGAGAAATTAAGTGGGAAGAACCAAACTTCTTCAGGACAATAGAGTGAGCAAAGCACAGTGCTTTGTGCTGACTCTTGTTGGGTGCTTACAGAAGGGCAGGGTGGCTCTTAAGGGATGCCGGACTCCAGATTCAGCAGAGAGGGAGAAATCAAAGATGATGTTATGCCAACAAGTCCCTTAGGCTACAGTATTACAAAGTCTATTATTAGAAATGAGAAAGACAGAAACAGTTTTTTAGTTGGTGGTGTGTATGTTTGGTAGTGTGTATGTGTAAGTTTAGTTGGTGGGGTGTATGCGTAAGTTTGGTAGTGGGGGATGATATGAGGTGTTTAGGCAAATGGAGAAATTATGTTTGTTTTTGGTACATGGTGAGTTTGAAATGCTGACAGTTCATCCCATGGAAGCGTTTAGAAGCAGAGAAAGACATAGATTTGTTGTTCTGTGTTTCTGTAGGTCCCGGATGCACACCAACAGGTATCGTCATCCAGATCCTTGGTTGGTCAGTGTTCCCAAATAGTCTGAGCCACCAATGGGTTAGATTTGTTGACTTCCTGTTCCTGTGGGTCCTGGTCAACGTCTTCGAGTACTCTGTCCACAGCTTGTAGCTGTTTTCTCCCAGCATGCACAGGGCAGAGCCATTGGGCTCAGCCACGTGTATTTTCTAGTGGAAATTGTAGGGATTTACAGTTTTCTTAGGAACTTACTCAGAAGTTTCTAGGAATATGAGAAGATGGTTTAGAAGACTCTATACAGTTTCCTTGCCTTCCCGTGAGTTTTCCTGGGTCTTGGTGATTATGGTTCTTCTGTTGGCCCTCTATGCAATCTATTCTCCTCTCTGCCCTGCTTTGTGTTCCGGAAGGCTGATAATCCCTGAGGACTGCTCCCTTTCTGAATTCTGATTGGGCTCAGCCAATGGGAAACACTGGCAGGAGATGAAAGAGCTGGAAGAGAGATAATCCGAGTATTTAATTTCCACTCCCTTTCTTCTTTGGTAGCCTGTGTTTGGGAGTAGCTGAAATACTACAGCTCTTCCGTGGCAGATCCTCCTCTGTGGCTCCAGACTCCATTGTGCTCTGATGACACTATTTCCTCTCCTTGCTTCTTTAACCAAAGGAATAGTAATGACTTCCTTTTGTTGTTAGTACCTCAGTGCCTTGACATCCTTTGTTGGTTCCCTTAACCCTACCTTCACCCCTGTAAGTATTCCCCTCATTAAAGTCCCTTTATTTGAATAATTGTTACTGAGTCCAAGCTGGTACTGCTTACTGCATGACAGACCAGTAAATCGAGAAATGAGATGTTGAGGCAAGGGATAGCAACTTTATTTGGAAAGCTGGCAGACCAAGAAGATGGTGGACTTTTGTCCCAAAGAACCATCTTGCCTGAGTTAGAATTCAGGCATTACACTAAGTGGGGAGGGAGTAAAGTCAAACATCTCTTGTTTCCCGACTGCCTCCAGAGGGGATGTGTTAATTTCTTCCTCCCTGCAGTCATTCACACGTGGGCCTGGTCAGGATGTTTCCTGTGAACTATATAAAGGTACTTTAGTTTAATGTTTATTACCTGGGGGGGGGGGGGTGGTTTAGGCAGGGTTCCCAGAGATGGGCCATCATGTATAACTTAAGCTTATAGACAACATCCCTTTAGTGATTAAGGTGTAATAGAATACAAAGGTTCTTCCTTATTACAATTCCCCACTGTCAATGTTCATTCCACAGTCTTGTGGGAAAAGGGATGAAGATCACTATTTCCTGCTGAACAGAGGTGACAAATATTCCTTAGCATCTTTAGTCAGTCCTTTTTTATCTACAACTATTTGAACCTGATGAAACCCCTTAGCACTTTGTCTAATTTGTAACTGAACTTGGGGTTTTTGTTCCAGTTCCCAATACGTATACTAAATGCCTGTGCTATTTATTTGGACAAGATTAAATTGCTTGACCCTTCTCCAGCTACAGTGGAATTACCATCTATTTCAGTTGGATAGGCAGACCTGTTGCAGGCAAACTCATAAACAGAGGTTAGTATATTGCCCAAAGTTTTAACATAATTGGCAACTGCTAAGTCTTCAAGAGCATTTATAGATTCTCCTGCCTGGGCAGACACCTGGAATGGCCTACCATACAATACTTTATAGGGGCTTAATTTAAGCCTGCTTCTGGGAGTCACTGATCCATAGCAGGGCAAGTGGCAAGGCCTTATCCCAAGATAGATTAGTCTCCTGACATACTTTAGAGATGTTTCTTTTTAACGTATAATTCATTTTCTTGGTTTTTCCTGCTGATCGTGGTCTCCAGGATGAATGTAGTTTCAATGCCTTAATCCAAATCAGGGGATAATTTCCCTAAGGAGGGCTTTAACCACTTCAGAGACTTTCTGTCCAGTGGGATATGCTTGCACCCATCTTGAAAAAGTGTCCACAAACACTAGCAGGTTATCTGAAATTTCTTGCAGCTCGAGACATTTGAGTAAAGTCTATTTTCCAGTCTTTGGTGGGGCAGGTTCCTCTGTGTTAAGCCTCCCTCTGAGGAGGTCTGACAGCAAACTTTGGGTTATTTTTGGCACACATCATGCAATTCTGAGTGATTTGCTGGGTGGCCTTTTGTAGCTTAGGTCCCTTTATATATTTTTGAATCCACTGTAAAGTGGCATCTCTCCTGTAACGGGTACTATTATAAATGTGCTGCACCATAGTGTCCAAGAGGGTCTCAGGGATCAAAACAATGTGCATTACATTCCAGTGAGGTGTGATCCAAGTGCAAACCCACGCTTTGACCTCTTCTGAATACACTGGCCGATATTTTGACAGTCTGTGGGAAAAAAGATCTTCTTGCCTCAGAGGATATTGTTTTAGATTAGGTGTCCCAGCATCCCTTTTAATGGGATTCCTATTGGCCATGTGGTTTGGGCCTTCCCAGGGATGCCATTAGTACACCCTTCTGGTCTGGTGCGGGGAGGGGAGGGCAGGGAAAGAACTCTGTCTCCTTTCCTGGGGTTTTCATGAGCGCCATCTGCAGGATTAACGTGTGTTCTGGTGGAACTCCAATGTCAAGCTGTTCTGGTGAAAAATTTCAGGATGGGGTCTATCAGAAGTCAATCAACTCATTCCCCACCGTCAAATTTACCTGGGGATCCTCTGGGGAATTAGGCGCCTCAAGTCCAAGGGAGCCCCTGGGCCTCTTCATTCAGAGTGTTCCTCTCTTTCTACCATATGAGAAGCTCTTGTCTTATTGTTTTCCTTCTTCTGTTTTAGTCTAAGGCCATCTGTTTTCTTTCCTCCTTACAGTAAGCACATCGTTCCCTCCCCAGTGGTGGCTTACCTCTCTTTACGTTACTCGCCTTCTGAGAATTCAATGCTGCTGCCAGTAAAGTGGCGTTTCATTTTGCATCTTCTTTCTTCTGTTGCTGTTCCCTGTTGAACACTCTAAAAGCAACATCTACCAATTGAGAAGTGTTCATTCCAAATGCACCAGCTAATTTTCGCAAGTTTCTCCTGATATCTGAGGCACTTTACCCCCCACCAAACGGTCAAATTTACCATTCTAGTATTTTCAGGGGCCTTAGGAGCTGCATGAAGATGACATCTGTAGGCCTGATAAATCCTTTCCAAAAATTGAGAGGTCTTCTTTTGGGTTTTGGGGGGGTTTTTTTGCTGAGTTTCTTGAATTTTGTTCAAACTCTTTTGCTTTGGTTCCCCTTTTCAAAGCCCTGGCAAGATGTACTAATAAGTATTCTAATAAGGGCCTTCCTCCCTCATTGGAGTACCAGTTTGGTTCAGCTGTGAAGTGGGCTTCAGGTGTAGAGGCTCCTCCTTATAAGGATGTTGCAATCTTTCGAATTAAACAAGTCTGAGAAAGCCAGCTGGCTGGTCGTTTGCATATAGGCCCCCTATGGAATAATGGCATAAGGGAAATTGCCTGTCCCAGAAGTGGCTCCTGGCCCAAACTGGGTGTCCTGTCGGGTCTTAGATGGTGATACCAGACCAAGTCCCTGTGCCCCAGAGGCTAACACAGGATTTTCAAATTGATCCCTATGAAGAGGGGAAGGCCTGAGCCCCAGGGTCATGAATTGGGGCTGGACAGGAACGGGAGGGTAGTGGAAGAGGTGGATATATTGGCATAACAGCTGGAGCAGCTGGGACAGCTAGCTCAGTCAGAGGAGTTAAGGTTTGAAGCAACATATCCTCACTCTCATTCCCTTCCTTTCCTTATTTTCCCTGATAACAGCACAAGTGCTTGCATGTAAAAGATTTCATCATTCTTCCCTACTTCTTCGTGAAATAATTATAGAGTCATCAAAAGCCACTGTAAGACCATAAATAGCAATTTATAATCTCTAACCATTATAAGGATGCTGGCATCCACCAACTGGGATTACAATGCAATTGAAAAGAAACTTGATTACTGCTGTGACACACAACAATTTAAGATCATTACTAGAATTATGAATGATATCATTTACCAGGATATACCAGAATTTTAGGGGTTCCATATAATTTCTAGAATGTGTATGTTAATAATGTTTACCCATGATACATTCTAAGAAGTTTTATCACCACTTATTGGACAATGCTTCCCATGTAATTTAACATAACAAATAAGCCGAATTAGTTTAATATTCTCTCTCTAGAGAAAATAATTTGTGTTCCAGGGACCCTTTGGAAAACCTCAAAGTTAGCTAGAGGTCAAATGAACTTCATTTAGAATTTGATCTTTGGAAAGTTTGTCAAACATATCAGAAAGTTTTAACCAGTGATAAAGATCTCAATGCAAATACAGATCACTTAAAGAAACTCACAATTACCAAAGGCAGTTCAATATTTCAAGAAAACTTTGTCCTCTTAGAGAAACAAATTCAGGTTTTGTATTACTTTACCTTTAAAATTCATTTTCTTAATTACATTCAGTCTTATCCTAGCCAATCCTGACCATGCATAGGACTCTTTTCAGTGTTCCTTCTCCACAAATCTTCCACAACTTTCTGTATCCCTATTAATCTGTCCCCTACTTTCTCTTCCATTCAGAAACAGCCAGCTCTAGGACAAAAATCACCTTTTTCCCTTTAACAAAATGCATTTTCATTCCTCATACCTTCTTTGCTGAAAACACACATCCTACATCTTTGCATACTAAAATGTTTCCCTCATAATTCTTAACCTTAAAACCTTAGTCTCTAGTGAAAACCAAGAAGTAATTGTAAACTGTCATACCAGTATCTCCTGATTGACAAACTTATGCTTTAGTCTTCCTCTCCTAAGGAGGCAAGGGTAGGTAAACTTAGACCTGCTCAGCAATTAATGTTCTAAATTTATCGTATTTGAAATGACCCAGATAGTCAACGAATTCTCTTCTTAACTTAGTTTAGTTTCAAGTTACAAAAATCTGGAGAGACTATTTTAGATAGACACTCCCAAAACACAATTATTCCTATAGAGTTTACCAAAACATAATTATTCCTACAGAATTTACCTAAAACTCTTACCTCATTTACTTCTATTTTATTACTTAAAAGCTTTGTCATAGTTATTTTTTTGTTGACAAACTTTGTAACAGGAATAATAAAGGTCTTATTTGATTTCTAGTAAACTTAGGTACAATAAAAGTATTATACTTAATGTTGATTACTCTAATGACATATCCGTATTAATCAAACAAACAAGCTTAAGCTAACTTTAATACCAAATATTAGTTCAATACTGAATATTTCCTCAATCACATGACCCCCAAATTCATTCTGGACAGTTTTTTATATTTGAGTATTTATGTAAGCACTTAATTTCTTTTAAGCCAATTAAATAGATCTCTTTTTACAAATTAATTTTGGTAATGTCACACATCTATAACACACGCACAAACACAAACAAACACAGGGACTTCATAGTTCCCATTCCAAAATTTTAGCCGTGAATCAGACACAACAATGTAAAAACCCATCAGTTACAAAAGAGGTTGGACTCTGATTGCGTTTCTGGCAGATAGGACAAATCAAGTTCACCTGTCTAGATGGCTAAACCCTTTTTACTAATATTTATGGAAAAGACACTTCTATTTGTAGTTTTGGGAGATTTTAGGAACCAAGTGGAACCTTTCTCTTTTTCCTGGGAATGTCCCACTCTTGGACAAGAACAGACAGGTTCCACCCCCCCCCCCCCCCCCGTTGCTTTCCTCCATTTAATATCAGTAAAAGTTTTAAATATCACAAAACTGGGCTTCCCTGGTGGCGCAGTGGTTGAGAGTCCGCCTGCCGATGCAGGGGACGTGGGTTTGTGCCCCGGTCCGGGAAGATCCCACATGCCGCGGAGCGGCTGGGCCCGTGAGCCATGGCCGCTGGGCCTGCATGTCTGGAGCCTGTGCTCTGCAACGGGAGAGGCCACAACAGTGAGAGGCCCGCTTACCGCAAAAAAAAAAAAAAAAAAAAATCACAAAACTGATTTGGCTGTCAATGGAGAAATAGTACCAAACAAAATGAAATGAAAAACCCAAACGACAAACAGAAAATCCTAAATAAAACCTCAAGTTTGGTCTTGGGGCTCTACATATACCAATGACACAGGAGACCGTAAATGACATAATTAACACAGCAAGGGTAGCAGTACATGGTCCCAAGATACCCTGGCCTAAACCCCTTGTGGAGATCCTAAGAGGTCCTGTGGCCACAGGCTGTTACAATAAAATATATTCCTCTCATTCATGGGCTCATAGCTGTAATCAGGTCACTTATCCAAAATGTGCCTCAGATGACTCTCTTTAGGGATAGTTGAAACATTCCCCATTTTTAAAGACAGAAATTCAAGATAAAACACAAACTGCACACACAAATGCTAGCATCCAAAGAAACAAACAAACCGGTTCACAAATTGGGTGAAGGTCCAACACCTGTTTCCTCTCTCCCAACAGGGAACCCCACCCAAATACAAAACAAATTGGCTTATTCTGGAGGAAAAAGCCACAAGTGGAGAAGTAATGCAACTATTTCCTCTCTCCAACAGGGTCCCCCACACAAATTGGCATATTCTGGAGAAAAAGCCCCAGAGAGGAAATAAAGTTCCTGGCTGTACACACCGGAGTGACTTACCCTACTGTACGGAGCCCGTCAGCTCCCAAATGTCAATGATTCCTTTCTCCAGCTTCCAAGCACTGGGACAGCTGGTGCCACTTTGGAGAATTTTGAAGGGAAGATCCTCAGGACAAGTAGTTTGGGCAGCTGCTAGGGCCTTACTTGAAAATTCCCCAACTGAGGCCAGCTAGCTACGAGTAGCAAGGCTTCTTTGTTTGAATAACTGTTATCAAGTCCAAGCACAACAGGCCAATAAATCGAGAGACTAGTTGTTGGGGCAAGGAATAGAGACTATACTTAGAAAGCAGGCAGACCTAGCAGGTGGTGGACGCATGCCCCCAGAGAACCATCTTGCCTGAGTTAGAATTCAGGCTTCTTTTATACAGAAAGGGGGAGGAGTAAAGTCAAACATTTCCGGGTTCCAGTCAGCCTCCAGAAGAGATGTGTTAATTTCATCCTCCCTGTAGTTATTCACAGGTGGGCCTGGTCAGTATGTTTTCTATGAGCTAAACAAAGGTATTTTAGCTTAATGCTCATTACCTGGGAAGCAAGGTGCCAGAGATGGGCCATTATGTATAATTTAAGCTTATAGACAACATCCCTTTATTGATTAACTTGTAATAGAATACAAGGGTTCTTCCCTATTGCATAATCTTGGGAGTGAGTTCTGTTTCTTTCTGGGACCCTGACTAATACGGTCATCCCAAGGAAAGATGGATAATGGTCCCAATTCTCCCTTATCTTCAAGTGAGCTATCACAGCCCATAGGAGTCCACAATTTGAACAGAAGACCACTCCCTGTCACCAGAGCTTCTAAAATTTGATAATATAGGTTATTTAGCTTAATACCCAGACCTACTGGGTAAAGTATCCCTGAAAATTACATTACACCCAAGATAAATGTTATTATAGGATGAGGTTTAATAGATGATATAACCACTCTACAGATATCAAATAGGTTGGTTAAGAATCTGAAAGATGGGCTTCCCTGGTGGCGCAGTGGTTGAGAGTCCGCCTGCTGATGCAGGGGACACAGGTTCCTGCCCCGGTCTGGGAAAATCCCACATGCCACAGAGCAGCTGCACCCATGAGCCATGGCCGCTGAGCCTGCGCATCCGGAGCCTGTGCTCCGCAACGGGAGAGGCCACAACAGTGAGAGGCCCGCGTTCTGCAAAAAAAAAAAAAAAGAATCTGAAAGATCTTTTCAGTAACGTATATTATAGTGACCTGGACATGGCAAAATTATTAATGTATGTACTGTTAATGATGTGCTAACACTTTGAACTGAAGTCTTAGATTTACAACAAGGTATAGGCTTACTCAATATTGTTCCATAATGGTTATTGTAAATAAATTATTCATCTTATTTGATCTAATAAAATGTTTCCTCCATAGAATTATAGACAGGAGCCTTACTGAATGAATTTCCAGATTGGCACTTATTTGGGCTTTACTAAAACGTGATATAACTCAATGCATTAATCGATCAAGAATTATAAGTGTGGCACACAAGAGCAGGAACTTTATTTTTCTGCTATAAAAAATATGTTGTTATACATTTAGAGGTGTTTGGAAGACTTAAAAAGTTTTTTTTAACAGCATGAAAAGGCATGTACTTAATTGTATGTACAGACTATGTACTACTTAGCTCAGTTTTACAAACATTCAGTAAACATCTGAAAATGATTAAGAATCTACCTCTTTTAAAAAGTTTAAAAGAAGCATCCCAAAATGACTAAAACACTGGAAATAGGGAACCTTCCTGGGGTCCTTAAAAGAATTAGGACAGTGTAAAATGAAAATAAAAGATTGAGGTGTCAATTAATAAATACTTTATGGGGTGACAGGTACCGGTTATTCATTTCCACTGGAGAAATAACACAAGGTAAAAACTTCTGTTGTCTCAGCTCCTCTCTGATCCCTGGCTGGAATTTCTCATAACCAGGGCGTCTTTTTTCTCTGCTTCAACAACTCTTCTGGGCCCTGTACAGCTGCAGAGTAGAGCAGGGCTCATCCTAAGAGACAATCATGACAGATTATCCAATTGAGACATGAATCAATAGGGATGGGGCACAGAAGCCGAACCTATGTCACCTGACCCCAGTATAGACCCCGGGGTACCCCACTAGGGGAAGAGTTCAGCACTGAAGGGAGCAGGTTCTTTTCCCAGCTCTCATTGTGTCTAACTTCCTACATTTCTTCTGCCTCTATCATTCCACAGGAAATTTCATGAGGTCAGGAATCATATCTTCATTTTAATTTCCCACAGCATCTTGTAAGGAGCTTGATCCTTATATTATTCATAATTGACCTAAAATCAAGTCAAGGTTGAACCACAGACATGCATGCTGATAGAAATGTGGAATCTTTTTTTTTTTTTTGAGCATAAATCATTTTCCATTTTACTTGATTGAGGATGATAGTACTTGCTTTGGAATGAGGTTTAAATTAGATTATCCAATAAGATCCCTTCTGGCACTAGAATTACAGAATTATATAGCAACTAGTGAGGCCCCATAATGCTGATTTCCTAAAAACACCCTAACAACTTTAAGGTATATATTATGGAGTAGAGTGGATGTTGGATACTGAATCCAGGTCCAGCCAGGCGTTCTTTTCCTAGATGTCTCTTGAGTAGTTTACACATGCTGTGTTGGGTGAGATTGGGCTCTCAAGTGGGCACCAGAGACAAAAAGTAAAGTCTTCCTTCCAGTATTCATGTAATTGTACTGATCGTCAGGTCTCACAGCAATAAGCAGGCTGTAGAGTTGATGAGAAGGCTGGATGAAAAGCCCCATTAGAGATGAACGGGGTCCTCTCTCTCTTATTCATCTGCGCTGCTGGTAGAGTTAATGTTTTGAGTCTGAAGGACACTATGTTATCAGTTTTATTGGACAAGTGAATATAAAGGTAATTAAAGAGACCATACCTAATAACCCAACTCTTACAATTTAAAAGTAAGAAAGAGGCCTGATAGGGTACCAGGGATATACATATCATCCTAATTAAGTGCTAACAAGACAGTTGTCCTCACTTTGGTAACTTCAGTGTATTACCCCTGTTAACGGTCTCCATCCAGTGGACTCATCTACAATTCTTAATTCTTATCCACAGTTACCCTTCTTCATTCTCCACATGAGCAATGTTTCTAAAGGTTTCAGTGTTTAGCATGTGGTGTCCCCAAAGCACTCACCCCAAATTGCCCATCCACTTTATTCATTCATCCACCTTTTTACACCTTCCCCCTGCAGTTCAGGTTGGGCCAAATTGCCACACAGTTTGAACTTGTCATCTCTCTAGCATTTCTACTTTATTAAGCAAGCACATCTTGTAAATGAAAACAAGAGAAGATGTGCGGCAAACCCACTCTCTCTTTTATTTAAATTAAAAAATCACCTAGCCACTTGCATTGCTTCAGGGAAGTGCGTAGGGATAGATCAAATATGTAAATGAATCAGGTGAAGATGAACAAATGAATATTCAAATCCAAGTGGCAGTTTTCTAAATCAGAAGAGCCTTTTACTCTGGCTATGTTCAAACCCCTCTATATTGTGATTTAAGGTGCCTAAAAGACAGGAAATGCTGTTTTTAGAAATATAGAATAATAGTTACTGATGTTCGTCTTGTACAAGTCAAAGAAAAACTCGTTGCAAAATTATCTGCAAACCTCTTGGTTTTATTTGAGAGTTTGTTTAGCATCTTTTTTTGTTATTTTCTTTTTTTTAAAAAATTTATTTTATATTGGAGCATAGTTGATTAACAATGTTGTGTTAGTCACAGGTGTACAGCAAAGTAATTCAGTTATACATATACGTGTATCTATTCTTTTTCAAATTCTTTTCCCATTTAGGTTATTACAGAATACTGAGCAGAGTTCCCTGTGCTATATAGTAGGTCCTTCTTGGTTATCTATTTTAAATATAGTAGTGTATATATGTCAATCCCCAACTCCCAATCTATTCCTCCCTCCGACCTTTCCCCCTGGTAACCATAAGTTTGTTCTCTAAGTCTGTGAGTCTGTTTCTGTTTTGTAAATAAGTTTATTTGTATCATTTTTTTAGATTCCACATATAAGCAATATCATATGATATTTGCCTTTCTCTGTCTGACTTTTAATTATAAGAAGTTTGAATTCTAGGAAGGGATCTGCACTGACATTTTCTGTAAGGGAGATTAAGAAAGTTAAACCCAGATAGCCTGATCAATCTATCAATATTTGCTGAATGTTAACTCTAAGAAGAAATGGACTAGCTATTTCTGTATAGCCACAGGCCTGGGTATAGTTCCATGGACAAGACATTAGCTTAAATTGAGGGGTCAGTGGTGAAATGATGACACCTTCATCCTGATAATAATTTACAAAGAATAATTTCCTTCAGGCATAATAAACTACTACTGTGTGCCACAACGTATGATCCACTTCCAAGCCATCTCCTCCGAATTCCTAGAAACTTCTGAGTAAGTTCCTAAGAATATTATAAATCCCTACAGTTTTCACTAGAAAATTCATAGGGCCATTCCAAATGGCTCTGGCCTGTGCATGCTGAGAGATAATAGCCACAAGCTGTGGACAGAGAGTAATTGAAGATGTTGACCAGTACCCACAGAAATAGGAAAAGTCAACAAGTCTAGTCTAATGGTGGCTCAGACTTTGGGAACACTGACCAACCAAGGATCTGGATGAAGATACCTGTCAGTGTACGTCCTGGACCTACGGAAACCCAGAACGACAAATCTATGTCTTTCTCTGCTTCTGAACACTTCCATGGGATGAACCATCTGCAATTCAAACTCAACATGTACCATTTTTCCATTATTAGAAATGAGGAAGACAGAAAGAATAACAGGTTTTTGGTTGAGGCTGTGTGTGTAAGTTTGGTGGTGGATGATACGGGAGAGTTTAGGTAGAGGCATGAGTTACTGTTCTCCTTATGGAGAGAAAGCATTTGAAGAAAAATGTTAGTTTAATAAATTTTCAACTATTAAAATATTGGATTCATGATAAAAAGTTATTTTCATTTTGGAATTAAGCTCTCCTTTGTGTAATAATTTTGATTCCTATTGATTATTGTTTCTTTTTTTAAAAAGTGTATCTTATTTAGGGATTATTTGGGGCCCAGTAATTCCATATCCCTAATAACGTATGACTGTACTGCTTTATCTCCTGGTTGATAGTTGTTTGCAGGAGTGATCCAGTCTCAATGAAAACTTTTCCCTCATCTTATTCCCAATGATGGGCAGTCTGTATCTGCCTTCTGCCAGCCAGACTGCAAACAAAATATGCTCTCTGCAGCTTCAGTCAAAATGTACGTTCTTTTAACCTGGAAATGATGTTTGGTAAAGTTCTTTAGCTTAAGGAAAAATATTTTGTACTCTGTCATATATAATAATAATTCCCGTATGCTTGAGTCCTGTTGATCACTTTCAGGGATTTTCAGGTGAGTTTGTTTTTCTGTTACTATAGTCAGTAACAAGATGCCATAAGACAACTAAACTCTTAATCTGCATTCTGCCACTGGAAGACAAAATAAAATTCCAGTGGGGGAGGAAGAAGATTCTGTTTGAATTTATGTCATGTTATAGCCGCTAGCATCTTGGTGCTGTCTCCATGCCTCAGTATGGCTATGTCTGTGTTTACTATCTCAGAGGATAACTGCTAGAAGCCAGGGACCTGGTTGGTGTCATTCTTGGTACAGAATCAAGAACAATGAAGCACTTTTTAAAGCTATTCGATATGATGTCCAGAATTTTCAATCTAGAGCTATCATCTGAGATGCTTATGGCTGTTTGAGCAGAGATTCTTCGGATAGTTTATTGATTGGGGTTCCAGAGCTTAAGACTAGCCCTTAGATCCTAAACAAAAATTTTCCTGATTTCAGAGGTAAATTTTTGACTGACTTACTCTAACTTATCTCATATGACACTCATATATGTCAGCATATCAACTAAATGATGGAAATATAACTTCTTTCCTTCTTTCTTTCCTCCCTCCCTCCCTCCTTCCTTCCTTCCTTCTTCCCTCTCTCCCTCTCTTTTTTCTTTCCTTCCTTCTTTCATTCCTTTCCTCCTTCCTTTTTTCTTCTTCCTGAAACCAATTAGTAAATTCCTCCTATTTATTTGAACTTTTATATAGTCTCTCTTATTTATGAATGTTCCCATTTTATTGATGAAGAAATTAAAGTTCAAAAATATTGCATAAACCATCCATGTTCACACAACTCATATATAGCAGAGTCCAGATATGAACTGAGGTTTGTATAACTTCAAAGTTTCTGCCATTTATTTATTTATTTTTACCACATTGGAACATATATAGTCTTCCAGTCCACTAATTGCCTTCTTTCCCTACAGGAAAATCTTCATGGAAAGCTCTATTCTAACCAGAATTATTTATAATCAGAATAAGAGATAAGCAGGATGATTCAATACAGGGCTACTATAATCGAGCAAATTAGCTGGATTATATTTTATTTCTTCTGAAGGGATATACCTACCAGGGGAATCCAATATTTAATTTCGTAAGTCAGAGAACCTTTTTACCTTTAGAGTGATATACTCTAAAAAATGTTTCTCCTTTGTGCTCCCCCTTTTTGTTAAGCCAGTTGTCCTTCAAACAGAACACAGTGTCACTAATGAGATGAAAAGAGACACTGCTGAGACCCTGAAAATGGCAGAGCAAAGGATCCTGGGTATTTAATAATTTCATTGAACCACTGAATTCATCTTGGTACTGCTTATCTCCAAACCACTTAATTAGAAAATGAAAAATTATATTTATGGTCTATGTCACTGTTTGTCAAGTTTTCTGTGATGTGCAGATCAAAGTTTCTCTAACCAATACACTGAAATTTATGAGAGTGCAGAAGAAATACATTCTGCCTATATGTGTTAAACACAAACATTAAAATCACATTTGTGGTGGTTTTGCATTGCTTATCCTTTTGCTTGGGTCATAAATTAGGTTTAAGGCTAAAGGAGTAAAGTTCCAAGTAGTAAAGTTTTTTTCCCAGCATTTGAAAACACTTTTAGTTTAGAGGTGTTCCTACTCTAGAATGTACTGTTACATGAGGAAGTGATCTTCCTGTCTCTGGAGATACCCAAGTGGAGGCTGAATAACCATCTGTCATGGGTACTATGGAAAGGATGTTTGTGCTGGCTGGGAGATTGGATAAGATAGTCTCTTCTAATTCTGAATGGCTGCGATTTTCTAAGTCTTAAAGCCTGTAAATGGAAATGGCCTATTCATCACATACCTTATTCACCAGGAGAGCCTGGACAGAGGAATTATATCCAAACTTTGGTTCTGCCTCTACCAAGCTTTGTGACTTTGAGAAAGTATTTTCTCCAGGTTTCTGTTTTAGTCTCTATAAAATGGGGAAAGTTTTTATTTAAAAAATTAGAGACCTTCAAGATGGCAGAGAAGTAAGACGGGGAGATCACCTTCCTCCCCACAAATACATCAGAAATACATCTACATGGGGAACAACTCCTACAGAACACCTACTGAACGCTGGCAGAAGACCTCAGACCTCCCAAAAGGCAAGAAACTCCCCACGTACCTGGGTAGGGCAAAAGAAAAAACATAGACAAGAGATTAGGGATGGGACCTCCCTCAGGGAGGGAGCTGTGAAGGAGGAAAGTTTCCACACACTAGGAAGCCCCTTCACTGGTAGAGATGGAGGGTGGGCATGGGGGAAGCTTCGGAGCCATGGAGGAGAGCGCAGCAACAGGGGTGCAGGGGGCAAAGCAGAGAGATTCCCGCACAGAGGATCAGTGCTGACCAGCACTCACCAGCCTGAGAGTCTTGTTTACTCACCCGCCAGGGCTGGTGGGGGCTGGGAGCTGAGGTTCGGGCTTCGGAGGTCAGATCCCAGGGAGAGGGCTGGGGTTGGCTGCGTGAACAGAGCCTGAAGGGGGCTAGTGTGCCACAGCTTGCTGGGAGGGAGTCCGGGAAAAACTCTGGAACTGCCAAAGAGGCAAGAGACCATCGTTTCAGGGCACACGAGGAGAGGGGATTCAGAGCACCACCTAAACGATCTCCAGGGAGAGGTGCAAGCTGTGGCTATCAGCGTGGACACCAGAGACGGGCATGAGATGCTAAGGCTGCTGCTGCAGCCACCAAGAAACCTGTGCACAAGCACAGGTCACTATCCACACCTCCCCTCATGGGAGCCTGTGCAGCCCGCCACTGCCAGGGTCCTGTGATCCAGGGACAACTTCCCCAGGAGAACACATGGCAAGCCTCAAACCGTTGCAACATCATGCCGGCCTCTGCCCCACAAGCTCGTCCTGCATTCTGTACCCCTCCCTCCCCCTGGCCTGAGTGAGCCAGAGCGCCCTACTCAGCTGCTACTTTAATGCTGCCCTGTCTGAGTGAAGAACAGATGCCCTCAGGCGACCTACAGGCAGAGGCGGGGCCAAGTCCAAAGTTGAACCCTGGGAGCTGTGCAAACAGAGACGAGAAAGGGAAACCTCTCCCAGCAGCCTGAGGAGCAGTGGATTAAATCTCCACAATCAAATTGATGTGCCTGCATCTGTGGAATACATGAATAGACAATGAATCATCCCAAAATTGAGGTAGTAGAATATGAGAGCAACTGTAGACCTGGGGTTTGCTTTCTGCATCTAATTTGTTCTGGTTTTATGTTTATCTTAGTTTAGTATTTAGATTTTATTATCATTCACAGATTTGAGGTTTGTTTATTGATTTGATTGCTCTCTTCCTTTATATATATATATATATTATATATATATATATTTCCTTTTTTTGTTTTTGTGAGCATGTATGTATATGCTTCTTTCAGTGATTTTGTCTCTATAGCTTTGCTTTTACCATTTGTCCAAGGAGTCAGTCTGTCCATTTTTTTTTAATATCGTTTTTAGTGCTTATTATCGTTGGTGGATTTCTTTATTGGTCTGGTTGCTCTCTTCTTTCTTTCTTTTTTTATTACTTTTAAATTTTTTTAGTTTGAATAATTTTTTATTTTAATAACTTTATTTTATTTATTCCTCTTTCTTTCTTTCTTTCCTTCCTTCCTTCCTTCCTCCCTCCCTCCCTCCTTTCTTTGTTTGTTTGTTTCTTTCTTTTTTCTTCTTTCTTTCCTCCCTTTTCTTCTGAGCCATGTGGCTGACAGGGTCTTGGTGCTCTGGCCCGGTGTTAGGCCAGTGCCTCTGAGGTAGGAGAGCTGAGTTCAGGACATTGTCCACCAGAGACTTCCTGACTCCACGTAATATCAAATGGCAAAAGTTCTCCCAGAGATCTCCATCTCAACGCTAAGACCCAGCTCCACTCAACGACCGCAAGCTACAGTGCTGGACACCCTATGTCAAACAACTAGCAAGACAGGAACACAACCCCACCCATTAGCAGAGAGGCTGCCTAAAATCATAATAAGGTCACAGACACCCCAAAACAAACCAGCAGAAGTGGTCCTACCCACCAGAAAGAAAAGATCCAACCTCATCCACCAGAACACAGGCACCAGTCCCCTCCACCAGGAAGCCTACACAACCCACTAAACCAACCTCACCCACTGGGGGAAGACACCAAAAACAACGGGAACTATGAACCTGCAGCCTGTGGAAAGGAGACTCCAAACACAGTAAGGTAAGCAAAATGAGAAGACAGAGAAATACACAGCAAACAAAGGAGCAAGGTAAAAACCCATGAGACCAAACAAATGAAGAGGAAATAGGTAGTCTACCTGAAAAATTATTCAGAGTAGTGATAGTAAAGATGATCCAAAATCTTGGAAATAGAATGGAGAAAATACAAGAAACGTTTAACAAGGACCTAGAAGAACTAAAGACCAAACGAACAATGATGAACAACACAATAAATGAAATTAAAAATTCTCCAGAGATACCCTGAGAAAACAATAATTCAAAAAGACACATGCACCCCAATGTTCATTGCAGCACTATTTACAATAGCCAGGTCATGGAAGCAACCTAAATGCCCATCGACAGATGAATGGATAAAGAAGATGTGGTACATGTATACAATGGAACATTACTTAGCCATAAAAAGGAACAAAATTGAGTCATTTGCTGAGATGTGGATGGACCTAGAGACTGTCATACAGAGTGAAGTAAGTCAGAAAGAGAAAAACAAATATCATATATTAGAGCATGTATATGGAACCTAGAAAAATGGTACAGATGAACCGGTTTGCAGGGCAGAAGTTGAGACACAGATGTAGAGAACAAACGTATGGACACCAAGGAGGGAAAATTGCAGTGGGGTGGGGATAGCGGTGTGCTGAATTGGGTGATTGGGATTGACACATATACACTGATGTATATAAAACTGATGACTAATAAGAACCTGCAGTATAAAAAAACAAACAAACAAAAACAACAACTAATACTAAACTTTCTTTGGGTTATTTGTATGGAAATATGTTCATATAAATGTTTCAGACATTACATGAAATTTCTAAAAATCTTATAAGTTCTGGTATAATGTTATAAGTCATAATTCTAGTTATTACTTTAAAATGTATATCTCAGAAATAACTAAATTTCCTTGTCAATTGCATTATTATGAACTTTCATCAAATCTTTAACCGTGGTCATTTTTAAGTCTTTTGTCATTTACAGACAGTTCTGGGTGTACTCTGATGCTTTCGCAAAAATGTTCCTATAAGAGGGTTTCATCTTCAAGGAATTCATGGAAAAGACTCTGACAAGCACAGGTTTCTGGTAACTGACTATACTGCTGAACTGAATGAATAAGCATTTTCAGAACTCTAATGGAAAACTGATGAATTCATAAAAGTGCTAACAAAACATCAAGATAAAAAAAATTATTACATGGGACTGAGTGAACTGATGAGGATGATCATAATTTGAGACTTTCTGTTTGAATAAAAAAAAATCCCAGTAGAACTCAGAGACAAAAAATATACAAATCAATTTTCGCTGCAAAGTAAAGGAGCTGTTACAGTGGAGGATTACTGGACTGAACGTCAATATTATGACATAGTATGAGTGTGTTTCATATTTTCTAATTGCAATCATTGTTGCTTTTGTTGTGGTCATTCATTTACAATGCTTGATGTCAGTTTATTTATCGCTTGTAAAAAATAAAATACAATGTGTGTGTGTGCAAAAAAACCCAAAAAATCTGTAGTCTAAAAAAAAAAAAAAATCAGAATAAAAAAAAAATTCTCCAGAGGAATCAATAGCAGAATAATTGAGGCAGAAGAACGGATAAGTGACCTGGAAGATAAAATAGTGGAAATAACTACAGCAGAGCAGAATAAGAAAAAAGAATGAAAAGAATTGAGGACAGTCTCAGAGACTTCTGGGACAACCTTAAATGCACCAATATTCAAATTATAGGGGTCCCAGAAGAAGAAGAGAAAAAAAAAGAGGGACTGAGAAAACATTTACAGAGATTTTAATTGAAAACTTCCCTAATATGGGAAAGGAAAGAATCAAATCCAGGAATCACATAAAGTCCCATTAAGGATAAATCCAAGGAAAAACATGCCAAGACACATATTAATCAAACTATCAAAAATTAAATACAAAAAAAAATTAAATACAAAAAAATATATATTAAAATCAGCAAGGGAAAAGCAACAAATAATATACAAGGAAATCCCCACAAGGGTAACAGCTGATCTTTCAGCAGAAACTCTGTAAGCCAGAAGGGAATGGCAGGACATATTTAAAGTGATGAAAGGGAAGAACCTACAGCCAAGATTACTCTAGCCAGCAAGGATCACATTCAGATTCAACAGAGTAATTAAAACCTTTACATACAAGCAAAAGTTAAGAGAATTCAGCACCACCAAGCCAGCTTTTACAACAAATGCTAAAGGAACTTCTCTAGGCAAGAAACACAAGAGTGGAATAGACCTACAATACCAAATCCAAAACAATTAAGAAAATGGTAATGGAAACATACATATCAAAAAGTACCTTAAATGTAAATGGATTAAATGCTCCAACCAAAAGACATAGACTGGCTAAATGGATACAAAACAAGACCCCTATATATGCTGCCTACAAGAGACCCACTTCAGACCTAGGGACACATACAGACTGAAAGTGAGGGGATGGAAAAAGATATTCCACGCAAACGGAAATCAAAAGAAAGCTGGAGTAGCAATTCTGATACCAGACAAAATAGACTTTAAAATAAAGACTCTTACAAGAGACAAAGAAGGACACTACATAATGATAAAGGGATCAATCCAAGAAGATATAACAGTTATAAATATTTATGCACCCAACGTAGGAGCACCGCAATACCTAAGGGGAATGCTAACAGCCATAAAAGGGGAACTCGACAGTAACACAATCATAGTAGGGGATGTTAATACCCCACTTTCACCAAATGACAGATCATCCAAATGAAAATAAAAAAGGAAACACAAGCTTTAAATGATACATTAAACAAGATGGACTTAATTGATATTTATAGGACATTCCATACAAAAGCAACAGAATACACTTTCTTCTCAAGTGTTCATGGAACATTCTCCAGGATAGATCATATCTTGGGTCACAAATCAAGCCTTGGTATATTTAAGAAAATTGAAATCATATCAAGTATCTTTTCTGACCACAATGTTATGAGACTAGATATCAGTTACAGGAAAAATATCTGTAAAAAATACAAACACATGGACGCTAAACATTACACTACTAAATAACCAAGAGATTGCTTAAGAAATCAAAGAGAAAATTTTTTTAAAAACTAGAAACAAATGACAATGAAAACACGACAACACAAAACCTATGGGAGGCAGCAAAAGTAGTTCTAAGAGGGAAGTTTTTAGCAATGCAGTCCTACCTCAAGAAACAAGAAACATCTGAAATAAACAACCTAACCTTACACCTAAAGCAATTAGAGAAAGAAGAACAAAAAACCCCCAAAGTTAGCAGAAGGAAAGAAATCATAAAGATCAGATCAGAAATAAATGAAAAAGAAATGAAGGAAACAATAGCAAAGATCAATAAAACTGAAAGCTGGTTCTTTGAGAAGATAAACAAAACTGATAAACCATTAGCCAGACTCAACAAGAAAAAAAGGGAGAAGACTCAAATTAATAGAATTAGAAATGAAAAAGGAGAAGTAACAACTGACACTGCAGAAATACAAAGGATCATGAGAGACTATATGCCAATAAAATGGACAACCTGGAAGAAATGGACAAATTCTTCGAAAAGCACAACCTTCTGAGACTGAACCAGTAAGAAATAGAAAATATGAACAGACCAATCACAAGCACTGAAACTGAAACTGTGATTAAAAATCTTCCAGCAAACAAAAGCCCAGGACCAGATGGCTTCACAGGTGAATTCTGCCAAACATTTAGAGAGGATCTAACACCTATCCTTCTGAAACTCTTCCAAAATACAGCAGAGGGAGGAACACTCTCAAACTCATTCTACGAGGCCACCATCACCCTGATACCAAACCAGGCAAAGATGTCACAAAGAAAGAAAACTACAGGCCAATATCACTGATGAACATAGATGCAAAAGTCCTCAACAACATACTAGCAAACAGAATCCAACAGCACATTAAAAGGATCATACACCATGATTAAGAGGGGTGTATCCCAGGAATGCAAGGATTCTTCAATATATGCAAATCAATCAATGTGATACATCAAGTTAACAAATTGAAGGATAAAAACCATATGATCATCTCAATAGATGCATAAAAAGCTTTTGACAAAATTCCACACTGATTTATGATAAAAACCCTCCAGAAAGTAGGCACAGAGGGAACTTACCTCAACATAATAAAGGCCATATATGACAACCCCACAGCCAACATTTTTCTCAATGGTGAAAACATGAAACCATTTCCTCTAAGATCAGGAAGAAGACAAGGTTGTCCACGCTCACCACTATTACTCATCAGAGTTTTGGAAGTTTTAGCCACAGCAATCAGAGAAGAAAAAGAAATAAAAGGAATACAAATTGGAAAAGAAGAAGTAAAGCTGTCACTGTTTGCAGATGACATGATACTATACATACAGAATCTTAAAGATGCTACCAGAAAACTACTAGAGCTAATCAATGAATTTGGTAAAGTAGCAGGATTCAATATTAATGCACACAAATCTCTTTCATTCCTATACACTAATGATGAAAAATCTGAAAGTGAAATTAAGAAAACACTCCCAGGGCTTCCCTGGTGGCGCAGTGGTTGAGAGTCCGCCTGCTGATGCAGGGGACGTGGGTTCGTGAGGATCCCACATACCACGGAGTGGCTGGGCCCGTGAGCCATGGCCACTGAGCCTGCACGTCCAGAGCCTGTGCTCCACAACGGGAGAGGCCTCAACAGTGAGAGGCCCGTGTATCGCAAAAAAAAGGAAACACTCACATTTACTATTGCAACAAAAGGAATAAAATATCTAGGAATAAACCTACCTAAGGAGACAAAAGACCTGTATGCAGAAAACTATAAGACACTGATGAAAGAAATTAAAGATGATACAAACAGATGGAGACATATACCATGTTCTTGGAAAAATCAACATTGTGAAAATGACTATACTACCCAAAGCAATCTACGGATTCAATGCAATCCCTACCAAACTACCAATGGCATTTTTCACAGAACTAGAACAAAAAATTTCAGTTTGTATGGAAACAGAAAAGACCCCAATTAGCCAAAGCATTCTTGAGAAAGAAAAATGGAGCTGGAGGAATCAGGCTCCCTGACCTCATAAAAAGAAACGAAACTGATTTATTTGTAGTGAGGTGGATGGACCTAGAGTGTGTCATACAGAGTGAAGTAAGTCGGAAAGAGAAAAACAAATAACATATGCTAACACATATATATGGAATCTAAAAAAAAAAAAAAATGTTCTGAAAACCTAGTGGCAGGATAGGATTTAAGACTCAGACATAGAGAATGGACTTGAGGACACAGGGAGGGGATGGGTAAGCTGGGACGAAGTGAGAGAGTGGCATGGACATATATACACTACCAAATGTAAAACAGATAGCTAATGGGAAGCAGCCACATAACACAGGGAGATCAGCTCGGTGCTTTGTTGCCATCTAGAGGGGTGGGAGGGAGACGCAAGAGGGAGGAGATATGGGGATGTGTTTATATGTATAGCTGATTCACTTTGTTATAAAGCAGAAACTAACACACCATTGTGAAGCAATTATACTCCAATAAAGATGTTAAAGAAAAAGTTAGCAGAACACTCCCTTGTTTTTTTTAATGGCTTATTACACAGAGCTCCCTTATTTTGACCCATAAAAGAAGAGCTACTCTGCAAACACTGGCAGATCTGAAGGAAAAAATACACAATACAATAATAGTAGGAGACTTAGGTCAATACCTCACTATCAATAATAAATATATCATCCAGACAGGAAATCAATAAGGAAACAACAGAACTGAACAACCCTATAGACCAAATGTACCTGATAGACATGTATAGGACATTTCACCAAATAGCAGCAGAATACTCATTCTTCTCAAACGTGCATGGAGCATTCTCTAAAATAGATCACATGCTAGGTTGAAGAAACAAGTCTTAACACATTTAAGAAGACTGTAATCAACCAAAGTATCTTTTCTGATCACAATAGAATGGACCTAGAAATCAATAATAGAAGGGAAATGGGAAAATTCTTAAATACATGGAAATTAAATAACACACTTTAACATCCATTGGGTCAAAGATGGAATAAAAAAGGAAATAAGAAAATATCTTGAGACAAAGAAAAACACAACATACCAACTTATGGGATGAAGTAAAATCAGTACTAAGAGAGATATTTGTAGCAATAAACATCTACATTAAAAAAGAAGAAAGATTTCAAATAAGCAGTCTAACTTTACACCCCAAGGCATTAGAAAGGGAAGAACAAACTAAGCCCAAAGTTAGAAGAAGAAAGTAAACAATAAAGATTAGGGCAGCAATAAACGAAATAGAGGATAGAAAAATAGTAGAAAAAATAGAAATAAGATTTGGCTTTTTCAAAAGGTAAATAAAATTGACAAATTATTAGCTAGACTGAGAAAAGAGAGAAGACTCAAATAAATAAGATCAGAAGTGAAAGATGAGATATTACAACTGATGGTACAGAAATTTTAAAAACTTAAATGACTATTATGAATAATTATATAAAAAAATTGGACAACCTAGAAAAAATGGTTAAATTCCTAGAAACATACAACTTACCAAGACTGAATCAAGAATAAATAGAAAGCATGAACAGACTAATAACAAATAAGGCAATTGAATCAGTAATCAAAAAACTCCCAACAAAGAAAAGCCCAAGACCAGATGGCTTCATGGGTGAATTCTCCCATCCTTTAAAAAATTAATACCAATCCTTCTCAAACTCTTCCAAGATATAAAAAAGGAGGAAATACTTCCAAACTCATTTTATGAGGCCAGCATTGCTCTGATACTAAAATCAGACAAGGACACTACAAGAAAAGGAAATTATACGTCAGCATTCCTGATGAACATAGATACAAAAATTCTTAATAAAATATTAGTAAATCGAATTCAATAATACATAAAAAGGATTACACACAATTGTCATGTCACATTTATTTCAGAGATGCAAGGATGGTTCAACACCCACAAAACAATAAATCTGATACCCCACATTAACAAAATGAAGGGAAAAAGTCATATGATTATCTCAATAAATGCAGAAAAAGCATTTGACAAAGTTCAACATCCATTCATGAAAAAAACCAAACTGGGCATTGAGGAACATACATCAACATAATAAAGGCCATATATGACAAGCCCACAACTTACATATTCAATGGTGAAAAGCTGATAGCTTGTCCTTTAAGATCAGGAACAAGACAGGGATGCCCACTCTTACCACTTTTATTCAACATGGTACTGGAATTCCTAGCCAGAGCAATTAGTCAAGAGAAAGAAATAAAAGACATCCAAATTGGAAAAGAAGAGGTAAAACTGACAGTATTTGCAGATGACATGATATTATAGATAGAAAACCCTTGAAACTCCATCTAAAACTGTCAGAATAAATGAATTTGTTGCAAAATCAATACACAAAAATCTGTTGCATTTCTATACACAAATTATGAACTATTAGAAAGAAAAATTAAGAACAATGTTCACTTATAATTACATCAAAATGAATAAAATACCTAGGGATAAATTTCATCAAGGAGGCAAAGGATTTGTACTCTGAAAACTATGACACTAATAAAAGAAATTGAAGAAGATGCAAATAAATGGAAAGACATTTTCTGCTCATGGACTGGAAGAATTAATATTGTTAAAAAGTTTATACTACCTAGGGTGCTTCCCTGGTGGCGCAGTGGTTGAGAGTCTGCCTGCTGATGCAGGGGACACGGGTTCATGCCCCGGCCCAGGAGGATCCCACATGCCGCAGAGCAGCTGGGCCCGTGAGCCATGGCCACTGAGCCTGTGCGTCCAGAGCCTGTGCTCCGCAACGGGAGAGGCCACAACAGTGAGAGACCTGCGTACTGCAAAAAAAAAAAAAAAAGTTTATACTACTCAAAGTGATCTATAGATTCAATGTAATCCCAGTCGAAATTCAAATGGTGTTTTCCACAGAAGTAGGAAAAACCATCTTAACATTTGTATGAAACCACAAAATATCCCAAATGAAAAAAGCAATATTGAGAAAGAAGAACAAAGCTGGAGACAACGTTCTTCCTCATTTCAAAATATATTACAAAGCAAAGGTAATGGCATTAGCATAAAAACAGAGTCATAGATCCATGGAACAGAATGGAGAGCCCAGAAACAGATTCATGCCTATATGGTGAATTACTTCATGACAAAAGGGCCAAAAATATGCAATGGAGAAAGGATAATTTCTTTAATACATGGTGTTGGAGAAATTGGACAGCCATGTGCAAAAAAGTGAACCTGGGCCCCTATCTTACACCATATACAGAAATCAACTTAAATATATTAAACACTTGAAAGTAAGACAAGAAATTATAAATCATCTAGAAGAAAACTTGGGGGGAAGTTCCTTGACATTGGTCTCAGCAATGACTTCTTAGATTTGACACCAAAAGCAAAGGCCACAAAAGCAAAACTAAATAAATGGGACTACATCAAACTAAAAAGCTTCTGCACAGCAACAAAAACCATCAACAAAACAAAGGGCAACCTAAGAAATGGGAGAAAATACTTGCAAATCATATCTCTGATAAGGGATTAATATCCAAAATATCTGAAAAACTCATACAACTCAATAGCAAAAAAAAAAAAAAAAATCTGGGCTTCCCTGGTGGCACAGTGGTTGAGAGTCCACCTGCTGATGCAGGGGATACGGGTTCATGCCCCGGTCAAGGAAGATCCCACATGCCGCGGAGTGGCTGGGCCCGTGAGCCATGGCCGCAGGGCCTGTGCATCCGGAGCCTGTGCTCCGCAACAGGAGAGGCCACAACAGTGAGAGGCCCACATACCACAAAAAAAAAAAAAAAAAAAGAAAAGAAAAAATTCTGATTTAAAAATGGGCAGAAGATTTGAATAGATGTTTTTCCATAGAAGTCACAGAGTTGGCTAACAGGTGCATGAAAACATGCTCACTATCATTAATCTTCAGGGAAATACAAATCAAAGCCACAGTGAGATATCACCTCATACCTGTTAGAATGGCTATTAACAAAAAAACAAAAGATAGCAAGTATTGGAAAGCATGTGGTGAAAAGGGAACCCCTGCACACTCTTGGAAGGAATGTAAATTGGTGCAGCCACTATGGAAAACAGTATGGAGTTTCCTCAAAAGAATTAATAATAGAATTACCATTTGCTCCAGCAATCTGACTTCTGGGTACATATTCAAAGGAATTGAAATCAGGATCTCAAAGAGATATTACACACTTAGGTTTATTGTAACATTATTTCTAATAGCCAAGGTATGGAAACAATCTAAAAGTCCGTCGGATGAATGGATAACAAAATGTGGAATATTCTTTTTTTTTTTAACATCTTTATTGGAGTATAATTGCTTTACAATGGTGTGTTAGTTTCTGCTTTATAACAAAGTGAATCAGTTATACATATACAGATGTTCCCATATCACTTCCCTCTTGCGTCTCCCTCCCTCCCACCCTCCCTATCCCACTCCTCTAGGTGGTCACAAAGCACGGAGCTGATCTCCCTGTGCTATGTGGCTGCTTCCCACTAGTTATCTATTTTACGTTTGGTAGTGTATATATATGTCCATGACACTCTCTCGCTTTGTCATAGCTTACCCTTCCCCTCCCCATATCCTCAAGTCCATTCTCTAGTAGGTCTGTGTCTTTATTCCTGTCTTACCCCTAGGTTCTTCATGACATTTTTTTGTCTTAAATTCCATATATATGTGTTAGCATACAGTATTTGTCTTTCTCTTTCTGACTAACTTCACTCTGTATGACAGACTCTAGGTTCATCCACTTCATTACAAACAGCTCAATTTCGTTTCTCTTTATGGCTGAGTAATATTCCATTGTATATATGTGCCACATCTTCTTTATCCATTCATCCGATGATGGACACTTATGTTGTTTCCATCTCCTGGCTATTGTAAATAGAGCTGCAATGAACATTTTGGTACATGAGTCTTTTTGAATTACGGTTTTCTCAGGGTATATGCCCAGTAGTGGGATTGCTGGGTCATATGGTAGTTCTATTTGTAGTTTTTAAAGGAATCTCCATACTGTTCTCCATAGTGGCTGTACCAATTCACATTCCCACAAGTAGTGCAAGAGTGTTCCCTTTTCTCCACACCCTCTCCAGCATTTATTGTTTCTAGATTTTTTGATGATGGCCATTCTGACTGGTGTGAGATGATATCTCATTGTAGTTTTGATTTGCATTTCTCTAATGATTAGTGACGTTGAGCATTCTTTCACGTGTTTGTTGGCAGTCTGTATATCTTCTGTGGAGAAATGTCTATTTAGGTCTTCTGACCATTTTTGGATTGGGTTGATTGGTTTTTTTCTTATTGAGCTGCATGAGCTGCTTAAAAACTTTGGAGATTAATCCTTTGTCAGTTGCTTCATTTGCAAATATTTTCTCCCATTCTGAGGATTGTCTTTTCGTCTTGTTTATGGTTTCCTTTGCTGTGCAAAAGCTTTGAAGTTTCATTAGGTCCCATTTGTTTATTTTTGTTTTTATTTCCATTTCTCTAGGAGGTGAGTCAAAAAGGATCTTGCTGTGATTTATGTCATAGAGTGTTCTGCCTATGTTTTCCTCTAAGAGTTTGATAGTTTCTGGCCTTACATTTAGGTCTGTAATCCATTTTGAGCTTATTTTTGTGTATGGTGTTAGGGAGTGATCTAATCTCATACTTTCACATGTACCTATCCAGTTTTCCCAGCACCACTTATTGAAGAGGTCAGTCCTTTCTCCACTGTACATTCCTGCCTCCTTTATCAAAGATAAGGTGACTGTATGTGTGTGGATTTACCTCTGGGCTTTCTATCCTGTTCCATTGATCTATATTTCTGTTTTTGTGCCAGTACCATACTGTCTTGATTACTGTAGCTTTGTAGTATAGTCTGAAGTCAGGGAGCCTGATTCCTCCAGTTCTGTTTTTCACTCTCAAGACTGCTTTGGCTATTCGGGGTCTTTTGTTTTTCCATACAAATTGTGAAATTTTTTGTTCTAGTTCTGTGAAAATTGCCACTGGTAGTTTGATAGGGATTGCATTGAATCTGTAGATTGCTTTGGGTTGTATAGTCATTTTCACAATGTTGATTCTTCCAATCCAAGAACATGGTATATCTCTCCATCTATTTGTATCATCTTTAATTTCTTTCATCATTGTCTTATATTTTCTGCATACAGGTCTTTTGTCTCCTTATGTACGTTTATTCCTAGATATTTTATTCTTTTTGTTGCAATGGTAAATGGGAGTGTTTTCTTAATTTCACTTTCAGATTTTTCATCATTATTGTATAGGAATGCGAGAGATTTCTGTGTATTAATTTTGTATCCTGCTACTTTACCAAATTCATTGATTAGCTCTAGTAGTTTCCTGGTAGCATGTTTAGGATTCTCTATGTATAGCATCATGTCATCTGCAAACAGTGACAGCTTACTTCTTCTTTTCTGATTTGGATTCCTTTTATTTCCTTTTCTTCTCTGATTACTGTGGCTAAAACTTCCAAAACTATGTTGAATAAGAGTGGTGAGCGTGGGCAACCTTGTCTTGTTCCTGATCTTAGTGGAAATGCTTTCAGTTTTTCACCATTAAGCACGATGTTGGCTGTGGGTTTGTCATATATGGCCTTTATTATGTTGAGGAAAGTTCCCTCTATGGCTTCTTTCTGCAGGGTTTTTATCATAAATGGGTGCTGAATTTTGTTGAAAGCTTTCTCTGCATCTATTCAGATGATCATATGGTTTTTCTCCTTCAATTTGTTAATATGGTGTATCACGCTGATTGATTTGCGTATATTGAAGAATCCTTGCATTCCTGGAATAAACCCCACTTGATCATGGTGCATGATCCTTTTAATGTGCTGTTGGATTCTGTTTGCTAGTATTTTGTTGAGGATTTTTGCATCCATGTTCATCAGTGATATTGGCCTGTAATTTTCTTTCTTTGTGACCTCCTTTTCTGGTTTTGGTATCAAGGTGATGGTGGCCTCGTAGAATGAGTTTGGGAGTGTTCCTCCCTCTGCTATATTTTGGAAGAGTTTGAGAAGGATAGGTGTTAGCTATTATCTAAATGTTTGATAGAATTCGCTTGTGAAGCCATCTGGTCCCAGGCTTTTGTTTGTTGGAAGATTTTTAATCACAGTTTCAATTTCAGTGCTTGTGATTGGTCTCTTCATATTTTCTCTTTCTTCCTGATTCAGTCTTGGCAGGTTGTGCATTTCTAAGAATTTGTCCGTTTCTTCTAGGTTGTCCATTTTATTGGCATAGAGTTGCTTGTAGTAATCTCTCATTATCTTTTGTATTTCTGCAGTGTCAGTTGTTACTTCTCCTTTTTCATTTCTAATTCTATTGATTTGAGTCTTCTCCCTTTTTTCTTGATGAGTCTGGCTAATGATTTAACAATTTTGTTTATCTTCTCAAAGAACCAGCTTTTAGTTTTATTGATCTTTGCTATCGTTTCCTTCATTTCTTTTTCATTTATTTCTGATCTGAATTTTTTTGATTTCTTTACTTCTGCTAACTTTGGGGTTTTTTGGTTCTTCTTTCTCTAATTGCTTTAGGTGCAAGGTTAGGTTGTTTATTCGAGATGTTTCCTGTTTCTTAAGGTAGAATTGTATTGCTATAAACTTCTCTCTTAGAACTGCTTTTGCTGCATCCCATAGGTTTTGGGTCATTGTGTCTCCATTGTCATTTGTTTCTAGGTATTTTTTTATTTCCTCTTTGATTGCTTCAGTGACCACTTCATTATTAAGTAGTGTATTGTTTAGCCTCCATGTGTTTGTATTTTTTACAGATCTTTCCCTGTAATTGATATCTAGTCTCATAGCATTGTGGTCGGAAAAGATACTTTATACAATTTCAATTTTCTTAATATTCCAAGGCTTGATTTATGACCCAAGATATGATCTATCCTGGAGAATGTTCCATGAGCACTTCAGAAAAATGTGTATTCTGTTGTTTTTGGATGGAATATCCTATAAATATCAATTAAGTCCATCTTGTTTAATGTATCATTTAAAGCTTGTGTTTCCTTATTTATTTTCATTTTGGATGATCTGTCCATTGGTGAAAGTGGGGTGTTTAAGTCCCCTACTATGAATGTGTTACTGTTGATTTCCCCTTTTATGGCTGTTAGTATTTCCTTTATGTATTGAGGTGCTCCTATGTTGGGTACATAAATATTTACAATTGGTATATCTTCTTCTTGGATCGATGCCTTGATCATTATATAGTGTCGTTCTTTGTCTCTTCTAATAGTCCTTATTTTAAAGTCTATTTTGTCTGATATGGGAATTGCTACTCCAGCTTTCTTTTGGTTTCCATTTGCATGGAGTATCTTTTTCCATCCCCTTCCTTTCAGTCTCTATGTGTTTCTAGGTCTGAAGTGGGTCTCTTGTAGACAGCATATATATGGGTCTTGTTTTTGTATCCATTCAGCCAATCTGTGTCTTTTGGTGGGAGCATTTAGTCCATTTACATTTAAGGTAATTATCGATACGTATGTTCCTATTCCCATTTTCTTAATTGTTTTGGGTTCGTTATTGTAGGTCTTTTCCTTCTCTTGTGTTTCTTGCCTAGAGAAGTTTCTTTAGTATTTGTTGTAAAGCTGGTTTGGTGATGCTGAACTCTCTCAGCTTTTGCTTGTCTGTAAAAGTTTTAATTTCTCCATCAAATCTGAATGCGATCCTTGCTGGGTAGCGTAATCTTGGTTGTAGGTTTTTCTCCTTCATCAATTTAAATATGTCCTGCCAGTCCCTTCTGGATTGCAGAGTTTCTGCTGAAAGATCAGCTGATAACCTTATGGGGATTCCCTTGTGTGTTATTTGTTGTTTTTCCCTTGCTGCTTTCAATATTTGTTCTTTGTATTTAATTTTTGGCAGTTTGAATAATATGTGTCTTGGTGTATTTCTCCTTCGATTTATCCTGTATTGGACTCTCTGTGCTTCCTGGACTTGATTAACTATTTCCTTTCCCATATTAGGGAAGTTTTCAACTATAATCTCTTCAAATATTTTCTCAGTCCCTTTCTTTTCCTCTTCTTCTTCTGGAACCCCTATAATTCGAATGTTGGTGTGTTTAATGTTGTCCCAGAGGTCTCTGGGACTGTCCTCAGATCTTTTCATTCTTTTTTCTTTATTCTGCTCTGCAGTAGTTATTTCTACTATTTTATCTTGCAGGTCACTTATCCGTTCTTCTGCCTCAGTTATTCTGCTATTGATCCCATCTAGAGTAGTTTTAATTTCATTTATTGTGTTGTTCATCGTTGCTTGTTTCATCTTTAGTTCTTCTAGGTCCTTGTTAAATGTTTCTTGCATTTTGTCTATTCTATTTCCAAGATTTTGGATCATCTTTACTATCACTATTCTGAATTCATTTTCAGGTAGACTGCCTATTTCCTCTTCATTTGTTAGGTCTGGTGGGTTTTTATCTTGCTCCTTCAACTGCTGTGTGTTTTTCTGTCTTCTCATTTTGCTTATCTTAATGTGTTTGAGGTCTCCTTTTCACAGGCTGCAGGTTCGTAGTTCCCGTTGTTTTTGGTGTCTGTCCCCAGTGGCTAAAGTTGGTTCAGTGGGTTGTGTAGGCTTCCTGGTGGAGGGGACTAGTGCCTGTGTTCTGGTGGATGAGGCTGGATCTTGTCTTTCTGGTGGGCAGGTCCACGTCTGGTGGTGTGTTTTGGGGTGATGTGTTTTGGTCTGTGACTTATTATGATTTTAGGCAGCCTCTCTACTAATGGGTGGGGTTGTGTTCCTGTCTTGCTAGTTGTTTGGAATAGGTTGTCCAGCACTGTAGCTTGTTGGTCGTTGAGTGAAGCTGGGTGCTGTTTTTGAGATGGAGATCTCTGGGAGATTTTTGCCGTTTGATATTACGTGGAGCTGGGAGGTCTGTTGTGGACCAGTGTCCTGAAGTTGGCTCTCCCACCTCAGAGGCACAGCACTGATTCCTGGCTGCAGCACAAAGAGCCTTTCATCCACACGGCTCAGAAGAAAAGGGAGAAAATGTAGAAAGAAAGAAAGAAAGGAAGGAAGGAAGGAAGGAAGGAAGAAAGGAAGAAAGGAGGGAGGGATGGAGGGAGGGAGGGAGGAAGGAAGGAAGGAAGGAGGGAAGGAAGGAAGGAAAGAAAGAAAGAAGATAAAATAAAATAAAGTAAGATAAAATAAAGTCATTAAAATAAAAAATATTCAGAAAAATATTTTTTTAAAAAATAAGAAAAAAGAAAAACAAGCAAACAAAATGTGGACGGGTAGAACCTTAGGACAAATGGTGGAAGCAAAGCTATACAGACAAAATCTCACCCAGAAGCATACACATACACACTCACAAAAATAGGAAAAGGGGAAAAAATCATAAATCTTGCTCTCAAGGCCCACCTCCTCAATTTGGGATGATTCGTTGTGTATTCATGTATTCCACAGATGCAGGGTACATCAATTTGATTTTGGAGGTTTAATCCGCTGCTTCTGAGGCTGCTGGGAGAGATTTCCCTTTCTCTTCTTTGTTCTCACAGCTCCCGAGGCTCAGCTTTGGATTTGGCCCCGCCTCTGCATGTAGGTCGCCTGAGGGCATCTGTTCTTAGCTCAGACAGGACGGGGTTAAAGGAGCAGCTGATTCGGGAGCTCCGGTTCACTCAGGCCGGTGGGGAGGGAGGGGCACGGAGTGCGGGGCGGGCCTGCGGCGGCAGAGGCCGACATGACGTTGCAGCAGCCTGAGGCGCGCCGTGCGTTCTTCCGGGGAAGTTGTCCCTGGATCACGGGAACCTGGCAGTGGCGGGCTGCACAGGCTCCCGGAAGCGGGTGTGGATAGTGACCTGTGGTCGCACACAGGCTTCTTGGTGGCGGCAGCGGCAGCCTTAGCGTCTCCTGCCCGTCTCTGGGGTCCGCGCTTTTAGCCGCGGCTCGCGCCCGTCTCTGGAGCTCCTTTAAGCAGCGCTCTTAATCCCCTCTCCTCGCGCACCAGGAAACAAAGAGGGAAGAAAAAGTCTCTTGCCTCTTCGGCAGGTCCAGACTTTTCCCCGGACTCCCTCCCGGCTAGCTGTGGCGCACTAGCCCCCTTCAGGCTGTGTTCACACTGCCAACCCCAGTCCTCTCCCTGCGCTCCGACCGAAGCCCGAGCCTCAGCTCCCAGCCCCGCCCGCCCCGGCGGGTGAGCAGACAAGCCTCTCAGGCAGGTGAGTGCCGGTCGGCCCCAATCCTCTGTGCGGGAATCTCCCCGTTTTGCCCTCCGCACCCCTGTTGCTGTGCTCTCCTCCGCGGCTCCGAAGCTTCCCCCCTCCGCCACCCGCAGTCTCCGCCCGCGAAGGGGCTTCCTAGTGTGTGGAAACATTTCCTCCTTCACGGCTCTCTCCCACTGGTGCAGGTCCCGTCCCTATTATTTTGTCTCTGTTTTTTCCTTTCTCTTTTGCCCTACCCAGGTACGTGGGGACTTTCTTGCCTTTTGGGAGGCCTGAGGTCTTCTGCCAGCGTTCAGTAGGTGTTCTGTAGGAGTTGTTCCACGTGTAGATGTATTTCTGGTGTATCTGTGGGGAGGAAGGTGATCTCCGCGTCTTACTCTTCCGCCATCTTCCTCACTACCCCAAAATGTGGTATATTCTTACAGTAGAGTATCATTCAGCCTTTAAAAAGAAGGGAATCCTGCCATTTGTGGCGACATAAATGCACGTGGGGGTCATTATGCTAAGTGAATTAAGTCAGACACAGAAGGACAAATGTTGTATGATCCTACTTTAATGGGCAATATAAAATGGTCAGACGCATAGAACCAGAGAGTAGAATGGTGTTTGCCAGTGGCTGATAGGAGAAAATGGAAGGATGCTAGTCAAAGGCTACAAAATTTCAGTTATGAAAGATGGGTGAATTCTAGAGATCTACTGTACAACGTAGAGACTACAGTTCACAATGTTATACTGTATACGTGAAAATTTGCTAAGAGAGTAGATCTTATAAGTGCTCTTGTCCCAGAATTTTAAAAAATAACAAATATATAAATACATAAAAGGGGTCATAGGAAACTTTTGGAGGTGATGGGTAAGTTTATGGCTTTGATTGTGGTGATGGTTTCATAATGAATACTCGTCTCCAAACTCATCAAACTGTATACATTAACTATGTACAGCTTTTTGTATGTCAGTCATATCTCAATAAAGTGACTTTAAAAAGAAAAGCAGAGCATCTCTATTCTTCCGGAGGCCAGCCCAGTTCCATTCCTCTTGTTCCCCTATCACTTCACTGCTCTCCTGTCGGCCCCTGTGGGACTAAGGAGTCTCTACAACACAGTTTGAGCAATTCTCTCTGAAATGTTTCTGAGGTCTCTCTAATCAGAACCTTATATGATTTGACTATAGGATGAGCACAGAATCTTAGCAGGATGAAGAGCACAGAATTCACCCCCACCTCATAAAGGCAATCTGACCTGTTGCTTTTTTTCCTCTACTCTTGAGTTAGTACTGATTGAAACTATTATACCTGTTGACTCATGAAAGTAAAGAAGTTTTATCAAGGAGCTCTTAAAATATATGGAGTCATTTTGTTCAGTTCTTAGCCTTTATTCAAATTTGAATACATGGCTGCTTTGAATGTTAAGTCTTCAGACTATTCTGCTAAATTGGTGATCTCTCTTTACAAACATTCTAAGACAAAAGTGTGCCCACTTTTCACATAATGAGGTTTTTGAGGCCAGATTCAAATGATGCTATTCTTACAGTAGGGTGAAATAACCTGCTCACATCCCTGCTTTGTGTCTGCCCTAGCACTTGCCCTCTTCTTGAATGTGTGCCTTGAAGTAAATATGAAAAGTACAAATAGGAATTCCTTTCCTAAAGAGATTTCTTTATGCTTGTTTTATACTGGTTTCTTACTTCGCTTGCAAGTTCAAGTCATAAAATGAATAGATGTGGCTTTTATTAAGCTTTGAAGATCTGGTGTGTTTCTCTGTGAATATCATTTCATCTGTAGCATTTGAATTGGAAAAATCCTTTGTGTGATTTCAACAACCTTTTGTCCACATAGTTAAATGCACTGACAGAGCCTTTTGACAGAACCACAGAAAATTCTCTGCTGAATACTTAATCAGTTCCTAAGTTGGCTTGCTTCCACTTTTCCTTTCTTCAAAACTATGTCGCTAGACTGCTAGAGTTTTTTGCATTTGTGACTCTGAGAGCTTAAGACTAAATAACGTTAGGTATAGTCTATATCATACTTTCATCACACACATTCTCTATTTTATACACACACATACATTGGGATATATTAAAATGTATGCCTATGTTTTTGAAAAACGTGTATGTTTTTACTAGTACATTCCTTTAGATTTGATAATTCTTAATTACTTCACATAATATTATTATGATATCTTTGAATATTAACACAGGAATCTAAATCAGATTGAATCCTATTCCTAGGAATCAAATAGAATAATTATTGGGCAATGAAGAATTTATTGAAAATTGCTGGCAGACATACTGAATAAAGAATGAGGGAGGAAAGCCAATGATATTCAAAATTCTCTTTCTTTCTAGTGCTTCACAGCAGAAACTCCTTCTGACAGATTCTGTGGCCAAAAAAGGTAATAATCTTTCGCTGTGAGTTCTCATCCATTAGATGTCTGGAGTGAGTGGAGTAAAACTCAACTGGTTGATTCCTACTTTTCCATCTACTAAGGTAATCAAATCAACCACATGTTTTATCATTGTGATCTCTATATAAATAGACTGCCCTTGAGGATTGTGGGTCTTTTGAAGATGGATCAAATCTTGCTAAAGTTCCTGTCTTACAGACATGGGAAATGCTAGGGCCATTATAATACGGGAAAATATTTTTTTGGATCTTAATGTGGAAAGAGAAAGTCACTTTTGTTTAAACAGGGATTGAATTTTGGAGAAACATTGCTTTGAGAGACACAACATGCATTACAACATTATGACGTACTCAGCCAGATGTCTGCAAGACAGAAAATCACATGACTAAGCAAGCCACGTAAATGTTCTCTAAGAAGGAAAAAAAAAAATAGAAAAGAAAAAACAAATGTGTGTCAGACATTTCCTTTTTTTGGAGGATATTATTCCAAATCATATGGCTGCCTTATGTGTGTAGTTTGCCAATTACAGCTTTTCCCCTCATGTGTATTAAACTCGGGGATCATTCAAAGTTTGGTCTTGTATCAAAATCTTGCTGTATGTGTTTGTTTTTATCTATCTAATTATATGGTTACATGTGAATGCAGCATGCAAGGCTCCCCAGGTATCTGTTAGGGCAGTTGTTGGGATGTAGTGAGAAATAATCCTTTGTCACTCATGGCAACTGTATATGGATTCCATTTACTCTCTTGGGGTCCTGGCCCCTGTAATTGAAAAGTATATGCATTTGACAATCCTGAGCAATACTGGAATCACTGAATTAATTTATCTTTTCCTTTTGTGTTGGCAATCCCACCGTCAGGGTGTCAATAAGTATTCACTAAGTGACCACAGTGTAGATCATAGTTTCTCAGCCACACAGGAAGGGTGGCGTTCCTCCAGGGATGTCCTTACCTGAAGATAAGGGATCAGAGCCCTTTTCAGAAGAGGGAAGGGCAATCCCAGTTGGGAAAAATGGTCATGGATTTACTGTCACTTCACTCTATTTTTAACAACACAATCCTTCTCTGGTGACTGCTGCCCCACACAGCCTCTGGCATATGGTAGATACCCAATGCATAATTGCTGAATGAAAGAATGAATTCAATCTCAAGGGCATCCATTTCATTTTCTCTGCAGCTACACCTTCGGCATGGCAACAGCCCGGTCAGCGCGTTATTTTAATATGTTTTTTCTTATGCTAGTTTCCATAAGGCACTGGTCTATAAATTTTTAGTCCTAAGAAGTTTTATGTGTGTATTCCCAAAATAAGTATTTTATAAGTAAAATATTACGTTATATTATAAAACATTTAAAAAGTAGAATGAGATTAAGTTAATAGGAGTTCCAGTGTTTTAATTTCTGCATTACAGTAGGTTGTCTTCCTTGTCTCCATCCTGGATACTTGGCTAAAGGGGCAAAAAAAGAAAAAAAAATGCAGTTTCTGCTTTGTGGAGCTTATATCTATCTATCTATCTATCTATCTATCTATCTATCTATCTATCTATCTATAGATATAATCTTCTCTGGTAGACCAAATGAACACAATGAAGGGCAATGATAGAGAAGGTTTTTTTATGGAAGGGTGCACTAGAACAGAGTCCCTGTACAGAATTTTCCTGAAAACACAGATGTTAAAGCATGTTTCACAGTTTATGACCTTTGATTTGTAATAAGATATTTCTGATGTTGCAGTGGGTTCAAGCACACTTTGAACTTTTCAATAGATATGCTCTATTCTGTTGGCATGGCCCACATTAAATATTAAAAACAATTTCTTTTTCATGTTAAGGTTTCCTTTTTTCTTTTCCTGCAAAATCTAACCTCTTACAATTGACCTTCTAATTGCCTGACCCAGTAAATTTTACTTTTTGATGGGACATTTTGGGCTTGAATTTTGATTCTGAAGAAGGGAGAGCATATGGGGCAGATGTTCTATAAATACATTGTAAAGTTTCATTTACTTCAGGCATGCAGGGTGATGTAGTGATGTATTTACAGAACACAAACATAAGCACAGTGATTCTATAAATAATCCAATCACCTCAGTTTTCTTTGGGCCACCAATCTAGGTACTGATGTCATGGGAAACATCCTTTTACTTTGATGTCTATATCTCTCTTCAGGGCTTTTTGTTTCTCATTATCTAATTGTTTAGTCCTCTTTTTTTATTCCCACTTCTTGTCTTTTATGACGTTAGGTCATATATATCTCTTTTCAGCATAATATGGCCCCCGAATGGAGGAAACGTTCAATCATTTAGAGTAAAACTAATAACTATCCACAAAGCAGATTTATATAGTCATTTGTAGAGCAATCCACCTTAAAAAAATGGTTTCAAAATAAATCCCTTCCAAGTCTCTATCTACTGAGTCAGATATATCTGCAGGGAGATAATGATGTAATATTTATCTGCTCATTTGTACTATAAGTTGACTATTTAAAATAATTATGTCAACAGAATTGTGGTCTTCATAGAGTCGGGGGGGAAAAAGGTAGGATTGGTAAATATGTTTCTTGGACTTACCATGGGTATTCAGAATAGGATAACAGGTGTCAGAGTAAATGAATATATTGGCAACAGGCTTTACAAATCATCTCTTATGAATTTGGCTAATGTGAGTTAGGTCACCAGGGCAAAGTTAACTTTGGACCCACCATACAGAGGGCCAGAACCTGTATCACGATGAATCTACGAAGACATTAAACAATATGAAGTTCTGCCTGAGGTCCCAGCTGGCCTCTTTGACGTTGTTCTCTAACTTTGGTAGTAATCCCAATTCTCCATCTGCATTGACTTCTATAGTAAGCATATTGTGTAAGTAATTTGTTTTATAGATCAGTTTCTCTCCTTGAATAATTATAACATACCTACCATATATTAGTTACGGTAATGCTAACTGCTATAAGACATAAATCCCCAGATTTTAGTCATGTAATAGGACAAACTGCATTTTTTGTGTAGTTTATAGCACTGTATCATATAACACTCCAGTGCAGATGTTCCTGGTGGGGAGGTGAAGTGCTTTGCCCCATTCAGTTAAAAATGGTCCAGGTGGATGGGGGATCTGCCATCTTCAACATGTGGCTTCCCATCACAGCATGGATGTGACATACATCACAGCTGCTCCCATTCTATGGGGGCAAGTCAATCACATGCCCATATGTAGATGAAAGGGTGAGAGGATTAGGAAATGTAGTCTCTGCTTGGGTGGCCACTTCCCAGCAACAACTCTCCATTAAGGAAGGAGAGCATGAAACCTTGAAGAACAACTAGCCCTCTCTGCCACAGTCCATAGCAAGATGGAATGTTCCCAAGGACAAGAGAAATGTTACTGTAATCATTAAAAATCCTTTGCTTTGCCAAGAAAACCTATTTTATGCTAAGAACAAGGCATGCATCTTATAGTAACAGTGAAAGTTTAAATTATGAAACACAATGTTTAGATTGCTTTCAGTATACAAAGAGATGGCCAGATCTGACAGTTAACTGCCTAATTTCATTGGTGTAGAAAACTGCCTTATATAGACCTAACATGGATTTTTAATCTGAATTATCTAACTTGGTATACCACAATCTAAAATATATAAACAAATTCTTCCCTTGTTTTACATTACATAAATATTTATAATACAAATATAATATGAATATGTTTTTTCTTCTTCCCCAAATTATTTCTAATTGATTGGAAGAAAAAGTGAATTTTTCTGGATATATAATAGAGCAGGAAAATAACCTCGACCATTCATTTTACAGTTTTAGGATCTATTTATAGAAATATTCAATGGTGTAGAAAGAAATTCCATGTGATGTATTAAGTTAAAGAAAATATCACCCAAAGATAAATATATATATTCCTTAGCAGATGGTACGTTAGGAACATGGAAATATTTAATGGGCAAAAGATGGACTGAAGTAAATATTGAAGCTACTTTTCCATAAAAGGCCCTGAATTCTGTTTTAATATGTAATCCAAAGTGTGCCCAGACTTCTTGTTAATGCAATTTTTCCTTGAAGGTGCTTTGACTTATAATTCTGTATTCAATGAAACAAAAAACAACCACAGAACCAAATGAAATATTTAAAAATCAACTTTTGAATGCAGTTGCCTTTGTCTATTTTGTTTAATTATTATTATTATTTTAGATTTTTTGTTCTAATACACTGAATTTCTGTCAGCCTTATGTGTAGATTGGATGGCTAAAGCTTTGAGCAGTAACGTGATCATTTTGGTTAGGGAGAAGAATCTTTCCAAAGAATGGACCAATGTCACATCTAATTAAACAAGCGGGGTAAGTGTCAGGGTTTAAGGGCTGAGGATGGATTATGCATGAGTGTGAGAGAATATCCTATAAGATCTAGCTTAGTGTTTTATTAATTTACAATTAACAAAGGGACATGGGTCTGTCCTAGGACAGTGAACCTGAGTATGTAAAGGTGATCAGTGAAGATTCTGGGGCTGCCACCTTCCTCTCTAAAGCTACTGTATTGAACAACTAGAGTTAGGATGGTGATTCAATGATGGGAATGGTTACTGATTATTAAATACCTCCTGTGTGCTAGGCACAGTGTTGGAGGATTAAAATATACTTTATTAAATTTCAGAACAACCTTGCAACCTTCTTATTCCCATTTTGTAGATATGGACTCTGAAGTTGAAGGTGGTTGGGTGTTCGAGGCCACATAATTATTTGCAGAAGAGGCAGGATTCAACCCACTTGTGTCTGACCCCAAAGCCCTTGCCCTTTTCCCTAGGCTAATCCTCTTCTCTCAGTGCGGTACCCACAGCAAACTTTTTGCAGCCTTAGACAAGTTTATCATCACACTTTTGCAGAAGTCGGTCTCCCCCTTGCTCTGACATTAGTGACTGCCCCAGGCACTAGCATTTCACTGCACACCGCAGCAATTATTTATGACTTGGAGATTTGCAGCCTGGGGCTGGTTTACCGGAACAAAAACAAAAGGAACTCTTTTCTCAGTTGCTCCAGGATTCTTTGACTCTTTGATCCAAAGGAACGCTGGATCTTCTATAGGCAACGTGGAGGAAGAGTACACACAGAAGAAAGCCCTGTTCCAGGCCAGTGGCCTTGCTTGTTTTGTGTGAGTCTAACTTTCATGTTAAATCTCATCAACTTCAGCAATTTCTTTATGGTTACTTATAACTCCCTGTGACTGTTGTGGTGGGGTAAGAGTGAGTGGGGAGAACTGAGGGGTGAATGGGATGGATGCCAGGCATTGGCAGGTGAAATGTGCACCATCTTCCAAGAGAATTCATATTAAATCTTTGTCTCTAGAATGTTGAGAGAAATTAATACCTGTCATGGACATACCCCTGCAATGCTGCCTTCATCTACCTTATTGCTTTTCCACCTCTGAACCTTTCTTTAAGACTCAGCTAATGCTTCAACTATTCCAGGAATCTTTTCTGATCTTTTTATTTTATTTATTTTTTACTTTTTCTTTTCACTGTACTGCGTGGCTTGTGGGGTCTTAGTTCTCCCACCAGGGATTGAACCACACTCTTGGCAGTGAAGGTGCAGAGTCCCAACCACTGGACCACCAGGGAATTCCCTTTTCTGATCTTTTTATACCAGGCCCAAGGGGGGCCAAACTATGCTCCCATGACACTCTGGTATTGCATTTACCAAATAAGTATTGCCATCAATATTTGTGCCTAATAATAATTTAAAACAAAGCACAGGTATGATGTTTTATCCATCTTTATACTGCCAGTACAGTACAAAAAAGTTCTGAAAATTCTCAGTGTTTGAGAAGACCTGAATTAAGTTTCATGTATTTGTATAATAAATATTTGATGAACACGTACTTTGTGGAGATACAAAAAAGAGGAAAATCACACACTGTCTGCCTTGCTTTTCTGCTCCGAAGGCCCATCAGTTAATGAAGGGATGGTGACTTAAATAAAGTGAGAACCACAAAGCTGACTTTTAGCCAAGGAAAAACCAAATCATTACAATCCTGTAGGAACCATCCTAGGAAGTTATTCTTCTCTTTCAGTTTGTACATGCTAGATTAATAGTTTGCATTGGGATTTGACACCTGAAGCCATTCAGACTTGTCTATAGAAATGGTTTCTTTCCTTCAATTAAGCACAAACTTGTATAACTATCCCAATTGAGGACAACTGAGAAAGGGGATATCCAATAAAATGTCATCTTAATAAATAATCAGAGGACAAAAATGAACTAATCGGTTGTTAATTACATCTGGGCACTAGTTTACATATGGAAGAATTATACTATGCAAATATACTTAGACATGGAGATAGATGTGCCCTCTTATGAAGTTCAGTTATTATCAATTTCTTCCCCTTCATCCTTTAATTTTTGTTGTATTTATATTAGATTGTTTGAACTACAAGCTCTGGGATTAAGCTTCCTAAGTACTCCTCTCCTTTGGAATACCTACTACTATCTAAATAATTTAATAAACTGAAACTCAATTTGCTCATCTGTAAACTAGAAATAATAATACTATTACCTGTTGTTGTGAAGACTGAAAAAATAATATCTACTTTAAGGATTTGTCATTTTATTATGATTTTTCACCCCTGGACTTGAATTTTAATACAGAGCTTATGCGGTATGTCTCCATTTTTACATATGTTGTTGTTTTTATTTTATTGAAGACTATCAGAAAGGCTGATATCTGAAATTTTCCTGTTTAAAGAGGTTTCCATTTGCTACTAATATATTTTGTCTGCCCAGGGCCCCTATTATTTTTGTGGACCTTGCTTTGTCAAGTATGTATTTCAAGTTGTGTTTGTCAATCACGAAACCAGACTTTTGGCCATAGAGATTGGTCCAGGGGGTGAAACAGATGACATGAAGTAGACCAGTGTTTTTCCTTAGAATCTTATAACTGAGCCAGTGCTTCCCTGCAGGCAAAGCTGTGAGATCTGAGACCCCAGAACACTGTTTTCCCTGCTGTGTAGAAAGAGCCAATCTGAGTAAATGAAGGTGACCTCAGAACCACAGAGATGGTAGGGCAGGGCATTCTGACACCCTTTGGTCTCTGGTTCCAGCCACTGCTTTGACCCAGCTGTGCCCTGCCCTTCATCTGGTTACTCGACACTTCCATGAAATTCTCCTGGTAACATGTTTGATTTCAACCTGGGCTTCTATCATTTGCGACTAGTGTCCACTAATACAGAAGCAAATTGGTATGGATACTGATGGTTACACAAGACTAGTTAGAGTCTGCTCTCCTGTTCTTAATATTATTATAACATTGTAAACATGGCTACATTTTTAAACACTCTTCATACATTAATTTAACAGCTGTGTAATATTCCATCATACAGCTATATCAAACTTTAATCTTTCTCATATGAGGGAAGTTTAATTTCCTTATCTAATGATCCCCAAATTGAAGGATATAAAGCTCTTGATACATGTTGCCAAATTATTTTCAAAACAAGTTGTAGCCCTTGGAATCTCATTGGCACAGTACAGAAATACCATTTCATTGCACTATCGCTAGCATTGAGTACTAACACTTCAAAATATTTTGATTATTTTTGTTGGTAGAGTTCAAAATTTTCCCACATGTTTATACTTTTCCACTTTTCTATTTAGTTCTCAGTACATTTCCTATTTACATATATTGATGCCTTCTTAAAAATAAGATTATTAACCTTTTGTAACATTCACATTGATTTTTTTCCTACAATTTATTGTTTGCTTTAGCATTTGTTACTTTTTTATATAAAAAGCTTTACATTCTAATGCTATCAAATGTATATTTTCCTCTACCTTTTTCATCACTGTTAAGCTTAGAATATCTTCCTATGCTAGAGATCAGATAAATATTCACCTATTTTTTTCCTCTCTTAAAATAAATATGTTAAAAACGTTCACCATTTCATCAATCTGGAATTCGTTTTCTCCAAAATAACTTGTTAGTTGTCTGAAGACAATTTATTGAATAATTCATTTTTTCACTCAATGATCTATAATAAGATATAATCACACAGTGTATTAAATATTCTATGTATGATAAAGTTGTTGTTTACAGATCTATATCAATCATCCTTCTTTTCAAGTTCTATAAAATTTAATTGTTATAGTTTTATATGTTTTGGTAAGAACAAACAATAATACTCAGCTATTATATACTGAGTGCTTGCAAATTGTGCAACAGACGTAACAGTAAATATTTTTCCTCTATTATAATTTTTAAGGCTCTCAAAAACTTCTGAGTTTCTGGGAAGGTCCTCTTCATTGCTCTTGTTTTTTACTTTTTTAAAATTATCTTAGCTATTCCTTCCTTTCAGATGAATTCCAGAATAATCTTGTGAAGTAATATAATATTTCCTTGAAATTGTCAATTGATATTTTTACAAATACTGTCAAGATTCCTTTCTGGATGAGTGCAACAGGGTTGGCTGGGGCTGCCATGCTGGGGGCAGGGGCTTGATGGGGGCATATGAGAAGCTCTTCACAACTGGAGCGCAAGGGAAGGACACTTGAGTACCAAGAAATAACAAAGAGCAGTGCTGTCCATTAGGAATATAATACAAAATATATAATATAAAAGTAAATATGTAAATTTGAATTTTCAGTGGCCATATTCAAACTGAAAAGAAACAGGTAAAATTAATTTTAAGAATATGTTTTACTTAACCCAAGCTACCCCATCACCATTTCAACAAGTTACCAACATATAAGCTATGAATGAGACATTTTACATTCTTTTTTCATACTAAATATTTGAAACTGTGTGAATATTTTATACTCACAGCCCATTAGTTTGGACCAGCCACATTACAAGTGCTCAATAGGACCTGTGGATGGTGGCCACGGTCTTGGACAACACACGTCTAGAGAAAATCTCCAATCTTAGGAGGATAACATGGAGAGGAAAGATAGACTAGAAACAAATCTTCAAGGTGAAGTTGACTGTTCCACAGGACACAAAGGGGGCGAACTTAGAGTCCCCAAAGAAGGGAAACCTAAACATAGACCCTTTTAAAAAGATTCTACATCTTGAGCTGGGAGTGAGTGGTGGTACATGTAGGGTGCCCATCCTGATTGGACAACGATATTGAGTCTTCTTATTTATTCTATAATTTTGACGTGAACAAATAATAGATAATATGCAAGTAGAGAGAAAATTGACATTTTTTTTCACACACACACACTGTATTTTATTTTTACAAGAGATAAATAAACTGACACCAAGCATTGTAAATGGATGACCACAACAAAAGCAGCAATGATTGCAATTACCAAACACAAAACACACTCATACTATGTCATAATATTGACATTCAGTCCAGTAATCCTCCACTGTAACAGCTCCTTTACTTTGCAGTGAAAATTGATTTGTATATTTTTTGCCTCTGAGTCCTTGTGGGATATTTTTTTTTTATTCAAACAGAAAGTCACAAAGATTATGATCATCCTCATCAGTTCACTCAGTCCCATGTAATTAATTTTTTTTTCATCTTGATCTTTTGTTAGCACTTTTATGAATTCATCAGTTTTCCATTAGAGTTCTGAAAATGCTTATTCATTCAGTTCAGCAGTATAGTCAGTTACCAGAAACCTGTGCTTGTCAGTCTTTTCCATGAATTCCTTGAAGATGAAACCCTTTTATAGGAACATTTTTGCGAAAGCATCAGAGTACACCCAGAACTGTCTGTAAATGACAAAAGACTTAAAAATGACCATGGTTAAAGATTTGATGAAAGTTCATAATAATGCAATTGACAAGGAAATTTAGTTATTTCTGAGATATACATTTTAAAATAATAACTAGAATTATGACATAACATTATACCAGAACATATAAGATTTTTAGAAATTTCATGTAATGTCTGAAACATTTATATGAACATATTTCCATACAAATAACCCAAAGAAAGTTTAGTATTAGTTGTTTTCTTTGTTTTTCTGTACTGCAGGTTCTTATCAGTCATCAATTTTATACAAATTGACATATTTTTAAAATGAGTGTTTAGTTTTGTATATACTTAGGTATTTTGGAAGTATCATGTGAATGAGAAATAAGAGGTTTGAAAAGCTTGTTCTGAAAATATGAAGGTATTTGAGAGAAAAACTTACCTTCTTTTCAATTGTTTCAGAAGGGATTGTGAACTGTTTATCAATAACAGAACACTGGGAACTATTTCTCTGTGTATCTGTGGAGGAGTGTAACAAAATAGAGGTTTGTTTACTTAACATGCATCTAGAAGTTCAGAAAAAAAGATCCAGAACTAAGGAAATAAGCTTTATGCTTATAAAGTCAAGACCAATGTTTTCAAGAACAATGGTGATCAAATCATATGTCATTGAAAATGAAGATTCTTAATGTTGTAGTCTTTATTGCCTCTGGCTAGCAATCTCCCATCGGCTTCTGTTGAAAAGGATGGAAAGAGGCAAAGCAGATGTCTTCAGAAATACTAATGAAGATATCTGAAAAGAGAAAATAGCCAAGACGTGAAAAATACCAGGTTATATCAGCAGCAATAGTGGGGGTAATAGGTTTGAACAGATTGAACCATTTGCATTCGTCATATAAAAAGCTGGTTCAATCTAATATAACTTTATGGGTTTTTTTAAAGTTTCTGAAGATCCCATAAAAATAACATAAGGGGTTTGGGGGGGACAAATTTATTTATTTATATATTTGTTTATTGATTTATTCATTTATTTAATCTCCAGACTGAACCATATGAAACAGCCATTTTTGAGGTCATGAATGGTCCACCATCAGCAATTTCAAACAGTTAAATATATAAGGTGTTGGGAACCTTATATTATCAGGAATATAGGGAAATTTAGAGACTACTCCAAATTCATTAATCTAAACAACTCAAATGAAGTAATCAGGCTGGCTATTTTATTAGGAGACAGTATACGTGCAAGCAATGTTTTAGAAATGCGACTCTAAAGTTAGGCTGCCTGGGCCCTGGCTCCACTAGTTACTTGCCATATGCTATTGGGCAAGTAATTTAACCCCTATCTTACTCAGTTTCTTTATCCATAAAATGGGGCTATTAATAAATTACCTTATTTACTCTTTCCCCAAACATTATGAATGTATAGTGTTTGTGCATTATGAATGTTTAATTTGCATTACTTTTATAATTTACAAATTTATATTTATAAATATCAATTTTATAATATATATTTGTATAATTTATAAATGTATATATTAATTAATTGCACAAATATTATACATTCATAATGTTTGGGAGAAGATTAAAAAAGATAATTGATGCAAAGTAATCAACACAGTGCTTGGCACTTAGTAAGTGCTCCGTAAATGTTATTTTTTTTTTTTGCGGTACGCAGGCCTCTCACCGCTGTGGCCTCTCCCGCTGCGGAGCACAGGCTCCGGACACTCAGGCTCAGCGGCCATGGCTCACGGGCCTAGCCACTCCGCGGCATGTGGGATCCTCCTGGACCGGGGCACCAACCCGTGTCCCCTGCATCGATAGGCGGACCCTCAACCACTGCGCCACCAGGGAAGCCCGATGTTAGTTATTTTAAAAGTTTCATAAAATTCATCCATTGTAAGTGGATTCAGTAGTTTTTCATAAATTTAGAGGGTTGTGCAGCAACCACTATAATGTAGTATTACGACATTTCTCTTTTGTCCATTTGCAGTCAATTTCCGCTTCCATTCCCAGCTCAGATAAACACTGACCTGCTTTTTGTGTCTCTAGATATGCATTTTCCTAAATAAGCTATATAAATTGAATCATGCAATATATAGTTGTTTCTGTTCAGCTTATTTTATCTAGCTTAATATTTTTGAAGTTCAACTCTGTTATAGCATGTAGCAGTAGGTTATTCGTTTTTATTCCCTTGTATCATAGACTGCATTTTTATCTATTCATCACTTGATGGTAGTTTCCAGTTTGGGTATATTATGAATAAGGCTGCTACGAACATACAAGTTTTATGTGGACATATGTGTTCATTTCTCTCGAGAATTGCTAGGTTGAATGGTAAGTTTGTGTTTAATTTTTAAAGAAACTGCCAAATAGTTTTCCAAGGTCCATTTTATGGACCATTTTATGTTCCCACCAGCAATGCATGAGGGTTACAATTTTTCCACATCCTTACTACCACTTGCTATTGTCTTTTATCTTATAGCCATTTTGTGTGAAATTTTGTCTCATTGTGGTTTTAACTTACATTTCCCTAAAGGCTAATTACGTTAACAGTTTTTTTAAAATGTGTTTATTAGCCTTTGGTATATCCTTTTTTTTTTTGGTGAAATATCCATTCAAAAATGTCCATTTTTTAATTGGGCTGTTTGTCTTTTAATTACTGAGTTATGTGTTCTTTTTGTATTCTGGACATAAGTCCTTCATACGATATATGATTTGTAAATATTTTTCCCAGTTTGGCTCCCCTTTTCATTTTCTTAATAGTGTCTTTTGAAGAGGAAAAATTTTCACTTACAGTTGAATTTATCAATTTTTAATGGATCTTGTTTTTTGTGTCATATCTAATACATTTTTGTCTAACCCAAAAGCACAGAGATTTTTATTTATTCTTTTAGTGAGATATAATTGACACATAACATATTAGTTTCATGAGTAAAACGTAATGATTTAATATTTGTATATATTGCAAAATGATCACCACAATGAGTCTAGATTTTTCTCTTCTAGAAAGTTTCTATTTTTCTAGGAGTTATACAGTTTCAGTTCTTACAGTTAGATATATGTTCTGTTTTGAGTTAATTTTTGTGTATGGTGTGAGGTAAGGATCTAAATGCTTTTTCCTTTTTCTTGTTTCTACACGTGTGTCTTGTTGTCTCAGCAGCATTTGTTGAAGACACTATCCTTTCCGTCATTGAATTGTGTTGGCATCTTTATTGACAGTAAATTGATCATAACTATAAGGATTTATTTCTGGACTTTCAGTTCTGTTCCATTGATCTACATGTCTATCCTTATGCCAATACAACACAGCCTATTACTTTAACCTTATAGCAAGATTTGAAATTGGATAATTCCAATTTTTTCCAACTTCTTTTTTCAAAATTGTTTGGACTATTCTGGGTTCTTTTAATTGTCATATATATTTTAGGATCAGCTTATCAATTTATACAAAAATTCCTGCTAAGATTTTGATCAGGATTTCATTGATCTACAGATTAATTTAGTGAAGAATTGTAAATTTTAACAATATTAAATTTTTCAGTCCACAAACATAAAATATCTTTTAATTTAGATCTCTTAACATTTCTGTCAGTAATATTTTGTAGTTTTGTGTACAATTCCTACACTTCTTAATTAGATTTATTCCTAAGTATTTTGTTCTTTTTGAATCTCATGCCAATGAAGTTGTTTTCCTAATTTTTCTTTTGATTATTTGTTTCTAGTGTATAAAAATGCAATTGATTTGTGTAAGTTGATATTTTAACTTGTGACTTTCTTAAATTTTTTTGTAAGTTCTAGTAGTTTAGGATATATATATCTTACGTATATTGTATACATATTTCATATATATCACACACAGGAAGGTGTCATCCTCAAATAAAGACAGTTCTACTTATTTCTTTTTAATATGTATACCTTTATATTTTTTCTCATTTGACTGTTGTGACTAGAATCCAGTACAGTGTTGAATAGACATGAGTTATATTACACATTTTTGTCTTGTTTGCAATTTTAGGCAGAGCATTTATCTTCTACAAGTTAAGTTTGATGATAGCTGTAGGTTTTTTGCAGATGCCTTTTATCAGGTTGAGGAAGATTGCTTCTGCTTCCTTCTCATTTGTTAAGAGTTTCTATCATGAATAGGAATTGGACTTTGTCAAATGCTGCTGGTGTCTGTTGAGAAGAGCATGTGGTTTTGTTCTTTACTGTATTAATACAATATATTAGGTGAGATGACTTTCAGATTTTAAGCCAACATTGCACACCTGGGATAAATCCCACTGGGTGATGTTGTATGGTTCTTTTTCTTTTCTTATTTTTCTTTAAGATTTTTAAAATTTTTATTTATTTATTTTTGGCTGTGTTGGGTCTTTGTTGCTGTGCATAGGCTTTCTCTAGTTGCAGTGAGCGGGGGCTACTCTTCATTGCGGTGCACAGGCTTCTCATTGCAGTAGCTTCTCCTGTTGCAGAGCACGTTGTCTAGGGGAACAGGCTTCAGTAGTTGTGGCACGCAGGCTCAGTAGTTGTGGTACATGGGCTTAGTTGCTCCGCAGCATGTGGGATCTTCCCCTACCAGGGCTTGAACCCGTGTCCCCTGCATCAGCAGGCAGATTCTTAACCACTACGCCACCAGGGAAGCCCCTGTACAGTTCTTTTTATATGTTGCTGCTTATTTCGTTTCTTTGGTATCACAATTGTACAAAACCCTCTTAAAGTATTTGATAGTTGATGCCTATAGATGATTGATTTCTTGTCTCCAGTATATTCTAAATCAATCTCGTTGGCAGATATATGGGTGCCAAGAGTGCCTACTCACTGCTGTGACTCCCTGTCTCTCACACAAACCTGAATGTCTTTGTCCTGTGGCTTTGCCCTTTCTTACTCAACTCAGTGAAGATTCTTCTGCATGCTGTGGGAGCAGAAGGGCTTTTTAAGCATTCTTCTCTATAAATGACTTTATATTAGCAGTCTTAACTGAAAATAGTCATTTTTGGACAGTGCCCTGATGTCTTGTGTAATACATTCAAAATGTCTTAACCACTTAACTGACTTCCACTTCATGATTTTGTGGTTTAGCTGCCACTCTATTACCTCTGTAAACAGGCTGACCATTGCTCATGGCCTGCTAAGCATTCATGGGGAACAGGCTACTCTCTGGTAAACCCAACACTTCTGTTCCCACCAGTTGAATTGTATACTAGCAAGAGTCAGTTGTGCAAGTTTCTTAAACTGTTTATTCCAGACATGTTTGTTACCGGAGTTGGATAACTTAATTAAATATTTAAACCAATGAAATGCAAAAAGAAAGATTTTCCATGGAAAGCAGTTTCAGAATATTGAAAAACCACCGCAAAGAAGAGGGATTTTAAAAATTATATTGAATTAAAGTTTGGTGAGATAGTTGCAAAATATTGGGAGAAAAATAAAATCTGCGATTCTGCATTAAGTTTGCTCTTTGCAAGTACTGTTAAGTTCTAGTTTCACTTAGAAGAATTTCAAAAGTAACCCTGAAATTCATAGATAAGTCTTTATGGGAATTGTGCAGAGAATGGGTCCAATCAGCACACCCAAATTCAAGAATTCCAGAGATGTTGGTTCTAGATCAGAAGACTGGAAAATTAGTGTATAAGAATATTAAGTTAAATATGATGTGTTTGTATGTACACATATATTTCCTACATTACATGACTTTTCAGGAAACTATGGTCTATAAATCCTAATTGTGTCCAGTCAGAAAAGAGGTCTTGCACTAAACCTCCCAACATCCCCACGGTTCAGAGGTTGGGGCCATTATTTAATTATTTTATGTCTTGTCTACATAATATGCCTTCAGATTGGAATGAGGCACAATAACAGAGCATGTAGTTTAGAGAAAGCAAACTATGCTATTTTACTTTGCTTCTATAATTTGAATGTAAGGAAAAATATGTAGGATAAGTAGCTAACTTCTAACTTAGATGCAACCATATTCCTCTCAAGGGGCAAGAGTTTTTGAGGACCATGATGAGCTACTGAAGTTTCTTTCCCAGTGTCAAAGGTGTTTGGAAATCGAGGTGGAGAATGAAATAAGAAAATAAAGAGATCTGAAAGCATAACAAATGATGAGAGATAGGGTTAATTTTTAATTAGAAACAAGACTCCAAGAAAGCAAATTGCAAACCAAGTGAAAGAGTCAAGCTACTCCATGGTAATAAACTCTGAATGAAAAGGAGAGTCGGCCTGAGAATCCATTCTTGTGTCATTGCCCTATTATGTAGAGAAATATTCATCCGGAGCCAAAGTCCTTTTTTGTGTGTGTGGCTTTGATTATTCTTTTTCTGGCAGTAATTTGGCCAAAGGCTTTTTGGTAGGTGTACATACTTGAGAAAAAGACCATTTTGTTAGATGACTTCTTGCCATTTAATTAAGAATAAAGTTTTTAGTCTCATTACAATCTGATTAGACTATTGTCTTAATATGATAAAGATAGGAAATAAATGTTTTTAAAAAGACAACTTTCTGAGGACAAGAACAACCCGCCTTTCCCTCCGTTAAATCTCCATTAATAACGTGTGAAGAAGCAATAACAAAGCACTCAGTGTTCCCTTTAGAGTCTCCTTAAGAGCCCAGTCTGTCAGTCAGAAGCTTTCTGTTGCTAATGTGGGCTGAATTACTGACAAAGGCCAATGTTAATGGTCTGCTTCAAGACTTGAATCCCTGGAAGGGAAGCATTTCCTTGGATGGCTTTGTAATGTGCTTGTCAGATACTTTAAACCATTTAACTGAAAGAAGCGTTGTGATGACAAGACACAACATGGCCAGTTCTTTGGGTGCATCTGCCAACAGAGTAATGCGATGATCCTTCTGGGCTCCAGTAGCTCAGGCACAAATGCAAACTCACATGTGGAGTACATCTTGCAACTCCGTTTTAATGTTATGCCTATTGAATACTTAGTCTTGACTGGGCTTATTGGCTTCCTTTGTATGTGTTTCCTTGCAGAATATATTATTAATGTTCTATCCTAAATAATATACTTTTTGGTTAATCTTAAACTTCTTTTAGAAGGCTAATAAAGTGATATTATTATAAAAGTATGTGTTTTTACAATCTCGAAAAAACACTGGAACATTGAGAAAGAAAACCAGATGGAATCTCCCTTTTTCTTGCTGATCTAGGGTGGCTTCAGCCTGCAGTGGCTTGAAGAAGGGTTTGGGTTCCCAGCCAGTGATTGAGGTTGGGTCATGGCGGTGAGAGCAGCAAATCCTGGCCCCTAGACCATTGGTCAGTGACAAGGCCCTGGCCTTACCGCTTTGCAGAAAAAGAATTCCCACAAAGATGGAAAGTAGTGAAACAAGTAAAGTATTTATTAAGAGAAAAAGAGTGTTCGGTGTGTGTGGATAGACACATGGACGGGCTCAGAGAGAGAGTTGCGCCCTCATGGCAGTTTGAATCACTTTTATGGGGCATTTCTTCCATGTTTCCTTTGACCAATCATTTTGATTTGCCTGGTTCAGAGTCCATATTTGGTGTATCTCAGGATTTTCCCATGTGTGTGCACGCATCTCTTAGCCAAGACGGATTCTACCGAAAAGGCCTATGGGTAGTTGGCATCACTCCCCTTTGGACCTCCAAGGAGCCTTTCTGCGCATGTGTAGTCAGGGAGGTCTCCTGACTTAGAGAATGAGGAATATGTGGTCTCTTGTCTTCTATCTGGGCAGGGCCCAGCCTCCTCTCTCAATTGTCCTGTTATTCTCGTCTCAGAGTATCTGTCCACAAGGAACGATCTTAAACTGTTTGCGCTGGGGGTCCATCTGTCTCCTGCCTCATTGCCAGTTGAAGATTCATTTTCAATTTCTTCTTTCCAAGCCAAATACAGTAAATATCCTGTTGGTTTGTTTCTATCTGGGATATTGAATCTAATGCTAATTTATTCCGGGGATTAATGAACCTATTGTTCTGACTCAGCAATACATTTGCTTTATGACTGCCAAGCATTGCTCTAAAAAGACACATTAACCACGCCATCCATGATGATTGCTGGGCTCAAAGATATGACTTGTTATATAAAATGACACTCACTTCTAAGAACCAAAGATGATCAATATTTTTATCCATCTTTTAAATAAATTGAAATAGAAGGATGAGAGAAAAAGGCTTTAGGCTTAACTTAGACTGGGAACTTTAGGCTGAACTTATATATCGAATACCTTGTTTATTCTCACACCATTTGCAAGAACTTGGAGGAAGAAGGCAACATTTATTACTTCTTGCTATTGGTTAAAAAATACAGGGAAGCGGGCTTCCCTGGTGGCGCAGTGGTTGAGTCTGCCTGCCGATGCAGGGGACACGGGTTCATGCCCCACTCCGGGAAGATCCCACATGCCATGGAGCGGCTGGGCCCGTGAGCCATGGCCGCTGAGCCTGCATGTCCAGAGCCTGTGCTCCGCAACGGGAGAGGCCACAACAGTGAGAGGCCCGCGTACCGGAAAAAAAAAAAAAAAAATACAGGGAAGAGGTGGGGGTGAGGGTTAGGGTAGTAAACTCCAGAGTGACCGAGTTCTCAGAAATGCTCTGATATCTTCATCCCTTTCTTTTTCCTCTCTTTCTTTTTCCTCTCTTTTTTCGTCTCCTCCCTCCTTTTCCTTATTTTTCCTTCTCCTCTCTTCTCCACTCCCCCATGTTGCTCATGAGTAGTGATTATTGCTTAGTCCTTAGGAACACATAAGACTCAACTGGCTATTGACCCTAGGGACTGGACAGATCCTCTCCCTGCTTCCTCTTTTTCTAATCATCTGTCAAAATTCCCTTCTGACTTAACAGTTATCATTCTTGGAATTAAGAACAGTAGAGAAAAGTGTTCTGGAATCTAGTGTTGCAGGTGAGAGCTTTGGGATATTATTAAATGGTCTATTAATAAAATGATTCCTGGCAGAGTTCCAAATTTGTTGACATTTAGTTCAGTTACTGTGTTTCAATGAACAAAACAGAAATGCTTTTCTTTAAAACATAATTTAAAATTCAGATTGATTTTACAAATTAGTCTGTAATAATCATTTTCCAGACAGAATTTTCAGTGAGAAGGTGTATCTCTTATTCACATTACTATTCAGAAATTCTGATAAAATAGTTTATAGATCTGTTCCCTAAGAAATGTTAAACTCTATCTATCCTTTGATTATCCTCATTAACCCCCTCCCAATTCTCCTACCACAAAAAAACAAGTAAAAGTCTCAAAAAGTATGCTTTAATTTAAAGGATGTGTACAAATTTTTAAAATTCACTAATTGTTTTTATTCAGGGTTATTGTCATTTACTTGTTTCTCACTTGCACTTCTTTTGACATTATCTTCTACTCATTCTCCATTGTCACAATATGGGTGAAAATCCACATGGATCCCCTTTAGAGAATCGATAGGCATTAACCCAAACTAGGTCAGTCAGACTCTTTAGCTCTAATATTTCTACCCAGGACACAGTGATGGAAGAATAAGAAATCATTGGAACTGACTTCTCGTGGAAGAATGGAACCATTAATTTCTGCCCTCATTCCTGTCCTTTCTAAGTCTTGAATACTAAGTTTTACTCACGATTCTACTTGTATGCTTCCACTACATTCCCTTTGTGTTTCATTAGCTGGAGTCAGCTGCTTATGACCAATGACCCTAACTGACCCACTACTCATCTACTTCCTTTCTGTTTGGTTTCCCTGCCTTTTTCTTCCTCTTTCAGCCTTCCTCCCCCTCCTTTCTTTCTAGTCTCACCTTATTCTTTCTCTTGCTTGGAGGCTTTCAAGGATGAATGAAGAATGAAAAAAGCTAAGACAAAAATAGAAAAACAAAAATGTTTTGAAGGTGTTTAATCATGACTGCTTTATTTTTCCTTCCAATTTAAAACTGAGAGTTCCTTGACCATATATTGTGTATAATTCCAAGTCTTATCTGAGTACATATGAATACTATTATTAATAGCGAAAAAATAATAAGTGAAGCAATTTAATCTTCCCTTCAAAACTATGCAGTACCTCCAACTCTTCTACAAGTTTGGCCCATTAAAACATATTTATAGCTTGTTTAAAATAATTAGATGATTTGATTTATTCAGTACTTATTTTCAAGGGATCTGCTGCCAGATCTATGTCTTACTAAAGCAATTAACAATGTTAGTTTTTGAAGTAAGCATTTAATGTCTTCCCTGCAGCAGGCTGAAAGAATTCAAGTTTTGACGTTCAGTCTTTGCCTATAATCAAAGGTAAATTTAAATATTGTCTCAGTAGTAGAGGAGCCGCAGTTTACAATGTTTACCTGAAAATGAAGTGAGTCATTTCACTGGGTCAATTGCTCTCTCTTATGCTTGCATGCATGATCAACAGAAGTTTGTGTTTTTTGCTCATTTCCTTTCCTCAGATATCCAACAGCTGTTCTTTCGTTCAGACTGTAAACTACATCTTCCTGTTTTACCTTAACTGTTTTGCCCAAACTGCCTTAGTTATAATGGCAATTCAAAATCTAAAGATTTTTGGTGTGGCCAAGACAGCTGAGTAGGAAGACCCTGAGCTCACTCCTGCCACAGGCACATCAAAATCACAAGTATTTACAGAGCAACTGTCTATAAGAATGACCTGAAGACCAGCAGAAAAGGTTTTCCACAACTAAAGATATGAAGAAGGAACCACAATGAAAGAGGCAGGAGGAATGAAGGCTTGGTATAATCAAGACCCACACTCCTGGGTAGGCTACCCACAAATGGGGGGATAATTACAATTGCAGAGGTTCTTCCCAAGGAACAAGGGATCAAAGCCCCACATCAGGCTTCCCAGCTTGGAGGATCTGCACCAGGAATATGACTTCCCCGAATGCTGGGCTTTGAAAACCAGCAGGGCTTATATTTGGGAGAGCTGGAGGGCCATAGGAAGTAGAGACTGCTCCTCAAAGGGCGTGTGCAAAATCTCACACTCTCTGTAGTCCAGTTCAGAGGCAAAGGAGATTTGAAATTTGAAAGGAGACTGGCTCAGACCCACTTGCTGATCTTGGAGAGCCTCCTGAAGAGGCAGGAGGCAACTGGGATTCCCCCTGTGAACACAGAGATGGCAGCAGCATTTTTTTTTTTTTTGCAGTATGCGGGCCTCTCACTGTTGTGGCCTCTCCCGTTGCAGAGCACAGGCTCCGGACGCACAGGCTCAGTGGCCATGGCTCACGGGCCCAGCCTCTCCGTGGCATGTGGGATCCTCCTGGACCGGGGCACGAACCCGTGTCCCTGCATCGGCAGGCGTACTTTCAACCACTGTGCCACCAGGGAAGCCCGGCAGCAGCAATTTTGAGGGCTCGTTCTACCATGAGGACACAAGTGCCATTCTGGAGTCCTTTCTGTAACCTATTGATGCCAGAGGCTTATGGGCTTGCACCAACCCTGGGTCCCCCCCCCCCACTGCCACCGCTAGCTGCCCCAGGTCCTGGTCCCATCCATCAGCAGGCCAGCACCAGTCTGGGGACTCATTGAGCCAGCCAGCCAGCCTCACTATCCGTGGACTGGCAGCTACCATACAAGGCAGGGCCTGATAGCCAACCTGTCTGGGGGCCAGTCCTGCCTACCAGTGTGCCCACAATAGAAGGCCCCACTACAGCAGAAAGGCCCATACAGCCCACATAGGGGCACCCCTAGAGCATACAGCTCTGGTGGCCAGAGGGGAGTGCAATGTTGGGTCCCATAGTACATCTACATAAGGCTACTTCTCCAAGATTGAGAAATGTAACTGACCTACCAAATATATAAAAATAAACCAGAGAATTAGGCAAGATGAGGTGACAGAGGAAGATGTTCCAAACGAAGGAACAAACAAAATCCCAGAAGAACTAAGCAAAGTGGCGATAAGCAAACTTACCTGATAAAGAGTCCAAGGTAGTCATCATAAAGATGCTTAACAAACTTGGGTGAAGAATGGGTGAACACAGTGAGAAGTTTAACAAAGAATTAGAAAATATAAAGAAGAACAAAACACAGCTGAAGAATACAATAACTGAAATAAAAAATTTACCAGAAGGGATCAATAGCAGATTAGGGGACTTCCCTGGTGGCCCAGTGGTTAAGAATCTGCCTGCCAATACAGGGGACACGGGTTTGAGCCCTGGTCCAGGAAGATCCCACATGTTGCAGAGCAACAAAGCATGTGTGCCACAACTACTGAGCCTGCGTTCTAGAGCCCATGAGCCACAACTACTGAGCCTGTGTGCCACAACTATGGAAGCCCATGCACCTGGAGCCCATGCTCCACAACAAGAGAAGCCACCACAATGAGAAGCCAGCGCACTGCAACGAAGAGTAGTCCTTGCTCACTGCAACTAAAGCCCACGTGCAGCAATGAAGACCTAACACAGCCAAAAAGAAAGAAAGAAAGAAAGAAAGAAATTTATATATTAAAAAAATAGATTAGATGATTCAAAGGAACAGATCAAAGAGTTTTACAGACAAGCAAAAGCTAAAACACTTTAGCACCACTAAACCAGCTTTACAAGAAGTGTTAAAGGGACTTCTCTAAGCAGAAAAGAAAAGACCACAACTAGAAATACAAAAATTACAGAAGGAAAACCTTATTGGTAAAGACAAACAACAGTAAAGGTAGGGGATATAAATGATTACTTATAAAGTTGGTAGGAAGATTAAAAGACAAAAGTAGTAAAATCATCTATATCCACAATAAGTAGCTAAAGGACACATAAAACAAAAAAGAAGGTCAAATATGATAAAAAATTAAATGTGGTGAGAGGGAGTAAAAATGAAGTAATAAATATATTACTATGAACCTGCTGCTAACCACAGACCAATACATACACACACAAAAAAGAGAAAGGAATCACATTTCCAGTTGCATCAAAAAGAAAAAAATACCTAGCAATACATTTAACCAAGGAGGTAAAAGACTTGTACTTGGAAAACTATGAGACATTGATGAAAGAAATTGAAGATACAAACAAATGGAAAGATATGCCATTTTTAGGGATTGGAAGAATTAATTTTGTTAAAATGACTATACTCGCAAAGAAAATCTACAGATTCAGTGCAATCCCTATCAAAATATCAATGGCATTTTTCACAGAGCTAGAACAAATAGATCTAAAATTTGTATGGAAACACAAAAGACCCCAAATAGTCAAAACAATTTTGAGAAAAAATCTGGAAGTAGCCAAAACAATTTTGAGAAAAAAGAAGAAATCTGGAAGTATCATACTTTCTGATTTCAAACAATACTACAAAGTTTCAGTAATCAAAACAGTATGGTACTGGCACAAAAACAGACGCATAGATCAATGGGACAGAATAGGGAGCCCAGAAATGAACACACATTTGTATAGGCAATTAATCTAGGACAAAGGAGGCAAGAATATACAGTGGGGAAAAGACAGCCTCTTCAATAAATGGTGTTGGGAAAACCAGACAGCTACATGCAAAAGAATATGACTGGATGTTCTCACACCATACACAAAAATAAACTCAAAACGGATTAAAGACTTAAATGTAAGACCTGAAATTATAAAAATCCTAGAAGAAAAGATAGGCAGTATGCTCTTTGACATTAGTCTTAGGTGTTTTTTTTTTTTTTTTTTGAATGTGATCCCTCAGACAAGGGAAACAAAGCAAAAATAAACAAATGGGACTACATCAAACTACATTGTTTTTGCACAGTGAAGGAAACAATCAACAAAATGAAAAGACAGCCTAGTGAAAGGGAGAAGATATTTGCAAACAGTATATCTGATGAAGGCTTAATATCCAAAATATATAAAGAGCTCATACAACCTGACACCAGAAAAACGACCTGTATTTGTCCTCAAGTCCATTTTCTATGTCTGCATCTTTATTCCTGTCCAGTCCCTAGGTTCTTCAGAATGATTCTTCTTTTTTTTTTAGATTCCATATATACGTGTTAGCATATGGTATTTGTATTTCTCTTTTTGACTTACTTCACTCTGTATGACAGTCTCTAGGCCCATCCACCTCACTACAATAATTCAGTTTCATTTTTTTATGGCTGAGTAATATTCCATTGTATATATGTGCCACATTTTCTTTATCCATTCATCTGTTGATGGACACTTAGGGTGCTTCCATGTCCTGGCTATTGTAAATAGAGCTGCAATGAACATTGTGGTACATGACTCTTTTTGAATTATGGTCTTCTCAGTGTATATGTCCAGTAGTGGGATTGCTGGGTCATATGGTAGTTCTGTTTTTAGTTAGTTTTTTTTTTTTTTGCGGTACACGGGCCTCTCACTTTTGTCGCCTCTCCCATTGTGGAGCACAGGCTCCAGACGTGCAGGCTCAGCAGCCACGGCTCACGGGCCCAGCCGCTCCACGGCATGTGGGATCTTCCTGGACTGGGGCACAAATCCGTGTTGCCTGCATCGGCAGGCGGACTGTCAACCACTGTGCCACCAGGGAGCCCCTACTTTTAATTTTTTGAGGAACCTCCCTACTGTTCTCCATAGTGGCTGTATCAATTTACATTCCCACCAACAGTGCAAGAGGGTTCCCTTTTTTCCACACCCTCTCCAGCATTTACTGTTTGTAGGTTTTTTCTTGGTGGCCATTCTGACTGGTGTGAGGTGACACCACATTGTAGTTTTGATTTGCATTTCTCTAATGATTAGTGATGTTGAACATCCTTTCATGTATGTGTTGACAGTCTGTATATCTTCTTTGGAGAAATGTCTATTTAGGTCTTCTGCCCATTTTTGGATTGGGTTATTTGTTTTTTCGATATTGAGCTGCATGAGCTGCTTGTATATTTTGGAGATTAATCCTTTGTCAGTTGTTTTGTTTGCAACTATTTTCATCCATTCTAAGGGTTGTCTTTTCGCCTTGTTTATGGTTTCCTTTGCTGTGCAAAAGCTTTTAAGTTTCATTAGCTCCCATTTGTTTATTTTTGTTTTTATTTCCATTTCTCTAGGAGGTGGGCCAAAAAGGATCTTGCTGTGATTTATGTCATAGAGTGTTCTGCCTATGTTTTCCTCTAAGAGTTTGATAGTTTCTGGCCTTACATTTAGGTCTTTAATCCATTTTGAGTTTATTTTTGTGTATGGTGTTAGGAGTGTTCTAATTTCATTCTTTTACAAGCAGATGTCCAGTTTTCCCAGCATCACTTATTGCAGAGGTTGTCTTTTCTCCATTGTATATTCTTGCCTCCTTTATCAAAAATAAGGTGACCATATGTGCGTGGGTTTATTTCTGGGCTTTCTATCCTCTTCCATTGATCTGTTTCTGTTTTTGTGCCAATACCATACAGTCTCGATTACTGTAGCTTTGTAGTATAGTCTGAAGTTAGCGAGCCTGATTCCTCCAGCTCCGTTTTTCTTTTCTCAAGGTTGGTTTCGCTATTCGGGGTCTTTTGCATTTCCATACAAATTGTGAAATGTTTGTTTTAGTTCTGTGAAAAATGCCATTGGTAGTTTCATAGGGATTGCACTGAATCAGTAGATTGCTTTGGGTAGTATACTCATTTTCACATTGTTGATTCTTCCAATCCAAGAACATGGTATATCTCTCCATCTGTTTGTATCATTTTTAATTTCCTTCATCAGTGCCTTATAGTTTTCTGCAAACAGGTCTTTTGTCTCCCTAGGTAGGTTTATTCCTACGTATTTTATTCTTTTTGTTGCAGTGGTAATTGGGAGCATTTCTTTAAATTCTCTTTCAGATTTTTCATCATTGGTGTATAGGAATGCAAGAGATTTCTACACATTAATTTTGTATCCTGCTACTTTACTAAATTCATTGATTAGCTCTAGTAGTTTTCTGGTAGCATCTTTAGGATTCTCTATGTATAGTACCATGTCATCTGCAAACAGTGATGGTTTTACTTCTTCTTTTCCAATTTGGATTCCTTTTATTTCTTTTTCTTCTCTTTGCTGTGGCTAAAACTTCCAAAACTATGTTGAATAATAGTGGTGAGAGTGGGGAACCTTGTCTTGCTCCTGATCTTAGTGGAAATGGTTTCAGTTTTTCAGCATTGAGAATGATGTTGGCTGTGGGTTTGTCATATATGGCCTTTATTATGTTGAGGTAAGTTCCCTCTATGCCTACTTTCTGGAAGGTTTTTATCATAAATGGGTGTTGATTTTGTCAAAAGGTTTTTCTGTATCTATTGAGATGATCATATGGTTTTTCTCCTTCATTTTGTTAATATAGTTTATCACATTGATTGATTTCCATATATTGAAGAATCCTTGCATTCTTGGGATAAGCCCCAAGATCATGGTGGGGCTGATCTTGGGACTTGATCATGGTGTGTTATCCTTTTAGTGTGTTGTTGAATTCTGTTTGCTAGTAATTTGTTGAGGATTTTTGCGTCTACATTCATCAGTGATATTGGCCTGTAGTTTTCTTTTTTGTGAAATCTTTGTCTGGTTTTGGTATCAGGGTGATGGTGGCCTCCTAGAATGAGTTTGGGAGTGTTCCTCCCTCTGCTATATTTTGGAAGAGTTTGAGAAGGATAGGTGTTAGCTCTTCTCTAAATGTTTGATAGAATTCGCCTGTGAAGCCATCTGGTCCTGGGCTTTTGATTGTTGGAAGATTTTTAATCACAGTTTCAATTTCATTGCTTGTGACTGATCTGTTTATGTTTTCTATTTCTTCCTGGTTCAGTCTCGGAAGGTTGTGCTTTTCTAAGAAGTTATCCATTTCTTCCAGGTTGTCCATTTTATTGGCATATAGTTGCTCGTAGTAGTCTCTCATGATCCTTTGTATTTCTGCAGTGTCAGTTGTTACTTCTCCTTTTTCATTTCTCATTCTATTGGTTTGAGTCTTCTCCCTTCTTTTCTTGATGAGTCTGGCTAATGATTTATCAATTTTGTTCATCTTCTCAAAGAACCACCTTTTAGTTTTATTGATCTTTGCTATTGTTGCCTTCATTTCTTTTTCATTTATTTCTGATCTGATCTTTACGATTTCTTTCCTTCTGCTAACTTTGAGGGTTTTTTTATTGTTGTTCTGCTTTGTGTAATTGCTTTAGAGGTAAGGTTAGGTTGTTTATTTGAGTGGTTTCTTGTTTTTTGAGGTGGGATTGTATTTCTATAAACTTTCCTCTTAGAGCTGCTTTTGCTGCATCCCATAGGTTTTGGGTCATTGTGGTTTCACTATTGTTTGTTTCTAGGTATTTTTTTGATTTCCTCTTTGATTTTTTCAGTGACCTCTTGCTTATTTAATAGTTATTGTTTAGCCTCCATGTGTTTGTATTTTTTACAGATTTTTTTCATGTAATTGATATCTAGTGTCATAGCATTGTGGGTGGAAAAGATACCTGATACAATTTCAATATTCTTAAATATACCAAGGCTTGATTTGTGACCCAAGATATAATCTATCCTGGAGAATGTTCCATGAGCACTTGAGAAGAAAGTATAATCTGCTGTTTTTGGATGGAATGTCCTATAACTATCAATTAACTCCGTCTTGTTTAATGTATCATTTAAAGCTTGTGTTTCGTTATTTATTTTCATTTTGGATGATCTGTCCATTGGTGAAAGTGGGTTGTTAAAGTCCCCTACTGTAATTGTGTTACTGTCAATTTCCCCTTTTATGGCTGTTAGCATTTGCCTTATATATTGAGGTGATCCTATGTTGGGTGCATAAATATTTACAATTGTTATATCTTCTTCTTGGATTGATCCCTTGATCATTATTTGGTGTCATTCTTTGTCTCTTGTAATAGTCTTTATTTTAGTCTATTTTGTCTGGTATCAGAATTGCTACTCCAGCTTTCTTTTGATTTCCATTTGCATGGAATATCTTTTGCCATCCCCTCAGTTTCAGTCTGTATGTGTCCCTAGGTCTGAAGTGGGTCTCTTGTAGGAAGTATATATACAGGCCTTGTTTTTGTATCCATTCAGCTAGTCTGTGTCTTTTGGTTTGAGCATTTAATCCATTTACATTTAAGGTAGTTATCGATATGTATGTTCCTATTACCATTTTCTTAATTGTTTTGGGTTTGTTATTGTAAGTCATTTCCTCCTCTTGTGTTTCCTGCATAGAGAAGTTCCTTTAGCATTTGTTGTAGAGCTGTTTTGGTGGTGCTGAATTCTCTTAGCTTTTGCCTGTCTGTAAAGCTTTTGATTTCTTTGTTGAATCTGAATGAGATCCTTGCTGGGTAGAGTAATCTTGGTTGTAGGTGTTTCCCTTTCATCACTTAAATATGTCCTGGCACTCCCTTCTGGCTTGCAGAGCTTCTGCTGAAAGATCGGGAGTTAACCTTAAGGGCATTCCCTTTTATGTTAATTGTTGCTTTTCCCTTGCTGCTTTTAATATTTTTTCTTTGTATTTAATTTTTTATAACTTGATTAATATGTGTCTTGCTGTGTTTCTCCTGGATTTATCCTGTATGGGACTCTCTGCGCTTCCTGGACTTGATTGACTATTTCCTTACCTATATTAGGGAAGTTTTCAACTATAATCTCTTCCAATATTTTCTCAGTTCCTTTTTTTTTTTCTCTTCTTCTTCTGGGACCCCTATAATTTGAGTTTTGCTGCATTTAATGTTGTCCCACAGGTTTCTGAGACTGTCCTCAATTCTCTTCATTCTTTTTTCTTTATTCTACTCTGCGGTAGTTATTTCCACTATTTTATCTTCCAGGTCACTTATCTGTTCTTCTGCCTCAATTATTCTGCTTTTGATTCCTCTCAAGCATTTTAATTTCATTTATTGTATTGTTCATCATTGTTTGGTTGCTCTTTAGTTCTTCTAGGTCCTTATTAAACGTTTCTTTTATTTTCTCCTTTCTATTTCCAAACGTTTGGGTCATCTTTACTATCATTACTCTGAATTCTTTTTCAGGTAGACTGCCTATTTCCTCTTCATTTGTTTGGTCTGGTGGGTTTTTACCTTGCTCCTTCATCTGCTGTGTGTTTATGTGTCTTCTTTTTTTTTTTTTTTTTTTGCTGTACGCGTGGTACGCGGGCCTCTCACTGTTGTGGCCTCTCCCATTGCGGAGCACAGGCTCCAGACACGCAGGCTCAGCAGCCATGGCTCTCGGGCCCAGCTGCTCCACGGCATGTGGGATCTTCCTGGACCAGGGCACGAACCCGTGTCCCCTGCATCGGCAGGCTGACTCTCAACCACTGTGCCACCAGGGAAGCCCTATGTGTCTTCTCTTGCTTAACTTACTGTGTTTGGGGTCTCCATTTCGTAGGCTGCAGGTTCATATTTCCCATTGTTTTCGGGTGTCTGTTTCCAGTGCATAAGATTGGTTCAGTGGGTTTTGTAGTATTCCTGGTGGAGGGGACTGGTGCCTGTGTTCTGGTGGATGAGGCTTGGTCTTGCCTTCTGGTGGGTGGGACCACGTCTGGTGGTGTGTTTTGGGGTGTCTGTGAAGTTATTATGATTTTAGGCAGCCTCTCTGCTAATGGGTGTGGTTGTGTTCCTGTCTTGCTAGTTGTTTGGCATAGGGTGTCCAGCACTGTAGCTTGCTGGTCGTTGAGTGGAGCTGGGTCTTAGTGTTGAGATGGAGATCTCTGGGAGAGCATTCGCTGTTTGATATTATGTGGGGCTAGGAGGTCTCTGGTGGACCAATGTCCTGAGCTTGGCTCTCCCACCACAGGGGCTCAGGCCTGACACCTGGCCAGAGCACCAAAACCCTGTCAGCCACACGGCTTACTGGATGTGTTTTCTTGTTGTGAAGTGCTCCAGAGCTTGGTTTTCAGGACTTTCCTCATTATCTTCATTCACTCTCCATAGAAGTGCTCTCATCCATTTGTACAACTACAGTTACAAAGGAAGCAGTGATCCAAGTCAGAGTATGAATTTAGTTGTGACTTCACCAAAAAGCCTCTAAATTGCTCCCCTCCCTATAACAACTGGAGTCTTACGTGTTTGTTTTCAATAAATCCTGAAATGGCTTTCATCCGAAATAGTCTGAAGACAAGAGGCTTCATTTAACAGCCTTGAGGAATTGATGCACAGCCTGATACTAATCCTGGTGGCAAGGAAAAGTCCACAGTTCAGCAGTGAGAGAACTTTGTTCCTGCTAGTCTTGGATGGTCTCCTGCAGAGGCACCATGTGGCTGTGGCTCACCACAGGGATAAGGACACTGGCAGCAGAAGTTCTGGGCTATTTTATTTTATTTTTTGACCAAAATCAAGTCTTTATAACTATATAAATGTGATCCAAATGTGTCTACCACTAATTTTTCAAAAAGACCCATGCAGTAAATAAGCAAAATACATCTGCTCACTGATGTGTGTATGGACTCCCTAGATGTCTTTTTGGGTTTAATTACAGACCATTCGCAGCAATACATTTTAGTAGAAAGTGTAGCATGATGTTAAGCCATTTTAGATTTTGCACATACACGGTGCACTTCTGGCTGATGATGAGAAAAGATTCTCAGCATTACACTGTGAAGATGGGCATGATTTTACCTTTTAAAAATTATCTTTTAACTTATATTTTCTAGTGAACAGGAAATTTCTGGAGCTATATTAACTTACTTTAAATCTATGTGTGATAATGGAGGTCTTAGGCATCTCCCACAAACACCAGGAGAAATAGTTTGTAGAACAATAGGTAGTAATTACCCATTATCACTTCTCCAGTCATACTATGTAGGTATTAAGTGCTTAGGGACAAACTCCTTTCCCTTGACTTCATGTTTGCATAGGAGGATTCTCCACTGGGAATAAACTCTTCTGTCTTTTCCACCCATTTACTCAGGCAGGCCTCACTAAGGGAAGTGGCATGACTTATCTGATTGGGGAGACTGGAAGAAAAAATGGACAAAGTTTAGAAGGAACATAACTCAATTCCTTTTTCCTGGTGCTCTTCAGGATCAGCTACTTTCATCTTAGAGACTTTATAGGAGTAAGTGCTAAAAAACGAGAGGGCTCCCATTCATTTGCATTGCCAATGAAGTCCAGTGAACTAACAGATCTAGAGCTCCATTTCCCAAGAGCTTTGTCAGTAGTAAAGCTGATATTTTGGGTTCCATTGCTTACATCTGTCTCTCAAATGGTTTAGAACATGGATGAGGAAAAGGAGAGTTCTTTATTAGTCTCTCAAACTCTAGACCCAAGAAAAGGAACTGCTCTATCAGTCTTCCATATATAAATACATACATTGGTTTTGGTTTGCTTTACGACACATTACTAGATATGTTCCTGGAATGCCTTAATAGAAATTGAAGTGATTTCCGAATAAATTTATATGACAGAGTTACCTGGTGGAATAGAAATATCTTTTTTAATATCTAGTTGTCTTAACTATTCAATTTTAGAAGACAAAGCTCTGTTCTATCTATATTACATCAGAAAATTTCTAAGAGTTTTTTCTGGGCTGTGATTTATGTTATGGGGTGTGCCCAATGCCCTGTATTCCTTCTGTAAGGGACTTTTTTGCTCACTGTGGTAAGTAAGTTAGGGAAGTTTCAGATTTCTTAATATAGTTACAGATGTTAGAAGAATCCTAGACAAAACAAGGCTGACACCATCAAGAGCCTCCAATGGTTTTATGGCATACTTTATATCCTATAAAAAATAATTATATGATATTTTTCATGTAGTATTTTTTTAAGCTTCTATGTTAGATTTGTCCACTTAGTCCAATAAAACATTTACTAGGGAGTTGTTACAGTTTTACATGGAGTACATAAATGAGAATAATGGACATTAATATCACAGATTTTGTAATATAAAGTATGGTTATTTAAAATGTGCAGTGCCAGTTACTGAGTCCATGAATCCCTGAAGAGACTACCAAAATAACCTGTTGATAAAGCAAAGCCAAGTTATGTATTACCTCAGTAAGGGAGACTTCTACCTTGGCATTCTTTGTAGCTTTTCAGAAGAGGAGAGGTTGATGGGACGTTTATAAGATTTTGAGGGTTCTGGTTTAAGGAACATCTTTCAATGTAGGGTAAGGGGCTGACTGGGATGGAGGCAAGTTTGTAACAAAATAGTTTAGGATTGGTAGATGCAGTTAGGTGAGTGTTTTAAAGTGAATCTTGAGATTAAATGGTCGATTGGGGAGTATAATGGAGCAATCCAGTGTCCTGAGAAGGGGTATTTACTCTGAAAAGGACTAGTTGAGTAGTCTATTATTGGAACAAATGGAATTTTGGAAAGTTTCTCCAAAAAGCAATTAAGTTATTTGCAACTTCATCTTCCTGGGCAAGAGTTTATTGGAATAGTAAAGTCTTGTTAGAGCAAGCATTTGAATTGTAAAGCCATTTTGATGTAAACAGTATGCTATGTGGTGACTAATAATTTAGGTTCTCCACAGCAAGTTTTTGTAATGTAATTTTCAGTGACATTTAATTTTTTGTCATTTGTTGATTGTCTCAGGATATAAATAAAATTTATCAGAAAGGGCAATTTAGAAATTATTGTTTAGTATTTTAGGGCTAAAAGAAATGGAAGCAATAAAAAATTTCGACTTGTTAAATGGCAGAATAGAAAAATGTTAAATGGCAGAATAGAAAAATGAAGACAGGTTTTTTTTAGATAGAATTGTTTTGTTGGTTATTTTCCTTGGAAGTAATTTGTAGTCTGTCTGTGATTTGTAGTGCTTCCAAAATAGATGTCACTTTTATTGTACCTTCCTCATAGCAGAAATCTTTATAGACAGTAAGCTTATTTATTACTTTTAAATTCATGTTTCCTGGTTAGGAGTTAACATTAACAGGTGACATTAGTAATGCCTCTTTAAATTTAGAATTGGTATTTTGGCAAGTCATTTGTTTTTGAAAATGCCTCATCTAGTTCTATCAAACCCATCAATGAATTTGACTGAAATTATTAACTGACTATTTGAGCATCATGTACATGGTTTTGGTATGAGTAGAAGTCAAAGCAAAATTAAATACCTCAGAGAAGTGAAACAGGATTCGTGATCCTTAGAGAAAGGGGTACCATTGGAATAATTTTATCCATTATTTTGAACTTCATAGGAATTCCACAGCAGGTGTGTCTGGCTTGTGGTTTTTGTCTCTTCTTTCCCTTTTAAAAATTTAACTTGATAGTTTTCATTCCTTTCCTCTCATTTATTAAGTAGGTAGCGCAAGAACCCAGATCTTCACTGTCTTTCTTTAAGTGGGGAAAATAAACATTTTTAAAGGTGAACAAATTTAATAATAAAAATATATACCACATTTTATGTTGATTGTTTAATATTCATTATTTTCATTTATAGTTTCCAATTCCTACCTTTCAGATGCTAAGAAATATAACTACATAAAAATAACCCTGGGGATGATGTATATTGCTTCTGGTGTATATATATCATGAGCTTTCTGGGGACTTCAGCTAAGTCTCAATATAGAGAAAGTAGTGGAAAAAGTCCTAAACAAAAGTCCATATTACATTCTCAGAAGACGAAGTATAATTGTGAAACATAAGCTCAGTGTTCATACCTTTGTGTGTCAACTCCCCTCAGAATAGAACTATTTGTTCCCAAATCAATCAGGTTGAATAAAAACTGAGTAAGTGGCTCTGAAGAGGAACCACATGTAGCTTTCAGGTGCAGCCAATCTTGCAATAATGATCTTGGTCTTGGAACTACAGAGTAATTCAAAGCTCAGGGTTCTAAGATGTGGATCAGGAAGGGAAATCATGGTGGAAAGAAATTGATTCACCTAGAAGATGGTTTAAAAATAGCTGAGTCTGTCTAATGCATGGTCAATCTATAAGGCCCATACTGTCACCAAGGCAAATGGATGAGTTTTTCCTTTTCTTCCTAGACTTCTGTTACAGAACATTGTTTTCCTTTTCAGGACTCATTTTGATTTTTTTTGTTTGCGGGGGGGACCATGTTGTGTTGGAATTCATCACATGAAAACATTAACCTTAGATGAACATTCTCTCAAAATAATCCATATGAGTTTATCCTTAGTAACTTTTTATTTGAAGACATAGTTTTCTATTTAATTAAGCTATATGTGTACATCTGTTTATTGTATGGTTCACATGTGACTATATGGCCATCATCAAAAAATCTACAAACAAGAAATGCTGGAGAGGGTGTGGAGAAAAGGGAACCCTCATGCATTATTGGTGGGAATGTAAATTGATACAGCCACTATGGAGAACAGTATGGAGATTCCTCAAAAAACTAAAAATAGAACTACCATATGATCCAGCAATCCCACTACTGGACATATACCCAGAGAAAACCATAATTCAAAAAGACACATGCACCCCAATGTCCATTGCAGCACTATTTACAATAGCCAGGACATGGAAGCAACCTAAATGTCCAGCAACAGATGGATGGATAAAGAAGATGTGGCACATATATACAATGGAATATTACTCGGCCATAAAAAGGAGCGAAACTGGGTCATTTGTAAAGGTATGGATGGACCTAGAGACTGTCATACAGAGTGAAGTAAGTCAGAAAGAGAAAAATAAATATTGTATATTAACTCATATATGTGGAATCTGAAAAAATTGGGTAGATGATCTTATTTACAAAGCAGAAATAGAGACACAGATGTAGAGAACAAACATATGGATACCAAGGGGAAAGGGGGGTTGGGATGAATTGGGAGATTGGGATTGACATATATACACTATTGATACTATGTATAAAATAGATAACTAATGAGAACCTACTGTATAGCACAGGGAATTCTACTCAGTGCTCTTTGGTGACCTAAATGAGAAGGAAATCCAAAAAAGAGGGGATATATGTATATGTATAGCTGATTCACTTTGCTGTGCAGTATAAACTAACACAATATTGTAAAGCAACTATACTCCAATAAAATAAATAAAAAGAAAAGAAAAAAAAACATTTAACTTACCAAACTCTAAATAAATTAGGCCAGATATGCATGTTATCTTGTCCCACAACACTACAGAAGATAATTACTTAATTTTCCAATTTTATTTTAAATTAAGAGAAACAAATGAAAGATAAATACACAGCTTGTGAATAATGTGGAACCTCCAATTTAATCAGCCATGCAAGGAATTTTTGGGCTTCATGTGTAAGTTCCAACAGGTATAATGACATATCTACTCAGAATCAGATTTAACTAAACAATTAGTATTTTTTAATCTCAGTTTCCATTTTGATTACCTTTCCTATTTTATTCTGAATTTCAACAAATCTCGTGTATACTGTGCAAACCTTGAGTTAAAATCCTTTCCCTACGCCACAAACTAAACTTACTTGTAGGGAGTTTAAACTAAATACCTGATTCTGCTAAAACAAGCTATACCTTATTGCATTTTTCTAATATCTTTAAATTTGTTTTCCACATGTGACAAAATATAGTCAGGATAATTTGACAATAAAAGCTGAAGGTATAGGAAGTATTTGAGTATGTAATAGAGAGGGAAATATAGAAAACACATAAATATGAGATCAAATTCTTTAAAAATAATTTCAAATAAATAAAGAAAAAATACTTTAAATCAAGAGTCTGGTTTTTATTTTATTTTTTTCCAGTTTTATGGATATATAATTGACATAGTGTATAAATTTAGGATGTACAACATAATGATATGAAATATGTCTGTATTACAAAATGCTTACCACAATAAATTTAGTTAACATCTGTTACCTCGTAGAGCTACAAAATAACTTTGATATCAGTTGTAGTCTGATTTCACTTGGAGGGGAGAGGGGATGGAGGGGTAAGTCATAGGCCTAGACTGACATTCTGAACCCCAAACCAGGCCTATGTTGTCTTGGGAAGGCTAGCTCTGGGCCCAGCGTAGTTGATGCTGGCAATCCTTCTGAATTAGCTACGCTCGGTATGGGGAAATGGCTCACTTTGAGTAAATGAAAATGAAAGGGAGAGCTGAATGATACGTCAGAGGGGGGAAGGGCAGGGCTTTTGTGCCCCCATTTAGGACAGAGAAAATATGTGCCATTTCCTTGACACAGAATGGAGCATTTCATGTGTAGAGAATAAAGGGGAAGAGAGACCCAAGAGAGGCTGGGGGTAAGCTGGTATTAGTCTATGCAGAGATTTTTAAACCATGGGACTGATTTTTTTAAACTTTTCATTTTGAGATAATTATAGACTTGCATGCATTTGTGAAAAATAATACAGGGAGAATCAGTGTACCCTTTACCCCATTTCCCTCAATGGTAACATCTCGCAAAACTACAATACATCCAGATATTGACATTGATACAGTCATTGATACAGTCAAGATCCAGAACATTTCCATCACCAAAAAGATCCCTCATGTTGCCCTTTTAGAGCCACTTCCACTTTCCCCTTGCTCCCACCTTCTTCTAATTCTGGTGCGAACACTACTCCGTGTTCGATTTCTATAAGGGCAAATGCAAGTCTCTTCATAGTGAGTCTGAAGAGCAATTAATCATTCAAAGTAGATGTTTTGCAGCAGTTAGAAATCTCAAAGAAAAGTTATGCAATTGGTCAATACTAGTTTTGGAATGTCAAAACATATTGATAATTCTTAACATGAATTTGATATTCAGCTCTAAAGAAATCAGAACATGAGTAAACTATTGATAAAGAAATCAACAAATGAATTAATAGCAAAACTGGTCAGCCACTTAAAAGCCTAGGTAGCTAGAAGAGATGTCCAAGAACCTCTCCCAGAAGGTATTAAGGGGGATTACAAATGTGGAAAAAAGAAAATGGAAAATAGGAAGATGGAGTGAATCATTTTTATTTATTAGAACAAACAGTGTTTCTTTGTATGTGGGTATCCTTGCACTTAGTTAGTCACCTTGATAAACTGAAAGAATGCAGTTTCTATGGGTCTGGAACACTGTGAGAGGGGAGGAGATACAGGGTGAGGGGGGCAAGTGCCCTGGGGCAGATTTGAAGTGTCACAAAACAGGACACAGATGCTAGAGAGCCAGGGGAAAAGAAAGGCCACAAAAAGCTTAGGTTGGACTTCTTTAATAATTTTGTCCATGAATGTGTTTTAAGATATGGATAAGGGAGGAGAGAGAGTATGGGTCTGTTATTTCAGCCTTGGTGCACAGTGGAATCACCTGAGGAGCTTTAAAAATGATCAGTGCCTCAACATCATCCTCAGAGATTATGATTTAATTGATCTGGGGGATGGCCTGGGCATCAGGACTTTTAGCAGTTCCCCAGGTGATACTGATGGACAGCCAAGATTGAGAAAGAATGGTTAGATATAGACCTGTTCAATTGTGAGATTGATGGTTTATATATTTATGTATGATGATTCTTTTATTGTGAAAGAAATTGAGTTAGGGTAAACAAGTTAGTTTACAAATAAGACCATTGGAATTAAAACAAAACAAACAAATGAAAAAACCAACAAGTTTAGAGCATCCATAGAAATGACTGTGAACTCCCCCTATATATTTGAATCATCCCAGAGAGCACTTAAAATATTCCAGTACCTGGCCCCAACCCTTAGATCTGGGCTAACTCTGCCCCAGACATCCAGTATTGTGGAAACAGAAGATTCTAAGGAGCAGCTGGGCTTGAGAACTGCTGAAGCAAATTGCAGTATTCAAATAGATGCTACCAAGCACCTGAAAGAAACATATTACCTCATTCAGACATTACATGGAGGGGATCCTGGCAACAAATTCAAAGGGAAAACATGTTACATGGCTTCCATTTTCTGGATGAAGTATACTAAACGCTTCTTTAGAAATGACATATTTCTGGAGGAAAATTTAAGGTTGAATTTTCCTGGATTGACCTTTGTGTAAGGTCTTGAGTAGTGACTTATGGCTTCAACTAAAGCCTTTCAATGGACACTGCCATGCTGCTCAAATAAATACTTCTTAGAGAGACCTGTTATGGATGCAGAGGATATATCCTTAAAATGGGTCTGTGAATGAAATTTTGGCTAGGTAAAGAAACAAGGAGACCTGAGAGAGGAAGGTCTTTTATTATTAACCTAATTTAGATATAACCCAGTTACCCCATTAGAATTAGTTTGCATCTCTCACTTGGGGAATCATTGAGTAGCCAGGAATATTCCTGAAACCTGATTTGCATGGGTACCCCAGATTTCCATGAAAAGGTTATATAAACATTTATCTCAGCTTTGGCCAAGTTCCTTAGTTACTTGAAGTTGCTTGCCTGGGAGACATCCTGATGGGCAAGCAACTTTCAGGTGAAAGGTTACCTCTAAGACTTGAAAGGTAAGGACCTGATTTCTGCCTTAAGACCTAAATTAAAGGGAGCTGAGTTGTCATCCAGAAGTGTGACACTAAATCTTTCTGTAGCACATGTGCCCCAGAGCATGTGGCTCTTGTAGATAATATAGAGTATCTGCTCTAGGTACCAGAAAGAGAATTCAGTCATGAAAGAGCTTCCAATCAGCACTTGATAAATGTGCAAAACATCTGAGTTGAGGAAGAATCTAACAGACATTTTTAAGTTCCTCAAGTTCTGTCCCTAAGCAGCCCTCTTGGTAACATCCTGGTTGTTTAGTTACTGTTGGCTCATCTCTGTTAATTGGTTCGAGTCCTTCTTGAATTTATGGGCACCTAGCCCCACTGGGATTAATGGTAGGAAACTGTTAATGAAGAATAAGAAAAATTAATTAATAATTTCCACCACTGTGGGAGTCATATTCTGAGTCCTCACCCTTCTAGCTAAAAGTTTGTAAGGAGTGAGTTATTTAACTCCTTTATGCCTCACTTAACTCATCTATAAAGTGAAGATAATAATTGTACTAACTGGTAAGGTTGTTGTAAGAATTAAATGAGATAATGCTTGCCAAGGGCATTACACAGTCCCTGACACACAGAAATCATTCAATAAAAACTAACTGTGTTTGTGATCATCACTGATGTCTTCATTGTCACTATCATCATCATAATCCCTGGAGTGAAATGCAAAGGTTTCCCAGGTGGGCAAGACAATAAGATAGACATCTATTTCTGGAGTGTCAATTTTACTAAAATAGTGAAGATTTGGATTGGAGAAACATTTTTTATTAAAACAAATATAAATATATTTTGAAATAAATTTCAAAAATCCCATGGATATTTAGGCTAAACTATGAGTAATTTGTGCTTGCAAAATGTCATAAATCTGTGCAACTTCATGTTAAGTCTCAAGACCTCAGAGGTCACATATCCTCTCTCTTCTGCCATCCGTGGAGCAGAACTCTAGGATCAATTGCGTCTATTTAAAAAACATTTTTTTTTCTACTTCTTTATTTATTTTATTTATTTTTTGGCTGTGTTGGGTCTACGTTGCTGCACGCTGGCTTTCTCTAGTTGCGGCGAGCTGGGGCTACTCTTTGTTGCGGTGCGCGGGCTTCTCATTGCAATGGCTTCTCTTGTGGAGCACGGGCTCTAGGCGCACAGGCTTCAGTAGTTGCGGCATGCAGGCCCAGTAGTTGTGGCTTTCAGGCTGTAGAGCGCAGGCTCAGTAGTTGTGACGCTTGGGCTTAGTTGTTCCACCGCATGGGGGATCTTCCCGGACCAGGGCACGAACCCGTGTCCCTTGCCTTGGCAGGCAGATTCTTAACCACTGCGCCACCTAGGAAGCCTAATTGCATCTTAAATAGTTCCTTTCTCTACAGCATCACTGTAATTCCCGCTGGAATCTATAGTGCACTGTGAGCTCCCAGTGAATGGTGGGATTGATGTGGTACTTGAGGAGTCAACTCACGAGACAGATGAACAAACTGGGTGCGCGCACACACACACACACACAAAGCCCTGTATGCTGGCAAGATCTGCTGTAGGGAGACAGCTGTGGAAGCTCTGTCTTCCTAAGAACAGCTGGGAAAAGGAAGAAACCACTAAGCCCTGGTGCTAACTGCAAGGGCAGCCACTGTTGACCTGCTGCCCAGAGCTGCTACGAGAAGCAGTAGGTGGGGCTAATCCCAAGAGAGGTCTTCCAGGATTCTCCACACCTCTCTATTACCTCAGCATGAATCACTTGAAGGAAGAAGTGTATGTGTGCGTGTATGTGCGCACGCACATCTCATGCCCAGGGGAGAGAACCAGGGAAAAGTTAAAATTAGATTGGGATTTGTGGGAAGTGATGTTTTTTCTCAATCATCATCAAGGAGAGGGACTAACAGTGTCTGTGGTGCATTCCAGTGGGACTGGATGCCTGGGAATTCAGAGGGGAACTTTGAACCAAATAAAAGCAAGTCAATAGGAAGTAGGCAACCAATGTTGGTGTCCAAGGCAAGAGGGCTTATGGAAGGACTTGAAGGCGCAAGTGATGCCACAATTATCCATCTCTGAGATTCTCTCTCAACTCTCAGATATTTGGAACCCTTATCAGATACTTGATGGAATCAAATTTTACTTCTTAATTTGGTAGAGTAGGTAGCCTGTATAGACTGAAGGAGAGCCATATTGAGTGGATGCCAAGTTTAATCCTTTAGTTGTGACCTACAGGAAGATCTCATTCCTTCTGTGTTTGGATAGAAGTGGAGCTTACAGGTGGAGCCAGAATTCTCATCAGAGAATTGCACTTCTCAAGCACTTGAACTCATGCATGATATAGTCTTTTAAAAACATTGATATAGCAGGAGCCTGCCCACAGGTCTCGTGTGCATCTTTTGAGCCCTGCTATTCAAACCAGTTTACATTTTTAGTTGCCTACAACATCAAAATATGAATTATGTAAATATTTCTTATAAGTACATAATATACATATATAATACATATATATGTATTCACATTGAAGATATATATAAGGATTCAAGTTGCATTTTCCTACTTATATTTGTAATAGAATCTAGTAATAAAGAGATTAAAACCTTTTTAATTAGTTACATAAAATGGATTAAAGTTTTATAAATTTTCTAAAATTGAATGGAAAGAAAATTAAAGTCCACAAAATATCATGGAGACAAATTCTGATTTTCATTAAGCTTTTCTTTTTTGACTCAAAAGAATCTGAACAATATCCTGTTATAACAGGGGATTGCAATGAATGTCTGAAATGAAACAGGTAAACAATTTTGGCTCAAGTATACTTAAGGTGGCTAGATAAAATATGAACTCCTATAGCCTAAAGCTTAAAGTGTGGGTCTCCTAATATGGAACATATAACTAATAATTTCATCCAAAATCAGAATACACTGAAACTTGATAGGAAAAAGATAAAAATCTTTTTACAGTGAAGGGCATATTGCAAGGAAACTTCTGTTTCACTTCATTTTCAGCAACATTGCTTACTGAGTCACTGCTACGAAAGCTTGTGGCCGGCTTCCTCTGATATCATTCTTCTTTTTATATTTTCTATTTGTTGCAGACTAGTCAAACAGATTACAACTTTATTTCTTTGAATCAGGCTGCCATGACAGATTAATTATGCTGAGTAATAGAGTATGAATTCTTAAACCAATGACACTGATGCTTATCATTGCATATGACAAATTGACATATTTCCATTAATTACTGAATGAAGGGTGGACTTAAAGCCATGATGCTGTAAAAGTGGGCTCATGTGGAATTTGTAGTTCATTAAAATAATTTAAAATGGTTTACTTTTTAAAAATATAATTCTAAACATTTCCATGTCAGTTGACACACATCTTTTGGGCGGGTAGGGAATATATGTGGATAGTTCGCTTTTTGTCTCTTGTCATTCAGAATGTTGGTAGATCATTGTGGGAATTGTTCTTTTACAGATGTTGGAGATCTGTACACAAAATCATCGTATGACCCCATATTCTGCACTTGCTTTTGTATTGTTTGCTTAGGATTTGTCCCCTGTGTTAGTCAGTCTCCTAAATATGTTCCTTGTAAAATTTTCCTATAATTTAGGACCCATGAAAACTTCTCTTTCTTGATAAAATCTTTTGTTTTCTGATTTTGAAAAACATTATTTTGGCATGTCAGCCTGCATATAAGCAATTATTATACCCATTCATAGAAAAGATATAGATCTGGATTTATTTTTAATTTGTCTTTTTCAGATATCTGATATATTCTTACTTTTAAATTATCAACTTCTTTAACTTGCATTCTTTGTTGCGGACTGCCTCAAATCTCGTGTGGAAATCCAGTTGCTGTAAGTAGAATATCCATGACTTTTTCAAAGTCCATGCAAAAGTGTGACTGGGTTATACCAAATTTTTGACCCCAGTTGATCAAGTCATAGTAAGGCTGTAATGTTTGTGCAAATAAGTGAGTATATACAGCAATAAGGCCTTTTAACGTTTGCTGTCCTCGAAGAAGTTTTTAGGATAACAAGGCTGGACGGGGCCACATTCTTACAAGACCTGCTCTCTGTCACAAGGAGGTTCATAGCAATGCAAATGTTTCTTGCTTGTGGCAACGCAAATGAATTTTGTCTGTTAGGGGAAACAATCTCTGTAAATCTGATTCTCATTTGAATGAGTTTTAACATTTTCTGTAACTTCTAACTGTGCCCTCTTGGCTATTTGAGAGGTCTTACATCTAACGTCAACCCATATCTCCCGGAGTCAATGTGAATGTTGGAAAAGCTAGTATGAGAGTGGTTAAGAACAGCTCCAAGTCAACTAGTGGAGACTGGAAGGAATGATGGGTGGAGAAAGAGGCCACCTTCTGATAGACATCTGACTGCCTCTATGCTGTGTCTGTTTAATCTCCTGCACTTGGAAGAGCCAGTCTTCTGAAAAGGAGAGTGATATTATCTCCTAGGCAAACTTGAGAAGAGAATAAACAATGCATTCCTCTTCATTAAAGTATGTCACACAGCTGATTTTTTGCATATAAGAGTTTACCAGAGAAAATCTGGAACCACTAAATGCTACTTGCTCAACCAGGACCCTGTAAACATAACATTTAGCTCTTTGGAAGAAAGAAGGAAGCAAGATGAGGAATAATTTAAATTAGCCAAAGTCCCTCTAGATAGCAGATGCACACCATTCAATCCTGAAGTCAGTGATGTTTGTCAGTTTTTAACTCTATAACTCTAAGTTTTATAAACATGAAAATTCTATATTTACCCAGTTGTGTGGGGGAAGAGATAAGCTGAACTGTCTCAATATCAGGGGTTTCTCATTCTCTTAAAGGTCTCCTAGGAAAATCCTGGGACTATACTGGAGAAAAAAAAGCAATACGTTATTAGGCTCTTTGTCAAAATCATTTCTGTGATTATTTGTCCTTCTGTTTGAGAGTAAACAAATAATCAAATACTTTACACAGAACTGTTAGATACATTAACCTTGGAGATTTCCAGGGAAAATCAAGGGCAGATACTCCCAGATCAGTTAGACTGACTTCATGAAATGCTTAGCAAATGAGAAATTTTTGGAAAAGTGTATTTAAAAGTCCAGTTGATACATAGCTCCTTGTTTATCTCTCCTTCTCTGGTGAACCATCAAGCATCTGCTCTGTTGTTTTATAAGATTTAACAATTCTTTTGATGGAAGCAGACAACACATTGACACTTGAAAGGATGAAAGGCAGAGCTCTTTGTTACCTACAGCACCAAAGGAGAGAAGGCAACTGGGCAGTGCTATCCAAGGGCTTGTAGCCAGGGACAGGGTAAGAGCTAGCTGGAGCTGTAGGGGGTAGCTTATTAGGGCAGGGGTGTGGGATTATCTAGGTTTCTGGGCTCCCTATGGATTGGCTAATTTGAATAGTTTCAGGTCCAGGATAGAGGGGCTGTTTCTGGTTGTTGGGTACCTGGCCCTGGTGATTAGGGCTGTCTTCTTATAGTAGCCTCGAGTGTGAGATCCTGAAAGGGAAAGGGTTGGGGACTTAATCAGCTGTTCAAGAAAGAGAACTGATTGGCCTCTAACTAGTCAGGACCTCAAAACCAGGTCAAGATAGCATTTAAGGGCTTCGCTGGTGGCACAGTGGTTGAGAGGCCGCCTGCCGATGCAGGGGACACGGGTTCGTGCCCCGGTCCGGGAAGATTCCACATGCCGTGGAGCGGCTGGGCCTGTGAGCCATGGCCGCTGAGCCTGTGCTCCGCATTGGGAGAGGCCACAACAGTGAGAGGCCCGCGTACCGAAAAAAAAAAAAAAAAAGATAGCATTTAAAAACACCCAACTATATTCCATCCATGCCCACCATTGTGCTCGGGCTTGACGGGGCTTAGGGTGTATAGCAGGTGTATGAGAAGATGTGCTGCTATTAAAGAAGCTCCAGAATAGGAGGATGATTCCTGAGATCAAATTCCCATTTGTACACGATTGTTCTGCAAGGTGCATGATAAGGAGAAAGTAAGGTATCGTGATTACTTCAGATTCTGGTTTGGAAAAATTCTGCGTGAGTTTCTGTAGTCTGTATTCCTCTTTACTAATTCCATGTGAATGTCTGCTTCTCTTTTTTAAAAAAAACAAAACTTCATTGAGATATAATTTAAATACCATAAGATTTATCTGATTGAAGTATACAATTTAATAATTTTTAGTAAATTTACAGAATTTTGTAGCCATTGCCACAATCCATTTTTAGAACATTCCCATTCCCCCAAAAAGAGTCCTGCATCCATCTGCCATCAGTCACCGTTCCCGCTCCAGCCCCAGACAACCACTAATCTGCCTTTTGCCTGTGTAGAGTTGCCTTTTCTGGACATTTCATATAGTAAATGGAAGCGTACAGTAAGCGGTCTTTAGATCTGGGTTTTATATCTAGCTTTGAGTTAGCGTAATGTTTTTGAGGTTCATCCATCGTATAGCACATATCAGCACTTTATGTTCCCTTTTATTGATGAATAGAATTCCATTGTATGGACATACCACATTTTGTTTATTCATTTACCAGCTGACGGACTTTTGGGTTGTTTCCAGTGTGAGGATATAGTGAACAAGCCTGCCAGGAATGTTGCATACAAGTTTCTATGTGGACCCATGTGTTCATTTCTCTTGGGTAGATACCTAGGAGTAGAATCAGTTGGTCATATGATACACTTATGTACAGCTTTTATGTACGAATTTTCCAAAGTGGCTGCATCATTTTACGCTCCCAACAACAATGTATGAGAGTTCTAATTTCTCCACATCTTCACCAACACTTATTATTGTTTGTCCTTTTGATTATAGGCATTCTAGTGGAAGTGTGTGAACATTTACTTCTTGGTCTTGGTGTTGGAGGGTGGAGGGAGCAAAAAGTACCAACTGAACTGAGACGGTATCTTGAGCCTGAAACATGAGGCAAGCAGTTCTATATAAGCAATGCATCAGTTTATTATAGGGTGATTTGCTCACGGGGTGGGATCCAGTGGATGATGCTCTGGAAGCATTCACAGCTGTGCTCCACCCACTGTGGAGCCATTGGGACACTTTTATAGTTAACCTAGGGCATGTGGGTACGTGCTTGGAAACAGGAAATACATTCCTAAGTCAAGATTTATGAATGGGTGACTAGTCTCGTGGGTGCTGGGAATACATCAGCAAAGGTCTTCATCATTGTTTGGAGACTAACAGAGCATAGAGGCCACCTGGACTAACGATTATTAAACAATACTAACTACAAAGCCCTTGACGACAGAGAAGAGATTTACTACACAGTACAGCCCTAGATAGGGTCAGTGAAAGGACAGGAGGAGTTGAATGGGCCCAAGATGGCATCAGTTATGCTAATAGCCATATGATTGATTTGATAGTGTGTTTGCAATATATCTTTACTCCAAAAGTCTCTTCTATTCTGTGAGATGAGGATATTACCTCTGTCTTGGAGCTTGTTTCCCAACCTTAAGAGGAACCATTCAGTTCCCTTTTATTAGGACCCAAGGATCCAGGAAATGGGATTGTACTGTGTTCTTTCCTTTTACGGTCCCAGAACATATGAGGGACATTTCCATATTGATTCCCTGACCAGAAAGTCATGAAAAGGTCATATGATAGATAAAAAGTGAGTGCTTATTTCAAGCTTCATCTGTGGTAAATGATTCTATGGTGATAAATACCTCAGAATTAATTGCTTTTGCCCTGTTGTCCTTGGTTAATTGGCAGCACATAGCGAAAATACTTTGTAGTGAGAGATGGCAGACCTAGCCCAGATTATCTGTGTTTCAAAATAGATGAGTTTATGGGGAAGGAGGTTGGTATAATGCAGTGAAGTTTGGATGATACTGGACCTTGAGCAGGTTCTGGGACATAGTTACCTTATTCATAGAATAGGAAAGGTAAATAATCAGAGGATTTCAAAACTATTTTTTTAGTTGAAGAACTCTTTCATCTAGAAGACTAATATATTAATCAGAAATAAGAGGATTTGCTCCGTTTGGAATGGGGTGAGAAGCCAAGTTCCTAAAGTTTTGCTTTCTTTTGGTGGCTACTCCTTTCTCGGGTAGCACAATTACAGAACCCTGGGAATCTGCAGTAAGGAAATTACTGACTATATCATCTGTGAAATTCCCACTCAGCGACTAGGAATCTATAAGTATATAGCTTTTCAATTCTAGGAAAAGTTTTCTTCTGATGCGTTGTATAGATTTTACCTCTGTGAATAAACAATTGGCATTAAAGAAGCTCAAACGACTTATTCATAATATTTTACATAAAATTCAAAGCATATAATGCTACTAATAATCCAGAACATTTTGTAAGGGAGAAATCGTGCCATAAAATGTTGAGAGATTTTCTACCCAACTGCACGCAAAGAGTTAGGATGGAAATGCCTGTAGTTTTTGTAATAAAATCTCTCGGAAGGAGTCATTCTTAACACATGATTCCCATAATGAGTGAACTTCTTTCATATATTCACCAAACTATTTTGGACAACTAGTACACACCCATCACTGAACCAGGTACTGTGGAGTCTATTTAATAGATGTGCAATTTCTTTTATGTAGAGAGTATTGTCTCAGTAGAATACTCTAGTGGGATTTATTGGAAGAGGACTAGACTTTAACAATTAAGGTCAGATGTTTAGAACTCTGATAATTGTCCTTCGTTTCTGCTTGAAATCAGCTCTATCTGTTGACACTCAGCTACCCTGGGAACACCCTTTGGAGAACCCAGAGCACCTGATAATATCATAGTTAAAATAAGAATAAGAGGTGATCTGTGCTTCCTTATGGGGAAATGGGTACAATTAAGATGTTGAGATTAGGAAAAAAGGTGAATAAACAAAGGATTTTATGTGTGCTGGGAAACTGATCCAGAAATTATTTTAAGTAAATTTTGTAGTCTCAAAAGTTAGAATTTAACCTTTCTTGCCATTAGTTCAGTTTGATTATCCGTGGAACACTGGTTAAATTGCAAGAAATAGTAGAATGGCATTTTTACCCTAAACTTCTAACGTTTCTATTTTCTTTTTCATTTATTTATTTATTTTTGGCTGCGTTGGGTCTTCATTGCTGCACGCAGGCTTTCTCTAGTTGCGACGAGTAGGGGCTACTCTTCTCTGCATTGCGTGGGCTTCTCATTGCAGTGGCTTCTCTTGTTGCAGAGCACAGGGTCTAGGTGTGCAGGCTTCAGTAGTTGTGGCACGTGGGCTCAGTAGCTGTGGCTCGTGGACTCTAGAGCACAGGCTCAGTCGTTGTGGTGCCCGGGCGTAGTTGCTCCATGGCATGTGGGATCTTCCTGGACTGGGGCTCGAACCCTTGTCCCTTGCATTGGCAGGTGGATTATTAACTACTGAGCCACCACGGAAGCCCCTCTATTTTCTTTTTAAGAGAAAGGGAGACTTCGCTAAATTCTGAAGCAGGGATCCAAATATTTTTACTGTCTCTTATAATCCCACTCTCATCTCCTGAGTCTTGGACCTTGTCAGGTACCTAGAAGGAGCAGGGAATTCAAATGGCATTTTGTGGATTTAGTAAAATGTATATTTTGTTTAATAAAATGTATATAAAATGTGTATCACTGTTTCTACCTTTATAAAATTGGAATAATACACTTTTCGTAGTTATTTGAATTACAGAAAAGACTGATTAAAGTAGAGCTTGTTATTATTGTTTCTAAATTGCATTGTTCATTTCTGAAAAAACTCACTTATTGTATCCGAAGTTATCCAGTGGCTTAGAATAGTAATAAAAGGATGCACATTTGTTTTCAGTAGGCAGTTTTAAAGTTGGCATTATGCAATGTTCAGGAGGTAGATATACTCATGTTTACTTGTTCAATTGAAAAACATTGCCAGGAAAAAAAATGACTTGTTTCCTGTTCCTGAGTTGTTGCTATCTTATTCCTTTCAAACAGACCAGGTCAATTATCCATAATCTAATGTCTAAAATGCAAAGAAATAGGAAGGTTCACTTTCATCATTTTGCCCTTCTTTGATGCACTTTAAAATGCAGAATGTTTTTTTACGTATATAGTTGTTGTCTTTTTGATTTTTAATTTAAAGAATCTAGAAGAATATGACATACCACGTGGGCATCACCTCATGTCTTTTTAGATACACATGTTATAGAAAATCTGTCCATTTGTCTAAGCAGTTATTGGAAACAGTAGTTCCTAAGTAGAAGACAGTATAATCTACTGGCAAGAGCACAGGACAGGGAGTCAGGAGACATGAGCACTTATTCTGGCTCTGTGTCCAACTAGCTATGTGATCCTGGCAACAACAGTCAACAATCACTGGCCTGGAACCAAACAGGTTCATCATAAATACTTGGTGAATGAATGGATTAACTCAGCCAATATTTGTTGTGTGTCTGTCATGTTCCACGCACTGCTGTATGTGCTAGGGTTAGAAGAGTAAACCAAGATTCCCTGCCCTTGTGGAGCTGTGATTGTAGTTGAGAAAGATAGACAGCAAAACAAGTAAATTTATAGGGTGGCAGATCTGATAAGCATTGCTTTGGGGACAAATAAAGCAGAGAAAGAGGGTGCCGTAGATTGAATGTTTGTGTCCCCTCAAAATTCATATGTTGAAACTTAATCATCAATGTGATATTATTTGGAGGTGGGGTCTTTGGGAGGTGATTAGGTCATGAGAATGGAGCTCTCATGAATGGGGTAATATCCTTCTAAAAGAGCCCCAGAGGGCTTCCCTGGTGGTGCAGTGGTTAAAAATCTGCCTGCCAATGCAGGGGACACGGGTTCGAGCTCTGGTCCAGGAAGATCCCACATGGCGCGGAGTAACTAAGCCTGTGCACCACAACTACCGAGCCTGTGCTCTAGAGCCTGTGAGCCACAACTACTGAGTCCACGAGCCACAACTACTGAAGCCACGCACCTAGAGCCCATGCTCCACAACAAGAGAAGCCACTGCAATGAGAAGCCCACGCACCGCAACGAAGAGTAGCCTCGTCTCGCCACAAATAGAGAAAGCCCACGTGCAGCAATGAAGGCCCAATGCAGCCAAAAAAAAAAAAGGAGCCCCAGAGAGCTCCCTTGCCCCTTCTGTCATGTAAGGACACAGGGAGAAGACAGCCATCTGTGAACCAGGAAGAGGGCTCTCACCACATATCAAATCTGCTGGCCCTGATCTGGGACTTCCTGGCCTCCAGAACTGATAAAGGAGGCTGCTACTGAGGGAGAGGAAAGGGTTTTATTTTCTCATCCAGGGCTGGGTTTTAAAAATGCTTTGTGGAGTTGGAGGTGGGGAGTCTCTCTGTGAATGCTCGTGTGTGTGTGTGTATGTGTGTGTATGGGGTGAGGTAAAAGCAGGGTGAGGTAAGCGGTTAGGAAGATTGCTCTCTGGCTCAACTTGCAAGTACTAAAATTTAAAGGCATGAATATGTGCAGATCCTGGCTGTAAGTGATAGTTAATAGCTGCATAAGGCCAGCTATCACATGCTCATAGGATGGAAGGGACATGTCTCTTCACATTCACTATTTATCAGCTCCCTTTGCATATCACGTATTTATTACCAATCCCTGAACGAGAAAAACAACATGCAGCGTCCTGATTTTGTATTTTCCTTTTGGTTTCATACTACATGTGGTCTTACTCCTTACCCTTTCTTTGGACACAATTGATTTCTTAGGAACCACAATATTTGGAAAAGGATACACTAGAAATCCTTTTGAGTGATTCATAACTCCTCTCCTAAGTAATATAGCTGAAGGTTGAAGCCAGATAATTGTGTGGAAGTGCTTTTAAAGAGATTTTACCGTTTGGGATGATCATTAGAGACAAGAAAAGTAGGGCATTCCTCTTATTGTCCCTAAGTGGTGGATTGTATTACAGGGAACTCATCATGACACACAGTGGTGGGTTTTTTGGATTGACACTAGCCTCACTTATTGGTTCCCAATTGCTGTTGTAAGCTGAATAGCCTATAGTCTTTTTGGATGTATTGGGGTTTATCTGAATTTATTATTCTATTTGTTGTGCTTTGACCCACTGACATTGGTTTACAACAGATTGAAAACTTAAAGCTGACCTTCAAAAAATAATTTCTCGAGCAATAGTCCTGGAAACAAATGATGTGCTGCTTTTCTCTAAGGTGATTTCTTGGTTCATATTTTCTTGGTAAAGGCAAACTTAAAATGTTTTGTTAGACAGAGTACATGTTTGTTAAGATGTCTGGCTGGGTAAGTGGAAAAATAATTGTTTTACAGAAGAGAATTGAAAAATCAATCTAACTTCACTGTACTATCAATCTCCTCCTATTCCATGAAAGAAAGGCCGTTTGTCTGTGCAGGTGGTCTGAGTTAGAGTCGAGTCGCTCTATTGATGACAGGTAAGATGTGGTGTTTCCCCAGAACACTGGGATCAGAATAGGCTCCTGGCTTGAGGAAAGATGAGAAAAGTACTCTACTAAGATAGCTCTTCTTATCGCTCTCTCCCCGACCAGAGTCAATGAACAGAAGAAAAGAATTAACTCAATTCAGGAAATAATTATAAAACCAAGCAATTTATTAGAGGACAAAAAAATCTTTGAAAGGTTTCATGTAGTTGAATTATTTGTCCAGAACAAGAGAAAGTTTAAGGCTGAGTAAACAATTATCTTAAAATTATTTCAGAGAGTATTTTTTATAGAGGGTGTTTTACTCATTTAATAAATAGCTCTTGGGCACTTGTGCCAAGTGTACAATGGTGAGTAAGGTAAGACCCTTACTCACCAATGAGGGTAAGACCCTGCCCTTAAGGAGTTTTGCCTGGGAGAGAGCCCCTTCCACAAATCAAGTAAGTGAACAGAAGATAAAGGAATCACAGATTGTGATAAGGGCTGTGAAGGAAGCATACAAAGGGCTCAGACAAAAAATTAAAAAAGAATCTACTTTAGATAGGAAAGTCTTTTCTTTCCCATCTCAGCTTAAATATTCCCTTTAGAGGAGGCATCACATTTAGGGGAGGTGGCATTTAAGCTGAGATCTGAAAGAAAAAAAAAGGAGCTAGCCATGCATGGCAAACAGTGGGGAGGAGGAAGAGTGTTCTAACAATTTTGTATGTGCAAAGGCCCTGAGGCAGAAAAGTGGTTGGCTTTGAGGATCCCCTGGAAGACCATTATGCTTAGGTGATGGGAAGAAAAAGAGAGCGACTCAAGATGTGGTTGGAGAGATAGGAGAAGTCAACATCATGTAGGCTTCATAGGTCATGTTAAAGACTTTGGATTTTATTCCAAGCACCAGGAGAGTTTATTGAGGGGTTAAACTGAGGTAGTGACATGATCCAATAAACATTTTTAAGTATTATAATTTTACAAATATGGAAGTGGAGAGACCAATCATTAGGCAATTACAATACCCAGATGATGATAGCTTTATCTGCCTTGCAGAGGCAGAGAAAGAGAAAAGTGCGTGAATTTGAGAGACATCTTGGAATAGAACCCAGAGGCAGAACTTTCTATTGCATTGGACATGACAAGTACGGAAAAGGAAGGAATCGACATTTCTATTTTTGGGGGGTGGGGCGGTGGCTGGTAGTACACTTGACTTAACAGAGGCATACTGAGAGTGGTGAGGTGGAAAAGAGATTTGAGGAGAAAATCAAGAATTTTGTTTGAGATATGTCATGTTTCCTATGTTCATGGGACCCCCAAGTGGAGAAGCCAAAAGGATGTTTTAAAGAGAAGTATGGAGCTTCAGAAGAGGCCTGGGTTAATGATACCAATGTGGAAGTCAACAGCTAATTCAAGGCTGTGGGAATGGATGCAATCAGCTATGAAGAGAATAGAGGGAGAGAAAAGAACAGGCGAGGAACCCAGCCTCCATGAGCGTGATAGAGGCTGGGTCAGGAGACAGAGGAATCTAAGGAGAGACGGTCGATGAAGCAGAAAGAAAACCAGCACACGGGGCATGGGAGTCATGAAGAGAGTGTTTAAAGGAGGGGAGAGCAGTCAGTTGTGCCATATACGATTATGTGTGTCTCAATAACAACTTTTTAGAAGCCGAGGAGAAAACAGAGACTCAAACCAAGATTAATCAGAAGAGTTGTTTCTAGTATAATGTTATATGCCAATTACATCTCAATTTTCTTAAAAAAAGTTGTTTCTCTCTCTCTCTCTTCCAGTCTAAACCCAACCTGTCCTTGTAGAACTCCAATCCCATCTCCTCACACTTTCTCAGGGTTTTCTTCTTTACAATATCCCCCAAATCTTCTGTATCTTTTACCTCTCCCTCTCTAGCAGTTTACCCCCATCGTTATGTAAATTCTCAAGATTCTCATGTATAAAAAAAGACAAATGATTTACAAGCTCCTCAAGTTTAAGAGATGCCAACTCAAATACATGTTCTCCCCTCACTCCTGGCATGCACACGCACGCACACACACACACACACACACACACACACACACACACACACACCCTTCAAACTAATTTCAGGCTTCCTTTCCCTTGTGATTCCCCCTCTCCGTGAATGACATCACCCAAGCCAGATACCTGGGATGTGTCGTTGACTCTTTAACTACCTGACCGTCACTTTTCATTCATCACTAGGTGAGGTCCTGTTGACATACCTTCTAAATATCTCTTTAGTCCAGCTACATCTTTCCAGGACTATTACCCTAGTCTAGGGCACCATATCTGTCACCTAAATCACCTATGACCTTTTAACCGGTTTCTGGAATTCCAGTTTTGCTCTCTTTAACTGTCTACAGTGCATCCATGGTGATCTTTCTAAGTGCACATCCCTGGATTAAAAGTATTTAGTGTCTCCCCATCGCTACCCAGGTCAAATCTGAACCTCTTATCTTTGAAGAGCCTTTCTGAACTAGATTTGTTCACTTGCCTGTCACTGTTCTCTTGCTCTGATGCTACACACACATACGCAAACACACGTACACACAGAGACATACAGTTCAGATACACATGCACGTACACATGCACAGAGACATACACACCCATTCACGTGCATGTGCGTACATACAGACACACACACACATCTTCAGAGATCATGTTCTCGCTCATCTCTAGGCTATGTGGTGCTGTCTTCTCTCCTGGGAGAATTTCTTTGTTTATGACCTCTGTCTAGCTAACTCCCACTCATGCTCAGACTTCAGCCTAAATGTCACCTGCCCTAGGAAGCCTTCCCTAAGTGCCGTAGAGTCTGGGCTCCTCTACGCTTTTCCTGTCAGAGTTCTTACTGAGCTCCATGTTGTGTGATTAATTTGGGGGCTGCTGATAGGAATAAATAAACAGTGTTGCTTATCTCAGATTTATAACTTGGCTTTCTCCACACTCTTTTTAAAATGTACTGAACAGTGAGTTTCCAAATGACTACAATGTGAATTTAAACAATTGAAATCGTAAAAACTTTCCTAGTCTAAAAGTGACTAGGATAATGCTTATTTGTGTCTTGTTGATTATACTATGTTTCAACCTCTTGGAAAAGATAATTTTTCTAGCACCACCTACAACATATTAAAATGAACTTCACTTTCAGCCATTGTTTTCTTTTTCCCCTGTTTCCTTTGATTTGCCAAAAAGCTTAAACTTTCAAGAATTATTTTAGTAAGGCATTCGAATTTACCTGCTTATTATATTGAATGCATTATAGTTTTAAAATCCCCTTTGGAATTTATTCACTTAATCTTTAGTCAACATTACAAAATGCTTCTATATTACCTGTTTAGTAAAATAACCTTGTCCTACTTCTGCCAACCCCAAGGAATACAGACACTCTGCAAATAATAAACACCAGTGTGATTAATAAGCAGCATAAAAAAATCTAGCCAGAATGATTATAGAGCTTACAACCCAGGAAATGCATTCACATGCCTCTCTCTACCACTATTCCATTTTTCAAAATTAATTTTTATATTTATTAAACTAACATATGCACCTAGTTTACTGTAAGAAGGTTTATAATGAGTAATAGCTGCTTCCTGCCCCTTCCCCGTATCCTTTGCTTTTGTGAATTCTGTACCCTTAAATAATAACTTTCTTTTTTTACTAGCCTTTTCAGCCTTTTCCTTTCATATTCCTAAATAACATACTTTTATTGCTATTTCTTGATTTTTCAATTAGGTGTTATCTATATTTTCCCTGTTTTTTTTTTTTTACTTCTTAAATTATAAACTATAACACAACTGTAGAAAAGGGCATAAGACATGTATACTTAAAGAAATAATTATACAAATTTAGTAGTATATAAAGTGTATCATATTTTATATAATATGTATACAATAAATAATATATATGTAATTTTATATAGTACTTGTATAATATATAATATAATGTATAACACATGTACAATATAAATAGTGCTGAGGTTGAGAAAACTGTAGTAGAGTATTTCATTGTATGGCTATACCAAAAACTCTAGCCACAGAAAATTATCATAGAAATTATCATAGATGGAGTTAGAGTTTTTCCATTTTAGGCCTAAACAAACAAAACTTCTACGAACATTCTGATATCTGTATCCTGGTCACATAAGCAGTTTCTCTACAAGTAGAAATTTTGGTCATAGGATAAGCATATCTTCAACTTTTCTAGTTAGTCTGCAATTGTTTTCCCAAGTTGGGTGTTAGGTTTTTACCATAGAAAATTAAGATTTACCTTTGTTGCACCATAACCATCATACAAACTTTTCTTCCCCTTTTCTTCCAGTTTATTCATATCACAATTTTATCTGTGTCACAAGACTATTTAAAGCAGTCTTCGGTGTTCATATTGACAACATAAATGAACTTATATCCAAGTCATGTACCTATTATGATTATTTTTCTCTGCAAGAAAAAAGTTTGGAGATGTATAATTATATAATTAATTTTTTTGTTTGCTTACATTCTATGTAACTATTATCCATTTATCCTTAGATGCTTTCATAGACTTATAAACTCTTGTAAATATAGTCAAACATAAAAGGCAATCTCTCTGTTCTACTTTTTCTTGGAGAGATACTTCCTCTACTCTTCAGCTCCTAACTAGATTAATTGCACTGTAGACAGGTTAAACAGTACTTTTTCCCCCTCAGTCATCTTGGGAATAGTTTTTGAGTCTTTCCTGTGTTGGATTCACCTGTTTCCTGGATTCCTTAATTTCCTTCCTCAGTTGAGCTTAAGCACATTTTGGAAGACTAGCTTTACATTCTACTTTCCCTCAACTTCATCTCTGAAATCCTTTAATTTTATTTTATTTCTCCCATCATATTTTCATTTTCCAGGAGCATTTTTTTCCATCTTTGAATGTCCCTTTTATTTATACAGCATCCAGGTTTTGCTGTTTGTTGTTTATTGCTCTGGGAAAATCAATTACAATTTTGTTGTATTTTTTTCTTGTGCTCCCTGCACTTTTGTTTCCTCAGTCTCTCCAGTTTTTTTTTTTCTCTTTGTTTCAGGTTCTTTCATTTCAGACATTTTCCTAAAATGTCTGCTGGTCTTTGCCTGCTTGTTCATATTTCAAACTGTGGCGCCAAGGGGCAGATTGGAAATTCTATGTGTGTGGTGGGGCAGAAAACCCATTTCAGTGAGAACCTTCCTCACCCTCAATATTGATATCTGTAGGTATTTTCCTTGAGTTGAGCTGGTTATTTCCCCAGAACAGAATCTTCAGTCTCTTGCCGGGATGTAGAAGGCTGTCATCACTCTTCTGGTGTGTCTAGTGGGGGATAAAGGCTGAAGCTCTCACTGTCTATAAGGCAGGTCTTTACTTAATCCTTCTGACTCCAGTAAGGGGCCTCCGTCCCTTCCCACCTTCAGCTGTCCTCATTGTGTGACCAAGTCCACGGATAACAGGCACAACCTCTCTGGAAGATAAGCTACATGTTTTCAGCTGACGCGGGGCAATCACACGTTGTGCGGGCTAGAGATGGATGCTTGAGTCTGATCTCTTAGAACTTTAATAGAATCTTTTGTTTTTCACTTCACTTCCGTCCCTTGTCTTCAAAGACACCTGTTCTTCCAACTCCTGAGCCTCTTCTGGGCTGTGAAACAGGTCGGCTTGCCTCCCTGGCAGCCACTGTGTAGAGAAAAAGCCCAAATCTGACTCTGTTGTCCCTCATCTCTCTGGTTTCCATCTTACACAATATCGTTAATATACCTTTAAACATTTTTTTCCTGTCATTTTAGAGGAGTTTTGGAAGGAGCATGAGGAAAAAAGCATATATTTTTAATACGCTATCTTTAACCAAATGCTTAATCCTTCTCTGTTGCTAAGGTGACATGCTATATGATATATATATATATAAAATGTGTAATAATGAGTTAATAGGAGATGAGAAAATAGAGACACGTTATCATCATCATCTCTCTCTCTTTCTGTCTCTCTCTCTCTCTCTCTCTCACACACACACACACATACACACACACACACACACACACACACACACACACACACACACACACACACACACACTGCTCCAGATGAGTTCTCCGATGTTTCTCAAATTGCCAATTTCAAAGGTTGCTTTGAACATTCTCATTTTACTCTGTTTGACAGCCTACTTCTTTGTTTTTGCATGACCTTCCCATGACTCTGGGGACACCAGGCTTCCTTGTTTCTTACAGTGTCTTCTGAATTTCTCTTCTCTGTTCACTCCTCATGCATTTGTGACTCCCATTATTTTATTCTTTTTTTCTACTTTTTCTGATTCTCCTTGAACATTTCCTCCCTTTAATTAGCATCTCTAAACCACGATACACACATTTTCGTCTTGCATTCCGATAGAGCTCCTACGTTTCTCCGCGGTTGCTCCATAATGGTACCATAAGCTCATCCTACCCCAAACAGACTTCATATCATCGCCACAATTCTTTTTTTCTCCTCCAATTCAATTGCTACCTCTTTTTTCCCTTAATGCTGTTTATCTAAGTCAGGGGCTGGCAAATGTTTTCTGCAAAGGCCAGATAGTAAACCCTTCAGGCTTTGCGGGCCATGCAGTTTCTGTCACAATTGTGCTGCTGTAGTGAAGGGCAGCTATAGTCAACATGTAAACAAGTCAATGTGGTTGTCTTCCCAAGACTTTATTTACAAAGTTGGCCAGTAGGCTGGCTTTGCCTTGGCCTATAGTATGCTGATCCCTGATCCAGGTTAATGGCCATCCAGCCAGAAACCTCATAAGAACTTTACCTTACACATCTATCTGCTCCGTGGGTGACGGTGGCTGTGTCTTCCCAGATCTGCCCTTCACCATCTCCACACGCTTTCCTCCCTCAGACCCTCATCTCTCTCACCTGTCAGCCGCAGTAGCTGTCTAACCCATCCCCTTACTTCCCATCTCGTAGTCGTGCTACACGTTGCTTCCAAAGCAGTGTCTTATGAGAACAGAATTTATCCTGTTACGTCTTGTTTAAAATACTCAGTGTTCTTCAAATCTCTACACTGCAGGGCTTCCCCAATTTTAGATGTATAAGAGCTACTTGAAGTCTTTGTTAAAGACTTCTGGGTCCCACCCAGAGGTTCTGATGATGTGAATCAGAGTTGAAGGTCAGGAATCTGCATTTTAAACAAACATCCAGATGAGTCTGCAGCATGCAGTCCTCAGACACTTGAGAAACACTGGCCATGGAAAAGGGCAAACCCTTCTGTGTGGAACACAGGCCCTGTGACCTCTCCAGCCCCACCTCTCACAGCCCCTCCTTTAACGTGTTGTGGGTCAGCCCTTTTCCCGAACTGGCCGTGCTGGTTCACCCCTTCAGTTTCCCTATTAGATGGTCATTTTGCCAGTAATGTCAGTAACTCCTGGTCTGCTGGGAAAACTTCCTTTAAAGCTCAATTCAAAACTTCCTTTAAGGGGCTTCCCTGGTGGTGCAGTGGTTGAGAGTCTGCCTGCCGATGGTAGGGGACGCAGGTTTGCGCCCCGGTCGGAGAGGGTCCCACGTGCCGCGGAGCGGCTGGGCCCGTGAGCCATGGCCGCTGAGCCTGCGCGCCCGGAGCCTGTGCTCTGCAACGGGAGAGGCCGCAACAGTGAGAGGCCCACGTACCGCAAAACAAAACAAAAAAAACTTCCTTTAAGGCCCAATCCCTCTGATGAGTTTACCTGAACTCTTGATTCTTACTGTTTGTATCTGTATTCTAGTAACTATAACAAATTAATTGCTTTAATTTATTTGTCTCTTGTGATTGTGAGTTGCTGGAGGGCAGGAACTATGTCTTCTGCATTTGAGTATACCTATGTTTTAGAGGGGAAAATAAAATTATATAGTAAGTACGCCAAAAATTTGTTGATTCCATGTAAGAATTAGGTTGGGAATATTAATATCTATATTTTATAGATAATTCAATTGGAACTCTAAGATATTAACTGACTTGTTTGAGGTCAACCATATTGATGAAACAATCAAGGATATCATATTGTTTTTTGACTTTTATGCTTTTTCCATTACGCGTGCTGCCTTCCTACCATGATGGAGTTATTCCCTGTGCTTAAGCGAGCCTTGAATCTTGAAAGTGTTCAGTGAGATTTTCTGATTTGGGTATACACATTCGATCAGTTGATTATTATTATTATTATTATTATTATTATTATTTGCAGTACGCGGGCCTCTCACTGTTGTGGCCTCTCCCGTTGCGGAGCACAGGCTCCAGACGCGCAGGCTCAGCGGCCATGGCTCACGGACCCAGCCGCTCCGCGGCATGTGGGATCCTCCCGGACCTGGGCACGAACCCGTGTCCCCTGCATCGGCAGTCAGACTCTTAACCACTGCGCCACCAGGGAAGCCCAGTTGATGATTTAACGTTGTCACTTCTGAGGCTTACTAACGACTGAAAGCAAGTCAGTCCAGCCAGATCCATTGTTCTTCACAAGCTTGGCCTCTGCACTCTTTGGATTTCGGGACATTTCCATCTTAGAGCTGCCACATCTTTTGGTTTTCTTCCCAGAATCTACATTGTATTTATTCTGCCTGCATTTACTATAATGAATTATGTGGGCATTATTATTATTATTGTAACTTGACAACTAACAGTTCAAGAGAGAGGGTTCTGCCTGGGTTTTGCTCTCTTGTACTTCTCATATAGCTCCTGAATTCACAACACCTATATCTCAAAATACCCAGCTCAGATTAGGCAGGTGAAATCCAGCAAAGGTGAGGGATGACTCATAGAAACCTCTGAAACACTAGGCTGAGTTTAAGATAATGATATGGGAAAAGAGTAAATGCTAATTCTAGATGATTTTTGTCAGGGAAAGAAAGGGATTATGTGCTAAGAGATACAGACACGTGAACCTCAAGAGCAGTCAGTACACGGTTATTTAGTGGTTACTTCATTTTGCCTTGTATTAAATTTTGTTATCATTTCTATCTCCTGTCAAGTAGGAACCTTTCTTCTTATTAATTTCATCCCATCTTGCACTCAGAGCTTATGAACTGAAATGAGTGATTCCAAAATCTCATTTCAGCCTTTCAACTTTCACCTATGGTACAATAATGATTAAACAATGAAATGCTCCAAAGGCAGGAAACCAGAGATGGAAAGACACAAGGTGCCATTGGAAACAATCAGTCAGATAACCAACCTCAGAAAACTGAATGTGTATATATCTGGTTACTCACCTCAATAAAACAGAACAGAAATTTGGCATTTTAATGTAACAGCTTTCATATTTCCTTGATAATTGTGTGTTTAACATAAATAATGTCCATTTGTAACATTTATATTTCCTTTAAACACTTACTAATAAATTAGTATTAGTTATTGCCTGCACAGTGAAAAACAAGCTGGTCTTTTTTTAAAGCAATTTAAATTTTTATTGATTTTGTTTACATAACATAGAATTAGCAACTACATTAGTTGCCACTTTAAGTGACCTCAGAAAAACAAAATATATAATTATTTTACATGGTTATATTACAATTTTATAAAGTTAGCTACAGCATACCCATGCTTTGTTATAAACTGTATTCCTTTGGCCATATGTTGTAAGCTGTCAATACTAACACGCACCCATGTTAGCAAATATAAAGGAGAAAACAGTCTAAAATCGCTTATAAATCTTTTAAGTTTTACGTCCATGTTAACATTATTTTTGTCCATTGTTATATTATACAGTCCTTAATACTAGAAAATACGTTTTAAAGTTAAACAGTAGCACCTTTTCCCATATTGATTTTATTCATGCTAAGAAATCATGCTTGTTTCTTACCAACCTTTGTCAGTATGTTAAAATTTTGAATCAAACATTTTTAGAAAAGCTACTGAACACAATTTCATTATAAATAATGCATGTATATGCTATTTGTGTGCAGTTTAAAATTTGGCAAGATGATCACAGACCACAACTCTGACAGGGAGAAGGAAGGGGCATTATGATGCAGATGAGAAACAAAATGAATGGTAATAAAATGAGCTCAAATTTAAATAGGAATAAAAAATATATTAACAAACTGAAAACAGTAGTAACCCAAAGTTAATTTAAAATCCGAAGTTTGAAATGTCTTTCTTGATGACAAGCATCTGAAAAAGTGATTGGGAAGAAATTAATAAATAAGCCTGGGATTTGTAAATAGATTCCATGTGGCATGTGAATTAATTACTGTCCTTTTATTCTGGTCCCATTATTGGGGTTTTGGTAGCATCACCTTAGATGCTGGCAGAAAACAACATTGCTCGCTTATTCTCAACATGTGGCTGTGGCGCTGGGTTACCAAAAAAAAAAAAAAAAAAACCACACACACACAAAAAAAAACAAAAAACAAGGGTAGAAACTCTGTTATATTTTAAGACAGAGTTAAAGCTCTTGGGCCCAATTTGTTCCTGAAGCCACTGTGAGAACATTGCACTGTTTTGCTGGAACAGAATCAGGACCTTTTGCATTGATATGACGGGCAGTGACGAACATCAGGCTAAGAAACGGAATCTGTCCCCATGGGTTTCCTCCCGCCCCATCTCATTTCCTCTGTCTTCCGTTTTCTCTTGTACATACTTTCACACACATCTCATCCAAGTTAACCTGAGGCACTTTGCTGGGGAGATGAAAGAATTAGGCAAGAATGCACAAAGTAAGAGGTTCTTAACAGTCTCAAAAAGCAGTTTTGCCTGTAAGTGGTAGGAAAGCACCACATCCAGAATTCTTTTCTATTAGTTATTTACACAAATAATATAAAAATTAGTAATAAGCTTTACGGGTAACTGTTACATTGACTCTAATATCTATGATCTTAAAAATAGTGTTTTAACTATCGTATGATGCATTGCCAGAGACGATCTTAACTGCAGCAGGGGTGAGAGAAGATGCTGCTTTCTCCTTTGCCATGTGGACACTGCTCCAGGCAACTCACATTCTGTCCATTATGGGGTTCCTGGCATCTCTCCATTGTAAAGGTATGAACACTGGGGCCTGCCCTTCGTTTAATCATCTACACATTGTGTATTGTAGCTAAGTATTTACAGATGACAAAACTGAACAAATAGCATTTAAACTACAATAGTGAAAGAAGAAGAATGTTTTAATAATCCTCAAAAAAACTGTAGGTAGTATTTTCTTTGCAGAGTACACGAATAGGAGATTTCAAAGCAGTGTTTTGGGATGGCATTCCAAACCTTCTCTCTGTGTCCCTTTGTGACATTTGATCTTATCTGAATGTAAAGTTGAATATTTTCAAAAACCTCAATCTCTCTGATACTCCCTCCTGATCATTTAAATATGTCTCTAACATCAAAAAAATACACCAGCTGAACTGCTTTCATATTTTGTCTCCAATTACAGTCCAACCAATGGTGTGAGACTATTAATAGAAAAGGTCCTTTAAAAGATTTTTAAAATTTTAAATTGAGCAATTTAAATTTCATTTAAAAATTCTGTTTCGCAGCAACACACTTATCCTTTGCATCCGATTCACCTTAATATAAAAAATAAACATCTTTAATAGGAATTCTGAGTGAGCTCAATTTAAACGTAAGTGGTGTATGAATATACCAGAAGTTCGGAAGAGCCACATTGAAGTGCTGACTGTAAAGGATTAAGTGCTTTCACAATGAGGCTTTCTTAATTCTCATCGCTTTTCTTCTCATGCTGTAAACAGCTCATAAAATGTCATGAGTAACTCTGAGTGTTAAGAAAATAATCACTCTTACATTTTTACATCGTTTTGTGCAAACACACAGTTGTTTTGTTTTGTTTGGCGGATGCCTCATTGTTTTAATGATTTCTGTCCAAAGTAAAGAAAATGAATATTCCTTCTTTCAAGATGAGCTGTATTTATTACTGGAACGGAAGTTGTCATATCCGTGATCATTAGCTTTGAACTTTAAGCACGACTGCTTTTCCTCCAAGGACTGCTTTTCTTCAAATGACTGGCACCAGCAGCATAAGCATGACTGTACAAAACAAAGTAACTCATAAGTTCACATCAGTTACACTATCACAACCCTTCCTACTCTCCAGAATTCTGGCTTTCTTTGCATGATATGCAATTCTGCCAATTTCTCTCCATGCCCTCTTATTTTTCCCCTTAAAAACATATAACTACATGAGTAGTATATGATAATTCTTTTAAACTAGAAAATACAGAGAAGAAAAATGTACATAATTAAACTTCCTCATCTTTTAATTCAAATTGAAAGAGAAAGCCACTCTTAATTCTTGATACTTACTCTTGATTACTTGAGAAATACTTTTAATATTTGATAAATACATAACTCAAGACTTTTTCCTATGCAAATGGAAATATTACCACACATATCTACAACATGACTGTATTTGTGCATGTTTGTGGAAGTGTGTGTATAATTATGTTAATAAAACTGGACTATACATACTACTCCATGGCCTTGACAGTGACATAAACATCTTTCCATGTCAATAAACTTAATATTACATCACCATTTTTTTCAGCCACGTGTTTAATCTCATGTGACTTTTCAATACTGTTACACAATAAGGTTATAAAGTATATGTGTCTCAGTTTTAGTCATCCAGATTTTTTCTTGGATTTTAAAAAATCCTGTTAATTCTGTTTGTTTTCTGAGAATTTATATGTATAAGAAAATGTGAGTTCCATTGCTTTCTGTTGTGTAAAATGAGGGACATGATCTGGTGACGTTCTCTTCTAGCTCTAAAATCTATGAGTTTATGAGTAAGTGAAGAATTTTATAGACTGCCTTTGATCTTACAAGGAAGCTAAGTTCTCGGTTTTCCAATAATGAACTTCCAGTGGAACCAAGCAGAACCAAGGCACCACACCCTCCATACAAAACCCAGCAGTTAATAATTAGGACAATAGAGCCACAGACTCAGTGTCTGATGCACATTCCTCAGTTGTTGTACAGGTACGGTAACTGCCACCAGAGGGAAAAAGCTAACTCCATGATGACCAGACTGTAACCATGACATAAGCTGCATCATACTGAGCAGTACTGAATCTGTGGCCAGCACAAGTCCAAGAACGAGCCTCAGGAGAATGGGATTAACATTATTGCTCATAATAATCTGTATCTTGGTGGGCAGCAGAATAATTGTAGCTTGTTCTGCCCGTATATGTAAGCACACAACTACAATAGAATTGTCGGCAAAGAGATGTTACAGACCCATGTTGACATCTTCCGCTCTGAGAATATGGTGCCCCATGTCAGCATGAAGAAGTTACAGAAGATAGACCTTTGCCCCTAATCCCAGAGAAATGGAATGGTGTTTGACAGTGGGGAACTGAAGGCAGCTCTTTTGCCCCTTTCTTGTTTGCCCATTTCTGTTCCCCTCTAACCTTGAAAGAACCTAATTATAGGAATGTGATCACTAAGCAATTGAAACTAATTCCTGACTTATGCTCTCCTGAATGCACACCATGCCTTGCCTAACCTGTCGATTCTCTTCCTAGATAAAAACAAGTAAGACTAGCTCTCTACCCACAGTAGCCCCCCCCAAGCAATCCTGCATGCAGACCACTCAGGCAAGATAACATCTGAAGAGAGAGCCAGCCAGTCTGTCCGCAGGGGAGAGGCAGAACCCAACCTCCTGCCTTGATGATTCATTGAGATTCTTCCCCCTCCACTTTTCCCTTTAAAAACTCATGGCTGAGCAGAATCGTTGGTGTTGGTCTCTGGACACGAGTCCACCATCTCCCCAGACTGCTGGCTTTTCTGATTAAAGCACCTTTCTTTTCTACTGACACTTGCCTCACGAATTATTGGCACATGAGTGGTGAGCAGCTGAATCTGAGTTCTGTTACACCAGGGACAAGTGAATCATTCCCACATAAGGGAAGGGAATATTTTATTTATGCTAGATTGTTGAAGGAGTGAATGAATGGATGGATACATGTTACACACAAATGCAAGCAGGCAAATGAGGAATAATTTCACATATTCCACATCAAGGAGCACTTCTCTGCTATAGAATGAAGGCAGAAAAGTGGAGGTAAAACCTGAATTAAACTGCTTTGTTTGACTCGTTATTGTCACCTCTGTATGAAAAAGAAACTAACTTAGTTATAATCTACAGTGTGCTGCATGGTCCAAAATCTTCCAAAAATGGGAACAGTGCCTTTAATCATGTGTAGCTCTTATTTTATCATGTGATATTTGTCAGACATCAATGCATGCAATTGTTATTCATTTTCTGTGTAACTCTATGAGTAAAATTGATTGGTTGAGGCAGTAGGGAATGGTTGACTGGGATTTGTAGGCAGAAATCAATTATAGTGATTTATGAGCAAAATTCACATTTAAAAAGAAACGTCTAGGGCTTCCCTGGTGGCGCAGTGGTTAAGAATCCGCCTGTCAAGGCCGGGGACACAGGTTCGAGCCCTGGTCCGGGAAGATCCCACATGCCGCAGAGCAACTAAGCCCGTGCACCACAACTACTGAGCCTGTGCTCTAGAGCCCCCGAGCCACAACTACTGAAGCCCGTGTGCCTAGCGCCGGTGCTCCGCAACAAGAGAAGCCACTACAATGAGAAGCTCGCGCACCGCAACGAAGAGCAGTCCCTGCTCACCGCAACTATAGAAAGCCCGTGCTCAGCAACGAAGACCCAACGCAACCAAAAATAAAATAAATAAATAAAGAAGAAAGAAATGTCTATCATGTAATACTAGGGGAAACTGCAAAACAATTGACTAGATCTCTTTGGATAGAAATATTAATAGTTTGGAAGGGTTATATTTGATGCCAGATTAAAAAGGGCTTTTGATTTTCAAATACTCTCTTACCTTAAAGCAGTTTTTGAATCTTTTGCTCACCAAATACAGAGCTATTGGGTTAATACAGGAATTCAGGGAGGCCATGTTGATGCCAATGTAGTCCAATACCAACAAAAAGCTGCAAAAAATAATACAAGACATGTCTGTAAAAAAATATGCTGCTATGAACATATATTCTTTACAGACTTTTGTGTTTTTGTGAACAAAAAAATTAGCCATTTACAATGGTTTTGACTTTATCACTAGTCTTTGCCAATTATGATCTCTCTCTCTCATTCTCTGTCCCTGTCATCGCCTCACCCCCCATGCCCAATTCTCTCATTTAAAATGAAATCTCAGGACTTCCCTGGTGGTGCAGGTTAAGAATCCATCTGTCAAGGCAGGGGACACAGGTTCGAGCCCTGGTCCGGGAAGATCCCATATACCGCAGAGCAGCTAAGCCCATGCACCACAACTACTGAGCCTGTGCACCTAGAGCCTGTGCTCTGCAATAAGAAAAGCCACTGCAATGAGAAGCCCGTGCACTGCAACAAAGAGTAGCCCCCGCTCGCCGCAATTAGAGAAAGCCCGCGTGCAGCAATGAAGATCCAATGCAGCCAAAAATAAATAAATTAATTAATTAATAATAATTTAAAAAAATGAAATCTCTTTTGGAAGCGCTGAGGCTGGATGAAAAGAAAGGATTTACAAAGTGCAAAGGAGAATCAGACCTAACGTTTTCAATTGTGCCACTCGCTCATTTGGACAACCCTGGCTCTCCATTCCCAGTGTTCTCCTAAGTCCCTTTACTTCTCCCTTGGAAATAGGAGTAAAGGTAAAAAGATGGCCATCTTATTTGCTCCCTAAGGATTAGAAAAATGGTACTCTCTCTCTTGCCAATGAAAGGAATCAATGGACAAACTTCTGAATGGCATTTATTTACACAATTATTTCTATTTTACCTTTCTTACCTCAATAGTTCACATCTATTGGGATCATTCCGATCATAAAGAGTGCGCTTCAAAATCCTGCTGAGGTGAAGAGGAAGCCAACACAGGGCAAAGACAAGGACCAGGCAAAATACTGTTTTGGCCACTTCCCGTCTCTGAAATAAAACCACAGTCAGACACTGAATAGACACCTCATTATAATCACAGCGTTCTCGCTTTCCAAACAAAATATTTAATATCGTTTACAAAAAATCAGTGGCATTTGTAAAAATTCAGGACACTGAGCTTTAAACTGAATAGCTAATGTGAATTAGACAGAAAATGATTAGAGATTCATCTTTAAAAAGTAATGGCTCTTTTTACATCTTTTTAGACTATGTAGAATATCTCCAGATAGCTAATATAAAAAATATTCTTTGTATATTAAAAAACACCAGCACAAGAAAAAGGAAGTATGCTGTGGTGTATGATAATTTTAGTTTCTTATCACCATGATAATTTTCATATTCATAATCAGGATTGTAATCATGAGTCAGCAAATATTTCTATTTTCTTACCTGCTTTAAGTGATCATTTAAAGCAATTTGCATGCCACTCTTCTTTCTCAACATTTCACAGGTCATCAGGGTATAAAACAATGCAGTGATGGCCAATGGCAAGCAGAAATAGAAACTGAATAGCCACCAATCTTTAGCTGTCTTGTAAAACTATGGGGAAGAGAGAGTGTTATACTTAATATTCCTCTGTAAGAAAATCTTACATATCAAACGTTAAACTAAAAAATACTCATCAAGGAGAAATTATCTTCTAAAGTCGATCCATTTTATAAATACTATGTAGAATCTTTCAGGCCACGTCTGCTGAACAAATAATTAAATTAAATGAAACAAACTTTTCCTAAAAAGCATTTCAATTCTCTAAGGAAGCGTGCTATCATTACACATAAAAATGTAAGTAATTGGGCAAAATTTTAAATATTTGGTAATTCAAATATTTTTGTCTTCACATAGGCAAGTTATCCTTAAGGAATTCTTTGTGTGAAATACCACATCTGAATGGGTAAAGATATCCTAGTGTTTATGGGAGTTTTTCATTTTTTAACAAGTTTGTTTATGGGAAAAGCAGGTAGGAAGAGGTCTATATTAATCATTTACCTAATGGATGTATACATCTAACCTATCAACTAAAAATCAAAGCTGCTTGTAGGATGCTTTTTCTCTTATTCTTTTTCTGCTTTTTTTTCCCTTTTTTCTTAAAATTGTTGTTCCAGATATGTCTGTGTTGGAGTAGAATTTACATAATCTGTGCAGTACTTTTCCCATTTTAACTAGTAAGAAACAAGAGGGCTTCCCTGGTGGCGCAGTGGTTGAGAGTCCGCCTGATGCAGGGGACATGGGTTCGTGCCCCAGTCCGGGAAGATCCCACATGCCGCGGAGCGGCTGGGCCCGTGAGCCATGGCCACTGAGCCCGCGCTCTGCAACAGGAGAGGCCACAACAGTGAGAGGCCCGCGTACCGAAAAAAAAAAAAAAAAAAGAAACAAGAAAACAGCAGTCTCATTCTCAATTTCACATTAATGCCCCTCTTTATTCTTTTGTTTACCATGATCTATACATATATTCATAAAGCTTTATCTCGTCTTATGTGTAAAATAGAAAATAATCATTGGTGACATTTGGACCAGCCCCCTTTGCGTTAACTCCTCTTAACCCATTCTGTTGGGAAGAGCCTTTTACACTTAGGATCTATCTTCTGATGACCAGTATTACCATTCTTCTCCTATTTCCTGATTAAAAGCTCTTGAATAAATGGCCAAGATGAAGTTCTTTGCAACGGCAGCTTTCCCTCTAGAGAGAGGACAAGCTTGTTATTCATACCGAGCTTCACGGATTCACATGGATTCTGATCAATCCATCCCTACCAGGGCGACTTCTACTTGATCGTTCCCTGAGCCACACGCTCGCTCTGATGACTGCTGTGCTGCTTCATACAGAATATGTAGTAGCTGCCAGTCCTTATGGGAATTTGAGTAGAAAAGCTATAATTTCAAATCGATTCTCTCATGTAAACTTGGTTTATCTGTATTCCTGAGCACCAGGAGATTCTTGGAGAAGTAGTGACCCAGCTTCTTGCAGCCTGGGTCATTAGTCACCGTTAACCCCACAGCCCTAGGACCTACACTCTTAATTCATGCCAAGGACAGTCATAAATCAGTAGCTTCCCAAGAAGAGGAGATCAGGGGAAAAACAGCTAAATATTTATAAGGCAACAACAGAAAGGGGGACAAAAGAGTAAAATTTACCTGCATGAAGGCTGTTTTCTGAGTGGGATGGAGCAAACAGATTCTCAGATAACTGCCTTTGTAGTCAGTGGTAATCATATCAAAACCCACGGCTTCAGGGACAGCCAGGACCACGGAGACCACCCAAATTAAAACAATTTCTACTGCTGTCCATTTTGGAACCCCGATTCCTTTAATTCGACTCCAAGAAGCAACAGCTCGATATCTGAGGAGTAAAACACAATCATTTGCCAAGCTGGCAGAGCCTAGTTTTATTGAATTAAACAGTTTATTTTCTAAGTAGCATAGCAATCACTAGGATAGCAGTCAGGATATACCTGGCTTAGATATATGCTCTTACCTGTCAATACTTAGAGCACATAGGCTCAGCACAGTGATTCCCACAGAGGCCTTCTGTATGAAAGGCACCAGCTTACACATCTCAACTCCAAAGGGCCAGTCCTCGGCAAGTAGCTGCGTTGAGGAGACACGAAGCTCTGTTAGGGAGATTTTCACAGGGCGCCCTCTGAACTGTATGTTTCACTTAGTGGAGACAAATGAACATGTAGAGTTAAAATAACAAATTCCAGTTCTTATTCTTTTTCTCATAGACTACTCCTCTGAAAAGCACTTGTGTTTGATATCTGGAACAAGGAAGTGGATTGGGAATAATGAAAGGGCAGCCAGTTCAGGAGAATTAGCTATACGCAGACAGTAGCTTAGGGTCAAGGTCTCCTCCACTGCAGGGCCAACTGGGGCCAGTTGCTTAAGTTCCCCTTACAAGATTGGGCCTGCAGTGCTGAAAATGCCTCTCATACTGTTATAGAGTCTCAAATACTCAGCTGGTGGCCAAATCAAAATAAGGTTAACTAAAAATAGGTGACGTGGGACTTCCCTGGTGGTCCAGTGGTTACGACTCCACACTTCCAATGCAGGGTTCCATCCCTGGTCGGGGAACTAAGATCTCACATGCCATGTGGCACAGCCAAAAAAAAAACCAACAAAAAAAGACAAATGTTTCTTAGCCAGAGAGACTAGACGACTCCTATGGAGAACAGTGTGTGTGTTCGTGTACTTATTCTTCACTCTAGTCAACTTGACTGGTCTGTAACTCGGCACACAGCTCCTTGAATCCAGCAGGCACACTCCTTCCTTAGGGCTTCACTTGAGGTTCTTCCTTATCCTGGAAGGCTTTTCTCCCACAGATCCACTTGGCTAACTCCTTGACCTCCTTCAGGTCTTACTCAGATCTCATCTTTTCAACATGACCTACCCTGACCACACTATTAAGTATAGGAACTGGTCAGGCCTCCCCATCTCCCTCATCCTACCCCACTGCCCGTTTCATCCAGAGCACTTATCCTATTGTATATATTATACCATACTTGTTTGTTTGGTTAAGTTTTTGCTGTCTGGAACCCCTAGCCCATCAAACAGAAAAGAACTTCTGCAATTGCCTAGTACAGTTCCTGACACACAGCAGATGCTTAAATATTCAGCCCCCTAAAATATATAGGCAGTGGCTATCCAGCGAGCAAAAGACCTAGTTCTTGGTACTGTATATATATTTCCGTTTATCTGACTTCAGACTATGCAACCATCTATTGTTAAACTCAGTGATTTTCTTTTTTAGGACAACTGGGTGTGCCCCACCCTGGTAAATGAATCACTTTAGGTAAACATCTGGGTCGAATGTTCATGAGGTTTTGAAAATAAAGAGAAGTATTTCAAATCTACGTGTCTCTGTGTGTGTTTTAATGTTTTAAAAAATAACCTTCCAAAAGTGAAAACTATTTTGAAACACAATTGAGTCTTTCCGTTCTTTCACTCGTGAAGGTTCTTTGTGGAGTTCGTCATGCTGGGTGATTGTTCTGTAACTAGAGTGGCACCCAAAGCTGAAATGTGTGTTTCAGTACGAACATGACTCGGAGCTCCAACGTGGAACCAATTTCATTTCTAAGGTAGACATGAAAAGTTACACCGACATGTAGAACAAATGTTGGCATACTTACAGCAAATACGCTTTTTCTAGGGTCTGAAAGCCTGCAAGGCCAGGCAGGCAACAGAAGAGTGGAGGAAGCCAGGTGTAAGAAAGTCATTGGTGTCAGGAATAATAGGGAACAGAGGGGTCTGGGGTAAATCCTGTCTAAATGGAGCTGCTGCTAATAAACTTGATGTGATTTTTGCCAAGAGATCCCCAATACAAAAGTATCTTGATTTTTAGCCCCAAATTGGAATTTCTATATGAAATCTCACAATTTATAAAAATTGTCAACTAATTCATATTTTAAAAAAAAACCACTGTCAGATAACATTGTATTAACAAAATATTTTTATGTGTCAGACCGGCCTCTAACTTGGGACCTCTGGATTAATAAGCTGACTTATAACTCTGCTTGTTCATTCATTCATTCATTCAACAAACATTTATTGAGTACCCACTATGTGCCATACACCATTCAGAGTACAGAGTGCCTATCAGTGAACAAGGCAAACTCCCTGCTCTCATGGAGCTTACAGTCTAGTGAGGGAGGCAAACACAAAACACATAAATACTTAATATGGTGTCACACAGGCGGTGTCACCATATTGAAAGATTATGGTGGAATTTAGGGGGCTTTCTTGATAGGCTTGTCAGCAAGGTCTCTCTGAAGAGGCAACCTGTAGTAGGGACCTGACTAAAAAATGTAAGCCATGCAAAGAGCATTCTAGGCAGAAGAAAGAGCAAATGCAAAGGCCCTGAGGTCAAAAGAAGCTTAGTGAGAGGAAGGGACAGCAAGAAGGCTCTCAAGGCTGGGGTCGAGTGGTCCAGGCCAAGTGTCTAGGAGATGTAGTTGCACAGGGAGGAGTCTGATGGTTTTTTTTGTTTTTGTTTTTATTTTAGGAAATCCATTGCAAGATTTTGAACAGGGAAATGGAAAATGGCATCATCTTATTTATGTTTTTGAAAACATCACTCTGGGGACTTCCCTGGTGGTCCAGGGAATCAGCCTTCCAATGCAGAGGACGCAGGTTCAATCCCTGGTTGGGGGGCTAAGATCCCACGTGCCGTGGGGCAACTAAGCCCGGCACGCTGCATCTACAGAGCTTGCGTGCTTTGGAGCCTGCATACCACAACTAGGGAAACCAGCATGCTGCAACTAAGACCTGCGCAGCCAAATAAACAAATAATTAATTAATTAAAAAATAGAAAAAGATCACTCTGGAAGCTCAATGTAGACTAGAAGGTAGAGTCAAGAAAGGAAGCTTTGATGAGAGATTGTGGGCTGAAACTTGTGATGCCCTGGGGCTGAAAAGAATGGGTTATATAGACTGGATATGTATTGAAAGCAGAGCTAGCAGGACTTGTTGATGGGTTGGATATAAGATATGAGGACTCAGGAAACTCAAGGAGGTTGATCATGTGAATGGTGGAGACACTGGCTGAAATGAGAAAGAGCCAGGGTCCTGCAAGTCTGAACCAGCTATGAACTCAAGGTGCTTTAAAAGACTTGCCAATTACCCTTGGAAACATAATAAAAAGATTCCAAACAGTTAAAAGAACCCTGCCAGACCCAGTTTGGTACAAACTATCCAGGTAATATTCTGTCTAATCATTCTGATTGCCTTTATATGTATTGGGGTGGGGGGTGGGAAGCAAAACTAACACATATATGGTACTTACAAGGGACTAGGCACTATTCTAAGCCCTTTACACATGATATATCATTGAATTCCCAAAGCAATCCTATGAGATAGTGTTACTATTACCCCCATTTTATAGGTAAAAAAACTTAGGGGCACTTAGAAGTTTATTAACTTGCTGTGTTGATTTTAAATATGCCCACAAATTCTTTGATACTCCTCCCTTCAAAAGGTGAAGCCTCGGGGCTTCCCTGGTGGCGCAGTGGTTGAGAGTTCGCCTGCTGATGCAGGGGACACGGGTTCGTGCCCCGGTCCGGGAGGATCCCACATGCCCTGGAGTGCCTGGGCCCGCGAGCCATGGCCGTTGAGCCTGCACGTCCGGAGCCTGTGCTCCGCAACGGGAGAGGCCACAACAGTGAGAGGCCCGTGTACCGCAAAAAAAACCAAAAACAAAACAAAAGGTGAAGCCTCATTTTCCTGACCTTGAACACGGGTTGGACCTAATGATTTGCTTTTAGTGAATAGAACGTGGTGGGTGTGATGATGTGTGACATCTGAGACTAGTTCATAGAAGGCATTATGGCTTCCTCGTTGCTCTCTCTTGGATCACTCATTCTGGGGGAGCTGCCGTGTCAGGAGAAGACTCAAGCACCCCTATGAAGACTCCAACAGGTGACAAGGAACTGAGGTCACCTAAAAACGGCTGGCACTAATTTGCCAAGTGTGTGAATGAAAAGATCCTCCAGCCTCAGGCAAACCTTCTGATGACTGCTGCCCTGCCAACATCTTGACCTTCATAAGAGACCCTGAGCCAGAACCACCAGCTAAGCAGCTCCTGAATTCCTGACCCACAGAGAGAGTGTCAGGTAATAAATGCTATTCTTCAAGTTGCTAAGTTTGGGGGTAATTCGCTTCTCGGCATTAGATAACTAACATATTTGTCCTTGGTCACTCAAGTAAGTAATAGATCCACATTTGAACCCATGTGGTCTGATTCTAGATTCTGTAATGTTTTGAAGAAGCTGATCTTAGATGAAAAGTGTTTAGAATTAAATCAATATTAGTATTTTAAAACCCATAACTATGTGTCAAACAACGGTAAAGTATCTAGATGTAGAGTCAAACTTTCTTCTAACCCCCCTGCTATTTTATTCATCTACTGTCCAAAAATTCAGATAGTGTCAAGTGTTTTCTTGTCTTCAATGATTTCCAAATATGCAAATATTAGTATCACTTAGGTACAGCCATCAGATGAATCAAGATGAATAAGTGTCCGGTCACTGAAGGGAGAGAAGTCTGGCCAATGAAAATGAGCTCTGCACTGAATCCAGGCCCTGTTTTGAGGTTACTATTGTTTTTGGCTCAGCCTAGAAATTGGATGATTGCTCTTCATACCAGTGGGAGGCCTGCAGCCCAACCTCTGACCCAAGTTATCACAGAGGACAGGGAAACACAAACTGAAAATTGTAGCAATTCTCTTCGAGTTCAACACAGAGATAGTCAGAAACCTAATCACAGCTGAGAGATTACGGTTTTCTAATCTACCCTTCCGAAGGGAAAGAGACTGAAAAAAAACCTCTTCATCATTTCAGCTCAGACCTGAACGCTGCCAGTCCTGAGAGGCCACAGAAGGTGGGGGGACGGAGTGCCCACTTCTATTATTTTGTAGTCAGTCAGAAGGATGACTTTGGCAACATCTGCTTCTCTGATCAGAAGGCTTTGTGGGGACACCAAGAAGCCTGACACCCTGTGACAGAGACCACACCCACTGCTGATGCTCACCTCTGTCTGAATGGCCTCCAGCCTCAATGCCTTGGGCAATTTAGGGCTTGGAGCTTATTTAAAATGCAAAAGATGTCAACCTCTTGTTTAATAATAAACAAAGCCCTGGGTAGGGGAAAAGCTGTGAACTTAAAAAAAAAAAAAAATCACTCTCAACCAAGATGCCATCTTTAAAATTTGGTGAAAGAATGTTCTTAGAGATTTTTATAATTCCTGGGAATTAACTATTTCACTGTTTCTTGACAAAAATAATGACATCCAACATCTATCATTTGAAGTCCGACAATACAGCTTTCTTCTTGGTAGAGGAAATTTGATTCTCCTTTATTGCAAGAGGAGGCAACTCTAACTTTAAACCCAGCAATAATACATTCTTATTCCTTATTTGCAGTTTTCCCCATTCAATTAGATAATGTAAGGGCACGATCTGAATACTGAAGACAAATCATGCATGTAATCAAATCTCTCTGATTGCAAAAAGAATGTTAGAGGTCCATATTGTTTCTAGGTCCCTGCCACTTGAATTAAATTTTTAGGTCCTGTTTAAAACTAAGTTTGAATATATATTACCTACCATTTATCAAATGTGAGCCAGTCAGAAAATACTCCCATAGCTGACACTGGTTTTCACATGGTGATGGTTCATCCAAGGAAGAGCTTTTGTTAGTGTTGGTCCTGGGAGCAATGTGGTGTCCATTTGACAAATGGTAGCCTGTCCTCATGCTGGCCCCTTTCGCCTAAGGCTTCTACTGCTTCCCTAGCACATTTCTTTTGTATGAGTAAACACAAATAAATAAATAAACACTAGGTTGAAAAAAGACTTGATCATACTGACTACAAGGTTTCTACACAAGGATGGCCATGATTTCATAACTTTATGTTGAAACAGCTGTTTGAGAAAGGAAAAAGTCAAGAGAATCCAAAAAATTATTTTATATCATATTTTAAAATTATTTTATATTAAATATATATTATATAATTTTTTAAAAACTTCTAAAAGGATAAATAACATGAACAGAAAATAAATATCCTTTCTGTACAAGTATGATTAAGTGAGTCCTACAAAATCTCTTCAACTGGGGATTTATATTTTTCAATTCTTTTTGTAATTAAAAATTACATTCTAGAGAAATTAAATGGAGAAAATCCTATTAATACACACCACTCTTAATGCCCAAAGGCATCTAGCCCCGTAGAGTCGGGAAATGCCAAAGTTAACCATTTTGCACTAACAAATGTTCAATAGCCTCATTAACCGTATATACCATTTTCCTTTCCTATTTTTTTTTAAATTAACAGTATACACTGAACTTTAACTGTTTCTTTGTTTCAGAATACTCTACAACATTTTTAGTGCCTAGCACAGTGCCTGGCACACAGTGACTGCTCATTAAATGTTGTTGAACAACAGTGAATGAGTGAGTTCATGGACAAATAAATGAATTTGATCATAAGGCAAAAATCTTGTGATAAAACTTTTGTCATGAACTTTTCAGTTCTCATATTTGGAACAATTTCTTTAGAGAATTGGGATGACTATGCATTTTATATATTGATTGATTTTTGTATTGTCTAGTGCATGCCCTCCTCCTTTCCAGATGATCAGGTCTTCTTGACACATAGAGCCAGGGCCTCTGGGATTGAGGCGTTAGCTCTTCTCTTGGACTTCTGCCTTCCAAGCAGGCCGGAAAAGGTGGAAAGCAAAATTCCTCCCCTCCCCTCTCTCCCCTACTCAAACCTATCAGGGAAATGACTTTTAAAAAAACAGAACCTACTGTTTCTCACTATCTGATGGGATTCAGTGAGGTGCTTTAGTTGTAAATTTGGTGGAGATGGACTCTGGAAGCATAGAGACGCTATAAGAGACGGTCATTTAAGAAGGTAGGTGAGCAACACATTAAAAATGACAACTAAGGTTGCTTTGCCGGATTGCTGTCTCTTCCATCTGGTGATGAACTGTGAACATTTCTTTCAAATGACTGGCATTATAGAAATGTTTTTACAGTCAGAGTCAAAAGAAGGAAATAATGGAGTGGTTGTGTTTCACAAGTTTGGGGAAGGGTGTATTCTGCTGCTTTTATCTCTGTTTCCTGTAGCAGATAAGAGTTTTTCTGCGATTGAACTGGCGTCTTAATAAGATAGTACACCCTCATTCAAGGATTTCCCATGTCGGATCTCCCTTTCTTTTTTCTTATTCAAACATACAGTGAGAATTTAAGCTGCTGGTCAAGTGCATAGACAATATTTTCTTGACATACATTGCACCCGTGCCCTTGGGGACGAATATCAGTTACCGGTTCCATCCTGGGTCCATTAAAATGCACTTAATCACTTAAAGATTAGGCCATGTGGGTTAGAATATGTGGGTGAGGAATAATGTCAGCTTATCCCCCAGGGGTACCATTTAAATACCACAATATGAACAGTGCCCCCTGGAGTTGTTCAAGGCAGAGGCCCCGTCCTAGGAATCTGTTGTGTGCACACTGGCAAAGGGAGGGCTTTCCACTGCTCTGGAAAGACTCCTATCACTTGCTGAAATAGAAGAATGACTCCATTAAAATGAATTAAGTTTCTGGAAACAAAATCTTTAAGAGAAGCAAAGAGATAGAAAAAAGATAAAAAATAAATATGTCTTAGAGAAACTTAAGTTCACCTTAAATATATATCCCTACTTTTGTTACAGTGAAATTTATTTCCAAGTCTGTAACAGGCCAATAAATAAATGGATTGCTACTCTCCTATTACCTGAACTTAAAAACTTATCCACAGTTTGTGCTTAAAACCTTTCATTGACATGTCACATGTTTTGAAAAGATTCAACTAAGAGCATTAAGACATGCTATTCACAAACCTAGCTTTATGGTCAGATTCACTTAGCTGAGCTGGATCTTCTAAGATCGCTGTGACACCTGAAGAAACTAAAGAATTATAACCTGATGGCCTCATGGCTCAGAAAGTGACTCTCAAACTTAAAGAATTCAACAAATCTTATTAAGTATTTTCATGTCTTACTTAAACCTAATTCTATCCAGAAAATGGCTTATGGGATAAGCTATGGTGAGAAAGCGTTTGATTACCATGGAATTCAAAAGCCCGTTAATATAATTTGAAAACACTGTGTGAGGGGGAAGAAGATATGTACAAAGTAAACATCCAGAGAATAGGCTTCCTCCTTTCTGGAAACCATGATGAAGCTAAGGAGGAGAGAAATAGAGAGGGGATGCGAGTTAGGTGGTGAGAATATGGCTGTGAGACTCAGGGACAGAACACTGCTTGATAAATGCTTCTGTCAACTTTGCTAATAAACTTCTGACTCAAGAACAATCCTCTTTCTCTCTCTCTCCTACCATCCCAGTTTGGCCGTTTTCTTGTTCCTTTACATTTTCACCAGAGAATCTATAGGGAAAGAGAAATAATCAATCTCTAAAGTAAAAGCACTGGAAAGGAAAAAAGTCTGAAATTAGAGCAGTTGCCAGCTAAGGTGTATCCATACACCGTGCTCAGCTATCTCCCAAACATAACCAGCCTCTTCTTAACTTTGCAAAGTCCTGGAAGAGAATGTTTCACATCATAAATTACCTCTAGAATCTTATTTCAGCTCAGGCTTTATCTGTCAACACCCCTGAGAGCACTTAATCATTGATTAGCATTTGGCATGTTTCTCTAAAAATCATCAACTATAGCGTATTAGCCATACCTTATATGGTTTTCTTTGGAAAATGAAGACCCTGGCTCCCTGGCCTTGAAACAACATGGTCTCGGCTGTGTCATCCTCTTGTACAACTATGGAAATGCCTTCAATCTTGAACGATCATTTAAAAATGAGCAAAGAAAAAAATGTAAAGCCTTTGATAGATAAGCCTTACCACATTGAAAGAAACATTGCCTTGACATTTCAAGAGCCTTGGATTTATGGAATGACTGAGTGGCAGATCAAAGGCAAATACAGGAAGCACCCTCGAGTTAACCTGGGGAACATTTCATTGCCCAAGGCCAAGAGTTTGCCCACCATTTTGTCACAGGCATTCACAGCCAACATGTGAAGCGGTGAATCAGAAATAGGAAGTCTTGAGTGTCTGGGCTATTTGACATCTGCTATTGACCTATTTTTCTGTTATGGCCAATATCCTCATACACATAGAAAAAAGAACAAAATCTCCCCCCCTTTTTTTGGACAGTTATAAAAATATGAGTATAACATCTTTTGTCAACAAGCGTTTGTCTGGAATTGATTGTTGCAGGCGCTATGCTACGTGGGTGTTGGGGGGTTAGCTTTATTTATTAATTGACCCAAGGTCATGCAAAGCTAATAGTCTTACTCTTTATTAACACTTTTAAAATGTTAATCCTTCAAATGTGCTTAATTAACACTCCTTAAAAATTTTGTTGCTTTAAATAAATGAACCTCAAAGGTATCTAGGTTCTGTTTTGGGTACAAAATGCTTCTGCTACTAAGATGTCTCTAGACATCACAAAAATGTTACTAAAATATCTCAGTTACTTAACTGGAAATATGCACAGTGTTATTATCTTGGGCAAAATTAGACTCCCCTCCCCAATGATACCTTTACTTCTATTGCTCTATATGCATAAACTGCATTTACTAATCAGAAAAGTATAACTTTGAAAGTTAAGTTTGCTGGTCCTTCATTCACTTTTACTTCTAACTATGAAATTAGTTAATTATATGCAGGCTTATTAAGTACTAGAAGTAGTCTAAGACTGGATAGTGAGAAAGGTGATTTTGTTCAGAAAGACAGCTTTGATTGTGTTACAAGCAGGAATGTCTGACTACGTGACAAGGTCACTTCGCTCGAAACTCACTTGAGGGTTCAGTGAAGCAATTCCCATTTTGACATACCAGCACTTTAATGTTACACGTACCCCACCTTAAGTAGTTAAACGTTAAAGGTCAGTAGCTATGCTTCTCAGAGCTATGAAGGCAGCCTCTCTGACTCCAATAGTAGCCTACGAAGTCTTAACAAGAAAACCATCTAGAGGCACTCCAACGGGTCGCCAGCTCAATTTTTAGAAAGCTCTCCATCACCACTAGACATCTGATTATGCTTGGATCCTTGTCAAAGTCTGCCCACATAGATATCTGTCATCAGTTTCCAAGGAGATTTGTTTTCAAACTCAATTTGCTTACACATAAAGGAAGCTATATTTATGCTATTTATTATATTTATATTACATTATATTTATGTTAACTATATATATATATTGAGTCAGTTATTCCATGCAAATATAGTACAAAGAGAATGAACTTGTTATAATTTAAAAACTCATTGTTTGCGCAAGCATTTTTAACTTCTTAAGATGTTAAGAGAAGTTAAAGAAATTTTAACTTCAACCTGCAATCAAGGCTTGTTAAAAATCACAGCTAAACTAAACCAACTAACCAACCAACCACCAACAACAACATAAACAACTTCACAGCATCTACAAGTATACCCAGCTCTTCCTATACAGCTTTGACATTGGTGCTACTCCAACTTACTCTAGGCTCCTATAGGCAACAAATGTCTAGATTATTCCATTCATTTTAGTCTACACAGGAATGGCACAATAAGTAGCTTGTGAATAAGGAGATATTCATCCTCACATCAGATGCTTAAACACTGGTTTTGGGGTCAGGTACATACATGGACCATGTAAATACTGGCATAGTGACCCATGTATGTATTAAAGATAGACATTGATACCTATATATGTATATGGAGATGTTACATAAAATAGTGATTCAAACTAAGAGTACAACAATAATTTTGGGGTACAGTATGGCAATATCTATCAAAATTACAAATGTACATATCCTTTGATTCAATCATTCTAATTCTAGAAATTTACCCTTCAGATATAGTCACACATGTGTGCAAAGCCATATGGGCAAAGATGTTATTTGTAGTCATGTTCATAATGGCAAAAGCTGAAAAAAGAAACCCCAAGTTTCCATTCTTATTCACACACACACACTCACACGCATCCTAATAACATTTATTACTGGCTTACTTTGTGCCAGGCACTGCGACCCATGATATTCACCTGTGTACTTATGCATCTATACATTCTTTATAACATTTAATATATTTACGTATGTATACATCTATACTTTTAAACATCCTTTTTGGACGCTTGCTTTTTCATTTTTCATCTGGATGCTCTTACGTAATGCAGTGACAGCCCTAGTGTGCGCTGCTGAGAAGGAGAAACGAGGCTTTTATTTCCAGCAGGTTCTCATGATTATCTGAAGCTCTTTTAGAGCTTCGATTTGCTGAGTCTCCCACAACATCGATCTATCAGGATTGCCTCCTTGACACAGGAGCCCTGGTGAAAAGACTGTCTAGAAGTTTCCAGAGAAACAGTTCCCTGAGGGAGTCAGAGCAGAGTAGACACATTTCCTGGGCTTTGTCAGCCCTCACAGCAGCCTCTCCCTGTGAAGTCCCATCCCGTTCTACAGCTGCATCAAGGAACATGGCTTCCAGCCAGATCTATGACATTTTGTGGTTTGTCAACTTTACTGAACTCTAGATTTACTGAAGTCCAGATTAATGTAATAGGTTCACGTTGATGTTTCTGGGCCTGTGGGTAAACCAATAGAGGAGGTGCGGGATTCTATGAACCCTCAGAAATTGTGAATGTACATTATAGTATCTATTAATTATAATGTATATATAAATTATCTATTTATATGTTAATTATATATAACATATAAGATGGATAATTAACTGGATTCTCAAGAGAATAATAACATCCCACAAAAACAAAATTAGAAATTGCTAGTTTAGAGATTCAAGTCCCCCACTTTAGGATAAATTTAAATGGCACTCATAATTCACTTCAATTGCTTTGTATGAAGTATAATACTTGACTACTCTGAAATTATAAATGCATTTTTTGTAACTTATATGGTGTCACAATTATTTAAGGGAAAATGGCTTTTAACTAGCCCTGGATTAGGTGCTTTTGTAAATAAAGCCTTTAGAATAACAAACAGTGATATCAGTATTATACATTACGGATCATCTGAAAGGGATTTCAGGAGATAGAAATCTTCAGATGACTCAAATTAAAACTGAAAATGCTTACCAAGTATCCTACTATGTAGTAGTGTGTCCCATAATTGCAGCACTGCACTGAAATGAGGTCCTAACAATACTCCAGGTTGGAGAAGGGCAATCTATGCTCATCTCACTCTGTGCAGGGGGCCAGGAGGACCACGGGTTCTAGGGCCAGAAGGCCTGGGTTCAAGCCCTAGTCTCATCACTTTCTAGTGGTGTGACATCGACCTTCTAGTGGTGTGACATCGAACAATTTACTTCTTTACCTCTCCAAAATGTAGTTTCCCCATAAAACAGGGGTGATAACAATATTTCTTCCATAGGGTTTGCTGCAGTGATTTAATGAACTAAACCAAGTACTGAGTACATAATAAACGGTAGCCATTACTGTTGTATCTCAAGTGACATATTTATGCACAATATAAAAATAAACCAAAAGCCACTATGTAGGATTCACTGATGGCAAACCTAGTGGTGGGACCTAATTCTATGTGATGGATTTGTTCATGACCAAAAAGGATGATTACATGGCCAGATTTGTAATGACTCAGTTTGTTTATTTCAGAAATAGAAACACAGCTTTAACAGACTGAATGGTTTCAGGCAAAACGTTGTAACTTCCTAGGGAAATCATAAAGGAATTTGAAAGGAAAGGAAAAGCTGTGTGTCCTTTGGGAGTAGGATAGTCTCTGGCTTATCGAATGCAATAATTTAGCCAGACAGAGAAAGATGGTCCTGGAAGAGCTGTGATTTACATCTGATCTGGAGGCAAAATGCCCTCAATCCAACCTTCCATACAGCACTTCGTCTGCTGGCTGACTTAGGAGGGTTTCTAAATGGGCTGACCATGTGGGGTTTCCTGGGACCTTCCTAAACAATCTTTCACAAAACTCTGTGCAAGCCTAGCAAAACTAGATGTAATCTCCCTTTTCAGAAGGATCTTATTACTTATTTAAAACTTCTCACAACACCTTGTACTCTAAAATTTCTCAAGTCAGTTTTGAGGAATTGAATTGAAATTCTCCTGCCACATTGGAATGGTAAGACTTAGTCTGTAGGACTCCTAAAATGGGTTCCTTCTGGCCCTAATGGAGCTGTGACTGCATTTAAGGGACCCATTTCAGCCTGTGCTTCTCCCAGGAAACCCTCAGAGTTCACAAGGGCTGGTACCCATGCAGGAATTTAAGATTTCATCTATTAATCCCTCATTTCTGGGAGTGTTGCCTTCTAGGACCTGGATCCTAATCCAAATCCTGTCTCTAAACCTCAGAAATCTCTAGAATTCCTTAATGTATGCCTTATTGGATTAGGATTTCCAGAGATTCATAAAAGGCAATTTAAAGGCATGCCATCTGGTGACTTCTCCTGCCACAAAGATCAAAGTATCTCCCACAATCCTTTCCTAAACCAACATGCCTTTTCTTTCCCTTGTACTGAGCCCAGGACTAGCTTTAGGCAAATCCCCAAAGTACATTCCCGGTCCCTTACACTTTTGATTCTGTTTTTATGCATGACTTCCTATTGCTGGTTACGATGGGGAAACAGAGTTTTACAAATTTGCATCGCCCTTTAAAATTTTCCAGCTCTTTCACTTAGGCTATTTTTCTTAACACCACAAAACCCCAGTCGGTGGGCACTAGAAACTTTATTGTAGAGTTGAGGACGCTGAGGCCCAGAGATGTTGGGAAGTGTCCAGAGCTTCAAAGCGGGAGTCAGAGTGTAGGGGTTTGCGTCCTGCCCTAGCTCTTCAAGCCCATTCCCTCTGATGCCTGCAGTAATCACATAATGATGTTAGCTACTGAAACTGTTAGAGACTTTGTGTTCAGTGTCCTTGGTCTTGTCCACAAAGTCATTGATGGGGTGCAGTTTGCACTTTGGAACCTGACAGATTGAGCCTGATCCTCCTCACCTCCATCACTTACTCACTGTGAGACCTTGAACATCCTGTCATCTGTCAAATGGAGTAATGTCTACTCATGGGTTGTCAGAAGGAGTAAAGGAAAGTAACACATCTATCTCAGCGCTTGGCCCATCGTAGGCATTCAGTAAAGGGTAGGTACAGTATGGTCATTCACAGCAGGTGAACTAACACAGCAGGTGTTTTCCTACTCTCCTGTCTGGGTCTCTTTCTTCTAGACCGTTTGTCTCCTAAAAACCTATTCGAGCCCTTCTACTGTTAGGGTCCTTTAAGAAAATGCTTCCCAAGGTTAGTATGCATTTGAATCACCTAGGTATTTTAAGATGCAGATTCTGATTTAATAAGTCTGGGTTGGACTTGCAGTTCTAACAAGTTCTCAGGTGATAACAATCCTGCCAGTCCATGAATCATCAGTTTCTGAGTAGAGAGAATGTACCTTGTGAGCTGGATTTAGGGACAAGGTCCTTCAGGACCAGTGGTTCTCAAACCTTACGTGCAGGGCTTGTTAAAATACAAACTACTGTGCTTCACCCAGAGTTTCTGGATTAGTAGGGTTTGAGGTGGGGCTATAAGATGTCATTTCTAACAAGTTTCCAAGTTATGTTTATGCTGCTGGTCTGGGGACTATGCTTTTTCCAGGCTTAGCAGTGGGCTACTGAAACCAGAAGGCTATTTGGTTCCAATGATTACTGACTTCTAGGAAGGGACGGATCTTCGTGACTAAGCTTCCTGCAAAGGCTCTGGCATCTCCCCCTTCCTAACGGTGTGCCCTCCCATTGCGATATTAGCAGGCACCCTTTACCTTGTAGACATTGATGGGGATATCAATGACGATGTGCAGCAGGTCTCCCAGGGCCAGGCTGGCTATCAAGATATTAGGGCCGTTTCGCATGCACTTGTTCTTGTAAATGATTCTCAGCAGTGTGGAGTTTCCGATGATGCCCAGCACGAACACTAGGCAGGACACCACCGTGTTGATGTACTTGAAAGTCTCCTTGATCTCGATGGGTCTTTCGCACGGGGGCGGGGGAAGGGTGCGCGGTGGAATTCCCGCCATTCTCGCTCCTTTCGGCATCTGCGGAGATGCGGACGACCGCTGCACGCTGGCGTTGGAGCCCCTGGGCCAGGAGGTCTTAGTTGGGGGCGCCATTATCTCTCCGGCCCCCAGAAGTGGCGGAGTGGCCCCGGCCGGCGGGAATCCCCTCTCTTCAGCCTGGACCCCCACCACGCCGCAGGCAAGGATCAGCGCCAGCAGGGCGCGTCCGCACAGGCTGGGCAGCGGCTGCATGCTGCTGCCTGCTCCAGGGGGAGTCGGGTGGCCACTCTTCAGCTTTCGGTCTGGAGATCAGCAAGGGAAGGAAGACGGGACACCCGGGTCAGCTACCCCAGCCACGCCCCTGCAAGCGGCTAGCGCAGAGCGCAGCCGCGCCCGCAGTATCCGCGCGCAAAAGTAACTCAAGTTTGCGCGTCAGTGGGGGGACTCTGGCGCGTGTGACCCGCCCGAGCCCGTCTCCTGCCCTTCCAGAGCCAGCTTTCGCTGGTTTTTCTCCCCTGCGTTTCCCGAGGGGTAAATGACTCGCAGTGGGGTGGGGTATTCTGGAAGGGGTGTGACAGGGAGGAAAGGATGGGTGTCTAGAGCAAAGCTTTGAGCTCCTTTTGTGCCCAGAGGGAGACGTGTGTGTTCGTTCTGGCTAAGGGCGCGGGGGGACGGGGGAAATCAAGGCACCTAGAGGCCAAGGGATGTGCCAGTCTCTGCATTTGACTCCTCAGGAACCCGGATACCCTGTGTGTGGACGCCAAGACTCCTTCCTCCCCGCGGGTGAAAGCAGCTACTTCCCGGCTGCCTGCGCTCGGGCTCCCCCGGACCCCCCACGAGTGTGCCGGCTGACTCGGAAAATCTCTGGGACATCTAAGTTCTGATTGGGGGAGTATCTGCATTAACGCGGAAGCTTCTGTGCCCTCCAAGTGGCTTCAAACACTCACGCGCTCTCCTTCGCTCCAACCCCATTGAAATTCGCTGTATCCATACATTAAAAAAAAAAAAAAATCCCCAAACAAGTAATCCAAGCTGAAGCCCCAGGATAAGGTTCAATCACTGATTTTAATTCAACACCAAGCCAGAACTTTTACCTCGCGGACCGGACGCGCCAGGCGCAGAGGGACCAGCGGGGACCTCCTTCCCGGGACGCACTTGGCTCGCAGCTGGGTTCCAGGCTACCCTGGAGCAGAGCGCGCCTCCCTTCAGCTGCGGGCGGATCTGGCTCTGACGAAACGCTGAGGGAATGCCTGACCGTGTAGCCTCCGCAGCTTGCTCGGGATCCTTGCTGTCCCTAGACAAGTACCTTTATTCATTCGTCCCTTCCCCATCAATCACCGCCAGACTCCTCCCGCCTCTTGCGACCGCGCGGCAACCTTTCCCCTTGAGCGACGCCTGCACTGCATCAGCAGGACCTGCCCGCGGCCGCAGAGGGCAGTCCTCGGCCCGCGACGCGTCCTGGGAGGCTGTGGAGTTGTCATGGTTCTCAGTTCTTCAGATGATGAGCCTAAAGCAAGGGCAGGTTTTCACACACCCCGCGACGCTCGAGGCTTCAGACTAGAACCGGGCTCTGAATTAAACGTGTTTCAAGCCCGCTAGGACTTTTCAGAGAAAAGTTAAGTATCCCGCCGTGAGACCTAAACCTTGATTAGTCGTTGGAAGGGTGGGGGAGAGGCTGCTTTTGTTTTGCCCTTCAGTTTCAAGTCCGCATGGGTCCCCACCCACACGGAAGAGCACGATCCTTTCTTTTCAAGCCCTGTCACTGCCCTAGGAGAGAACTAAAATTCCTCCTTCATTTTCTCTAGCAGAGGCTCTTCTCTCTTCCTGCCATCTCTTGAAGTGTTATTGTCAGCCTATCTCTGGATTTTATTACTGTCGAAGGACCCGATAACTATAGGGGGCATGAAAATCATCAGAGAGCTGCCATTCAAATTTAGAATATTTATTTATGAGGCAGAGCCATAAACTCCTCCTATGCATACTTGAACTCAATTTTTAAGGGGTAGAAAGAATAATAATGACTGACAGTTTTGGCCAGAGATTGTATAAAACAGAAGTCAGAAATCCAGGCTGCGCCATGTACACTGGAAATTACTCTGCTGTCCCCCAGTCTGCTAAGTCCCTGTTGGATCTGTGAAATTTCAGAGCCAGGAGGAGCCACTCATTGTAGCAATTCACAGTAGAGTCCAGGTGGCTCATTCTTGGCTTCACAGCTGGTTAAAGGCGTAGGTGGGACGAGCATCTTGGATTTTTTGTGTTCTATGCAATGCTTTCTGGGAACGTCGAAAATCAATTTCTATTTTAAAAAGGTGAACTTTAAGTTTGAAATGTGATCTAAAGTATATGATTAAGGAATAATGCTAAAGGAATGAGAAATATGGTTTAGGGTTATGAGTGTTAGTTCCAGTGCTAATTCCAGTGCTGGCTATTTTGAACCCAGTACTCATCCTCCTTGTCTTGGTAAAAACAAGGTCAACATTCAGTCGCTTCAAAGCTGAGCCGAGTAACAATATAGAGTGTTATGTGAATGAGGAATTACATGCATGCATTTGGAGTATGAATATTCTGCCCTGTTTTGAACCTGCCCTTCTTCCCATACAGCCCTAAAGATAGGGCCATTTTCTCTTCCCTCCCAGGTGCTCTCCCATCTTCACTACTACCTCCATTCATATTTCTCCCATCCAGTCCTGGATGTCTATTCTAAGCCTCACTGAGATCTCACTCTCCTCTTTTCTCTTAGCACTTTAAGACTGTTAAATACAACTGAGCACTTGATCACATGGAGGCTTTTTTGGCTCAATACTGATTTCATGTGTATTCACTTCTTTTTCAGGACAGGGACAGAACGATAGGTTCTTTCTGGACCACCACAATGTACCTGCCACAAGTTGAGCTCAAGGAATAATTTTTATAGACGTGATAATTACATTTAGGTTACTCAATTGAATTATATTTTGGTAACTCTAGTCATAAGTCTCAGGGTCGAAGGCAAATAATTTTAAGGTAAACATACACATTCCTCAACTGGAATTTAAATACAGTATTGGCTACCTATTTCAGGACCTACTAAGCACCTCATCCACAGGATCTCATTTACTCTCTCACAGTAGTCTTTAGGTTAGGAATTGTTTTTCATGACTTTATAGATAGTGAAATGGAGCTTTAGAAATGCATGTAAGGTCACATAGCTGGTTAGTTGTGGGACTATGATTTGGAGCTAGGATTTGAATCCGAGCCTATCTGGTTACATAGACTGTGCTTTTGATTAATTACATAGAGTCTAAACAGATTTTTTTTTCCCTAACTTGAGAAGGCAGTATTTTAGACATCAGAATATTTAACTGAAGTTTAACCTTAAATTGAGTGAAAACGTAAAAGTAACCATGTGAAAGATTTATTATTTGATCCTTATGAATGACCTTAATCGAGTCACAAGAAATTGAGTCTCAATTTCCCCTTTTGTAAAGTGGAGGGAAAGGATTAGATGATCTTTAAAGCTGTCTCACTCTAATACATCAGTTTAACAGATAAGCTAACTGATCCTGTAAAAGTGGCCTGAAAAGCAAAAAAGCAAGGCGAGATCTTATGCCAGCCCTTAGTTTTCTTCTTTGTACTTTCTCTACTCATACTTTGAGCGCCACTACTACAGATACAAGAGGTTTTTTTCACCTGATGACTTAAAAGCCTTTATTGATAAACTTTATGTGTAAATTCACCAGTAGTTAAAGTGTGTGTAAATGGCATTTGTAAATAGGAGTAAAAAGTTGGATCAAGTTTTAATAACCCTTTCCTGAAAACTTTTGGGTTTGAACTAATTTTGCTGTTAGCACTGATGAAGGATATTTTTTTTTGACTTCGTAAACGTGGAAACTTTTACAAAGTTGCTTTTACGAAGACACTTTTTGAAGTGTCCTAGGAAGTATATCAAAATCCTAGATAGAGGGGTGGGAGAGGGAGGGTGGGAGGGAGGGAGACGCAAGAGGGAAGAGATATGGGAACATAGGTATATGTATAACTGATTCACTTTGTTATAAAGCAGAAACTAACACACCATTGTAAAGCAATTATACTCCAATAAAGATGTAAAAAAAAAAAAATCCTAGATTGGCTAAGATCACCCATCAAAGACAGAAAGGGTGGTGAAGAACAATGTCCCACAATCCTTTTAAATGCTCTAACTAGAAGGTCTTGAGGGCATGCACATTCAACGATGCACTTCAGAATTCATTTCTCAGAGAAGTTTGCCATGGGGAGCTTGCCCAAAGCAAACCTTTTCCCCGGGTAAGAGAACAAAGAAAAGCTCTTTTAGTCATAAAAAAAGAACTAATACTTTCACGTGATCCCCTTAATATGAATGTACCTTTCGAAATCTACCTGGCAGTCTCTAAATCATGAATGCTGGGGAACACGGTGTGTGAAAAACAGAAAGCATTGGTTCAATTGCTTCTCCACAAATGATGATCAAATAGTGGTTGAAGGAAGAGCAGACAGAGATTTAAAGTGACTGTACAAATCAACAGCAAACAGCCTGAGCCTTTCTATTTTGGGATTTTTCTCATATATTAAGTGACTGTAGCTATTTGGGCCTTCTGGCTAAGGATGCTTTTTTAAGTCTTTTAAAGTTAAGGTATAATTCGTACATAGCTAAATGGACAGGGCTTAACTGCACGGTTTGCACTTTTGGAAGAGTTTTGACAAATGAATGCCTCCCTATGACCCAGACTTAACAGGGATTTTTGAAAATGCATTTATTCTTCTAAAGTAGCAACATGTGAATATTTTGGATTTGGATACTATTCTATTAAAATTTTTATTTAGACATTATTTCTGCTCTATTAGCTTATTTTATACATATTATCAGTTTCTGTAACTGAAACGTGATTCATAAATTAGAGGTGTGTTTGTAATTGAAAGACTCTAAGATTTGAAACTTTATTGATGATTGCTTAATAATGCCCCTAAAATAATAAAAATTTGATAGGCTTATAGTAACTAGAAATAAGACATAATTAGTTCTTTTCTGCTTATAGAAAATATGAGAAATAGCAACGCCACACTTCCTTTTTTTTTCTGTTTGAGAAAAGCAGTGAAGTTCAGCTACATTAGGCTACAGTCTACTTTAATTAAAGGATTTAAGTAAAGGATTTACTCTCCTGCTTATGGCTTAAGTAATTTTTATATTCCTTTCTTTGATGTATTTTTTTTCAACGCCAGTGTCAGTAAAAGAAAAAATGAGTATAACCTGGTCTACAAAATCCTTAAAACTGTTCACCAGAACTATTTAGCACAACTTAAAAATGTATTAGAAATTCCTTTTAAGTAGGCAGTCCAACCTGGCTCGCTCAGTTTGCCAGTGCACACTTGACATTTATGGAAATTATTCTTAGGCCATTCAATCATGGACAAAACACTCCCATTCTTTGATATTAGAATAATCCCATCATGTGTAAGGAACTCCTTTGGGGGCTGTTATTTCAATGATATAAAATTTATGATGAATTTATGGATCATTTCCTCTATTCTCTTTAATTTTCACCTTTCCTGATTTCCATTCTTTTAATATCCTAATGGTGTGTCCAAAAGGATGTGAAATAGTCAAAGGAAGTTAGAAAGAAAGGAGAGAGAGAAACTTGGGGATTTAACAATACTCTGTTGAATAAAGGAGAATTGCTATTTTCTTAAAGAAAGGAAAAGTTCTTTGCAGTAGAGAATAGAGTGTGTTAGGAGATGAGAAAAAATTTCCACAGCAGGCTTTTTAAAAAAATTGTATTTCATCAATGAGATACTTTTATTTCACTTCTGCTAATAATTAAGGTCTGGATTTTAATGAAAATCTTTTCAATCAAATTCTGTTGACATCTTTAAAAAGTTTCCTATCCGTTGAGATCTAGTAGTAGAAGAATAGAACTGCTTGAACTAAAATGTAAAGGGAAACAGTGAATTTCCTGAAAGTTCATTTACCTTACATAAGATGAATAATTTTATGTCCAGTACAAACTAAAATAAATACCTCAGAATTATGGCATCTTTGTTAAGGTGAGGGATCATCAGGGGCTTTCAGAGCGGTGCCCGATTTCACAAGGCTGTTTTTGGTCATCTCCCTTAGAGCTGGATGTGCAGAGAGTTGCCTCTTCTCTTTCAGGCCTTTGAGGAAGAACAGTTATTTCTACCTGTGGAAATAGGGATTCTGAAATGGTTTTATCAGCTATGGATTATTGAAATTGCTCACATGCTTTCATAGGAAATGCACAAAAGACATTCCTTCAGGGGCTGCTGGTCCAGATGCAAGGCTGGCATTCGAGGGGCCACTGCAGAGGCAGTGGATACCAAGTAATAGGCAGGGAGGCAGGCAGGATAGAACAATAAGGAATCCAAAGCTGTTCTTCCTTTGGGCTTCCCTGGTGGCACAGTGGTTGAGAGTCCGCCTACCGATGCAAGGGACATGGGTTCGTGCCCCGATGCGCGAAGATCCCACATGCCGCGGAGCGGCTGGGCCCGTGAGTCATGGCCGCTGAGCCTGCGCGTCCGGAGCGTGTGCTCCGCAACGGGAGAGGCCACAGCAGTGAGAGGCCCGCATACCGCAAAAAAAAAAAAAAAAAAAAAACCAAAGTGGTTCATCCTTTGAAAATCTACATAGTTTATTTTTTATTGTGATAAAAAACACATAACATAAAATTTACCATCTTAATCATTTGTAAGTGTACAGTTCACTGGTGTTAGGCCTTGTTACAGATCTCCAGTCTTCATCTTGCAAAATTGAAACTCTGTACCTTTTCCCTCTCCTCCCAGGCCCTGGTAGCCACCATTCTAGTGTTTCTGTGAATTTGACTACTTTAGATGCCACACAGTAATTGCCTTTTTGTGACTGACTCATTTCCCTTAGCATAATGTCCTCAAGGTTCATCCATGTTGTAGCAGGTGGCAAGATATCCTCTCCTTATCAGGCTGAATAATAATAATAATAATGTTCCACTGTATATATATAGGCAGGGAGGCATATATATATATATATATACCACATTTTGCATATCCCTTCTTCTGTCCATGGACATTGGGTTGCTTCTACCTCTTGGCTATTGTGAATAACGTTGCAATGAATATGTGCTGTGGACTGAATGTGTGCCTCCGAAATTCGTATGTAGAAACCTAATCCTCAGTGTGATGGCAAGTGGGAAAACACAGGCTGGGACTGATGAGCAGAAAGCCTTGGGCCAAAACTGGTGAGCAGGAACCATATGCTGGGGTTTTAGCAAAACTTTCCTGAGGGTGGGAGCCCCTGGTGTTCTGCACACATGCTGCTGGGCACACAACTTGAAGCTGAGTTTCAGTCCATGTGAAAGCTTCCACCTTTACCCTTATGAGGCAATACCTTTGGGCTTCCCTGGTGGCGCAGTGGTTAAGAATCCGCCTGCCAATGCAGGGGACACGAGTTCGAGCCCCGGTCCTGGAAGATACCACATGCCATGGAGCAACTAAGCCCGTGCAGCACAACAACTGAGCCTGTGCTCTAGAGCCCGTGAGCCACAACTACTGAGCCCACGTGCCACAACTACTGAAGCCCACGTGCCTAACAGCCCCCACTCACCGCAACTAGAGAAAGCACGCGCACAGCAACAAAGACTGAATGCAGCCAAAAATAAATAAATAAATTTGAAAAACAGGCAACACCTTTGAGTTGCAACCCCGAATGGGGGACATTTACGAGGGCCCACACTCATGGTGTCCTGGACTCAAACTGTTGTCTTCCTACCTCTGCAAGGCTGGAAAGAAGCTGCCTCTTCCCACAGCTGGATTGGTCAATGCCTGGGGGCAGCAAAAGCAGGCTCAAATGACAGGCTTACTTCTCTGGGTTTCCCATTTCTCTGGGAACTTGGCCCAATAATCATTACCTTGTTAAATCTTTGATGTCTTCAAGCTAGTTAAAATGCACACACACACACACACACACATACACTATAAGATATATATCCATTTCTCATCTTCAAAAGAAAGGTTGTTCTTTTTTTTTCCATTTTTTTAATTTAATTTTATTTTTTATACAGCAGGTTCTTATTAGTTATCTGTTTTATACATATTAATGTGTGTATGTCAATCCCAATTCATCCCACCACCACCACCCACACCGCTTTTCCCCTTGGTGTCCATACATTTGTTCTCTACATATGTGTCTCGATTTCTGCCTTGCAAACTGGTTCATCTGTACCATTTTTCTAGATTCCATGTATATGCGTTAATATACGATATTTGTTTTTCTCTTTCTGAATTACTTCACTCTGTATGACAGTCTCTAGATCCATCCACGTCTCAACAAATGACCCAATTTCATTCCTTTTTATGGCTGAGTAATATTCCATTGTATATATGTACCACATCTTCTTTATCCATTCATCTGTCAATGGGCATTTAGGTTGCTTCCATGACCTGGCTGTTGTAAATAGTGCTGCAATGAACATTGGGGTGCATGTGTCTTTTTGAATTATGGTTTTCTCAGGGTATATGCCCAGTAGTGGGATTGCTGGGTTGTATGGTAGTTCTATTTTTAGTTTTTTAAGGAACCTCTATACTGTTCTCCATAGTGGCTGTATCAATTTACATTCCCACCAACAGTGCAAGAGGGTTCCCTTTTCTCCACACTCTCTCCAGCATTTGTTGTTTGTAGATTTTCTGATGATGCCCACTCTAACCGGTGTGAGGTGATACCTCATTGTGGTTTTGATTTGCATTTATCTAATAATTAGTGATGTTGAGCAGCTTTTCATGTGCCTCTTTGCCATCTGTATGTCTTCTTTGGAGAAATGTCTATTTAGGTCTTCCACCCATTTTTGGATTGGGTTGTTTTTTTAATATTGAGCTGTGTGAGCTGTTTATATATTTTAGAGATTAATCCTTTGTCTGGTGATTCGTTTGCAAATATTTTCTCCCATCCTGAGGGTTGTCTTTTCATCTTGTTTACAGTTGGCTTTGCTGTGCAAAAGCTTTTAAGTTTCATTAGCTCCCATTTGTTTATTTTTGTTTTTATTTACATTACTCTAGGAGGTGGGTCAAAAAAGATTTTGCTGTGATTTATGTCAAAGAATGTTCTGCCTATGTTTTCCTCTAAGAGTTTTATAGTGTCCAGTCTTATGTTTAGGTCTCTATTCCATTTTGAGTTTATTTTTGTGTATGGTGTAGGGAGCGTTCTAATTTCATTCTTTTACATGTAGCTGTCCTGTTTTCCCAGCACCACTTATTGAAGAGGCTGTCTTTTCTCCATTGTATATTCTTGCCCCCTTTATCAAAAATAAGGTGACCATATGTGTGTGCGTTTATCTCTGGGATTTCTATCCTGTTCCATTGATCTATATTTCTGTTTTTGTGCCAGTACCATATTGTCTTGATTACTGTAGCTTTATAGTATGGTCTGAAGTCAGGGAGTCTGATTCCTCCAGCTCCGTTTTTCTTTCTCAAGATTGCTTTGGCTATTTGGGGTCTTTTGTTTCTTCATACAAATTTAAAGATTTTTTGTTCTAGTTCTGTAAAAAATGCCATTGGTAATTTGATAGGGATTGCCTTGAATCTGTAGATTGCTTTGGGTAGTATAGTCATTTTCAAGATACTGATTCTTCCAATCCAAGAACATGGTATACCTCTCCATCTGTTTGTGTCAACTTTAATTTCTTTCATCAGTGTCTTATAGTTTTCTGAGTACAGGTCTTTTACCTCCTTAAGTAGGTTTATTCCTAGATATTTTATTCTTTTTGTTGAAATGGTGAATGGGAGTGTTTCCTTAATTTCTCTTTCTGATCTTTCATTGTTAGTGTATAGGAATGCAAGAGGTTTCTGTGCATTAATTTTGTATCCTGCAACTTTACCAAATTCATTGATTAGCTCTAGTAGTTTTCTGGTGGCATCTTTAGGATTATCTATGTATAGTATCATGTCATCTGCAAACAGTGACAATTTTACTTCCTCTTTTCCAATTTGTATTCCTTTTATTTCTTTTTCTTCTCTCATTGCCGTGGCTAGGACTTCCAAAACTGTGTTGAATAATAGTGGTGAGAGTGGATATTCTTGTCTTGTTCCTGATCTTAGAGGAAATGCTTTCAGTTTTTCATCAAGAATGATGTTTGCTGTGGGTTTGTTGTATACAGCATTTATTATGTTGAGGTAGGTCCCCTATATGTTCACTTTCTGGAGAGTTTTTATCATAAATGGGTGCTGAACTTTGTCAAAAGCTTTTTCTGCATCTATTGAGATGATCATATGGTTTTTATTCTTCAGTTTGTTAATATGGTGTATCACATTTGTTGATATGCATATATTGAAGAATCCTTGCATCCCTGGGATAAATCCCACTTGATCATGGTGTATGATCCTTTTAATGTGTTATTGGATTCTGTTTGCTCGTATTTTGTTGAGGATTTTTGCATGTACATTCATCAGTGATATTGGTGTGTCATTTTCTTTTTTTGTAGTATCTTTGGTTTTGGTATCAGGGTGATGGTGGCCTCATAGAATGAGTTTGGGAGTGCTCCTTCGTCTGCAATTTTTGGGAAGAGTTTGAGAAGAATGGGTGTTAGCTCTTCTCTAAATGTTTGATAGAATTCACCCGTGAAGCCATCTGGTCCTGTACTTTTGTTTGTTGGAAGATCTTTAATCACAGTTTCAATTTCATTACTTGTGATTGGTCTGTTCATATTTTCTATTTCTTCTTGGTTCAGTCTTGGAAGGTTGTACTTTTCTAAGAATTTGTCCATTTCTTCCAGGTTGTCCATTTTATTGGCATAGAGTTGCTTGTAGTAGTCTCTTATGATGCTTTGTAATTCTGTGGTGTTTGTTGTAAGTTCTCCTTTTTTGTTTCTAATTTTATTGATTTGTCCTCTCTCTCTTTTTTTTGATGAGTCTGGCTAAGGGTTTATCAATTTTGTTTATCTTCTCAAAGAACCAGCTTTTAGTTTTATTGATCTTTGCTATTATTTTCTTTCTATTTCATTTATGCTCTGATCTTTATGATTTCTTTCCTTCTACTAACTCTGACTTTTGATTATTCTTTCTCTAGTTCCTTTAGGTGTAAGTTTAGATTGTTTATTTGAGATTTTTCTTGTTTCTTGAGGTAGGCTTGTATTGCTATAAACTTCCCTCTTAGAACTGCTTTTGCTGCATCCCATAGGTTTTGGATCATCGTGTGTTCATTGTCTTTTGTCTCTAGGTATTTTTTGATTTCCTCTTTGATTTCTTCAGTGATCTCTTGGTTATTTAATAACGTATTGTTTAGCCTCCATGTGTTTACGTTTTTAACGTTTTTTTCCCCTGTAATTGATTTCTAATCTCAAAGCGTTGTGGTTGGAAAAGATGCTTGATATGATTTTAATTTTCTTAAATTTACCAAGGCTTGATTTGTGACGCAAGATGCGATCAATTCTGGAGAATGTTCCCTGTGCACTTGAGAAGAAAGTGTAGTCTGCTGTTTTTGGATGGAATGCCCTATAAATATCAATTAAATCTATCTGGTCTATTGTGTCATTTAAAGCTTGTGTTTCCATATTAATTTCTTGTCTGGATGATCTGTCCATTGGTGTAAGTGAGGTGTTAAAGTCCCCCACTATTACTGTGTTACTGTCAATTTCCTCTTTTATAGCTGTTAGCATTTGCCTTATGTATTGAGGTGCTCCTATGTTGGGTGCATGTACATTTATAATTGTTATATCTTCTTCCTGGATTGATCCCTTGATCATTATGTAGTGTCCTAACTTGTCTCTTGTAACATTCTTTATCTTAAAGTCTATTTTATCTGATATGAGTATTGGTACTCTAGCTTTCTTTTGATTTCCATTTGCATGGAATCTCTTTTTCCATCCTCTCACTTTCAGTCTGAATGTGTCCCTAGGTCTGAAGTGGGTCTCTTGTAGACAGCATATATATGGGTCTTGTTTTTGTATCCATTCAGCAAGCCTGTGTCTTTCGGTTGGAGCATTTAATCCATTCACGTTTAAGGTAATTATTGATATGTATGTTCCTATTGCCATTTTCTTAATTGTTATGGGTTTGCTTTTGTAGGTTATTTTCTTCTCCTGTGTTTCCCACTTAGAGAAGTTCCTGTAGCATTTGTTGTAGAGCTGGTTTGGTGATGCTGAATTTTCTTAGCTTTTGTTTGTCTGTAAAGCTTTTGATTTCTCCGTCGAATCTGAATGAGATCCTTGCCCAGTAGAGTAATCTTGGTTGTAGGTTCTTCCCTTTCATCACTTTAAAGATATTGTGCCATTCCCTTCTGGTTTGTAAAATTTCTGCTGAGAATCAGCTGTTAACCTTATGGGAGTTCCCTTGTATGCTATTTCTCATTTTTCCCCTTTTACTTTTAATAATTTTTCTTTATCTTTAATTTGTGTCAATTTGATTACTATGTGTCTTGGTGTGTTTATCCTTGGGTTTATCCTTCCTGGGACTCTCTGCGCTTCCTGGACTTTGGTGGCTATTTCTTTTCCCATGTTAGGTAAGTTTTCGACTATAGTCTCTTCAAATATTTTCTTGGGTCCTTTCTCTCTATCTTCTCCTTCTGGTACCCCTATAATGCAAATGTTGGTGCATTTAATGTTGTCCCAGAGGTCCCTTAGACTGTCTTCATTTCTTTTCATTCTTTTTTCTTTATTCTGTTCCATGGCAGTTAATTCTACCATTCTGTCTTCCAGCTCACTTATCTGTTCTTCTGCCCCAGTTATTCTGCTGTTGATTCCTCCTAGTGTAGTTTTCATTTCAGTTATTTTATTGTTCATCTCTGTTTGTTTGTTCTTTAATTCTTCTAGGTCTTGTTAAACATTTCTCTCATCTTCTCAATCTTTGCCTCCATTCTTTTTCTGAGGTCCTGGATCATCCTCACTATCATTATTCTGAAATCTTTCTCTAGAAGGTTGCCTATCTCCACTTGATTTAATTGTTTTTCTGGGGTTTTATCTTGTTCCTTCATCTGGTATGTAGCCCTCTGCCTTTTCATTTTTTCTATCTTTCTGTGAATGTGGTTTTCATTCCACAGGCTGCAGGATTGTAGTTCTTGCTTCTGCTGTCTGCCCTCTGGTGGATGAGGCTATCTAAGAGGCTTTTGCAAGTTTCCTGATGGGAGGGACTGGTGGTGGGTAGAGCTTGGTGTTGCTCTGGTGGGCAGAACTCAGTAAAACTTTAGTCCACTTGTCTGCTGATGGGTGTGGCTTTGTTCCCTCCCTGCTGGTTGTTTGGCCTGAGGTGACCCAGCACTGGAGGCTATAGGCTCTTTGGAGGGGCTAATTGTGGGCTCCAGGAGGGCTCATGCCAAGGAGTACTTCCCAGAACTTTTGCTGCCAGTGTCCTTGTCCCCGTGTGATCCACAGCCACCCCCCGCCTCTGTAGGAGACCCTCCAACACTAGCAGGTAGGTCTGCTTCAGTCTCCTATGGGGTCACTGCTCTTTACCCCTGGGTCCTGATGAGCACACCAGCTTGTGTATGCCTTCCAAGAGTGGAGTCTCTGTTTCCCCCAGTCCTGTCGAAGTCCTGCAATCAAATCCCTCTGGCTTTCAAAGTCTGATTCTCTGGGAATTCCTCCCCCCGTTGCCAGACCCCCAGGTTAGGAAGGAAGACATGGGGCTCAGAACCTTTACTCCAGTGGGTGGACTTCTGTGATATAACTGTTCTCCAGTTTGTGAGTCACCCACCCAGCGGTTTTGGGATTTGATTTTATTTCGATTGTGCCCCTCCTACCATCTCATAGGGGTTTCTCCTTTGTCTTTGGATGTGGCGTATCTTTTTTGGTGAGTTCCAGTGTCTTTCTGTCAATGATTGTTCAGCAGTTAGTTGTGATTCCAATGCTCTCACAGGAGGAAGCAAGCACACATCCCTCTACTCCGCCATCTTGAACCAATCATCCATTATGGTTTATCACAAGATATTGAATATAGTTCCCTATGCTATACAGTAGGACCTTGTTGTTTATCCATCCTATATGTAATAGTTTGCATCTTCTAATCCCAAACTCCCAGTCCTTCCCTCCCCCACACCCTCTCCCCCCTGGCAACCACAAGTCTGTTCTCTAAATCTGTGAGTCTGTTTTTGCTTTGTAGATATGTTCAGTTGTGTCGTATTTTAGATTCCACATATAAACGATATCATATGGTATTCGTCTTTCTCTTTCTGACTTACTTCGCTTAGTGTGATCATCTCTAGGTCCATCCATGTTGCTGCTAATGGCATTATTTCATTCATAAGAAATGTTCTTAATTGCCTAGTTCTCTATTCCTGGTGGTAGAAGTCAGAGGTTCAATGATCACTTTGGGAGCACTGAGCCCTCAGGTCCTTGATCTGGGAGCTTGAGTAAGTTCAGAGATTTTCAAGTTGAGGTAGGTTGAAGGTTGGACTTAGAACTTGTTCTGGATTCCTGTAGAAACTGGGCAGGCCTGAAATTGCACAAGAAGGGTATTAACAGACCCATCTGGGGGGATGTGAGGATTGGGGAAGTCTGTGTCTAGAAACTAGGTCAAGGGTTAACAAGGGTGGGAGTTCTCAAGACAAATTTCATACAAATTTCCCCTTTTTGACCATTTGGTAAGAGACTAGTCATGGAATTTAGGTGAAATAGACAATCAGGAACTTCATAGAAATGTTTTCATGATATTTTTCCAATTCCAAGGTAGTTGAAAAAATAGGTATATGATTATCACTGGGGTGCTTTGGATAAAATTTATCCTGAGTAAGAGCTATAACATCTTTAGACTTTCACAATTTCTCTTCTTCTAACTTTATCCATCTATCCAACCATTCATCCCCCTATCCATCCATCCATCCATCTAGATAGTCACAATGAATAATCCATACCTTGTGAGGGAGTCAAGTATTTGTAGAAAAAGGTTATTGTTACTCAGGTATACTTAATCTTTTATATGCAAGCAAGAAGACAACAGTTAAATTAATCTTTTGTCTTATAAAATTTGGGGGTTAAATAAAATACCACTTTTATTATATATGTGTGGATTTAATATTATATATGACTATAATATCTCATCATATTTTCAAAGCTGTGATGTTAACCACTGTCTTATGTCAAGAACCAAATGACCTGATCTTTGGTGGTCCTTTTTTACCACCAAGAAATATTCTGGGGAAATATTTCATCCCTTTTCTTTACCACAGGGTGGTATTGTTACCAAATATTTTATATATTTTTTTCATGACAGTGTTTTCTGGTGTAAAATTAGCTAAAGTACATGATATTTTAAGGAGCTTTGTTTCCAAAAGGAATGTCTTTTCCTGAAAAGGTTTACCACTGAAGCTATCAACAACGTGTTTGGCTTAAAACTACCTCTAAAAACACATATTTAAGTTATTCAATCTGAAAGATATAAATGCAAATGGATTTGCCTGAAAAACAAAAATGGCCCCTTCCCTTGGAATTCCAGACATAATACAGCTTCTGGGAAGTCAAGAGAAGATCAAGTCTGAGAACAATGCGATCCTTACCTTTACTCTAAGGATAAGCTGAATTTGCTCGAGGGATAAGAAGCAAAGGCAAAATGTCATTGTCTTGGTAACATTTTCACCAAATTATTTAAGAAGAACTAAAATATTTCTAATGCTTAATTTAACAATATTCATCTTCCAATCCCCAACTGTTAAATTAATTTCTGTAAGTATCAAATTTACTTCGAGCCTAGGCCATTAGCAGAAGATTCAAAGCAATAATGATCGAAGCATTTTCAGTTGTATTCAAACATGTATCAGGTTGAAATTTTAGGTGCAGACACTCATGAAGGTCAAAAGGTGAGTGACTCATTTCCTGTACTTGTCATTATGCTGCTTGTTACAACAGATTTCTGGAAGTGACTGACAATGGAAATAATCATGCAAAGGGATTGTTTGTTTTGTATGAGCAAATGAAATGTGGCCCTAGTACCATGAATTGTTTTGATTACTAGAAATCCTCAGAGCATATGAGTGAGACGACCAAAATATACAGGACTCGATCTCCCTAAACAGTCACTAATATGATGTAGGGGAAAAGGGTAAGATAAATATCTAAGATCTGGTCGTGGTAGGTGTGCCTTTCATCTATACATATGCGTGAATATTCTTTGATACTTAGTGATGTTATATTGGCTTCAGCTTGGTCTAATAACACAGGTCCTGTTCTCTTTAGGTGGCCTTTATTTTTTAAAAAGTACATTAGAAGACTTCCCCTTCTTTGGTTTATTTGCTATTATTTTTTTGGCTGAGATTGACCTATCTATCTTAGAACCATGAGATATCAACTCTCTTAATTCTTATATGGGCTAGATGTTTCTTAATGACCTGAAGACATATTTGCACATGGCAGGCAAATTTTCCAATACCTTCCTGATAACAATCTTCTTTTTAAACCTCTGGATTAGAAAAAGCAGAGACTCATGTCCCCTTACAAGGGAGGTAGCCTGGAAAAGATAAAAGAGCATGGACCTTGGCAACTCTGAATCCTGGTTATTTACCTAGCTGAAAAGCTTTACGTGAATCATTTTACCTCGATGTATCTCCTGGGTAAAAGGGAGAATAAGCATAGTGACTCCATTGTAAAATTTAAATTCTACAGTTTGTAAAGCATTTAGAATAGTGCTTGGGATAAACTGACCATCTAGAAATATCAGAGATCATTTTTATTATTAATACATTTTCTGGTTGCTTGAAGGTAAGTATTAAGGTGGGGACACTGTATGATGGTGGTGAGGCTTGCTTCTATCAGAATTGATGCATGTATGACTGATTGACAGCTGAGTTTATGCAATCCCTGGTTGTTGTGCTGAATTGCTTTCTTTTGATGATCAACTATATGATGACCAGAAGTGAGCAAGACTGACCATCTCAGTGACTGTTTAACTGGTCTTCAAAGATATGGCCATTGTCTTTATGACCAATTCAATGATAACCACTTGAAAACCGGCCAAGAAGACTGAAGACTGTGAAAATTAGTTATATAGATACTGATTTTGCATCACTTACAGAGTTAGAGCTACATAGATTCAGTTGCCTTGTTTATTCCAGTAAGTTCTTAATATGTACTTTCATATAAGAAGTGTGCTCCAAAAAAAAAAAGAAGTGTGCTCCAGTAGGCTACTTTTGGAGAGGAGTGTAAAAATAACTGGTTCATTGGGCTGTCAGTTCCAATTTTTACTTCAGAATACTTTAACGTTTTATATTTAATATTATTAAACATCTGTAACATGGCACCACAGGTTAGCATAAATGATTTCTACTTTCTTTGGCTGTCTGTTCTCTGGAAGACAGTAGCATTGTGATGGAGAAATGGTTTCGGGTAGAAATTTCCATGTTGGTGGACATGTACTATCCATCAGTGCAGATCTGAGACCAAAATCGTATCAGAAATTTTGATAGTTTGTAACATACTAACTTTTCATAAGTATATGCAGGACGCTATTCAGAAAAATCCAGCATTTATTGATACATCTGTTATGTGTCAAAATAGAAATTTTAGCAGTTCTGAGATGTTCTCAGAAATAATGAGACTTGGCTAAACGCATGCAGTGCTTAAAGTGCAGTCTTTGAGGAGTTTAACATGCACAGCTGGGTCTTGTTATTGATGCCAGTGGAATTTGGAGCACTGTCTATTTTACGACATTTCTACACCTATTTTTACCTTATAAGGTAAAGACCCAAACTCTAAATGTGTATTATACATGGGCCTATATTTAGCAGCAAAATACTGATTTTTGCAAGCCAAAGAGAAACAGAAATTCAGTCTCCAGATGCTATTTTTGAAAAGCAGCATCTAAATAGTTGCTGCCCAATGTCATGATGTTGTTGTTGACTAAGATAATTCCAGCCTGTTTTCCTAAAGCCATTATGTAAAGCCAGATTTCTGTTTTTTAATACAACATCTAAAATACTTACATGGATAATTGACACTAAAATCAAATGAAACTTCAAGTATTGTAAGGCCATTGGTGAAGTGGCTCAGTTTTATTAGAGTTTATGTTTAAAGTCATGCCCCCACATCTTCCTTTCCTTATATTGATGAGGAATTTTTCAAATTTTATATAAGAAGTTATATTAAACAACAACAACTTTTAATCAATCTGCTTATAAATGATACTCTTGGAGAAGCCTCCTGACCCATAGAGGTTTCTTCCTCTGTCTTAATTATGCAGCGTTGTACCCGCAATGAGACAAATGTTTGTACCATATGACAGCCTTGCTGGCCAAAGCCGATTGGTGGGGAGGTACCAGACCCAAGCTGTCCTACTGTCCTATCAATATCCTTCTCATAGTTTTTTTGTTTTTGTTTTACAGTGTGTCAGGGAAACATTTTTTCACAGCAGATGTTAGTGGTGTCTCTCAAATGGCAGGGGTCAGTGCACAGTTAGGAGAATTTCACCAGCTACCCAAAAAGGGTGGAGAAGAGCTCTACTGACTTTGAATCCCTCCATCTAGTTTTTTGTTTGTTTGTTTGTTTGTTTGTTTTTTTGAGTTCTAGCCATAACCTTCCCTTTCCTTAGGGTTAAAATAGTGGAACATGAAAAAACTCCTCTTTTTGCCAAATTATGTTCAGTAGAGCATCTTTCAGGAAGCATAGTAGTCAAAAATAGTTATGACTGATACAAAAGTAAATTCTATTCCATGATTTGCCCCCTCTTATTCTGACAGATTGTACACATTTCTGTTTGACAGTTGTCTATCTCACTCCCCTAGAATATAAGCCTACAAAGACAAGAACTTTTTCTTTCTTATTCATTACCACGTTCACTGTGCCTAAACAGTGACAGACACATGGTAGGTTTTCAGTGAATATTGCTAAGTGAATACATTACCAAAATTTAAAGATGGTTAGCCATCAGCATATCTCTTTCCTGGTGGCAGAGAGGAGGTGCTTATCTCTGTCAAATATTAGGGAATTGAAGAATGAATTTGTGTGTGTGAACTGATAGTAGGAGGATTGGAAACAGAAATTAGTTTTTCAGTGAATGATGGCTGACTCAGATGACCTGGCTAACCTACCTCCTTCATGTCTTTGTTAATACGAAATTTTTTAATGAGGAAGACTTTCCAAAGCTGCAATAGATTAGGCCTCCTAAGGGCTTTCTTATCACAATTATTACACTATATTGAGATTGCTTGTTTGCCTCAATGTATCCAACAATTTTCTCTACTTCTAATACTGCTACCACCATAATCACCATCACCACACCCTTATCACCACCACCATCACCAACACCACTAAGTCATCACCACCACCATCACTACCACCACCAAAGATTGTAGGTCCTTTGAGATCAGGGGCCATGTGCATACATACAAACAGGGGAGGTTCTGAACAAATATGCTTAGGTGTGTATCAGAGGTTGGAAATATAGAAATATATGGCTAATGTCTCTAAAACTTAACTGAAAAAAACACTTCATGGAATGCTAGGCTTTCTTTCTTTTGGAAAAAATATTACTTGAATTTTCTGATTTTCTATTTTAAATGTATGTGAATGCTATTGTGATTAATGTAATGCAAAAATTTATTGAAGTAAACTGCAGTGGAGAAAAAATTAGAAGCAACTTACATGGAACCATTAAAAAATTGGTTACAACATAATTTTATTACATCCATAGTAGGAAATACTGTTTAGTCATTGATGATTGAATAAAGTATCAATAGATCTATATGGAAAGATGTTCACAATAGATTGCTGTATGGAAGAGTCTGCTTCAGAACAGAATGTATAGCTCCTGAATATTTTTATGAATTATGTACACACATGTGCATGCACACATGCACATACATGCATATATGTAAAAACATAAAGAAAAATTTAAAAATGTAGACAACAAATCATTTATAATATTTATATTGGGGGTGTGAAGTGTATAGAAAGCTTATGAAGGACTCTTATTTTTTGTTTGAGAAGTATGTGCTGTTTAGAATATATTTTAATTAGTACGCAGTTAGTTACTGTGGCAGCCAGTCTCCAAGATGGTCCACCATGATCTCTGCTTCCTGGTATTAAATCTGTGTGCAGTCCTTTCCTACATTGTACCAGGGTTGATGTGTTGATCTGTGTTCTCAATAGAATGTGACAGAAGTCATAGTATGTGACTTCCAAGTTTAGGTTATAAAAGACCCTGCATCTTCTCTCTTCTCTCTCTTCTATGTCTCTTTCACTCTCTCTGTGTTCACACACACACGCACGCACACACACACACACACAGACATACATATTCTTGTCTCACTCCTCACTTGATCGGAGGAAAGCCAGTTGTCATGTTACAAGCGTTCATGTAAAGATGCTCTTCTTATAGAAGAACTGAAGGCTCTGGCCAATAGCTAATGAGAAGCTGAGGTCTATTAGCAGTCATGAGCCAGAGCTTGGGAGTGGATCTCACAAACTTAGTCAAGCTTCAGATGACTAACTTCCCAGTCAACAGCTTGACTGCAGGCTGATGAAATCCCTGGGCCATAACTGTCTAGCTGTACTACTCCTAGATTCTTGGTCTCAGAGACTATTTGCTATAATAAATGTTTGATATTTTAAGCTATTAAACTTTGGGGTGATTTGTTACATAGAAATAGATAATTAATACAGTTAGTAAGTACTTATTGAATGAATACCTGAATTAACTTTGATTTCAAAAAATATATAATTGTATTCAAAGGATGAGAGAGCACTTTTAAAAACCATTGAATCCATGGCAGTTCTATGTCATTATGTGTGGTCTCAATCCACAGATATGAGAAGCAAAATTGCTGTCATATGGAGGAAGTGCTTAAGACATATATTAACATTGTAAGTATTAATATCATATTTGAAAGGGTTAGAAATACTGTTGTAGACTATTGTTTATAAAATTGAAGTGATTCTGATTTAGAGTCAAAGAAAAGCAACCCCTTTTTGTAAAGTGAGTTATTTTTTACATAGCCATATATAAATATTTATAACATATATACTCATATGCATATCTATATGTGTGTGTAACATAGACATACACATAATTAACATGCTAATAGAAATTAGATTGTTCACAATCAAATGTAAACTGAAGTCCAAAGTATAGTAAACAGTGAAAATACATTATATATTAATGTTTTTCTCCTTAAGGAGGTACGTGGTTACATTCAGAAAAATCCACCTATTTACAGCTAAGCGCTTATTGGATACATAGAAAACCAGGGTACTTTGGGTAAACTTCTTCAGCCGGCTTACAGGACCACCTTAACTGGCCAGTGATGCTGACGTGGGTGAGGGGGAAGAGACATTTAGTAAACAACAGCAATATATCTATTACCAGAAAAGAATTTGCTTTACAAGGATTTAGGGAAACTTCTGTCATGAGACACTGACTTTGCTCTTTAGAAACGAATGCTCAGGTTACTTTGTTATTTGGGAAAAGATTTTCTTAAGATGTTTTTATTTTTTGTTTTGATGCTGGGTTGCCCTGATTGGGGCCGGGGCCAGCAGGCAGTGCAGTAGCGATGGTGCTTGGTTACTAGTTTTTAAAATACATCTAATATCTGAGGGAGGAATGGTTTGCTACACTTTTTATTCATAACTTTTCCTCCATACAATAATTCTTTTCCTTGATGCTTAAATTCCTAATAAAATTCTTGTTGAATTGAATACAATTCATGCATTCATTTCACTCATCCATTCATTTATATATATATATAAAAAAAACCCACAACATTCTGAATGTCTTTTCAGACTGTAAATATTTATGCAAGTGTTCTTCATTGAATAGTACTTCTTTGAACGCTACTTCCTGTTTCCTTTCACATCTTTTTCTCTCTACCTACTCTAGGTTAGAGTATATGCCATGTCATTTGGAGTAAACATTTCTTATCTGGGAAAACCTAGCTTGCAAGTTATCTCTTACTGCTGGCTATGGAATTTGGGTACATGTTGAGTTAAATGAGAATTTCTTCCAGGCCTGAATTCTGTGTGTTCTCTGATTACTCACTAAACTATGCTGATGAAAAATGTCAGTTCATCTCCAAGGTAATCAGTTTACGTGATGCCAGATATCCTCGTGTTTGAGAGCTTCTTTGTTAGGTCCTATATTTGAAAATTTTCCTTTGGATTTTTTGATTTTGAAGGTTCTATCTGTATCTTTCCTTTTCACTTGTGGTGGAAAACTCTGTCCAATCACAGATTTGGTGCCTTTGATCAGGGCCCACCTTGAAGAGTGGGTAGCTATACTTAGGGTGTGATGAGGGTTCAGAGACCTGACCTGTCACAAAATTTTAGCATATAAATGACATTTGGAAAATTCTGGTCTGCGTGGGAGATGTTGAGAATTCCACTGTCAGGGAGCTCTTGCGAAAATTCCTACAAAGGGTTATATTAAGTAATTTTCAGGTGGAAATTTTCCTTATCATTTTAGAATTTTATTCTGAATTCTCAGTACACACACTGTACAGGTTCTGTGACCCACAATACAAGGTGTGTGATATTTTTCCCAGATACAAAATACAAATGTAAATTGTCTTCTGCTTATAAAATTGAAAAATAAACTTATTTAAAAATCTGAACAGAGAAAATAATAAAGAGCATAGAATACCATCTTATAAAACAAATATTTAAAGTAGTAAGTATGTAGGCAATATTTAGAACTTGGTCACTAATTCCTAGCTTAGTAATAAGACTTAACCATAATCTTAGTTTTTTCTGTCCATCAGGATGTTTGTTTATTAACTCACCCTGAAACATGTCTTTGAGCCAACTCTTTGTCATGATTAGAATTTAGCTGCCAAGTCTCTGGAGCAAGTTAGCATCAAACTTTCAGACTACTTCCCTTAGCTACTCTAAGCAGCTTATTTTCCTTCTTGGACTGTCTGAGTTATTTAAATGGATGATATCTGTTTGCACTTCCAGGTTTCTGATCTTTAGGAAATCTGTACTACTTTCTCAGTATCTTATCTGCCCATTCCTCTCCTAAGAGCTGAAGGAAAAAAATGAATCGACCACATGGGGCTTGTCTGTTCTGAAAATATAAGGTGATTAGTTATGTCTACTTGAAGTGAAGTAGTCTCTGTGTTATTATTACATAGGAGTTAAATATGCTTTCATCTAATAATAGTTATCTCTGGTTAAATACATTGGCTAGAGTAGGTCAAATCATACAATAAAAGTTCTCTTTAATAAGAAGCATTAGCTCACAGACTAATTTTTATACAACTGTTTCCTGAAAGACTCAATTCTCTTTGTATAGATAAAAACAAGACAAAATAATATCAGATGCCAATGTTATAACACAGACATAAGTATCTTGGCAAAGTAGATTATCAGAAAAATGTGAAGAAAGAGTCAGTTAAGAACAGGGAAGGAATAGACCCAAGGGTGGAGACAGAAGTCCTGACTTTTTGACACTGTCTCAGCAAGGAAGGCTGAAGAAAGTACAAACATGAACAGATGAAACAAGGATTCCGAGGATTGAAGATGCTCAAAGTCTCTGAAGTAAAGTGCACATCACAGACAGTTTCAGCTATTTCCTAATCTTTTCAGTGTCTCTCCTTGGATCTAATTTATCAGAACATATCTACATAGTGACATGTGAAAAAGATAGGAGAAACATCAATCTCTATTACTTATTTAACAAGGTTTATTATTTAAAACAATACTAGTAGCAATAGTTTTCATTTATTGAGTGAAATCTCAATGACATATCAGTTACTTAATTTCTCTATGTGTATGACTTTATTAAAATCTTATTTAAAAACCCTGTGAAGTAGGTATTTCCCAGCATTCAAAATGAGGAAACTAATGCAAAGAGAAAGTAAGTCTGGGCCTACGGACATAGAGCAAGTAAGTGATGGATGGAGAATCTGACACTAAGTCCATCTGACTCCAATCCCACACTCTTCTCCAAAGGTTTTGATCATGCTCATATTGACAGTGCATGTTAAGGTCTATTCACAGATTCCACGGACATACTTATAGAAAAAGACAATATATACAATCAAAACCAAAAATACTAAGCGAATCATTCCAATGACTGGTGTTGGTCAAAGCAGTTTTTCTTTTAATCCCTTTGTAGGTGGAACTCAACTTTAATGTTTTAGTAACACAAATTTAGAGTTCAAATCTCTCCAAGATTAAAGCAAATGAATAAGTCAGGAGGCATAATGACTTCTGGAAAACATCCAGTTGTAATAAATCTGTCATGACCAACTAAAGAACACATCACATTAAAGAAGCAAACTTTGACGTTTTGCCACGTATTAAAACATGCAAATTTCCCTTGAGTGGCATTATATATATTTAAGAAGTGTTGGTGACAGGGCTGTTTTAAATGTTCTGCAAATGTCCTTTCATGGAAATATTTTTTCTGCGGTGATCTTAAGATGCTAACAGCTCCTGTGCCCATTTCAAAACACCCGTGGATATCGTGGATAGATAAACTTCAAAATTTAATTTGTGGAACATTTATTTTGGTGGGTAGAAAAGTAGGATGGAATACTGTATTGGGGACTTTTAACTTCTATGACCTTCAGCAAATTTTCTAATTTCTCTGAGCTTTAATGTTATCGTTTGTATATTTGTCAAAATAATACCTTCTTCACAACTTTGTTGGGAGGATTAAATGAAGTCATGAATGAGAAAAAATGCTTTGTATATTTTAGGTGCTCCAAAATGTCTATCTTAAAGAATTGCTGTGCAGGGCTTCCCTGGTGGTGCAGTGGTTGAGAGTCCGCCTGCCGATGCAGGGGACACGGGTTCGTGCCCTGGTCTGGGAAGATCCCACATGCCGCGGAGCGGCTGGGCCCATAAGCCATGGCCGCTGAGCCTGCGCGTCTGGAGCCTGTGCTCCGCAACGGGAGAGGCCACAACAGTGAGAGGTCCGCGTATCGCAAAAAAAAAAGGATTGCTGTGCAAATTAAATGAGATGATGATGGTAAAGGATTTGCACAATGTGAGCACTCAGCAAACATACATGATTCTCTTTGTTAGGCATTCTTTTAAATTACGGTAACACGTTGGACTTAAAATTGTGTACAGACTCATGTTCTTATGTAATGCATTTCATGTTGATATTCACCATTACTACAGCTATCTCATCGTTAACTTACTCCAGCAATGAATAAGCAAACATTTAGTGATTAACCTCTAGGTTCTGGGTACTACGCTAGGCACCAGAGGTTGAACATACAGAGGGGGATCAGATGTTATTATTGCCATAAAAAAGATTCATGGTAGGCATGTGATAAAGGTGTGAAACGTCAGAGAGAAGGCAGAAAAGGGAGAATGGTTAATTCTAACAGAAAGAAGTTTAAGAATTTTCTTAATAGGGACGATCATAATGGAGCTGAGTTCCAGGCAGAAAAGAAAGATAGGAAATTTCAGAAAAATGGAGACTCTTGATAAAATTCTCAGAGATATAAAATTTCCAAAGGTACCTGGGGAGCTTCAATGTCAGTATGGCTGGAATAGAGAATGGAAGAGGGGCATTCAGGGCAGTAAGGGTGAGATTTGAAGGATCATGGAGGCTCCAATACACCAACCTAAGAAGACTATGGTTTACCTTTTAGACTTGGGGAGCATGTGAACTCACAGTTAGTGTCATGAGCATATTAGTATCAGAAAATCTCATTCCAAGCCAAGTAAAGGATGGACTGGATGTGTGTATGTGAGGGGGTAAGTGAGGATGCACAGAAAGCACTTCGGCTAAAATTATCACAGTCCCTGAGCAAGATGAAGAGACTGTCTTCAAATATTTGGAGAGGAGATTGATGGAAATTGAGGAAGTCATTTATGACTCAGAATTCACAAGATGTGGTCTCTGTATGTGAGTTGAAGGGAATGAGGAGTCTGGAGGTAATTCTGGCTTGGGTGCATGTTTAGTATTATTCATTAAGAGACGAAGCCCAGGAATTTTGGGGGGAAAGATGGTAAGTTCAGGTTTGGACTAGTTTAATTTAAGATGTCTGGGAGATACCCAGGTGTGATGTCTGGGTGAAAATTGGAGGTGTGAGTCTGGAGCTCACATCTTAGGTGCAGATAAATGTTTGAGACTTATCAGCATTTAATTTGGATGCTCTCATCCAGGGTGGCTATGAGAAGTGAGTGCTGAAGCCAGCCCACAAAAAGACTGAGAAGGGATGGCCCAAGAGGAAGGAGAGTAGTCAGAGAAGACCAGGGAAGGAAGACATTGAAGAAGCAGCCCCAAGGCACAGTGTAATGGTAATTGAAAAGTCCATTGGAGAAAATTTTGTTTGTTTTCAGCCTCTATAGACACTCACTATTTCTGGAAGAAAAACTTCTTAGGAGAGAGAGGTGCCATGGTGGGTTTGTCTATTCTCTCTGAGGAAAATAAATATTTAGAAACGACCAGCATTCATGAGGAGACACAACTGTTTGAATTGCACTATCTTAATTGGTTGATGTTTAATTCATATAATGTCAAAATTCTTTTAGTGTTATATCAAATAACTAATACTTGCATGATGTTCACAAGATTCTTTCACATTTGCTAGTTCATTTTTCTCCCAGCAACCTCATTTCTATTTTATAGATGAGGATGTTTCTCTTAAGCAGGTTAAATGAGGGTGCAAAAGTTACCAGAATTGGGTTAGGAAAGCTGGAACAGAAATGTCTTAGTCAGGTCAGGCTGCTATAACAAAATATCATAGGCCAGGTGGCTTAAACACAGACATTTGTTTTTCAGAGTTCAGAGCCTAGAAGTCTGAGATCAGGGTGCCAGCATGGTTGGGTTCAGAGAAGAGCTTTCTTTTTGGCTTGCAGAGGGCTAGTTTCTTACCAAATCCTCACATGGTGGGGGGAGAGAGGAGAGAGAGAGAGAGAGGGAGAGATCTGGTGTCTCCTCCTCTTCTTATAAGGGCACTAATACCATCATGGGGGCTTCACCCTCACGACTTTATCTGAACCTAATTACCTACCAAAGACTCCATCTCCAAATGCCATCACACTGAGGGTTGGGACTTCAATATGAATTTTGGGGGTGAGAGGGCACAAACATTCAGTGCACAACAAGAATCATGGTTTAAAATTTTTTTAAAGGGATAAGAGTTGTTGGTTATTGGAAGCCTTCTAAGTATGTACAGTAGGGACAGGGACAATTGTGTTACACCCTGGAATCCATTTGGCACATGGTAAATGCTCAATCAATATCTGTTGAACTAATGCTCAAATAAAGCAAAAATCCTTGCTGGGAGTACAACATCATTGTGTACAATACCATTTTGAGTATAGAGTTATAAGGTCAGGTAAGTATTAAGTTGTGGTTTCATGAACATCTGTGAAAAGAGACTGAAAAATAAAAGACTTTGTCAATGTTATGATACAATTTGACACAATTTTAAGATTACTGTAAAAGGGGCTTCATTACTGTGTGGTAATATTAACAGGAAAAGCCTATAATAATACTAGCTTATGTTTACTGTGTTTATAATGAACCAAGCCCTGTTTCTGTTGTTCTGTATTATCTCATTTAATCCTCACAACAACTCTGAGAGATAGCTTATTCCAGACGAGAAAGTTCAGGGGAAAGGAGGTTAAATAACTTGCCCAAGGCTGGACAGAGATAAAGCTGGTTTCAAAAACCGAAGAAACCCGAGTCCAGTGCCTACTCATTAGCCACTAGATTATACATATGTACAAATCTACAAATAATAAATACTGGAGACGGTGTGGAGAAAAGGGAACCCTCATGCATTGTTGGTGGGAATGTAAATTGATACAGCCCCTATGGAGAACAGTACAGAGATTCCTCAAAAAAGTAAAAATAGAACTACCATATGACCCAGCAATCCCACTCTTGGGCATATACCCAGAGAAAACCATAATTCAAAAAGACACATGTATCCCAATATTCACTGCAGCACTATTTACAATAGCCAGGACATGGAAGCAACCTAAATGTCCATCAACAGAGGAATGATAAAGAAGATGTGGTACATATATACAATGGAATATTACTCAGCTATAAAAACGAACGAAATTGGGTCATTTGTAGAGACATGGGTGGACCTAGAGACTGTCATACAGAGTGAAGTAAGTCAGAAAGAGAAAAACAAATATCATTTATTAATGCATATATGTGGAATCTGAAAAAATTGGTATAGACGATTTTATTTACAAAGCAGAAATAGAGACACAGATGTAGAGAACAAACGTATGGATACCAAGGGTGGGGTGGGGTGGGGTGGGATGAAGTGGGAGATTGGAATTAACATATATATACTATTGATACTATGTATAAAATAGATAACTAATGAGAACCTACTGTATAGCACAGGGAACTCTACTCAATGCTCTGTGGTGACCTAAATGAGAAAGAAATCCAAAAGAGAGAGGATATATGTATACTTATAGCTGATTCACTCTGCTGTGCTGTATAAACTAACACAGTATTGCAAAGCAACTATACCCCAACAAAAATTAAACAAACAAACAAAAAACACCCCAAGAAACCTGAGTCCAGTGCCTACTCGTTAGCCACTAGGTTATACATATGTTTCAGATAAGTCAAACAGGCTTTTCATAATATTTCTCCTTTTCTATGATTAGATCATATTGCACTGATTAATAAGGGTGAAAATTTGAATAATTTTTCAGTAATGTTTACAGCAAATAAAGGCCAACTGACATCACTATACAAAGAATTAATAATGCACCCAGGGCTTCCCTGGTGGCGCAGTGGTTGAGGGTCCGCCTGCCGATGCAGGGAACACGGGCTCGTGCCCCGGTCCGGGAAGATCCCACATGCCGCGGAGCGGCTGGGCCCGTGAGCCATGGCCGCTGAGCCTGCGCATCCGGAGCCTGTGCTGCGCAACGGGAGAGGCCACAGCAGTGAGAGGCCCACGTACCGCAAAAAAAATAAAAATAAAAATAAATTAAAAATAATAATAATAATGCACCCAGTCTTAGTAATGACTATGTTTACCCACATCTAACATGCGGGTAAAAATAAAAATATCAGTAAGGTTTTTTTTCTATTAATTGAAATCAGTGGAAAAAGGAAATTGAGAATCAAGGTGTTTTCAGAAACATTGTTATTTAAGGAAACATTATTTGTTCTCCTAATTATACAAATTTTTTCCTAACAGACTTGATTATTCTTAAATTATTTTACACTAATTATATGAATAATATTAGTTCAGGGAGTAGTACGCTTTTGCAAAAATCTGCTTAAATAGTTTGCTAGGGTAAAAGTTCTTTTTTTGCTGGAAATGGTTTGCCTGCCATTTAAGGCAACATCAGTCAGTCTAAAATAGAAATCAATTCCTGAATTCTGCAACTGCTACATATTGTAGTTTTACAGTCTAGTTAAATATTCCTCTTTCTTTTACAAAAGCTCTTCTTTGATTTAACTGCCTGAAAATGTACAAAACCCTGTCCTGTAGAGCAATATTTTGCTGTGTAGATATGGTAATTGAGAAACAGTGATTTACCTAAATTATCTCTAATATACAGACAAACTTGAACATATTAGATTATACGTATCTCATCATATTAAATCTTCTGTAGAGGCTTGACTATTGTTAAAACTCATGGCATTAAAGAAGTCTTACTGTTCGGGTAATTTCCATGACAATGGAAGTTTCTTACATACTCAAGGATTTCATTTTTCTCTTTATAATCCATGGAACTCATCTATTCCTTTTCTTTGGCCTATTTAATTTTTCATGGAGGTGTACTGACGTAGTTTTACCAGTTTAAGTGTTTTATAAATAGTACTGCTTTTGATTTTAATCAAACTTTAAAGGATGGTCCCTAGTTTTATTGTTCTAAAATTTAGTCACTCAGCCATGTTTTTTTTTTCTCTATTCAATAACTTAATGTTATTTAAGGAAACATTATTTGTTCTCCTAATTATACAAATTATTTTCCTAACAGACTTGATTATTCTTAAATTATTTTACACTAATTATATGAATAATATTAGTTCAGGGAGTATTACACTTCTATACATTTTTATCTCATCCTCCTCTCAGGCTATATCATTCCTGATTTTATGAACTCTAATTATTTTTGACCTTTCCTTATGGAAGCCTCAACTTCCCCTTCATTATCTTAGTTTCTCCTCCATGGATTTTTATGTTTCATTATTTATTTACTTATTGACTTCAGCGATTAGAAATATATCCACTATCCTGAGTTAGGATGCTAGAGTTTTGAATAAGTACATAGATTTTTCTAGAAAGTCTCTAGAAAATTTTAAGAAAATTGTTTTCTAAAGAGACAGCCACCAGCACTTTGTTAAATTTCTGTAATACAGTCCTTTTCTTTTACATCGAAACAAGTTTGGGAGAGAGACAGGAAATTCCAGAAAACCTGAGAAAGTGAAGCTCTAACATTGGAGATGGTCAAACTCTGGCTAAATGACCACTTAGAATCTAAGTAGTGAAGCTCATGGAACGATCTGTCTCATTCCACACTTAAACAGTCAGGAGGACAGACTGCAAAGTGACATCTGTAAAATTTCAAACTCCCAGATCTTTTGGAGGCTAAAATACCAATCTTATGGGAGTAAACTTTTGGAATATTTACCAGGTTGTATGAGTGGGCAGAAAGATGTCTAATGAGCCGCAGCATAAGCTGTGATGCTCCAAAGGGAGTGTTATTCAAAAAGTGTTAAGAATTCTTGGCCCTGGATGTTGAGTCAATCTAAAGTAGGGGCCTGGTTATCAGTAGGATCCATTCTCTGAATGCATCCATCTAATATGCTGCCTCGGACATGTGAGATTCCCATCAACTCTGAGATTGTATCATTCAGTGGGCTTTAAGAACTCACTGCTCCCGGCACAAACTTAATCTCCTCCCTTCATGCATTAGATGGACAATTTTTTACAATGTACAAGGCACCACATATAAATTACATTTTAAAAGAAATTAGAGCTCACTTACCAGAGGAGATAAAGAAGGTGAACCTAAATTTAGATAAAAGGCAGAGAGTATGGTAAGTGCATAATAGAGGTATAAATAAAGGGCTGTGTTCTTCAAAGACAGAAACTCACATACAGTTGATAGATTAATGAAGTTGCTTTCATTAATTAAAAGATGAACGGAATTTCAAAAGGTAGAGTGGAAGGAGTAGTATTCCCAGGCAGTGGAAGCAGTATGAATAAAGGTGCCAAACCATATTTTAGTGAACAGCAAGTCATCCACTTAAGCTAGATCTTAGAGGATTGGTGCTTGCAAGTTGGGTGGGAGCCAATCCCAGAAGCTAGGATGAATTTGGCCGAACTACTAGGCTGTGGGATTGGATTTAAAAAGCCAGGAATAAACCACTTTTGCTATAGCTGCCTTGGGTAAATAAGTGGAGTTGGTAAACTGAAGGTTGAGATTTGGTAAGAAAATTTCCAAGTGTGAGATCTTGGAGAAGTTGCAGCTATTGAATGACTGAGTGAATACCTCAGGGTTACTGCGAACTCAATGCTTTTTGTTTTAGAAGCCTGCTGGATTAGAGCTGGGGGCTGTGGTAGTACTGTCTTGTGTTGATATCTTGGATCTCAGGGATTGATGGCTTTATTGATGTGTGTGTGCTTAGTGTTTTGTATAACTGACTTAATTTTTAGCTTTAAAAATATATATAGATCCTTGTGATGTTGCTAAAAACAAAAGAAAAACGGAAAAACCCCAGGAAGATCTTGGGACAATCATTTGGGCTCTTTTTGATTAAACAAATTAAACAAATACACCTACTTACTGATTCCTAAGACAGAAATGTGGACTCCTGTTTTCAGCTCGAACATTTGTAAAGAGCTTAGAAGCCTTCCTTAAAACAAGAAAAAGCCTAACAAATTGAAAACCAACACCTTTTCTTGGACCCATCAGAGAACTGAAATCACAGGGCAAACTATCACACCAAAATCTGGAGAGACAGGCAAATTCAGAGAGGAAGCAGCCAATACCTGCTTCCCTGGAACAGAAGCCACATAAACTGGGCTCCCATATGCCAACAGTGGGTTATAGCTGAAAGCTGCAAAGCTCAGACTCTCTAAAGAAGAGTATTTAGGAAATACCAAGTCAATAGAGGAGACAAAAATCAAGGCTGCTACAGGAATTGGAAGTCTCTGGAACCCACAGCTACAGCAAGTATTAAACACAGCCCAACTTCTAAAGCAGCTCAATTGAAAACCTCACATTAAAGGCCTTTTTCACTCAGTTCTTATTATCTGGTACATTATGTCCAGCTTTCAACAAACTACTACGAGTCATGCAAAAAGCCAAGAAAAAACACTATCTGAGGAGACAAAGCAGGCATCAGAAACAGACTCAGATATGACACAGCTGTTGGAACGATCTGAGAAAGAGAGTCATGCTTTACCACGATTTATACCATTAGTCATCTCCTGAGATTTACCGTGCCACAAATCCTGACTCAGGTCTGAAGCACTAATAATTACAAAATAAGACTCTCTTAAAAGCCACAAGTATCTGAGCTATCATATCCATGTAGAAACATTAGAGAAACCAAACTCAGAAGCCCTGCAGAGAAATTGCACACCTGCTTCTCTGTAGAACAGGTGTTATCTAAAGAAAAGGGCAAAAATCTCCCAGGATAAGTCAGACTAAAGTTCAAGGGTATCATCTGGAAGACTTTGCTGTCCTCAGCTTTTTTCTTAAATGTTAGGCAGAGAGAGGGTGTGGTGCAGAGGGGAGAAGGAAGGAAATGATCCACTTGGCATGGTGTAAAGCTAGATGTGTCATCACTTTCAATGGTTTAGGAACTTGAAGCAAATATAGTTATCAACACATAGGAAAGGGTTTATATTTAATATCGTTTCCTCTGGAAACCTCCAGTTTTTCCAGCTAAGATTTGTCCTACTGTTCAGTTGTTTTGGTTCACTCTGATTTATTGCTGAGCTCATGAATCATTTGCCTCTCCTATAGAAGAAGAAAAAAAAAAAATCCCTTCTCCACTGATTTCAATTCTATGTCAGGGGCTGTGTGTGACACACAAAGTGATAACCTCAGCCACAGGTCATAAGCCTGAGACCAGAGAGACCGATGTGTAGAGTACAATGACAGGAATTCAAGTGAGCATGGAGCAGAGGTTTTATTTCCCCAGAGATAGCTGTGGGGAAGACAAGGGAAACACACTGACGTTATTAGTGATGTATTTATAACCGCCGGCACCTCCACCCTCTGCTCCATTGTTGAACTGCCATTGTTATTTCCATAAAAATCACACTAGGCAGTTTCAAGTTTATACAAATGATTTAGCTCCACATTTGCAAGGGTGAGAAATGGTTCTTTAAAGCGAGCATTTACTTGAGCAAATGTTTAAACAAGTCCTATGTGGTTACAGGATGGAGAATACAATCTAAGACCATTCTTTAAAAGCCTTAACATAACTAAATAAGCTTTTCTAAATTAAAAAAAAAACATTTTATTAAAGTTTCAACATTGCTTACAACTCTGAGTGTAACAAATATGTGTAATGTGTGTAAAGAATGTGTATTTAAACTGGGGATTTATTTGAGGCTTTTATTATAATAACCACATGTATAGTAATAATAACACTGATGATAACTTCATAGATTTTATACAGTCTTTGCATTCATCTAAGAATAGGGATGGATTTAATTTAATTTAGTTATTGTATTTCCTATTGGATGACCACCTCAAAAATTTTAAGGTCAATTAAATTCATTTTCAGCTCCAGAAAACTTTTTAAACATATCTCTGTCAAATACATCTGGTGAATTTTAACTTTCTTAATAGCCATTAGAAAGGAATGGGTACTGGTTGTGAGAGAATACATAAATGCTTTTGTCCAAAAATATCTAAACCTCAACAAGACTACTTAATAGTGTCTTGCAAGACACATTCAATTTTGCTTTCAGTGATCAACTAGTCTAATTCTCCCAAAAGTCTCTGATGTGCTAGACAAAAATCTTTGAGAAAAGCAGAAGAGAGATTTGCCTTTGATTGAACTAGATTTCTTTTGGTTTCAAATAGAATTTTTAAAGCTAGAGTCAACGGTGTTGTGGGAATAACATACTTGGGTTTTGGGAGTCAAAGAAATTTGGCTTCAAGTCTCTGCTCTAAAAATAGGATTGAACTTGGCTTTGCACACCCAGATAGCTCCTGAAGTCCATGTTCTTCCTGGAGCTTGGGGATCATTGCACAGGGCAGTGCTTCGTACATGGTAAGGTGCTCAAAACCTGCTTCTGCAATTCTCCATGCCTTCATATAGTGGTTTTTAAGGAGCTTATCAAATGGATGATAAATAATGAGCTAATCTGATGGAGTTCACACCTGATGGCTTCTATTTTCTTACTAAAGTGGGAGCTTATCAAGACTGTCTAATGATGCAGATTGAAATGAAGGTTTAGAGTAGCTGTTGTGCCCCTGTCTACATTAACTTGATATCTTCACTATAAGGATATTGATACTCTGTTTTTTTCATTTAAACTTAGGACTTGTAGCAGTCACATCCGTACATTTTACTACAAAGAAAACCACAGCTAAATAGTTGGTGAGATAAAGTTAATGCAAGTGGAAGTACTTTTTCAGCCACGCTGAGAAGTTAGAACCTACTCCAGCATGTGATGGAAACCTTTTTGAGAAGACTTAGTCCCTCTTCTTGGGCATTGTTTTTTTCCAATTTTTCACCATTTTTTAATACTGCAGTCAGAACAATTTTATGCATAGTTTACATTTATATTTTTATCAGTAAAATATAATTATGGAAAAATGAGTACAGAACAAAATTTTTGGTCTATTTATTTTCATTTTCAAAATAAAAATATCTATGTTCATTTATATCTTTTGAAAGTTTTTTTCTCCTAGGTCATAGTGCTTTAATTTTCAAAATCTATTTATATATTGTGAACAATGAGAGAAGATCTGTTTTATATATTTCTCTAGTTTGTCATTTGCCTTTTAATATTTTGTTTGAACTAACAAAAATCTAAACTATTACTCGATTAAATCTTTAAATATTGTCTTTTTAAATTTTAAAAATCAATTTTATACATAATTAATCTTTATATATCTTTACATTTATAAATGTAACTATTTACTAGCAAACTCTTAATTTTCTCATTTGCCTTTGTTTTCAAAATTTTAAAATATTTCTAGGTGCATCTGGGATTGATTGTAGTGATTTTTAAAAGGTAAAGATGTAACTTAATTTTCAGCCTCAAATATAGTCTTCCCCCCAAAAATCGTATGTTGAATAACCCATTCCTGTTGAACTAAATTTTGAAGGAAAACTGGGAGTTAGAAGAAAATCTTAAAAAAAGAAGCAGAAGCAGAGAGGTTCTTTTCCCAGAGAAGAGAGAGGTGTAAAAACTGCAGTCAGTGACGACAAAAAGGGCAGGAATAAAAGGGGGAAAGAGACAGTGAGCGGGGTCCAGACCATGAAGTGTGCTGAACTCAGAAATTTGAGTACTATGTGAAAAACTATAGAGAACCACTCTGAGTACATAGATTTGGACCCAATTTCTATAGTATTCACCCTATTAGTAGTGATTAAGATAAATTAAGGGAGATAAGTATCCAACCAGAGCAAACCATATGAAGCTATTACAATAAACCAAAGGGCTTATATGTCCCAGGGACTACTGGGGAAAGAGGAACAAGCAGAGGAAAGGAAGTCTATAATATACAGAGTGGAGGAATTGCCAGAGCTGAGGTTCCTGAGACCAGAGGGTTTCACATAAATCAGGGATGAGTGACTTTCAGGAAGGGGGAGGGGCCGTCAACAGTGATAAATGGTAAATGATAGCTGCTATATGTTAAGGGAAGAAAAGTTTTCCATTGTAACTAGTAATGTAGAGGTAATGTTGTTTCATCAGAAGTGTTTCAGTTGAGTGGGAAGGAAGGTTATATTTCAGGGCAGGTTCCTCTGGTGGATATCTGTGATACTGTCTGCTGGCATTTCTCTTATCCTACTTGGAATTGCCACCTTTCACATGGCTACCATAGGGCTGCCACAGTAGCATATGACCTCTTCCCTGACCTCAGCTGATTGACCTAGAGGCAGGCTCTTGACTGCCTGGACATTACCCTTGCCACGGTGATTTGTCCATGTTGAGTCCTGGGGCCCAACTAAGTCAACTGGTGCCTTTTCTAGGGATTTTAATGTGAGATTCAGACAACAGAGGTTAGACCCTCCCTGATGATAGAAGCTGTGTATGGTAAAATTCAGGGACCCGAGGTCCTAAAATGTGAAGAAAGTGCAACTGTATTAAGAGAAAATGAAGCCAAATGCAGAGAGATGTAGGGCCAAGGTAGAGAATCCAGGCAATAAATGAGTCTCTGATTATTCCTGAGTCTTGGCCAAATCTCTGCTCTTCTCAGACTTTGGTGTTTCACCACTTTCTTGTGTTATGGAAGTAAGTAAATTCCCCTTTTTGTCTAAGCCAGTTCAGTTTGAGTTTTCTTTCACTTGCAATTAGAATGTCCTGACCACTACAGCCAAATGATGCTTATAGCTTGCCAATCAGTGGAAGAGTGATGGGGTCAAGGACGAGAGTTTTTCCTTTAAGATGGGAAACAATCTGAACATGTTTATGCTAAGAGGGGAAACCAGTTGAGAGAGGGAGAGACTAAGGGCATACCAGAAGAATAAGTATGAGTGATGGGGTAGAGCCACTGGAGACAAAGAGGATGGGACCTAAAGTACGATAGAGAGGCTGACCTTGGACAGAAGGAAGGGCCCCTCTTTCATGTAGATGGAAGGAATAAGGGGATGGAGTGGGAACAGATGCCAATATGTTTATAGGTAGTGAGAAAGGAAGTTGACAAGATCTGACCTGTTGATTTTCATGCCAAACTGTCTTTGAAGAGGCTGTATCATTTTGCATTTTCACCAGCAGTCAAGAAAGAGTTGTTTTTCTGAGAAAGGAGTTGAGGCTGAGAGCGTATCTCAGACGTGACCAGACAGAACACTGCAGGGATTGAAACCAGGAGAGAGCTTGTTGGGAGAAAATGAGGTGCTGGTGACTGGAAGATGTAGAAAAGTAATTAAAAGTGAGCAGAGAGACAGTGTGTTGTGCATGTGTCAAGACTATATTTTAAAAAAAATCAACATGAATAGGTGGACTGAGAAAGGATTGTGAAGTTGAAGAGGTAGGAGAACAAGGAGAGTAGTGTCAAGGATGCTAAAGGAAGAGTTTACAAACAAATGGGGGGGCTAAGAAAGGTGGGGTCATTAAATTACATGTAGAAGTCACTCCAGGACTACATAGAGGTTTTCAAAGCGGACTACTCACACATCAATGGGAAGGCTGTCCACAAATTTTGCTAGATATTTGTTTATTTGAGTAGCTGAGACCTCAAGAAAACCAAAAAGAGTGGTAAGGTCCGTCTGCAAAAATCTAATTTAACCTGATAGAAATTAAAGTACTATAATATTCAGTGTTTTAGAGTAGAAGTATTCTGGGCAAAGTAAAATTTTTAAATGAGAACAGAGACCCTCTATTAGATAATATGATTGCATTTTTTAAAAGTAGAAATCCAATTTTACCCCTAATCTCATGATGCCTTGGACCTAAGATGTTTTTGTCCTATCAAGAGGCCCTTGTATTGCTCTGTAGATTGATATTGTACCCCCTGCTGCACTGCTGATTTTCAAGGATGTTCTGTAGAGGTCTTGGCCCCAGGCAAACAGCATTCCTTTGAGGTTAACCCAAACAGGGCTTTATGGAAATCATTGTATGGGGGACAATGGCCCCAGAGGAAATGCTTAGGGAGTCAGCTGGCTCACCAGTTTCCAGGCAGCCTTAGTCCACAGCAGGCAAAGGCATCTCAAAAGGGCACTGGATTCCAAACTGTAAGAAAAACAAAGAACATCCATCGTATATTTTTCATCATCTTTATCATTTGGCTGTTTATCTTTAGCAATACTTTGAACCAACCGAAAGGTAAAACATTACCTCTAAGTAATACCTTAAAATGATAGAATTTATCAAATTTGGTTTAGATTTAAAGCCAAAAACTAGATTGGAGGAAGCAAAGAATTCTATTAGATACTTTCATTGTGAATATTCAAACGATCACTGCCTTTGTAATTGACACTATCAAGTTGGTCCAATTAAGTAAACACCATAGGCTTATTAAGATGAAAAACATGTATATATGTATTTTTAAAGATCAGATGTATTTTAAGATACATGTGTATTTTTTCAGATTATGAAAGTTATGTATCTTTCAAAATCTATTTATTTCAAGGTCCCAAAATAAAACAATTATTTAGGGAAATGAATCAATCTTAAAAAGATTTGTAGAATCGGACTACATGGAGAAGAGAAGTATTGTCCGTATACAACAAGAATGAACATGGCATCTTTAGATGAATGAAGAGACTGGATTTTCTAGAATCTAGCAGATTAGACAGAAGTGAAATAAAGATTTTGAGCCAAAGGGTAGGAAACATTTAAAAATAGGACAGAGGAATTTACATACAGAATGGCATTGAATAGTTTATGGATGTTGGAATGGCATAAAGAATAGCATGACGATGGTAAGAGGGATGAATTTGGGGAGATGTCGAGGTAAGAGGTATTAGGTAGGAGTTGATTGCAGGAATCCAGGGACCATGTAATGAATGTCTGAACTAGGGCAGCTGGGACAAGGAAAATGAAGAGGAGAGGACAAATTTAAGAATCAATTCAAAGAAAAAAAAATTGTTTCTGACTTTCTTTTAAATTGGCATTAAGTAAAAAATATATGGTAACCCTTTCCAATGTGTAGTATTTTTTAAACTTCATATTGTGGAGAATTTCACACCTATACAAAAATAGATAGAATATTACAATAAGCCCCAAATGCACCCATCACCCAATAATCAACAGGAAACCAACCCTGCCCCTATCTATAGCCCTAGTTATTTCCCCTTATTTATATATCATTTGTCATACTAATATTCAACAATGGTCATGATAAATTTTATTCAGCTTACTTCAAAATCCAGTTGCATTTTTATTATTTTTTGGAACTAATGCTATAAAATAAGTTAATTTTATTCATGGTGCATAGGTACATTTTAAATAAAGATTGGAAATGAAGAAATTAATAAACCTGCTAAGTCAGATCTAGCTAAGTCAGAACAACTTTGAATAATTCAAGAAAATGGCTTAAGTTTCTCCTTTTTGGGATCCAAAACACTTAAGAATACTTAAGTACAGGTAAGAAACTTCCATCTATAACTAGTGAAATTGCCTTGTACGTGCAGGCTCTCAGTAAACATTTATTCAATTGACTGTTGAAATGACAACGAAAAAGTAGTGGAATTCAAGTAGTGGCTGAGTTTAAGCAAAAGGCAATATAACTACTGACATTACTGTTTGTTTGTTTTGAATTTTATTTTATTTATTTTTTTATACAGCAGGTTCTTATTAGTTATCTATTTTATACACATCAGTGTATACATGTCAATCCCAATCTCCCAATTCATCCCACCACCACCACCACCCCCGCCACTTTCCCCCCTCGGTGTCCATACGTTTGTTCTCTACATCTCTGTCTCAATTTCTGCCCTGCAAACCAGTTCATCTGTACCATTTTTCTAGGTTCCACATATATGCGTTAATATACAATATTTTTCACTTTCTGACTTACTTCACTCTGTATGACAGTCTCTAGATCCATCCACGCCTCCCCAATTTCGTTCCTTTTTATGGCTAATATTCCATTGTATATATGCACCACATCTTATCAATTCGTCTGTCAACGGGCATTTAGGTTGCTTCCATAACCTGGCTATTGTAAATAGTGCTGCAATGAACATTGGGGTGCATGTGTCTTTTTGTTTTTGTCTTGGTTTTTTTTGAACTGCATGGGTCAACTTATATGTGGATCTTTTATTTTTAACATCTTTATCAGAGTATAATTGTTTTACAATGGTGTGTTAGTTTCTGCTTTATAACAAAGTGAATCAGCTATACATATACATATATCCCCATATCTTCTCCCTCTTGTGTCTCCCTCCCACCCTCCCTATCCCACCCCTCTAGGTGGTCACAAAGCACTGAGCTGATCTCCCTGTGCTATGTGGCTGCTTCCCACCAGCTATCTATTTTACATTTGGTAGTGTATATATGTCCATGCCACTCTCTCACTTTGTCTCAGCTTACCTGTCCCACTCTCCATGTCATCAAGTCCATTCTCTATGTCTGTGTCTTTATTCCTGTCCTGCCCCTAGGTTCTTCATAACCATTTTTTTTTCTTTTTTTAGTTTCCATATATATGTGTTAGCATACGGTATTTGTTTTTCTCTTTCTGACTTAGTTCATTCTGTATGACAGACTCTAGGTCCATCCACCTCACTACAAACAGTTCAATTTCATTTCTTTTTATTGTACGTATGTGCCACATCTTCTTTATCCATTCATCTGTCTATGGACACTTCCATGCCCTGGCTATTGTAAATAGAGCTGCAATGAACATGGTGGTACATGACTTTTTTTTTCTTTTAACATCTTTATTGAAGTATAATTGCTTTACAATGGTGTGTTGCTTTCTGCTTTATAACAAAGTGAATCAGTTATACATATACATATGTTCCCATATCTCTTCCCTCTTGCGTCTCCCTCCCTCCCACCCTCCCTATCCCACTCTTCTAGGGACTTTTTTTATTTTTTATTTTTTTGCGGTACGCGGGCCTCTCACTGTTGTGGCCTCTCCGGTTGCGGAGCACAGGCTCCAGACGCGCAGGCTCAGCGGCCATGGCTCACAGGCCTAGCCGCTCCGCGGCATGTGGAATCTTCCTGGACCGGAGCACGAACCCATGTCCCCTGCATCGGCAGGCGGACTCTCAACCACTGCGCCACCAGGGAAGCCCTAGGGACTCTTTTTTTGAATTATGGTTTTCTCAGGATATATGCCCAGTAATGGGATTGCTGGGTTGTATGGTAATTCTATTTTTAGTTTTTTAAGGAACCTCCATACTGTTCTCCATAGTGGCTGTATCAATTTACAATCCCACCAACAGTGCCGAGGGGTTCCCTTTTCTCCACACCCTCTCCAGCATTTATTATTTACAGATTTTTTCATGATGGCCATTCTGACTGGCGTGAGGTGATACCTCATTGTAGTTTTGATTTGCATTTCTCTAATGATTAGTGATGTTGAGCATTCTTTCATGTGTTTGTTGGCAATCTGTATATCTTCTATGGAGAAATGTCTGTTTAGCTCTTCTGCTCATTTTTGGATTGGGCTGTTTGCTTTTCTGATATTGAGCTGCGTGAGCTGCTTGTATATTTTGGAGATTAATCCTTTGTCAGTTGCTTCGTTTGCAAATATTTTCTCCCATTCTGAGGGTTGTCTTTTTGTCTTGTTTATGGTTTCCTTTAAAAGCTGTGCAAAAGCTTTTAAGTTTCATTAGGTCCCAGCTGTTTATTTTTGTTTTTATTTCCATTTCTCTAGGAGGTGGGTCACAAAGGATCTTGCTGTGATTTATGTCATAGAATGTTCTGCCTATGTTTTCCTCTAAGAGTTTGATAGTGTCTGGCCTTACATTTAGGTCTTTAATCCATTTTGGGTTTATTTTTGTGTATGGTGTTGGGAAGTATTCTAATTTCATTCTTTTACATGTAGCTGTTCAGTTTTCCCAGCACCACTTATTGAAGAGGCTGTCTTTTCTCCATTGTATATTCTTGCCTCCTTTATCAAAGATAAGGTGACCATATGTGCGTGGGTTTATCTCTGGGCTTTCTATCCTCTTCCATTGATCTATATTTCTGTTTTTGTGCCAGTACCATACGTCTTGAGTACTGTAGCTTTGTAGTATAGACTGAGGTCAGGGTGCCTGATTCCTCCAGCTCCGCTTTTCTTTCCCAAGGTTACTTTGCCTATTTGGGGTCTTTTGTGTTTCCATACAAATTGTGAAATTTTTTGTTCTAGTTCTGTGAAAAATGCCATTAGTAGTTTGATAGGGATTGCATTGAATCTTTAGATTGCTTTGGGTAGTATAGTCATTTTCACAATGTTGATTCTTCCAATCCAAGAACATGGTATATCTCACCATCTGTTTGTATCATATTTAATTTCTTTCATCAGTGTCTTATAGTTTTCTGCAAACAGGTCTTTTGTCTCCTTAGATAGGTTTATTCCTAGGTATTTTACTCTTTTTGTTGCAATGGTAAATGGGAGTGTTTCCTTAATTTCTCTTTCAGATTTTTCATCATTAGTGTATAGGAATGCCAGAGATTTCTCTGCATTAATTTTGTATCCTGCTACTTTACCAAATTCATTGATTAGCTCTAGTAGTTTTCTGGTAGCATCTTTAGGGTTCTCTATGTATAGTATCAAGTCATCTGCAAACAGTGACAGCTTTACTACGTCTTTTCCGATTTGGATTCCTTTTATTTCTTTTTCTTCTCTGATTGCTTTGGCTAAAACTTCCAAAACTATGTTGAATAATAGTGGTGAGAGTGGACAACCTTGTCTTGTTCCTGATTTTAGTGGAAATGGTTTCAGTTTATCACCATTGAGAACTATGTTGGCTGTGGGTTTGTCATATATGGCCTTTATTATGTTGAGGTAAGTCCCTTCTATGCCTACTTTCTGGAGGGTTTAGGCTGTTAATATTTTGAACAAATGATGAAGTGTGAATGCAGAGCAATGAATCTCGACCTCTTATTGTATATCAGAATTGCCTGGGAAGTTCTGAAAACTACAGTTGCGTAGATCTTATTTCCAGAGATTCATATTCAGTTGTCTGGAGTTAGGGAACAGTTGTATGTATCTTTAAAAATATCCTCAGGTGACTTTTATGCATGGCCCAGTGTAAGAACCATTGCTTTAGCCCAGTTAAATCAGAATCTTCATGTTGGGATTCTGGCATCAGTAATTTTTATCTTTTATTATTTTTTTAAATTACTTTTTCTTTTTATTGGCCTGGGCATGCAGCTTGTGGGATCTTAGTTTCCAACCAGGGATCGAACCCAGGCCTTTGGCAGTGAGAGCTCATAGTCCTAACCACTGGGCCACCAGGGAATTCGGGCATCGGTAGTTTATAAATCTCCCTTTTATTCCAAGCTGCAACTAACACTGAGAACATTTGCTTTATACCAGTGAGACTAAGCCAGATCTGAAGAAGCTCTACAATGGTTTTGAGCAATGAGCCATCCTCAGGTGAGAGCTGTGAAGGAAGAGCTTCATATAAATGTGAAGGTTTATGTTCAAGTGTGTTTTCCAAAATACCACCATCTTCTTAGTTCATTGCCCTATCTGATCCGAGCACTTTGAGTGGGAGGTAATGTAGGATGTGGATTTACAAAATGGTTGCCCGTTGCTTGCAGCTGAAACACAATACCCGGATGGCAAAGTGTGTTCTTGGGGAAGAGGAGGGGAGTGTGGAGGTTAGAAGGAGAGAATCATGATCCTTCACAGGTATCCTAAATTACTGAGGGACAGAGGGAGATGAAGAGCGTGGATGACCTAGCTCCTCCCATACTCAAGTGTCTTTTCTGTCATCCTCCATTAGACTTAAAATCATACAAATTTGGTAGTACCTCTGTGCCTGGTGATTTCCTTACTTTTTGGATTCTGGATTGGCTCTTATGAATATCAGAAGACAAAAGACTAAAATCAGAGAGAGAAAATAAAGAAGAATTGAAAGAGAAAGGAGAACTTGGTGAGAGATGGACCAGCATTGTCACTATACAAATGATGAAGTACCCTTAACTATGTGAGTATCATTACTTCCAGTCAAATGATTCTTAACCTTTTTTCCTCTGTCTTAGACCTCTCTGAGAATTGGATGAGAGCTATAGTTCTGTCCTGTGAAAAAATGCATATGTCCACAGGCTCAAAAAGGTTTGCATACTATTTTTTTCTACAGTCTTCCTGGGGTCATCACTAGATGACTACCCAGTATGTCACAGCCCAAATCACTGGCTGCTTCTTCGCAGTCTCATCCCACCATTAACTATAGCTGTGTAAAACATGGAGAGTCAAAAGTTGTTTTTTTTTTTTTTTACTGTACGTGGGCCTCTCACTGCTGTGGCCTCTCCCGTTGCAGAGCACAGGCCCGGGACGCACAGGCTCACCAGCCATGGCTCACGGGCCCAGCTGCTCCGTGGCATGTGGGATCCTTCCGGACCGGGGCACAAACCCGCTTCCCCTGCATCGGCAGGTGGACTCTCAACCACTGCGCCACCAGGGAAGCCCAGAGTCAAAAGTATTTTGATCTTAGTTTTTGTGAAAGGTAAGCATTAGGGATAAGTATGAACATTAGATTAAAAAGACTCCATGTTTCATTTAAATTCGTTATTTTTAGAGGAAATTAAGAAATGCCCAAGAACATTACAGTTTTGGTGTCAGCAGAGTAATCAAAGCTTAGAAGAGAAGGAAGAAACAGTTAAATACGGGAAGAGGACAGACACAGGAATGACTAGAGAGCCAGATGGAGGCTTAGTAAATGTAATTCTGTTATTGCCCAGAACTCCAGGATCCTTTGAATTTGTCCTAGAGATTCCAGCAACCTAAGTAACAATCAGAAGAGCAAAGGCAAATAAAAAATTTCCTTCCTAAAAAAAAAAAGTTTCTTCCTAAACATATTCTGTCTTTCAGACCCTTTTTTTTTTTTTTTTTTTTTTTGCGGTACGCGGGCCTCTCCCGTTGCGGAGCACAGGCTCCGGACGCGCAGGCTCAGCGGCCATGGCTCACGGGCCCAGCCACTACGCGGCATGTGGGATCCTCCCGGACCGGCGCACGAACCCGTGTACCCTGCATCAGCAGGCAGACTCCCAACCGCTGCGCCACCAGGGAAGCCCTTTCAGACCCTTTTGTGAAAGGTAGGAGAGAGAAGGGAATAGTTCGATTATTGGTTTGCAGATGTTGGAAATATTGTGCCTGGAATGTTACACAGAAAACATGTGAAGGGGAAATGTAAAGATTAAGTATTAAAAATGCGTTCTTAAAATGTAATCAAGAAAGGCTTTGCTAAAGAGAGTAATGGGATTGCTTGATTAATGACTACCTAGGTCTTAGTAAGAATTCACCCTCCAGGACGCAGGGATGGTGAACTTGCCCCAGGAATTTCTCCTTGACCTGCTGTGTTGGTGCTGAAGGAGTGCTCCTTCCCTGGCCTCCTAAAAGCATCCTGTCCTTCTATTGTTGCACAAACTATACTGTCCTACATGAAGTGAGTAGGTTTCTCCTCGCTGCAGTGTGAGCTTCTTTGTGCTGCCCTTTGTCCACAGCAGTGTTTAAATTAACACATAGGAAGTGCGTAATCAATGTGTCTGTTGAATGGAATGGAACTGATCTGAACTAGATTTTAGTGACAAAATACGACTAATTCTAACAAGCACTTCTCAAAATGATATTAGTTAGAATGCACAAAATGACTAAATTCTGAAGCAATGAAACGCCAATTTTAAATAAAAACGTGGAAGAAATGTCCCATGGATGTCCTTTTGAATGCTTTTCTCATAGTCTCCTAAAAATAAAAATTGGAACTTCTTCTACGCAATTGGTCTTTCAACATAGATAAGCATAGATCTGGCTGGGTTTGTTACAGCAACAAAATTATTTTTCTATCCCTGATATTTATGCTTGCTTCTGAGAACAACTAGCTGAAATGGTGACATTTGTGCAGTTGACTAACGGTCAGATACATATGTATTGAAGTAGTATTATGTAACCCTAAATAGCTGGAATTCCCAAAGGGACAGCAAAGATTTTTTTAGATGACATGCCTTATTAATCAGGACACTTAGGAAATTCTCTAAATAGTCCATGCACTAACAACTGTGGCTTAAAAACCCTGGTGTGTATTTTAAATGTCTTTCCTTTCCAAAGAGGTACTGAATTAAAGTTTAACATCTTGCTCCCGACAAAAAAATGGAATTCAAATGCATTTTCCTATAGATGTGAGACAAAAAGATAGTGTACCATAAACAGTTCAAGTTCATTCCTTCAATTAATGAAGAATTGTGTCTGAACTCAGATAAAAGATTGCCTTATAAGTGGTGTTACACTATATTAAATATTGTATCATAAAATACAAAATAAATAATTTCCTCCCATCTATTTGCCTATTTTTAGGTAATTTAGATACAATCTGAAGGTTAGTTTAGCCAGAAACCTATGTTTAACAACCCTCTGTTACATTAAGCAAAACTGAGGATATTTTAAATTGGTTAGAGAGAGAGAGAGATGTTATTCTCTCTAGAATTAGAAGGCTTTTATATGGAGTAAACAGCAACAACAGCTCATTTTAATTCTACATTTACTCATAAAAAGCTTTCAATGTATAATCTCATTTGATATTAAAAAAAAATCTTATGAAGGTGATAGTATTCCCCCCAATTCACAGTTGAGAAAAATAAATTCAAAGACTCATTCATTCAGCAGATATTTATTACATTTTTATTTTGTATCAGACAGGTGCTAGGTTCTGGGAAATAGAAAGTTGAACAAGACAGACTTGTTCTGTGCCCTTATGTAATTTATCTATTGGTAGTAGAGACAGTAAATAAATAAAATAAAAATAATTAAAACTTTTATTAACCGCTATGAAGGAAATAAAGAGAATGCGTGCTGGGCGATGTGGGGAGCGGGAGAATGACCTTAAACTGGATAATTAGCCGAGGCCTTTGGTCACATAGCCAGCTGGCCATTGGCAAGTCTGGGCCGTACTCATGTCTTCTGTCTCCTGGGCTGGTGCTGTGTCAACTGTTTTATACTGATATATGGGCAAAATTGTGAACCGCTCCTAAAAAAAGTTAGGCACTTTGGGAAATGACATTATGTTTTTTCAGTCCCTGATTGCCCTTGTAGTTGAACAAACAGGCAGGAGTAACAGTAAAGAGCCTGACTTCACCCTTCCACAGTTTGGGACATCCTTAGAGTTCCTTCACCCCTTGGTATTGTGAAGTGAAATCTCACTGGTCCCTAAAATTGGAGAGTTTGATGCCTGTCTCATACGAAGCAGCGTCCATTTCCACCCTGTGGTACCAGGGTCCCTGCTAGTTCTATAACTGTAATGTAATTGGACCTTCTGTGTCACTACCTCTATTTTGTAAATATTACATTTCATTAAGCATTCTTCATAATACAGGGATATTTTCAGGTAAACGAGAATAAAAGAGTACTTATTTCCAAAGTTAATTCTGCAGCCAGGTCTATGGTTGAACTGTAAGATGAGAAGCTAAATGTAAATACATGCTCAGGATTGCTGTTTGCAAAGACCATTTATTCTTTCCCAACAGAGCTGGGAAAGCAGCTGAGCAAAATGGAATTCCAGTTTTTCTAGAGGGTTGTTATAATGACAGGAGTTCGGTACAATCATGTCTATTTACCCATCCCAACACTTGGTTACCTCCCTCATGACCCTGTGGAGCCTGAGGGAATGCATTCTGCATGGTAGCCTGGGTCTGAGAAGGTTCTAAGAACTTACTGACAATTATGCATTGTGTTCCATTATTTATCCCACTGGGGTAACGTGAATCTCTCTGATGTCCACTGCAGGCTGATCTGAGGCCCCAGTTCACAAGGAAAGTCATGAGGAACCTTATCCTGCTTTCAAAGCCTCCCCCTCCCCCTGCTATGTAATTTTCATTTATTCAGTAGGGATAATGGGAGTAGTTTTTATGACTAAAAACTACCATCTTGTTTCCAAGAGCTTAACTCTCTTTTAACCTAGTGCATTTGCTGTACATAATGTACCTCGTGTTATCAGAAATTTGGGATATTTGCTCTGGAAAATTTTAACAACTTCAAAGTGTAACTGAACAGCCAGAAAGGGTTCGACGAGGTCAGCTGCATTCCACCAGCACCAGAAGCCTGCACATATCTGGCATTGTAAATAAGTAAGGGACATGATGTTTGAAGATGTTTGCAAAAACGTGGTTTTCTTTGACCTGTGCAAAATCGATTGGAATGTTTCTGTCATTTCAAGCTATGGATAAAGTACAATTCCAAGACTTTTCAAGAATGATGTCTCTATTTTCTAGTGGGTTCGTATAACTATTCAGATTGTTTGATGTAGAAGCTTAGGACAGAGCATTTGCTTTATTCAAAATTTTTCTAAAATTTTTTGTTTTTCTAAAACAAAATTGTTTTTATACGCATGCTCATTGAGCTTGGGTGGTTTAAACTGCGGCGAGCTTGAAATTCTAGGCTCAATGAAAAACCAGGAATGTCAAATGTAAGAAATAAGCAAAAGTTCTAGAATATTCCAGTGCCCTGGTGGTATTTTGGGGGTGGGGGTGGGGCTTTAGACTGTAGTCCACCAGCACCAGAAGCCTGCATTACTGTATTCCCATAAGTATAAATTGTCTGTGAAGGTGTGGCTTGGTCCCCAGCAGCAGGGACTTGCCGAGGAGTGCCCTGCTGAAGCAGAAGGAGGGTGGCAGAGTCTTGGGTTTGAGTCAGGTAGGAGACGTGATTTAAGAGGCTGTGATTTGAGGTGGCCAGAGAGTGAGCTGCGAAGAGGTAGTGTTGGAGCCACATGAGAGAAACATCCAAGGCTGTGTGACCAGGAGAGACAGGGATGACTTGAGGAGTCTTCCCGCACTCTTGCTGCCCCTGTAGTCAATTTCCCACACCCCAGCCAGGGAGACCAAAATATATATCCAAGTCAGTTCAAGTTGTTCCCCTGCTTAAGACTTTTCAGTGTCTTCCAGTAACTGAATGAAGTCCAAATATAATTTGGAAGATAAATGCCAAATGAATTCCTAACTCCTTGCCACTGCCTAAAGGGACCTAAATGATCCGTCCTGGTAAGCTCTGCATCCTCCTTTTCTACCCCTCCCCCCCGACTCCACTCCGGCCATCCTTGAACTTGCCAAACTTAATCCTTCCTTGGGGCCTTCCTGTTGCTGAACCACCCTCTACTCCCCAAGACTGCAATGTGCTACCCCAAGAATTTTGACTGTCTCGCCCCCCTTGGCTTCACTAAAGTCTCCCTTCTCATGTCTTTTCCTTTGACAGCACTTCTCTAGGACATTTTCTAAGACAGTCTCTCCACCCCTTAACTTTCTATTCCCTTATGCCAATTATTTGTTTTCAGCTTTATTGCTTTCTGATATTATGTTATATATTTATTAGTATGACTCTTTCTTAACTGTCTTGCACACATCTGTAGCCCTAACACCTAAAATAGTTCCTGGTACATGGTAGATTTTTGATAAATATTTTTTTTTTTTGCGGTACGTGGGCCTCTCACTGTTGTGCCCTCTCCCGTTGCAGAGCACAGGCTCCGGACGCGCAGGCTCAGCGGCCATGGCTCACGGGCCTAGCCGCTCCGCGGCATGTGGGATCTTCCCGGACCGGGGCACGAACCTGTGTCCCCTGCATCGGCAGGCGGACTCTCAACCACTGCGCCACCAGGGAAGCCCTTTGATAAATATCTGATGATTCCCTGAGGGAATGGATATTAGCTGATATAAATAAGAGGAAACAACCTGATGATTTGGGCTATGACATTTATAGCAAAGAGAGTCATGAGAAATGGGATAAGGAATGAGGTACAGAACAGAAAGAGTGGTTTAAGAAGCTAAATTTTGGAAGTGAGTCAGAATGTGTTTTAGAATGAACTAGACATAAGTGACCCTAGATGACAGTCTCTGATGGTCAAGAGTGAGGGATCCCATCTAAGACTTGCACCATGTCTGGTCCAGCTACATTTTGATTGTTTTTCTTAAAACATTACAATGCATTTACATTTCCTACATGAAAATCCCTTTATTCTGTGCACCTCAAGGCAAAAATAAAAAGATGTATCTTTTATAATTTTGGTTGAATTTGGAAAACATCTTATGTTTGGGCCTTTCTAAATTCCTATGCAATTGTTTTCTAAAAGGTAAATGGAAGAAAGAGAGAGAGAAAGAGAGACAGAGATTGATTTCACTTTACTTTGATCAGTAGGGACAGGATAACTTCCAGCAGCAGTATTGAGAGAGAGTAGCAGGAAGCGGGATGTGCAGAAGCTGAGAGAGGATGTGGGGAAATTAATGCCTTTTCTGAGAATGTAGCAGAGAGGCAAATCTAACTATTGACAACAAAACACCAGTAGGAAGGCGGCAAAGAAGTAGAAAAACTGACTCAGCAAATTCTGAGGTTTGAAAATTTTCTTTCAAACAGAGAACTGGTAATGTGTGATAATAGAAGATAAGGGGATCATAAGTTTATTTTCTGCATCTGTGACTCTGTTTCTGTTTTGTAGATAAGTTCATTTGTACCCTTTTTTCAGATTCCACATATAAATGGTATCATATGATATATGTGTTTCTCTGCCTGACTTACTTTACTCAGTATGACAATCTCCAGGTCCAGCCATGTTGCTGCACATGGCATTATTTCATTCTTTTTCATGGCTGAGTAATATTCCATTGTATATATGTACCACATCTTCTTTATCCATTTCTCTGTTGATGGGCATTTAGGTTGCTTCCATGTCTTGGTTATTGTAAACAGTGCTGCAGTGAACATTGGGGTCCATGTATCCTTTTGAATTATGGTTTTCTCCAGATATATACCCAGGAGTGGGATTGCTGGATCATATGGTGGCTCTATTTTTAGTTTTTTAAGGAACCTCCATACTGTTCTCCACAGTGGCTGTATCAATTTCCATTCCCACCAACAGTGCAAGAGGGTTCCCTTTTCTCCACCCCCTCTCCAGCATTTATTGTTTGTAGATTTTTTGATGATGGCCATTCTGACCGTGTGAGGTGATACCTCACTGTAGTTTTGATCTGTATTTTTCTAATTATTTCTCTAATAATTAGTGAGGGGGTATGGGGAGAGGGATAAATTGTAAGATTGGGACTGACATATACACACTACTCTAATAAGGACCTACTGTATAGCACAGGGACCTCTACTCAATACTCTGTAATGGCCTATATGGGAAAAGAATCTAAAAAACAGTAGATATATGTATATGTATAACAAATTCACTTCGCTGTACGGCAGAAACTAATACAACATTGTAAATCAACTATACTCCAATAAAAAGTTAAAAAATTAAAAAAATAAAAGGTATTATTTAAAAAAAAAGATAAGGGGAAAAAAGATACAAATATGTGATTTTATTTACCAAGAATTTTGGTTATATTTCTTTCTTTTTTGGTTATATTTCTTCCAAGGTAAAATAAAGTTATTATTTTTAATCATAAGGTAATGTACATTTAGAAACTGGAACCGTTAACAGTTGATAATCAGTGAAAATATACTAATAAAGACTTTGAATTGAACACTTCTGGGAATTAACTGATTTTAAATTAATAAATAGGAAATCTGTGGACATAGGGCTTTCCTGTGGTTTGTGCCACACTTGAAAAACTTGTCTTGGATGGCTTCATCATGGGAAAAAAATACTGTTTGATCAAAAGGAAAATTGTTAGGTGAAAGGGTAAATACTTGGGAGATTTAAATGGAAAGTTATGAGCTAAAAGCAATAGGGGAAAATCCATGCAGTATGTCTTGCTATATGCTAGAATCCGAGTGTGTTTGATGAACTGAAGTTTAAAGAGTTTCTGAGAACTTTTGAAGCCATGTGCTTTGCGACATTCCCAGGATGACTCAGCATGGGAAACTTCAAGTCAGTCTAAGCAGGCAGATCCTTTTGTGAGGGGCAAAACCCTTCCTGCTTCTGAGTTTCAAGGGAGAAAACAATGAAAATGGAATCTACTTGCTCTCTGAATCGTTGAGAACAAAAATGTTCTGAAAGAAAAAAAGAGGGGTTTCAGTGAAGAGAACCGTATTACAGGGAGCTATTTGGTCAGGGGAAAAGTTGTAGAAGATCTTTAACGATATGGGAAAATAAACACAGATATCTAAGACTAACTGACAGGATCAGAATATAAAACCACTTAACAATGTAATGGAATATTAAGAGATTTGGAGTCAGGTAGCCAGAGTCTGAATACCAGACCTACCACTTTCTAGCTGTTACTGAAGCATAACATACATTCAAAAAACTGAGTAAATATTGGCACAGTTCAATGACTTTTCACAAAACAGACATATCCACTTAACTAGCACTCACAGAGACTGAGAATCAGAATACTAAAAGCATCTCAGAAAGCTCCTTGGCACTCACTTCTTGTTACTGTCCCCAAGATTATCCACTCTCCTCATTTTTAACACCACAGATTCATTTTGACTGATTTGTCATAACTTTTATGAATAGAATCAGTCAATATGTATTCTTTTCTATTTGATTTCTTTCAGTCAACTTTATGTGATTCATTCACGTTGTTTTTCTAGCTGTAATCTATTGGTTTTCACTGTCTAATTATATTCTCTTGTATACATTACCACAATTTAAAAAATCTACACTTGATGGACATTTGGGCTGTTTCTAGGTTTCGGTTATCCTTCACAGTATTGCTAGGAACATTCTTGTACATGTCTTTTTTGTTTAACATCTGAATATATCATTTGTATTAGTCTGCTAGAGCTACCATAACAAAATAGCACAGAATGGGTGGCTTAAACAACAGAAATAGTTTTATCACAGTTCTGGAGATTGGAAGTCCAAGATCAAGGTGTTAGTAGGTTTTGGTTTCTCCAGTGGCCGCTCTCCTTAACTTGCAGACAACTGCTTCCTTGCTATGTTCTCACATGGTCTTTCCTCTGTGCAGACACTTCTGGGGTCTCTTCCTCTTCTTATAAGGACACCAGTCCTATTGGATTAGGGTCCCACCCTTATGACAGCATTTAACAGTAATTGCTTCCTCAAAGGCCCTGTCTCTAAATACAGTCACATTGGTGATTAGGACTTCAACTTATGAATATGGGAGGCCATGATTCAGTCTATAATAGCATTTCTGTGGGTTATACACTTAGGAGTAAATGATAGGTCATTGGATACGAGTATATTTAGGTTTAATAGATACTGACAGTTTTCCAAATTGTTTGAACTAATCTGTACCCCTAACAGCAGTATACCAGGGTTCCAGTTGTTTCATGATCTCAGTAAGTACAGTGTTTTCTTTTTCATTTTAGCTATTCTAGTGGGTGTGTAAATGATATATCATTTAGTTTAATTAGAATTTCCTTGATGATTACTGAAGTTGGATATCTCTTATATGTTTATTAACCACTTGGATATTCTCATTTGTAAAATACCTAAGACTTTTGACCATTTTAAAGCTTCACTATCTGCCATTTTCTTACTGATTCATAGGAGTTCTTATCCTGAGAATCAGTTCTTTGTTGAATATATGTCTCGCAAATATCTTATGCCACTCTGTGTATAGCCTTTTCAGGTGTTAATCATGTTTTTTTTTTTTTTGCCCACTGCGTGGTTTGAGGGATCTTAGTTCCCAGACCAGTTCCCGTACCCCCTGCAGTGGAAGCACAGAGTCCTAACCACTGGATAGCCAGGGAATTCCCAGGTGTTAATCATGTTCTGATAAGCATAAGTTCTTAATTTTAATAGAAGAGTTTAAGTAATAATTTTTTTCTTTTATGGCTAGTGCATTTTGTATCTTATTTTAGTAGTTTTTGCTTAGCTTCAGGTCATGAAGCTTCATTTTGATATTTTCTTTTTAACAGTTTCATTGTTTACCTTTCACATTTAGAACTCCTTAACATTTAAAACTAATTTTTGTGTATTCTGTGAGGTTGGGGCTGGGGTCATGATTGACCTTCTTCCATATAGGTATTCAACTGACCCCAAACCGTTTATTTATAGAGACCATTTTCCCCTACTGCATTGCACTGTCACCTTTGTCATAAATTAGGTGATGGTACTAATTATGGGTCAATTTCTCGGTGCGCTCTTCTTTTTCACTGGTTATGTATTTATCCTTGAGTCAATATCACACTGTCTCAAATACTACTTGACTTCTTACAGCAACCTTCTTTGTCAAGAGCTATTCATGGCTTTTTACATTTTTAAACACATTTTAGAATTAGATTTATCAATTTCCATAAAATATCTGCTAGGATTTTGGTTTGGATTATAATGAATGTATAAATCAATTTAGGAAGAACAAATATTTTAAAAATATGGAGGTTTTCGACTCATGAACACGGTACATCCCATTATTTACTTAAATCTTTGATTTCTATCAGTAATTTTTTATAGTTTCCATTGTAGGGGTCTTACATATCTTTCATTAGATTTATTCCTAGATATTTTATGATTTTTAAAATGTTACTGTAAATTAATCAAGTGCTTTAACATTTCCATTCATACCTCTACATATGGGTATGTTGGGAATTCTGAATAATATTGATCCAAAGATGATCTAGGCAAATGATATAATCAAGTAGAGTCTTCATTCATGCCTTCATGAATTTGTTTATTGAATAAGTACATGCTTTTTTTTTCAACATCTTTATTAGAGTATAATTGCTTTACATTGTTGTGTTAGTTTCTGTTGTATAACAAAGTGAATCAGCTATACGTATACATGCTTCTTGTATACTAGGAGTATAGAGGGAATAACAAAGCATTATAGAAGTAATGAAACTACTTTGAAACCAAGAATATTGAAGGATTATCAGAATAATCAAAGCAACTATATTGAGAAGTAGTATCAGAAATAGCTAAATCACTTCACAAGGGGACAATAAAAGCAAACTAGGACACCTGAGCAAAATGAAGGATAGTGTGAAAGAGAATAACTTGGTAATATTATGTCTGAACTTTCAGTTCTGGCAAATAAAATAAAAACTATTAAAACTTCTCATAAAATCATATAATACAAGTTGGTGTAAAACTTCTCATAAAATCATATCATACAAGTTGGTGTTTAACTTCACCCAGAAGGTAGGAGCCTGGGTATCCTGTGTGGTCAGTATGGCCTAACTTCAAGGTATTTACAAAGAATAGGAGCCATAAACCTAACAACCAGTGACCTCCTCTAGGTGGGAGCCACAAAGGGCCTGAGGAATATGAATTCAAAGACAGAGATTTATCTGGAAAGCACTGGGGTGGGAACTGAGACCAACCCAGCTCCATTATTTATTTATAAGGCTGATGTAGGAAGTATGGATCCTTTTGCTTTCCAGAAGGACTATAAACAATTTCTGCTCTGTTCTTTTGTATAAGAGATACCGTTGAATTTTTTTTTAAGTAGACAGGAATAAAGTCTAGTTTCATTTAGGTTATGTGTCCATATTACACATTATCTAAGGGTAGTTATGTTGCCCATCGACGTTGGCAAAGCCAAGACATCTAAGCAAATGTAAGAACAAGGAAAGGAAGAAAATAAAAGGGCAAAGCGTTGAGCAGTGAAGATTTTGAGCTCGTGAGAGTTCTGAAAATATGTGTAATCTAAACCAGAGGTAAATGGATATAGTGGAAGGAGCTTTGAGTGAGGAATCAAAACTAGTCTCAGTTCTCATGCTTTACTAGCAGTGTTATCTTTTTAAGCTAATTAACCTCTCTGACTCTCAGTTTCCTGACCTATCTCAAATGATTTGCTGTGAGAGCTCTTCTCAATGATAAGGTATTATATAACTATCAGAGATGGTGGTTTAACATCACTTTCCTTGTATCACTAAACTCATACAACAACATTTTATTGACTACCACTAAAGCACCAGTTCTCAAACTTTTATGTCTCAGGACCCCTTTACACTCTGAAAGTACTGAGGACCCCAGAGAGCTTTTGTTTGCATGGGTTACATCTCTGGTGTATGCTGCATTAAGAATTAAAACAGAATATTTTCTTAAAGTATTTATTTATTTAAAGTAAAATGAGCCCATTACATGGTAACAGAAATAACATATTTGTATAAAATAATTGCATCTTACAAACGATTTTTTTCCCAAAGCAAAACCACATTTGGGGAGAAATTATTGGCAGTATTTTACATTTTTGTATATCTCTTTCATGTCTGGTTTAATGAAGATGACTGAATTCTCATATCTGTTTCTGCATTCAATCTGTTGAAATATGTTGTTTTGGTTGAAATAAAGAAAATCAGGCCTCATGCAGATATGTATTAGAAAAAGGAAGAGTATTTTAATAGCTTTTTTTGGATAATTAATGGATATTCTTTGACTCAAAACTTTCTCTCTTAAAGGTTGGGTACAATGCGGAATCTGAACCCATATCAATGATTTTTTTCTTGCTCATTATATTAAATTCGTTAGATCATCTTGCTCTTTGAATGGCTCTTTCCCCATGCATGATTCTGTAACATCATTTATTAGTCTGCTTTAAAGATTTGCCAAATGTTGGCGTATTTTATTATACAACATTTAAAAAATCATATTTGTTAATATCACCACTATTTCATTAGGAAATCTTTAAGTATTATAAGGCTGTCTAGCTCAAGGTTATAGATGCAAGTCTTCCAAAATTCTAATTTTCACTTGAAAGCTTGAATTCAGTTACAGGCAACAAATACTGTCAGTTGTTTTTGAAGTAACAGTCTTACTTGGTTCATTTTGAGAAAATGTCTGCCAAATACCCAAGTCTGAATAACCATAGTTTGCCTGTTAAATATTTTTCAAGTGAAGATGGTGTTTCATGAAAAAAGCAGCTAGTTCACCTTCCAACTCAAACAACCACACCTGTGCTTTTCTCTGAGACCATCATACTTCTGTAGGCAGCAGAAGTGCTTTATTTGTACTTCCCATTTCATTACATGGACGTCTTAAAGACATAAATTCAAAGACAGAGATTTAATAAAATTAATTCTTTTACTGCTTCATCAAGGATATTCTTAAGTTAATTGGCTTTTCATTTTCCCCTCTGTGAATGATGGAGGCCAAGTATTCAATGATCACAATACAGTTTGGTTCCACTGCTTTGATTTATGCTAAGGTGCCCAAAGTTTCCTTTTCAGTGTCAATGTCAATACAGTGAAAAGGAAAGTGATGTCTTTTTATGAAAATACTTTGACCTTGAAGTCTCCCTGAAAGTGTAGCAAGGGACTCCAGGGGACTGCTGACCAAAGAGCCATGTTGCAAAGGATTCTGAGCACCGTCTTTAGTTGTCAGTAGGAAAGAATGCTGTCCTGTTCGTCCTTGAAGGAAGAGAAGCAAGAGTTCATAGTCAGGTCCCTACATTTTTCAGCCGTATCTGTCCTTATTCCTCTTCTGGATCCTCAGTTCCAAACAAGGTGTTATCACTGCCTGCTCTTATTCTTTTATAGTAAATTTCTCACTGTGTTGCATTGTCCATTATTTGTCTGATTAGCCCACTAGATCAAAGTAATTTGTGAGCACTTGGGTGTTTACCTGTCTGGTTCACATTCATTGTGTATATAATTGCCTAGCTCAGAGCAGATCCTTAGTGCATATTTATAAAGTGAAATTAACATGATTCAATATTAAAATACTATAAAAGAACTTTAAATAAAATGCCGTAGAAGCTGAGACTATAAAGAGTTTAAATTTAACTGTGAGGGAGTGGAGGAAAAGGGAGCCTGGGAACACTTCAGAGAGGTGCGTTTTTGTATGTCGTCAGAACAAAAACGATGTTGTACTTTTCCTGTGGGATTTTGGGAATGAACCAGAGCGTAGCCTTCTTGCTTATGCTGCTATGATACACGCCCTAGAGACAATGATGCAAGCTATGACATAGAAAAAGGGACTTCTGGGAAAAGGTCTTGAAATTTGGGGTGTTACACAAAAGGACATGACGTGTCTTGCCTAGTGAATAAAGCTCTACTGAAAACTTTTAAAAGGAGGCTGAGTTGCTTGGACCACGTAAGAGACAACTTTTCAATACTGGCGTGCGCGTTCAAAGAGTGCCGATCTCTCCAAATACAACATTGTGAAAACAAAGTTTGCTCGTTCATTCTGTTCACCTGGGTATGCAAGATTCTGAGTTGCTAAGTGGGAGGAAGTGTGGAGAAGCAGAGGAAACACTCAGGACCAAGTAGGAACAAGAAAAAGATTTGCTTATGAGTTTATTTTATTCCTAGTTTAGTGACAGAGTGGTAAAAGGTCTTCATGAGTAATAAGAAAGCTGAGTTCCTCCCCTGAAGCATGTTCTATTAGGGAAATTTACATATAAAAAGATGACACTGATTATAAACAGTCTTTATTCTGTTTCCAGAAGGGAGTGCACTTCTCACCTGTTTAAACAGTTATCTATTTTCTTCATCTTTATCCCTTAGGATGGAAATTTATCTAAGATATTTTAATCAAATCCCTGTCTTCTAGAAGAGATCATTGAAACAAACTTTCTCCCGTCTTTCCTTCCTTCCTTCCTCTCTTTCCTTCGTTTCTTTGTTCGTTCGTTCCTTCCTTCCTTCCTTCCTCTTCCTTTCTCTCTCTCTCTCTCTCCATCTTTCTTTCCGTCTCTTTATTGAAGTATAGTTGATTTACAATGTTGTGTTAGTTTCAGGTGTACAACAAAGTGATTCAGTTATACATACGTATATATCTAATTTTTCAGATTCTTTTCCTTTATACGTTATTACAAAATATTGAATATAATTCCCTGTGCTATACAGTAGGTCCTTGTTTGTTATCTATTTTATATATGGTAGTGTATATATGTTAATCCCAAACTCCTAATTTATCCCCCCCCCCCCCCGCCATTTCCCCATTGTTAACAATAAATTTGTTTTCTATGTCTGGGTCTGTTTCTGTTTTGTACATAAGTTCATTTGTATAATTTTTTAGATTCCACATATAAGTGATATCCTATGATATTTGTCTTTCTCTGTCTGGCTTACTTCACTTAGCATCTTGAAAATATGGTGTCATTTTAAAAACCAAGCATGTATACTGTACTGTGTAGTGATACAGTCCTGGCTTTTCTTCTTCCTGCCTCCTGTGTTTCAATATGACTTCTCTGTCTTGTCTCTAACAACCTACCTCCACCTGACTCCCAACACTGTTATCCTAGTTACCCAGCTAATCTGCACTGGGCAAATAAAGCAGATAAGCAAACACATTAAGAATTAAAATATAAATAAGAACAAGCAAATCACATGATTAAGAGAACCTATCCTGGCACAACATTTACCACATATGGGCAAATTAGTTGACCTCTCCATGCCTCAGTTTTCTTATCTATGAAATGGGTACAATAAGAAACCATACCTTGGGCTTCCCTGGTGGCACAAGTGGTTGAGGGTCCGCCTGCCGATGCGGGGGACGCGGGTTCGTGCCCCGGTCTGGGAGGATCCCACGTGCCGCGGACCCGCTGGGCCCGTGAGCCATGGCCGCTGGGCCTGCGCGTCTGGAGCCTGTGCTCCGCAATGGGAGAGGCCACAGCAGTGAGAGGCCCGCGTACCACAAAAAAAAAAAAGAAACCATACCTTATTATGTTACCGTGAGGATTAAATGAGAACTCTTAGAATGGGCATGGCACATAATAAATACTAGATAAGTGTTTACTATTATTATTGTTGTTGTTCTTAATTTAGCACTAAGATAAAGGCTAACAAAATGGGAGGTGTTATTGTGGAGGATCTGCAGAAGTAATTTGTGTTCTCAGAAGCATTTCAGTTTCATTTGGGACCACATATAATGGTTGAGTTCCTGCAGTGTAGCCTCAGGAGACTGGCTGACTGCATTCTCCTTCAGCTCATAGTACAATATCTGAATCTTTCTGTCAATCAAGGATCCTTTTTTACAAATTTATTTTTTATTATAGTTGATTTGCAATATTATATTATTTTCAAGTGTATAGCATAGTGATTCAGTATTTTTACAGATTATACTCCATTAAAAGTTATTAGAAAATAATGGCTATAATTCCCTGTGCTATACAATATAACCTTGTTGCTTATCTATTTTATACATAGTAGTTTGTATCTCTTAACCCCATACCCCTATCTTGCCCCTCCTTACTTCCGTCTCCCGACTAGTAACCACTAGTTTTGTTTTCCATACCTGTCAGTCTGTTTCTGTTTTGCTATATATTTGTTTGTTTAATTTTTTAGATTCCCTATATAAGTGATATCATACAATATTTGTCTTTCTCTGTCTGACTGATTTCACTAAGCATAATACCCTCCAAGTCCATCGATGCTGTTGCACATGGCAAAATTTCATTCTTTTCTACGGCTGAGTAGCATTCCATTGTGTATATATACCACATCTTCTTTTTCCATTCATCTGTCGATGGACACTTAGGTTGCTTCCATATCTTGGTTATTGTAAATAATGCTTCTTTTGGATATATACCCAAGAGTGGAACTGCTGGATCATACGGTAGTTCTATTTTTAGTTTTTTGAGAAACCTCCATACTGTTCTCCATAGTGGCTGCACCAATTTACATTCCCACCAACAGTGCATGAGGGTTCCCTTTTCTCCACACCCTCTCCAGCATTTGTTATTTGTGGTCTTTTTGATGACGGCCATTCTGACAGGTGTGAGGTGACATCTCATTGTGGTTTTGATTTGCATTTCTCTGATGATTAGTGATGCTGAGCATCTTTTCATGTGCCTGTTGGCCATCTGAACGTCTTTGAAAAAATGTCTATTCAGGTATTCTGCCCATTTTTTAATTGGGTTGTTTGTTTTCTGCTGTTGAGTTGTATAAACTGTTTATATATGTTGGAATATTAACCCGTTATCAGTCATATCATTTCAAAATATTTTTTTCCCATTCAGAAGGCTGTCCTTTATATGGGACTGAGCAATTTTAATGTAAAATGCTAAGTGCAGGACAAAAGTTACCACATCAGGTCCCAATGGAAACTGTGCTTTGAGGAGAGGGACTGATGTCTCTTTTCCTGGTTAACTGAGGGATGAACAAAGAGATCTTGCCATGGGCAACCCCTGCACTGATTCTGCAGTGTGATCCTAAGCTGTTTCCAGCCCCAAAGGCTTCAGTCTCTGTGAAACTGTGCAAATCAGACCACAAGCCACTTGGAGACCACACAAGGACAGCTGGCACGCCAACACACGCTGGAGGTCATTGCCACAGCTCTGGGTCCTCTGGGGTGCTTCAGGGCACAGACCAGGCCTTGGCCTTGGATGCTCATGGGAAGTTCGGATATGATCCGTGTAAATCCCAGTCAGGTGGACCACCAATCTCCTGAGAGCTGCTGCTTGGCAGACACCAGCTCAACTCACTTCCAGAAGGGCTTTCACAGCACTCTGGGGGCACTTCCAGGCCAGATTTTGGGGGCAGCAATGGTGGAGGCAGCAGGCTCACCTGGACTGGAGCACTGCCCCACTGGATCTGAGTGTCCCAAAGGGGTCGCCTGTGGCTGAACCTAGAAATGAGTGTGCCTGGCCTGTGCTTTGAGCAGCCTCACTCTCCTCCCCACTCGCCCCCTCCTGCATGTGCATACTGTGTGACAGTGAGTAGACTTCTTCCCAGATACTGACTAACTTCAGAAATTGAGCTTGTGGTACTTTATGAAAGTGTGTGGAATTTTAACCCTGAGTAGGTAAGCCTGCCTATTGTAAAACATGGTTATTTCTTTTTTAACAACTAAAAGTAATTTTTTAATTGAACATCAGAAACTATCTACATATTCATAAATAATGCTTTTTAAATTAAAAGACAGTATTTCCATGAGTTGTCTGAGAATTGAATGTAATCATATTAACTAGGAATTAGTCTATTATTATCTTGTTAGACACCAACACTAATATCGTCTTTATGATGAAGGAATGCATATGTACTCACATACATTCATATACACATTCCTAGACTGTGTGTATCTACATGATTATATATCATAAATTTATATTTTGATTTCTCATTTTTTTCTTTAAAAACATCCTTTCATTCATGCCTAGTACTAACTCTCAGACAAAGCATGTTTTTAAGGATTAGGCTCTTGTTTAGTAATATCAGAAAGCTATAACCCTGAAGTATTAGCTGATTAAAAAATAAAAATCAGTGATTCTGCAGTTAGCCTTTGGCTTCATTTCAGTATTGGGTTAGTGATGTTCTACTTCTAGCTGGGTTTGAAAAATTACCTAAAATTATCTCCCTTATTGATTATTAAATTCATCCATACATTATTGTCACGGCTGTTAAGCGAGAAACTTAATTTGCTCTCCTTAAGTCAGTTTAATTTTCTGACATTTCACTAGACTGTACTTTCCTGGACAGGAGCTGTCTTTCTACCTTCCTTACTCCAGTGCCTGTAACATAGAAGAGCTTAATACATGTTTCCTGAAGAAATGTCCCCAAATCCTGCTTCTCAGTGTTAGTTTTGAGCCTTGAGAAGAATGACAGCCTTGGAAAAGTAAATTTAAAAGTTAGAATAATTAAAATGTATGTGAACTATCCCAAAGTAAGGTTCCCATGTACTTCCACCATAGGGTTTATCGTTCTTCATTTTTATCATTTGTCTCTGGATGCCCCACAGAGGCTACCATAACTGTACACGCCTATCTTTCACCCTTTCATAACACTTCTGCTAAGTTGATGAAGAGTCCTCTCCTCTTAGAAACAACTGTGGCACATATTGGAATTTCCAAAGCCATCAAACTCCCATGGTATGTCAGAGACAGGTGTCCATGAGAGTGGAATTAGCAACCCCGGCTGCAACCACTAGTGTACTGCAAACCCTGCCAAGGCAGGACAGGAGGAGATGGGTGTCAACTGGATGCCGGTCCATCCCCTCAGGCTTGAATAAGAATGCTCTACTACCAGGAACGGAACAGGTCTGTTCAAGGCCACAGTGGGCAGTGGGCTCTTCTGTCATTTTGCTACATGATCCAAACTCCCAGCATTTGAGGGAGACTCAGAACGTGAGCAGAACATCCCAGTAATGGGTGCACATGACTCTGGCAAAACAGGTACCTTTAAGGACCTCGCCATTTATTCTCCCTAAAAGGTTGCTCCACGTGGCATGATAACAAAACTGGTATCAACAGTTTGGGACATGCACGGGTGAATAAGGGAATGGGATGTTTTCAAATTTATCAAATGGAGTGAATGCAGAAAAACTTGTTTCGCAGTTGCTGCAGATTAGCTTCAGAGAGAAAAAACCTCTACTAGTCATATCCATCATGCTCTAAAGGGCACTGTCTATCCATACACTTACTAAAGCTATTGTCTGCTGAATTTAAATAACAAACACCAAAAAAACTGTAGTTTATCTATTGAAAATGGGAACTGTTGGCAACACTTTTTACATTCATAATGTAACACAAACATATTCCTCTCTCTCTCTCCCCCCCTCTCTCACACAAATTTGCAGCAGAAAAGGACAACAATAACATGTATAATTTTTACTGGATTATGCTCTAACTTAGATGGCTGAATTGTGCACAATTTAATGATTACAAAATACCCCAAATGCTGCTGAAATCAAGTCTCTATATTTAACTTGTTACCCCATGTCCATCTTCCATGGTGGTCTAACTAGATACTTGCCCACTGTGATTATTGAAAGAAGGTTCTTCCATTTTCGGAGAAACCACAGTTACTAGTTTTAGCCGTAAGAGCTCCCTTTCTCCTCCTCATCAGCAAGCCTAGGCAAGATTCCACAGACTGTATTTTTTCCTGTCTGTCCCCACCTACAAATCCTTTATCTATTCAGGGAATAGGAAAAATGCAGGAGTCCCCTTTGTGAATCGTTTGTAATCAAAAGTCCTTTAAAAATTCTGATTAGGACAGGAATGAGTGGTATAAAAAGAAGTAAACTTGTGGAAACTGGAAATGGCAAGGAGTTGAGTTTTCTTCTCATTCTTTAGCACAAAATTCTGGGCTTACAACCTTTAAAATCCTATTATGAAAGACAACCACATTACAAAAAATTGAAAATAATACAAATATTAGTGATCCCAGTAATTCACTCCATAACTTTTTTTCTTTGGATTAAAAAAATACATTTTTTTAGGGAATTCCCTGGCGGTCTCCAGTGGTTAGAACTCAGCACTCTCACTGCCAGGGCCCCGGGTTCGATCCCTGGTCAGGTAACTAAGATCCTGCAGGCTGCACAGTGTGGCCAAAAAAAAAAAAAAAAAAAAAGTACAGTTTTTAAAATCATGTCCAATTAAAAAACACAGAGTCATAAAATAGAAGAATAGGAACATAGGATATGCATTCAATTGAAATATTTTGAAGAAGAAAATTGACAACTGTTGCTTTGCAGCAAATATATGATCTCACTAGCAAGGTAGAAAAATTAGGAATTCATTATCTTTTTAAAAAGTCATAGGTAAACCAGCACAGTAGTTAGGAGCATGGATGTTAGAGCCAAAGCTTCTGGTTCCAAAGCTTGACTTTGCCACAGAACTCTTCCTGTAAGCTTGGACAGGTCACCTCAGTTTCCTTTTCTGTAAAATGACAATACTCATTGTACCTACTTTGTCATGGTTTGATGAGTTAATTAACAGGAAATACTTAGAAAAGATCCTAGAATATAATAGTATATGATGAAATTAAATTATTGTTACTATTCTTCAGTTTCTAGTATTTTTAAAATAAATACTGACCCACAATGAAGAATAATTGTATTTCTAGTCTCTGAAAGGTTCATTAAATAATAATGAATGATAAATTCCTTTTTCAATTTGAAAACCAAATTTAGTAATCTCTTAGAATATTATTATAAACTATGCTTCAGAATTAAAACCCTTCCCCACAAAGAAGAATATACTTTTCTATGTTTTGTGCTATCATTTGATAGGAGGAGGCTATTATACCAGGAGTTGGAAACTCTACACTGAGAAAAACCATTCACGCTGACTGCAAATGTTACCAGTGGGAGGAAGATTCTAGTATATCTAATTTCATCACTGATAAATCTATGAGTGACAATAGGTCTGCCTTTGGACTAAGTCTAAGAAATTCTCTTCTCACATGCAAAATGTTTTTGCTTAATTTTATGGTCTACAGCTTGAGAGCCATTTTTTATCATTTAGAATTGATAAGGCAGCCAGTTTCCTGCCCTAGAGATTTTGTCAGATAAAATCAGGTTTTATCAGATACAACTTCTGATTTTCTTTTAACCTAAGTCATGATTATAATCTTCTCTGTGCAAGCAAAAGGGAATATTTTTACTAGATCATCTGTGATAAGATTTGTGACTAGTTTTTCCCGCAAAATATTTAAGTTTTGAAATTATTTCCTCTTTCCTCCAGGACACTATAAATAAACTTTTCCTGTGTGACTATTTGGTTTTCTTCAAAATATATTAGATCATATTTATCACAGACATATTCTCTATTTCAAGTAGAGAAGATGCTGTGTATCGCTTAACTTAGCAGGACTTTTTGTTCAGATTTCCAGATAAGGCATAAAATCAGCTTTAAAAATAAAAAGGGTAGGCTGTTTCCCACAGAGTCCACCGGTGTTCATAGGATGAGAAACTGGCCCCCGTGTTGTTTGATAAAAAAGGAATTCCTAGTACGGAGCTATTTTTAGTGCATCTGATGGAACATCAGTGCCATCCACATTTCCTTAACATGTTGTGCTATATTCTCCCCCCCCCCCGAACATTCCAGGATTGTTTCATTACCCAAAGTAACAGGGAGAAGTCACTTAACATTTTTCTCTCACAAAGGAGAAATGAAAAGCTGTTATTATTATACTAACACATGTTTCTCTTTCTGCATCAAATATACAACAGCATTTGTACCTCTGCTAAAAATGATCACACACTGAGAGATGGACCAAGCCCTCCCGGAATTTTTAATTTATTTTGTGACTGTAACATCAATATGTTTAAATTACATGTTTATTTCTGTCTACATTTTGGATGTGGCCCCTAGTGACTAAAAATAGAAGTTTGTGTTACTTTGCTGCATTGATTTCTTTTCCTAAGCAATTGACTAACAGTTGTTGACTTCTTTGTACAGTGAGATCTTGGATAAAAACAACATGCTCTCTCTCTTTTAAATAGAACACAAAAACAAGTAAAGAAATGTTTTTAAAAATCTGTTAAGCAAAACCCTGGTCAAAGCATAATCTGATTGTCCATACATAGAAAGCTTGTATTATAATTATAATTGTTCTTGAACATAACTGTAACATCTCTCCCCCTTCCCAAATATGCAATTTTGATTTAACACTAGGTTGATAATCACCTGACCAAAATTAGATTTCTTGATCATGTACAGACAGATAGCAAATTTGCAGGTTAGTAATGCGAATGGAAAGGAATAATTTTGGGTAACTTCCTTTTGACTAAAACTACTTTTATCACAGCTCAGTATCCCTCTTATCACATATAGTTTCCAAAACTTTATTAAAGACATTTGTCAGAAAGAAAATCTGGATTACAGGTAAGAGTAGTTAGATATATTCATATATATACATAGAATATAATAGAAGTTGGAACTGTGTATGGCTGTGTGTGTGTGTGTGAGAGAGAGAGAGAGAGAGAGAGAGAGAGAGGGAGAGAGAGAGAATAGGATCACATAATAAAACAGTTTTCCTAAAGTTGGGAATTTGAAGGGTGACTATCATATACTGCCACACTTTTTGAGTTGCAAAAAAGTCTACTGAACTTTATAGATTTGAGGTTTAAAGCTTAAACTTTTCCTTTGAATTTTTTCATTCTAAAACAGTTGACCACCTGGTTTTTAAAAAGAAGGGTTTCAAAATATTGCAAAAGTGAAATGACTCATAAAACAAAATCTAGACAAAGTAGAAATAAATTTTAAAAATTAAAATACAAATTTATTTTAAAAGCACATACGTTTTGCATTAAGGGGAAAGTGTAGCCTTCCCAATCATCTTTTTCTCTCAAATATTCAGAGTACATTTTTAGCACATTGTGCCAACATTCAAATGTCAGTGGTTCATTATTTTAAAAACAGCATCTCTTTTAAATGACAAATATTGAAATATAAATTCTATTCTTTTCCTAGGGTCTTGTACACAAAGTCTCTTTTATGGCTTTGAGATCATTGCTAAGAAGCTTTTAAGTGTTCTTTTTGTATTCTTTTTGGAATTCTGCATAGGAACTAAACCTTTTTTTTCTGCTTGAGAAATGTTACCTGAGAGAAAATCACTTTTCAACTGTTGTGACTCCTTACAATTTGTTTCTTCTCTTTTGTCGACAATACCCTTCCCAGCATCAGTGAGTTTCAAACACCTCTGTTTTGATTCAGGGATAGAGTATTATCGTTTTTATATTAAAATGAAGAACATATGTGGGGATATATTGACACCTTGTCAGATGTATTAACCCCAGGGAGGATGGAAGGAGGGACACAGGGATGAATAACACTCTTGCCTGTGAGTCTCTACTGAGGGTTAGGAAAACATCCTGGCATGTCCTTTTGTAGCTTATTGGTTTCCTGAGCTAAGTTAGGGATTAGGACAAGAGGCGTGGCTGAATCTCTTCCTGAAGATTGTGATTCTGAGACTCAGAGGAATTGAGACCCAAGTTTCCCACAGCAGAGCCAGAAAAATAAATAAATAATAATTAGGCCTGCACCTCTGACATTTAGCCACTCCTGTGGGTATTGTATCTGGGGCCTGATACATTTTCTTTTCCTAGTTGAGGCTGTAGCTGCTTAGAGCAAAGAGCAGATATTTGGTTGGCACTAAATACATACATATTTTCTGAACTCTACAGATAATAAATAAAAATAATAACCAAATCCTTAAAGTCCACTGAGGCTGCCCGGGCCCTCTCCCTTGCAAGATAATCTGTAGGGCAAGGTGTTCTTATAAATCGATTCAAAAGGAACTACAGAGTGAGAAATTTGTGGATTTTGTCAGAATGAGAATTTGTGCTCAAGATTTCATTAACCAAACCATTTTTGTAGATCTGTTATTATCACAGCAGAGTTTGGAAGGGCTTGAAGTTGCCCAGAAGTTTACCTATTCAATTCAACAAATAAATAGGCAACTATGATATGCTAGGCTGGATAGCAGATGCTGGCGGGTATAGAAATGTATTCTAGTCTCTTATTTCTCTCATTTTCTCTTTATAGCTGGACTCAACTTATTAAAAAAAAATAAAAAGCCCACACCCTTGAGGGAGAGCATTCCTGGGGCTTTGGAATTCAACACCTTTGTCCTGACTTCACCCCTACCAGTTGTGCAACCAGAGCCTTGGCCTCTGTAAGTAAGCATGGTCTTCATGCATGTATGACAGGTTGTAACAAGAGTTGTAGTGATGTATACAAGGTACGTGAACGGGCACATGGTGACTTCTCTTATTTTCAAGCAGTAAGCAAGGCTGGACCCAGAATTCACTTCCAAGATGGAAGGAACTCAAATTCTCTGTTCATCTTGAAGAGCTAAAGAATTCGTTCCTTTTTTTAAATTTATTTTTTATTGAGGTATAGTTGTTTTACAATGTTGTGTTAATTTCTGCTGTACAATGAAGTGAATCAGCCATATGTATAAACGTATCCCCTCCCTCTTGGGCCTCCCTCCCCCCTCCCCCCCATCCCACCCATCTAGGTCACCACAGGGCACAGAGCTGAGCTCCCTGCCCTACACAGCAGGCTCCCACTAGCCATCTGTTTTACACATGGTCGTGTATATATGTCCATCCCAATCTCCCAGTCCATCCCACCCCTGCTTCCCCCACAACCGTGTCCACACATCCGTTCTCTACGTCTGCGTCTCTATTCCTGATCTGCAAATAGGTTCATCTGTACCATTTTTCTAGATTCCACATATATGCGTTAATATGTTGTTTTTCTCTTTCTGACTTACTTTACTCTGTATGACAGACTCTAGGTCCATCCATGTCTCTACAAACACTATGGAGTTTCCTTAAAAAACTAAAAATAGAACTACCATATGACCCGCAATCCCACTACTGGGCATATACCATGAGAAAACTGTAATTCAAAAAAGTCATGTACCACAATGTTCATTGCAGCACTATTTACAATAGCCAGGACATGGAAGCAACCTAAGTGTCCATCGACAGACGAGTGGATAAAGAAGATGTGGTGTATATATACAATGGAATATTACTCAGCCATGAAAAGGAAGCCATTCCTTTTTAAAGATATAGTTGACACTGTGAGGAGAACTGAATGCTGACTAAAATAAACCAGAATAGTAGTTATCATAAAAATTCTGATAAAATTCCTTGGTTTTCTTCTACTTAAGAGCACGCCTGTCCTGGGCAGAACTGAGAAATTACTTTGGTTTGTTTTCTTCACATTCACATCTCATTCAGGTTTCTTTCACAACTCACACCCTAACTTCCCAGAAGCTCCTTTCTCTACCCTAACACTGTTAAGTAGCCTATTATAGTGGGAAGCAAAGTCTCTCCGAGGTGTTGGCTGATACTGGTTAAACCCCTGTCAGCTTACCAGCTGCTCTACATTTTAATAGGAGGTCTCTAGAACACACAGGACTTTCCAAACCCGGGGAATCATGCTATCTGGTGAGGCGGACTGTCTTTTCTGTAGCTACTCTCTCAGAAAGCTCACCCATCTTTATGACACTAACTTCCATTTCTATCCTTATGATTCTTAAAACTATGGGCCAAGCCTGCCTCTCCCTCCCCAATTCTGATTATGTAACTTCTTAATGGACCTTTCAATTGATTCAACAGATATTCATGAGGCATCTCTTATGTGTCAGGTCAAGATCAATACCTGAAATGTATTTCAACTAGAATACCTTCTCTCTTGTGCCTGTTGAGAGATCTCCTTATTCTGTTCTCCAGCATTTTGTACTATGCTTTGTCACCAATGCCTAGCAATTCTTCCTTGAAAGAACTGCCATCACCTTGTACTCAGAAGTTACACTAGCTGGCTGTTCCAGAAACAAGAATCTTACAGCCACGGTGTGCCACAGTTAGCACCTGCATACAGATCTCCTTCACTTTACAGAAGTGGCTCTGAGCGTGGCCACTTTACAGCCTGTGACCTTGCACAACTCACTAACTTCAATCTTGGTTTAATCATCTGCAAAATATAAACAATAAAACCTGCTCTGACTCCCTCACGGGATTATTATAATGATCAGTTGAAATACTGCTTAGGAAATAATTTTACATGTCATATTTATCTATATTACACTGATGTGAATATAAAGTCTTCTTGTTTTCTATCTTGTCTTGAGTCAGACAGACTTGAGTTCAAATCTTGAATCCTCCACTTATTACTCATGTGATCATTAGGTAAGTGACCTAACCTCTCAGAACCTCCATCTTCTCATTTACAGAATGGAGATGCCAACCTCCCTGCAGCTCGGTAGAAGAATTAAATAGAGGAACACTTGGGAGCGCACCAAGGGCTCAGTGCCAACTTGTGTGCCACAATGCGAATTTTTCTTTCTGTTCTCATTGGTTTCGTTCTTTGTACAGGTCTTTCTTAATCCAACCTATACAATTTAATTCTATTTTTGGAGCAACCTTGTATTAGCTAGCCAGATCGGTCAGTGAATTAATTTTCCGTGGCTTCCATACACATTACCACACACTTAGTAGCTTAGAACAATGCAGATTTATTTTCTTACAGTTCTGGAGGTCAGAAGTCTGAAGTCAGTCTCACTAAGCTAAAGTCAAATTGTTTGTTCCTTCTGGAGGCTTCTTGGACTGATCCACTTCTTTGCCTCTTTCAGCTTCCACAGGCTGCCTGTGTTCCTTGGCCCTTCCTTATGTCACTCCCAACTCATGCTTCTGTCATCCCATCTACTACTTACTCTGAAATGCTGCCCTCCTTTTCCGAGGACCCTTGTGATGACATCATTGGGCCCATCTGGATACTCTCCCCATCTCAGGATCCTTAACTTATACACATCTGCACATCTGCAAAGTCCCTTTTGCCATTCATGCTCACATTCACAGGTTCTGGGAATTACGAAATGGACATCTTTGTTGGGGGAGGGGGTGTCATTATTCAGCACACCATGGTCATTTCCCAATGAAACACAGGTTTACTATGACCATTGTTACCTTTCTCTCTTTACCTATTTAATTACTCCTTCCTCAAAACATCCCTTTTTCCCTTTGTCCAAATTCTACTTATTCTCTCTGAAGTGTACAGTTAAATCAATAGATCAATAGATCTCTATCTATTAAAGTTGGGTTCTGTACCATATAGATCAATGCTTAGTTATGTGCTAATGTTTACTATTTCTTGCCAGATTTAGGCTTCTCTCAGGCAGGGACACTAAACGTCCTTATACATTATTTTTAAAATCACACAACACACCTTCATTCATATATTCATTCATCAAGGGGTTATCAAGCGTCTACTAATCTACCAAAAGCCAGGCCTTGCATTCTGTGCAGGGAATACAAAGTTGAACACAGAATAGTCCCTATCTTTTGAGAACTCATTGAGTGATGGGGGTGTGGTAGAGACAGTAAAGCTCACCGTGTATTTTCCCAAACTTCTCAGTCACCTTACAGGTCATGAAATGTGGGCAGTAGTGATATGTGTCACTTCTGGATTGTGGTCACTTGCGGGTCTTTGGCATTGTTCTGTGCCACTGGGTACAGCTACAAGATGGTGGACTTCCATCCTGAGTTCCTGAGAGACCGTATAGCAAAGCTTCCTGAAAATTCATGTGGGACGTGAAACATGTGGGAGATGCAAGATTTTGCTGTGTTGAACCACTGAGATTTGGGGGTTGTTATTATCACATTCAGCCTGGCCCATTCTAATTAATACAGAAAAAGGCACACATGATCCTCTTTGGTGTAGTGTGACAGTGTGGCTAAGAGTTGGAAGTGGAAAATTCTGTGGAGGAAGCACAGAGGGAACATTTGAGGTGGCTCTTAAAGGGGGACTGGAAGGCCTGAGATGGATAAGGTGTGAGAACAAGCATTTCCCCACAAAAGCAAAGAGTACACATGAAGGCTTGGAAGCCTGAGAGAGAGTCCAGTCAACAGAGAAGGGACACAATTTCTGAGGGAGTGAGAGGGAGCCCAAAGGCCAGGGCTGGTGGGTGGAGAGAATTGTATAGCATTATAAAGCATTTTATTTTCAATTTGTAAGCTAGAGGTCCTCGAAAAGCTTTTTAACAATTGTGTTCATTTATTTCTGCTTAACATAGTACTACAAACACATTATATAAAGTTGGAAAGACATAGAAAAACAAATGAAAAAAATTATAATCAATGTTCATACTGTCACACTAGGCAAGAACTATTAATGCTGCTTTTGTTTTTCCTTCCTTCAAATATGTATATATATGTGTATATACATATACATACATACGTATGTATGTATACATACATATACATACATATGTATGTATATACATATACATACACACACAGACACACACACACATATATACATATTTGACTTTTTTCCCTAAAAATTGGGATCATGTTTTATAGGCATTATTGTTTGTTTTTTCACCTTTTCAACTAAAATTCTTCAAAAAAAAAAAAATCTCAGTTTGGGCTGATAAAATTTCAGTGACTAAAAGATATACCATAATTTATTTAGCTATTTGGCATATAGGAAAAAAATCCATTGTTATAGAAACTATCCCTTTAAGTAGACACATAAAAATTAGTTTTATTGAGGAATAATTTATATTGAATAAGATTTACCTATTTTAAGTGCAAATTTGAGGAGTTTTGACAAATGTATGCAGTTGTGTAACCACCAGTACAATCAGGACATAGAACATTTTTATCACCACCAAAAAGTGCCTCTCTGCACCACTATTTGCTGTGTCTTTCCATGGTACCTTAATACTCAAAGCATTTCTTTTCTAATCTGTAGTCACGTGGGCCTCTTGCCCCCCTTGTATCTCAAGTGCTCTGGGGAGTGAATGCCTGACGCAGTGAAGTGCTCATATGGCACCCAATTTAAATTTAAATTTTTACAAATATTTTACAAGTGAGGAACCTACATTTACACCTCATAATCACCCGAAGTTTGTACTTGAACATAGGGTTCATTCTTGGTGGTGTATATTATTTGGAAACTACGTACTTTTTAATTTGGTGAAACTCTGCCGAGCCATTTATGTTAATGCAGGAACAGATAACTATAAAAACACTATTTCATTTACATAGATCTTTCTTCCTTTTCTTTTTTTTGTTTCTAAATTCACTGATAACTGTCTTCCCCTTAACATATCTTTGTCTTCCCTTTTGCAACTTCTTGCACTGAATACTTAACTCATTAACTTTTCATTTTTAAAAACAAAACCATTTAAAACTATACATTTATTTTTGTTATTAATTTCTAGTTTCATTTTGTATTGAAGTGAAAGAATATGTTTTTCATGTTTTCTTTTTTGAGGGGATTAAAGAGGCAGTTTATTGATAGTTTCATGGTGGCCTTATATAAAATTAATGTTTGAAAATATTCAAATAATACTTGAAAAGGAGATGAATTCTAAATATTTGTAAGATACCATTTTCCATATAAATATCTTTCTTTTCATTAATAGAATCAAATATTGTTAACATTTTAAAATTAAATATTAATTTAAATTCTTACTTTGTTATTTAATACTCTACCCATTTTACATCTTTAACTGAAGCTAAAAATACATAGAGAAAAGTGTATAAATAGCAAGTAAACATTTCAATAATATCACAAATAGAACACAGCAATGTACCCTCTATCTAGGTCAAGAAATTTCTCCCCATGTCTTTTCTATCTACGTGATTTGTCAGACCCTGAGAGATGTATGTACTTACTGTTCCTAAACCATTGTTCAACATGGAAATGCTCAAGTCCCTCCCAAGAGCTACTAATCTAAGTCTCAGTGGTACATCACAGCACCTGGGAAATTCTGGGGCAGAATTTGGGAACAGATGTTTTTCTCCCTGAATTTTAACTGTTTTGATTTATCTCCATATTCAAACTTTCACCAAATGATACATATTTTCTAAAAGCTTCAAATAATTTTCTTCAAATAATTCATGCTACTGCACCCCTAGTTTGAGAGCTTATTACTTCTCGCCTGTAGCAGAATGCAAATTCCTCACACCATCTCCAAAGTTATCTTCCAAAAAAGAGTTAAGTCCATTTAGTCCCCTCTTGAATATTTAATGCCAACCAGTGCCTATAGAATAAAGTTTAAGTTTCTCAAAATGGCATCCAAAACATGTCATTATTGGGCCCATTCTGATTCCACAAATTTCTCCTCTCAACCCTTTGCTTACTCATCATTCCTCATGTACAACTTGCTCAAATTCCTCAAAATGGTACCCCAGGCCTATCAGTATTTGGGCCCACACTCCTTCTACTCATCTCTCTTCTCACCCCTTATAAACCACATAATGAAACGTGTTCTTCCTCAACAGCAACTTAACATGTTAGTCATTCCACCTGGAACGCCCTTTCCCTCCCTTCCTTTCTTATCTCAATTCTGCTCATTCTGAGAAACTCCCCACCCAACACCATCTTTCCCATTCCCCAGTGATAAACAGAATTACACTTTCATCTAAGTTTTCACCATCAGATTTTAACAAGTTTTCAACATGACACCTGCCTCTTCTTGTAACTGAGGCCACTAATTGTTACTTGCAATCCAACTCCACTCATATTTCTAAGACTTACCTTAACCTCATTGAGGAAGAATTTCAGAGGGTCTGGGTTACAAGGTCATTCTTATTGTCATCCAATATTACTTTTTGACCCAGTATTGGAAACTAGGTTTGTGCCTCCTTCTGGGAACCATAATTTCCATGTATGGAAATTAGATTCCAATCTTGTTACTAATATTCCTAGTACCTCTCTCTACCTGTAGGATCACTCCTTGCTATTGCCAAAGTCACTCCTACCTAAAAAGGTCCTGGCGGCATCCCCCAAATCCCACCACACAGGCTGGATCTCTTGTTCTGAGACGCCTCCCTCTTGCTGATGACTGCCCTCCTAGTTCTCCAGGCATTGGCTTTGGGAGGATCGGAATCTTCAGCTGTGGCCAGCTGTTGCTAGTCCTGCAGCTACACTCTGGATTGCCACACTGATTTAAAGTAATATCTTTCCAGAGCTCATATTTAGCATTGTGATGTATTTTATACACCACACATATTTTTGTAGCTTAGGGAAAATGCAATGAATGTGATGCTAGATAAAATTTTTTTGAAAGCTTTATTGTGCTCAAAAGAGTCAAAGTTGTGAGCTATCTATTTAACTATGGCTATTGAATGCCTTGGTTCATAATGTCACAGTGTTTTTACAAAATATTTCTGTTTTTATTTCTCTGGTTAAGAGGGAAAGTTGAGTGCCTAAAGAATTTACAAGAATAAAATATTTAATGTTTAATGGCCTTGAGATAAGTTTTTTTTCCCCCTAAAACATTGTTAGTCATAGACACACTTTCAGCTTTATATTCTTTTTTTAAAAATCTGTATTTTAGGTTTATCTTGTATGGGACTCTCTGTGCTTCCTGGACTTGATTGACTGTTTCCTTTCCCATGTTAGGGAAGTTTTTGACTATAATCTCTTCAAATATTTTCTCAGACCCTTTCTCTTTCTCTTCTTCTTCTGGGACCCCTATAATTCAAATGTTGGTGTGTTTAACATTGTCCCAGAGGTCTCTGAGACTGTCCTCAAATCTTTTCATTCTTTTTTCTTCATTCTGCTCTGCAGTAGTTATTTCCACTATTTTATCTTCCAGGTCACTTATCTGTTCTTCTGCCTCAGTTATTCTGCTACTGATTCCTTCTAGAGAATTTTTAATTTCATTTATTGTGTTGTTCCTCATTGTTTGCTCTTTAGTTCTTTTAGGCCTTGTTAAACGTTTCTTGTATTTTCTCCATTCTGTTTCCAAGATTTGGATCATCTTTACTATCATTACTCTGAATTCTTTTTCAGGTAGCTTGCTTATTTCCTCTTTATTTATTTGATCTTGTGGGTTTTTATCTTGTTCCTTCGTCTGCAACATATTTCTCTGTCTTCTCATTTTGTCTAACTTACCGTGTTTGAGGTCTCCTTTCCGCAGGCTGCAGGGTTGTAGCTCCTCTTGCTTCTGGTGTCTGCCCCCAGTGGGAGAGGTTGGTCCAGTAGGCTTCCTGGTGGGTGGGACTGGTGCCTGCGTTCTGGTGAGTGGAGCTGGATCTTGTCCCTCTGATGGGCAGGGCTGCATCAAGTGGTGTGTTTTGGGGTGTCTGTGGGCTTAGTACGACTTTAGGCAGCCTGTCTGTGGATGGGCAGGCTTGTGTTCCTGCCTTGCTTGTTGTTTAGTGTGTGGCATTCAGCACTGGAGCCTGCAGGCAGTTGGGTAGAGCCGGGTCTTGGGTATATACCCAGAAAAAGAACATAATTCAAAAAGACACATGCGGGCTTCCCTGGTGGCGCAATGGTTGAGAATCTGCCTGCCAATGCAGGGGACACAGGTTCAAGCCCCGGTCTGGGAAGATCCCACATGCCGCGGAGCAACTGGGCCCGTGAGCCACAACTACTGAGCCTGCGCATCTGGAGCCTGTGCTCCACAACAAGAGAGGCCATGACAGCGAGAAGCCCACGCACCGTGATGAAGAGTGAACCCCGCTCGCCACAACTAGAGAAAGCCCTCGCACAGCAACGAAGACCCAACACAGCCAAAAATAAACAAATAAATGGATTTTTAAAAAAAGTTGGCATGCTTCACCATCCCTAAATTTATAAAAAAATAAATTAAAAAAAGGCACATGCACCGTAATGTTCATTGCAGCACTATTTACAATAGCCAGGACATGGAAGCAACCTAAATGTCCATCAACAGAGGAATGGATAAAGAAGATGTGGTACATATATACAATGGAATATTACTTAGCCATAAAAAGGAATGAAATTGGGTCATTTGTAGAGACATGGATGGATCTAGAGACTATCATACAGAGTGAAGTAAGTCAGAAAGAGAAAAACACATATCATATATTAATGCATATATGTGGAATCTGAAAAAATTGGTATAGACGATCTTATTTACAAAGCAGAAATAGAGACACAAACGTAGAGAACAAATGTATGGATACCAAGGGGAAAGGGCAAGGTAGGATGAATTGGGAGATTGGGATTAACATATATACACTATTGATACTATGCATAAAATAGATAACTAATGAGAACCTACTGAGCACAGGGAACTCTACTCAGTGCTCTGTGGTGACCTAAATGAGAAGGAAACCCGAAAAAGAAGGGATATATGTATACGTATAGCTGATTCACTTGCTGTACAGTATAAACTAACATAATATTTTGTAAAGCAACTATACTTCTATTAAAAGTCTGTATTTTAATGTATAGTAAAGTTTTTAAAATACATCAAGTTTTGTATTCTTCCTTAAGCAGAATCCTTGAAAGGGCATGTGATGGGTTACAGATGTTGTTTTTAAAAATCTGACTGTGTTAAATAAAATAGAAAAATAAATTAAAGATGAAAATTTAAGTTTAAAATTATATGACCATTATCCAGCTACAACAACTGCAAAGAGAGAAAAGATGCAAGTTTCTCTTTTCTTTTTTAATGCAATAGATGCAAAGTTCTTGACAATAAAATGAACTTAAATACATACTAGATAATCATCAACTCCCCCTCTCCACTCTGGCTCATCCCCAGTCACTGCATGGATGAAGCATACCCTCTTCTCAAACGTCCCATTAGAGGAGTAAGAAACATGTTATGTATGCTAAGCAAAAAATAAAGCTCTTTTTCTCTCCTATTGCTTCATCCTCTCAGTAACCCAGGTGTTGCAGCCAGCTCAGTGTTCACCAGAACAGATGACCGGGGAAGCCATCACAATCATCTGAGGGGTGCCCCTTCCCTGAAGTAGCTTTCCCACTGCCTGCCACGTGGCAGAGTTCTGCCACTGGAGATTAATTTGGGGGGTGGGTAAGGCTCTCTATTTCCAAGAGTGAGCTATAATAATTATATTTAAAAATTTTTATCTTTCAGAGTATAAGACCTTCAGGTCCTAAAATATAAGACAGAGGGACTTTAAGTTGGCTAGGAGATAGAGCTGAAGCGTAAAGGAAAAGAAGACCTAGATAATAAAAAATGAACTTATTTGTAAAACAGAAACAAATTTACAGTCATAGAAAACAAACTTATGGTTACCAAAGGGGAAAGAGTGGAAGAGGGATAAACTAGGAGTTTGGGATTAGCAGATACAAACTACCATATATAAAATACATAAGCAACAAAGACCTGCTGTATAGCACAGGAAACTATATTCAATATCTTGTAATAAACTATAATGGAAAAGAATATGAAAATGAATATGTATATTGAAATATATAATGAATATATATCTATAAAAGTGAATCACTTTGCTGTACACCAGAAACTAACAACATTGTAAATCAACTATGCTTCAATTTAAAAAATAAAGAAGAAGAAGACCTAGCCCATTGAGAAGGGCTACAGAGAGAACATGTAGATGGTGGGGGACTCAAAAGGACAAGTGTCTCTTTCCTTCTTTTCTTTCCTTTCTTGCTCTCTTTAGTCTGGTTTGAGTGGGTGGCCCCTAGGGACCACCCGATCACACCAGCACATTCAGGCTTTTCTCAGCCAGGTAGTAGCAAGTGAAATTCTATCCTTGTAACTCTTTAGTCTTATCCTCTGTCTTTAAAGCAAAAATCCAGAGAACAAAGAAACTCAATCTTTTTATTTATGTTTTATACCTTGATATTTTAAATTACACTAATAGAAAAGAAGCCAGAATCCATAATTATTTGGAAAAAAGCACGAGGAAAGGAGAGAGATCTCTATTAAGCTTATGTCAAAATATAACTTGCTTTGAAGTTTCTAAAGATGAAAAATTACAGTGCATTGCATATAACTTTATATCATTATAATAGCTGATTTTTTCATATATGCTTTCTAAACACTTCTTTTTAAAACACTTTTGCTTTAAAGTAATGTCCTTTCAGAACTCATATTGATTATTATTATGTATTTTAGAGAACCTAGTATACTTTTCTGTCTCAGAAAAACATAATTGAACACTAAGTGAAAATTGTGGGAAAGCGTTATTTTGCCCTGAAAGATTGAAGCTGTGAGTTATTTGAGGGTGGGATGCATTTAACGCCATAGCTAGTGCCTATGTACATGATTCTGAGAGCTTTACATTTATGATCAGTACAATGACGGATAAGGCAGGCACTATTACTGTCCCCATTTTACATGTAGGGAGACAGACGGTTGAATTATTCCAGAGCCACAGAGCTGGGGTTTGAACTCAGGTAGTCCAGAGTCATGATCAGGAGCAGTACTTTATGTCACCTCTTTGGGACAACCTTGTGACTGTGGAGAAAGGAATATTCGAGGATGAATCTTATTTTATAATGAGCTTCCTCCACTGGGAAATGTATTTTTCTATTCAACTCTACAGGGAAAGGAAAAAAGCAAAAAAAAATGCACTGGAGTCTATCATTATATTCTCTTGATATACATGCTCATTTGTCACATTTCCCTGATGTTTCCCTAGTCATTATAGGGAAACGGTGGTCCAAGCTTAGCTCCTTCAGCCCAGCCCTGCGCTGTGGTTGTGTCTGGACTTGGTGAGGGGACGTTGCGTGACAGACTGGAGAACTTCCTGAGAAAGGACTTCTCACAGGCAGACAAGATACCCAGTTTAAAAAAAAAAAAAAGCCTTAGCTCTCGGCAAAGAGGGCCAATTCCAAATACAGCGTGAGATTTGGCTTCATCCATTTATCTCCTAACCCAGATGCTCACGGAATCATGTCCGCATCCTGCGAGGGCTGTGGGGCTGTTTCAGTAGGAACTTTGTGAGACTTTGTGCCCCTCAGGGCACGAGGAGCGCTGCTTTGATTCTTCTACTTTTCTGAGAAAGGGGTTCTCTCTCCGCCAGGTGCAGAACCCTGTGTGACAGACATGCTGATGAGTCCGGCAGCACATGCCGTGGGCACCTCCAGAGGAGCACATTGGTGGTGCTGCACCGGGATGATGGCAGGCTGCCCAGTCAAAGCAAGAACCCACCTCTTGCTTCAAACTATATTTCACCTTATCAAAATACACATGTTCTTGGCTCCAGGCCATGGGGACAGGGACATCACTGGATTGTATGGTAGTTAGAAATGGTGGCTTTGGAATGAGAAAATGTAAGTTGAAATCCTGGATTTGCCACTTTCCACTTCTGTGACCTTAGATAAATCACTTAACCACTCTAAGCCTCAGTATTCTCACCTATAAAATGGGGATAATGACAGTTTCTACTTTTCACAATGGTTGATTTAAGTCAGGGATTGGCCAAGAGGCAGAACTGAGGATAGTATGTAAATAACTGCATACCATTTAAAATGTAACTATTTAAAAATTTAAAGGCTATTTTTATGTATGGCTTGTGCGCCATACAAAGACAGGCAATGGACCGGATTTGGCCTCTGGACTGTAGTTTGCTAACCCCTTTATTAAATGAATGAGCTACCTTGATGCCTGGCACATAACAGTAGTAGCTCATATGACTACCATTATTCCTTAAGGCTCTTGCACTCAAGTAAAGCAAATCTTGAAAGCGAACCCAGAGGCTGCTTAAATTATGTACTTATCAATGACAGAGAATTTTTTTTTTTTTTTTTTTTTTGCGGTTACGCGGGCCTCTCACTGTTGTGGCCTCTCTCCCATTGCGGTGCTCCAGACGCGCAGGCTCGGCGGCCATGGCTCACGGGTCCAGCCGCTCCGCGGCATGTGGGATCCTCCCAGACCGGGGCACGAACCCGCGTCCCCTGCATCGGCAGGCGGACTCCCAACCACTGCGCCACCAGGGAAGCCCATGACAGAGAATTTTTATTTTCTTAGCGATAGAACCTCCCCTATTCCCTCAAACATATGCAGGGATTTTCTTCCTTCCTCCCGCCCTTCCTGCCTTCCTTCCTTCCTCTTCTCTCTCTTTCTTTCTTTCTTTCTTTTTCTTTTTTGAATGAAGACTTTCATAGAAGTTCTGACACAGAAACTCCCAAGAGTCAGTCTTCGGAAACAACAGATGACATGTTTTTTAAGGTGGAAAGGAACAGCTAACTTCTGATTGTCTTTCCTTTCCTTTTTTTTTTTTTTTTTACTTGTTGGGGTTTACAAACTGAGAGTGAAAGCTGAATTGTTCAGTACAACAAAAGAAATGATAAGGATTGTGTGTTTGTTGGCAGATGGGTATAGAGTTAAGGAGATGGAGAGATACTTGGATTGGAAAGGGGCCTTGAGGAAAGAACAAATGTGGTTTAAATAAATATTTTAAAATATTACACTGAAAACTTTTCCCTATTTTCCCCAAAACTTGCATTATTTGCTTATGTTTTGTTAAGCTGGATCTCTTTTAGGGTGAGAAAATAGGGAATGTGAGAAGGGTCTCACTATGGACAAAGGGCAAAGCCACTGTCAACCATGGAGTCTGGTCACCTGAGTTTCATGCAGTTTAGTTCATTGATTGAGAACACAGTTTAGGAGTCAGATAGAACTGGTTCCAACCTAAAACTCCATTTTTTTTTCTTTTTTTTTTTAATTAGCAGTACAAGTTGGGAAAGCTACTTGACTTTTATCAGTGTTAATAGCTTTATTTGTAAAATAAGTAAAACTCATTGTTTTCCTAATGAAATAATGTCTGTAAAACATTTAGAACAGAATCTGCTAAGGAATGCATGCCCTTGAAGGGCTAATTATTATTGTACATCTTAACAGTGTACACTGGGAGACATTGCTGGTGGGAATTGCAGGTAATCAGGCCAAGCAGCTCCTCTGGGGACAAAGGCTATGGACTCTACAGGAGGAAGTCAGAGGCAAGAAGACCACAATGGCATAAAGTATCAGTGATGAGTGTTTCTGAAACTCTTCTGTAAAAGTCACCCAAAAGCAAATGAGGGAAGCCTGTAGTCCTGGGCTCTGGTGGAGCAGATCCAAACAAACCCCAGACATGGGATATCAGATAAGAAGAGGTTCCATGTTTAGACTTGTTGGGTCACCCCAGAAGTACCAGTGATGGCTGACAGCACTTGCCTCTTGAATCTTTTGGATTAGATAATTCTCTGTGATGGGGGCATCCTATGCGTTGAAGAGCATTTAGCAGCATCCCCGGCTTCCACCGGAGAGAAGCTAGTAGCACTTCCTCCAGGTGGGAAAACTGAATATGTCTTATTAGCTAGGTAGCCTAACGTCCCCTGGGGAACAAAATCATCCCTGGTTGACGAACACCGATCTATGTGGACAGTTTCATTCTCCTCTAAGGACTTTCAGAAATAACTATACTGGGTGGACTTTATGGAAAACTAAAGGTCCTTCAGGAGCAGGTGGGGGACAAGCTGGTGAAACAAGTTACACATACAGGATATAAAAGCTGAAGGATATGCACACAAGAGTAAGCTGTATAGGGCTTTTTCAGGATGTGTGATTTCTTTTCTCAGTCTCAGCATAGAATTGAATATCCTGAAGTATAAACTGTTAAGTGTTAGCTTCTGAATCCCAAAAGTCTAGAGACCTTCTAATGCCATCTTTGGCCCTTAGGGCCTCTACATTTGCTGTTCCTTTGCTTAAAAACCTCCTCCCTGAGGACCAGTGCCTCCACAGCCACCTTTTTTTGCTCTACCACTGTATCCTGTGACGGTTCATTTTATGTGTCAACATGACTGAGTCATGGCTTGCCCAGATATTTGGTCAAATACTATTCTAGGTGTGTCTGGGAGGGTGTTTTTGGATAAGATTAACATCTGAGTTTGTAGATTGAGTAAAGCAGACTGCTTCTCCTAATGTGGGTGGGCCTCATCCAATCAGTCGAAGGTCTGAATCAAACCAAAACACTGGCCCTCTTTCAAGCAAGAGGCCACTCCTCTTGCCTGATTGGTTGAGATGGACCATCAGTCTTTTCCTACTTTTAGACTCAAACAGAAATATCAGTTCTTGTTGGGTCTAGAGCATGCTAGCTTTACAACTGGAACGGTGTTCCTGGTTCTCAGGCCCTCAGACATGGACTGGAACTATAGTATTGGCTCTTGGGTCTCCAGCTGTCCAACTTCAGATCTTGGGACTTTTCAGCCTCTACAATCACATGAGTCAGTTCCTTATAATAAATCTCTCTATATACATGAAGATGTATATACGTATAATGTCCTGTTTCTCTGTAGAATCCTAATATACAACCGCCGCTCCCCCTTCCTTGAACAACTTCTCTGCATCTTTCCCCTCTCAGCCTAAATATTACCTCTGAGTATCCTTCCCTGAACCTTTAGATTGACTAGATGCCACTTCTTTGGACTCTAGCCTGCTTAGTGGTCTATTGCAGCCTTTAAAGTTTCCTCAAGGAAGAAACCATATCTTGTTCCCTCATGTAATCCACGGCCTAGCGTGGTGTCTCACACAGAGCTGGCAATCACAAGGAATTTGTTGAATAAATGCTCAATTGCTTCGTAGGAAGTAAGCGTGGCTTGAATAATCATATTTTTATGTTGTTTAAAAATCTCTCTATATTTCAGCTACTACTTAGGAACAAGTACCATTTTATTAATAAAGCACCATAGAAATCATTGCTATTCCTTTTTCTTTTTCTGTTTTTTTTTTTTTTTTCGGTACGCGGGCCTCTCTCAGTGCCGTGGCCTCTCTCGCTGCGGAGCACAGGCTCCGGACGCGCAGGCTCAGCGGCCATGGCTCACGGGCCCAGCCGCTCCGCGGAATGTGGGATCTTCCCGGACCGGGGCACGAACCCGGTCCCCTGCATCGGCAGGCGGACTCCCAACCACTGCGCCACCAGGGAAGCCCCATTGCTATTTCTTGAAGCCAAAAAAAACCACCACCAACAACAACAAAAAAAGTGCTATCAGATTTAGAAGCAACCTGGTGAGTGGGAAAGGATCCACTAATGAGGCTGAAACCTACTCTAAAATGTGAAAGTTGAAGAGCCCTTACCTCACGTTGGGTCGAATAGTGTCTCTTCTGTATTTTTTAAAGATTGTATTTGGAAACTATTTTCCCCATTTTATGCCCTCTTATTTATTATCCTGCTCAGTGGATTTTTGCATTAGAGGTCTATTCCTGCCTGGTTTGCCCTGAGGGAAAGGATAGAACCCTCATATGTCTCTGTTACTATGTATTATTACTTGGAAAATGTCAAGGCAAATGCCATGTAAGTAAATAAAATGCTCCAGACGCTTTAGCTCTCACTGCTAAGCAGTGGGGGGAACGAGCAAATGTTTAAGTTTTAAGAGACAGACTTAATAAGAAGCTGCTATTTTCCGTAGCGTGGGAGAAAAAGCATATTCTCCTCGAGCACGTGTAATTTGGCATTGAGGATTAATAAAATATTATTGAGCCTGGCTTTGTTTTCTGTTTGTTGTTGTTTGGTTTTGTCACAGCCTGGCAGTCTCAGTTCTATTGAATTTAGTGTATACATTCAGCTATCAAGTAACAAAATTAATCTATTGAAAGGGTTTTTATCTTTTATTAGGAGAGGCTAGGCAAAGCTGTTTCATTTGCCATTACTCTGGGGACTCATTTTTGGTTAATCTCTTTCTGATTTCCCCAATCATGTGGAGAATCAGTAAGATCCAGTCAGATTCACCTTCCTCTAAACTCCACATGAGGGAACTCAGTTACTTTCAGACAGGGTGAATCTCCTCCCATGTACTCTCTTTAGGGTCGGGTATGGGGAGCTTCACTCTATTTATATCTTCTGGGCAGCTGAGGGCTGACATGTAAATGTGGAGATTGTCAACACAAAGAACATAGTGTAATTATTTGGAGAAAATTACAGAGTGCACTTTTTCCCTCCAGAAGGGTTGAGAATTGAGTGTTCTGGTGAAATGAACATCTCTGACAATGGAGACTCACCACACTGTCCCTAATGCTACCCGTAGACTGTCATAGCACTTGTTGCACGTGGATTACAATCTTCACACAATTAATATCCTAGACCTTGGAAGACACCGTTCTAGTCACATACTATGTGATAGCTACTCACCAAAGATGGCCTCTAACGAACCATGCCTCCCAATATTCAAGATCTTATACTGCCCTCTTCACATTGAAGCTGAGCTGATCCTGTAACTTGCTTTCTCAATTGAATGGGGTAGAAGTGACAATGCGTTAGCATTTCCGAAAGCCTGAACGGTCATGTAACAGGTCATATTGTTCTGAAGGAGAGACCTCGTGAAGATACTATATGGGAAGGATATATGAAGAGAAGGCACTCTGAGTCTGTATGGAAATAGAGATAGAGACCAAAAAAGATAGAGAGGGAGAGGGAGAGAGAGACAGAGAGAGAGGAAGAAATCCAGCTGCCCCAGTTTCCCACCTAAGCCTAGCTATCCCTGCCAAGGTGCCAGGTACATGAATGAAGTCATTTTGGACATTCCATCTTTGAAACTGAATATGCAGCCACTATTTGACTGAAGTTGCCTGAGGAACTACAAGCAAGACCAGCCGAAGAACCACACAGCTGAGCTCCAGTCAACCCACAGAATCATGAGAAATAACGGAATGAGTGTTGTTTTAAGACACTAGGTTTTGAGGTGATTTGTTATGCAGTCATAGATAACCAAAGTAGGAACACTAAGACCCTAAAATAATTTAGTTCAGTCATCTCTATACTATAGGTGAGGAAACTGAAGACCAGAGCAGCGAACTCATTTGACCAAAGTTACCAAGTAACTTAGAAAAAATGCTGGGATTAGAACTCACATCTCTGGATTTCAGTTAAGGTGTCTCCTCATTTTACTATGCTGAGTTAGTTTAAATACATGAACACTTAAAACATCTCTGTGACCCAGGAATTTCACTTTTGAGAACGTATCATTAGGAAATAAAGAAAAAACATTGTGTCTAAAGATGTTCACGTATTATTTGTAATAACAATTGGAAACAAAGTGTAAGTCAAAATATAGAGGCACAGTTAAGAAATTTGTCTACACTTAAACAAATAACATGTGGCTATTAAAAGTGATGCCTTTGAATAGCATGAAAAACACACGATATAACGTTAAGTGAAAAAAGTGGAGCACAACGAAAGCAGGACACAAAATGCTTTATGTATCCTTAAAATTAGTACTTTTTTCCCCAAAGACTAGACAGAGAAAGCATATTGAAAAGATATCACCAAAAAATTAACCATAATTAATAGGAAGTAGTAAGACTAAAGGATACATTTTCAGCCATTTTTCCTGTATTATTTCCATATTTTCATAAATATATTGGAAAAAATAAATGTGTACTGTAGAGTAAAACTCTGATTTTAATTTAATGTCTTTCATATAAAAGACACTTTTGGGGTTTCTATGCCCTTTGAACAATACTTGTCATTTTACAGTCCTTTGCTGACAGAGGAGAGAAGGAATATAGTGTGTGATTTATTGCTTCTCCTATGGGTTTTTAATATGATCCTGATGTCAGCTTAATTTAATTTGTGTTTTTCTTATAAAAGAATGGAACAAAATAAAATTCCATTCTAGTTATTTATATTCTTTGCTTTTTTCCCTCAATTCTACATAATCAGACTGTAAATAGTATTGCAAATACGAAATGTATGTTGTTCGCTATATGAGAAAATTAAAATATTCAATGATTACTTTAACTTGGTATTCCTCTTCCTATTTTCCATAACCAGTTTCTAAACTTAGAATGGATTAGCTCAAAAAAGAAAACTGCCTGTCTCCTTAGAGAAGAAGTTACTGCTGTTGAAAGTTGTTACTAGCCTCTTATTCATTAACTAATTTACAGGTGAGTTGTTCACTCAAATGCCTACACAACAAACCTATTCTCAAATTATTTATTTTTATCGCTAAAATTTTACAGTTGGTATGATATACTGGAGAATAAAATATCAAAATTAAAGCTATTTTTATTTGTTAGCAACTATTTTAACATGTGAAATCTGATTAACACTTGAAAATCTAATTTAGATGTTCTAAATCAGCTTTTAAATGTGGATTCTCAAGTCCCCATCTTTATTGCTGTGGCTTACACTTTTAATTTCCCCAGTGCCTGGCTATAACCCAGAACAGGTTTAAATACAGTTCAAATATCTGAAAAGGCTGATAATTTGAATCATAATACTACGGTGTAATAAGTAAAACAGGGAAGAAATACCTCTGAGGCAGGAAAGATAGGTCCGGGCCCAAGGACAGTCTCCTCCTGCATAAGCCTTAGGCAGAAGGCAAAGCTACCTCCTTGTTTTGCACTTAATGAGGTCATGAGGCATGGAGGAATGGCATCTAAAACAGAAACTTTGTAGCATCTGAGGAATGGCATGTGAAACAAAAACTCTGTAGCATCTGAGCAAGAAACTCTTGACCGTGAAAACTATGGAGCATGCGCTCTGAGGTAGGCGATAGATAGATAGGCTTTGGGTTGACCTGCTGCAACCTGTTTCACGTGGACTTGGAGATAAACTACTGTTGGACTATAAGCCCTGATTGGGTGAAAGACAAAGCACCCCCCCTCCCCACCCCTCCCCGCAGTTCTGTCATTTTTGTGGTCAAGGAGATTTCCCAGCCCAACACATGCGCAGAGGGGGTCTCAAGTTATCCTCTAGTAACTTTGGCCACATTGTAATATCCTTGTAATATCATTAGCATTGCCGTTTTGACCTCCTCCCTCACACCCCACCCTGTGGTTTTCACTTAGGTGTTCATGGGAAAGATCAAGAAAGGAGCTTGGTGGAAGCCCAGATAAGGAATTGCAGATGACACGATTATAGGGGAAAGAAAAGGGGAGTCACCCTCATCTAAACGCCAGAAGATTAAGCCCATATTAACAACCTAACTGCCCCTATTGCGCACTCTTCACTCACAAGAATGCCCACACTCTCTTCCTCCAAGTGTGTAACTCCTGCTTCTGGCCAGAATAAACTGCTTCTGTGTGTGCTATCCCACACTTTCTCTGCTTCTGATAAACTCTGTGCCTGCTTTGCAATCTCGGTCTCTCTGTGGAATTCTTTCTTCAAAGAAGACAAGGACTGAGGTCCTTCTCGCTACCGAAAACACCTCCACTCATCTCCAGTGAAACAAAGTTCATTGAATTTATGTATTTTATTAACTTTCTGTGTCACCAAAACTGGCAGGTGTGTTTTTCTCCCTGACTTTTAGGATCATAGCTATCATGGATGATTGAAGTTGCTGGATACTTTCTCCTTTAGATAAATAAGGAAAAACACATAGTTTGGAAAAAGTGAACAAGTCTATATAAGCCAGCATAATTATCTATAGTAGCTTATTTTATTTTATTTATTTTTTTAACCTGGTGTTTGTTTTTTTTTAACATCTTTATTGGAGTATAATTGCTTTACAATGGTGTGTTAGTTTCTGCTGTATAACAAAGTGAATCAGCTATACGTATACATATATCCCCATATCCCCTCCCTCTTGCATATCCCTCCCACCCTCCCTATCCCATCCCTCTAGGTGGTCACAAAGCACGGAGCTTTTAAAGGCTACAGGCACTATTCTCAAGGTTACCGACTAGTGAGAGAAAGATATGTAAATACATTGCCCCCCAAAAAGTCATTACAATATTATGATAATCTGTGATAACTACTGTATTCAGATATGTTCAAATTAGTGGTTACATGTGTAAAAAATTAATAAACAAAAACCTCAGTTAAATAGAGTTGGGAAACCAGAAGCTCTCATGCCCTGCTATGCTAGCAAAGCCCAACAGGAAGAAGAAAGACTCCCCTTCTTTACTGGCAAGGACTCACCCAATGAAAAGCCCTGGAATAATTGTTTACTATGGCTCTCCCCACTTTATTTTCCTCTGTAAAAGCATTCTCCTTCCCTTGCTGTGCAGGGAAAAAAGCATGTGACCTCCATGGTTGCAGATTCTGAATTGCAATTCCTTGCTGAATAAGGAATAAACCCATTTTTCCTGGAGAAATAACTGGCAGTCTCTTTGTCTTAGGTCAACACAGGAATACAAAGTATGTCAGCATATGTCATTAAAGCATCCAAGAATAGAAAAAAAATCTCTTTGTTATAGAACACATGAACACATTTTGAGTTGGAAACAAGTGCAAACACTATAATCTGCTTCATCAGTTGTTAATCTTATTCCTAAATATAATCTAATCTTTCAGAATAAGTTTGTTTCCATTAGTAACTTACAATGCATGAGATTTCGTCTTTAGATGACTTCAAGTTTAAGCAGCAGCCTGAAAAATTATATGATGAAGAAATTAAATATACTTTATTTAAAATAATTTATACCTTAGATTTTTTCTGTGTAGCCTACCTTGAGTCTGCATACTACCACATATTAATAACAGTTATTTATCAAAGAAGATATCTGCTAGAAGTTGTAGATTGGACAGGATACTCAGACAAGTTCTGGTGCCCGTCCAGTTCTTATTTCCTCCAGGAGAACTGTCATCCACACAGGGGTGTGCCCCTGAAGACAGATTTTAAAAATATGTGACTCTGTCCCTCACTACAGATGACTGGATTATAGGGAAACACGTGCTCAGCTGGGCCAATTATACTCTCTCCGCCCTGATTCTGGAGTTGGAACACAGCAATTTGGGCCAAGTGTGCATGCCAGACATTGAAGGACATGCAAACTTAGTGTTCTGGGGCTGAAGCTAAGGCAGCCATAGGGCAATTACTTTGCGACAACATGAACTGAGAGATAAGCAGAGAGAGCTGATCTTCAGCACCAAGCAGGATAACTAGAGACAATGGGAAAAAGATAGCTTGATTTTCAATTCTGGAGAACAGCCGTTGTTCCTAAAAGCTTCCCAGTTGTAGCTCTAGCTCTTGGCCAGCCCTGGCCGTGTTGCTGCCACTGCTCTGTCTCAGAGGTTACACTGAGTCTTTATAGTATTTTCCACTCTTTTTCTTTTTTTTTTTTTTGCGGTACGCGGGCCTCTCACTGTTGTGGCTTCTCCCGCTGCAGAGCACAGGCGCTGGAAGCGCAGGCTCAGCGGCCATGGCTCACGGGCCCAGCCGCTCCGCGGCATGTGGGATCTTCCCGGACCGGGGCACGAATCCGTGTCCCCTGCATCGGCAGGCGGACTCTCAACCACTGCGCCGCCAGGGAAGCCCTCCACTCTTTTTCTTAACTTACTATGCGAATCTCTGTTTCTTGCCACCAAAAGAGCTTTGCCTAAGTCAACAGCCTTTTTCTAATTTATAGTAATGTGTAAATGCCAGTTTTGCCAGTGGTATTCCGTAGGAGACACTAAGCTCTTCGGTTGTATGCTTTGAAGGGCCCTTATCTTACCAATTATTTATAGGTCATAGCACAGTGCAGAATATAGAGTAAGTGCTCCCCCAAGCTGTGCTTAATTAAATGAACAAGGGGGGCTTAAATGAAAATTTGGTATATCTGCACCACCCATTTTGTGATTTGCCCAATTATTCTTGATACCAATGGATTGTTTTCATATTTTTTTACTTGTTTCTTTACATTTGTAGACTGTACAACTGACTTCTGCCAGCCTAGCTCTAAAGTGTTTATGTCATTAAATCACACATGAGGGGGAGCTTGTGTTCTCATTTAACTTTCAATCCAGACATTTATAAGGGCTCTGAAAAACAAAGAACCCTCTAGGCTACTGTAATGTTCATGGCCTTTTCCTACCTTGCAAGTTTTCATAGATACCTTATTTGGAGTTTGTTATAGGTCAGATGAACTGAATGGATGAGATTTTCTTTCTCCCAGAGTAAGAGGCCATTATCTTCCATAGAGGATTCAGTCAGTAACAACCAGAATGCCCCCTCCCCTTTCCTTTTTAGTTGAATAAATCACGGTCATGACAGTTCATCCATTTTTCCTTTGATCCTGACCTTCATTGAATCATACTGCACTGTTCTCCACAAATAGTGATTTTTCTGCACCTAGGGGTGGAAATAGTGGCCATAGGGAAGGGGAGGGAAGTAGGCAAGGTCAAGGGAAGAGGGGATAGTATTGAATTTTACTTCTTGAAATATAAAGAATTGCTGGAGAAGAGCAATGGAGATTAATGGAGGGACACTTTACAATTAAGAAATCAATTTTTTTTCACTTTTTCTCTGCTCTCAAACAGTTATTGTAATCATCTATCTTTATCCATTGATATGTTTGCTACGTAGGCATTAACATTGATATATCAATGTTAGACAAGATGAAAGTTGTCTGCTAACTTGTGTTTAATGAGTTCTGAGTCATTTTTTTCATGAAAACCACAAAATCAAAGACAAAATTCTGGAGCTGGAAGAACTTCAGGAGTTACACAATAATTATTCATTTTGTCATGAATATTAATATTTGTTTCAATTCCATCTTATTCAAACATTACATTTCATTTTGTACATGAGAAATACAAGGCTTCATGATGAAATAACATTAATTGAAAGTTAGTGGCTAAACCCAGATCTTCTGACTCAATGCCTTCCCCGGTACAGGACAATAACATTTCCTCAGATTTTTTGATGTTTATTTGTGATGACTAGTATACATATTTCTATGTTTACCTGAGTGTATAACATTAAATATCCTTCACTCTTGGAATCTGTTCCTCTAGGGATGAATTCAATGCTCTGAAATCAATCTATAAATTAATTCTGCTAGTTGGCATATTCACACATAATGGGCACTTACTCTGGTTTCTAGTAGAAGAAATCTGGTTGAAAAATAATTTTGTGAAAGTTGAATAATGTATGATTAGAGAATTTTGCATGTACTCTTCCTTTCCTGCTTTCTGTCATTATAAGTAAGTTTTCTTGGTTAAAGAAAAATAAGTGAGAATATTTAGAAAAAAGTCTGACCTAACTTAAACTTCAAAGTTTATTTATTTCAAAGATATGAATTTGACATTCATTCTAGGCAAAATCTTGACTGTATATTTAAAGGACTATGAATATTTAAGGAATAACTACTAGGATATCACATGAATTTTCTAAGACATTTGGAAGAAGTCACATCCAACTAAACTCATGTCCCTCTTTCATGGGCTTACCTTATTGAATAGTCAAGAGTATATAACAGGTAGGTGACAAACATTTAGAGGCATTTGCAAAGCATTTGATAAGTTTTCTTATGAGATTTTAGTGAAAGAGATTAGAAAATATGGACTAGATTTAAAACAAATAGATTTGAAAAGAGTTGAATAATTTTATTCAAAATTGTTCAAGTAATAATAATCTTGTAGCTATCATTTATTGAGCACTTACTATGTGCCAGGCATTGTACTAAATATATCTGTTATCTCCTTTAATATTTAATGTGATATTTCATGTAACCTATGAGAGATATATTCTGATTTTACAGACAAGGAAACTGCAGGTTAGGGAGTAAGTAAACTTTTCCAAAGTTACTCAACAAGCAAAAAGTGATGCCAATATATGAACATAAGTTGTTTGACTCCTTACTACTAGATTAACATAATATTAGTGGAAGAGCCTAGTTTAGTTCAGTTGAATTATTCTTCTTGAATGACATATGGAGGGCATACCCCAGTGATGTAATTATATCATATCATTTTATTGATATTAAATTATAAATCATTTTTATTTCTTATAGTTTTGCTTGATTTATTCCATTAGTAACATTTTATTGGGCACTTAGGCTTTGAATGACAGAATCAGGATCTAGAATGATATTGAAAATTGGTATTATGAAGTTGAAATGAACAAGATACAATTTAACAAACATAAATGTAAGAACTACTGGCTCTTGGGTCCAAGAAAGCAAAGTAAGAACGCCTGAGAGAAACAATGTACGTTGCTTAGCATATGTGAGACTCTGATTCATAATAAAAATATATATTTGTTTTTTGTCCCTGGCACAGAGCTCCTAAAACCCTTGGAATTTCTTAAGCAGTGAGAGCAATCAAGGTGTCTTTTGTTATGTTAACAAGGTAACTTTGGTAAGCTCCTAGGTAACCCCCAGAGGGGCCAGATGGTTGCCAGGAGAACCAAGCAAGTGATTAGAGGGTTAGAACTTTCAATCCTATTCTGAATTCCTGGGAGGGAGAGAGGTTGGAGATTGAATCAATTGCCAATGGCCAGTGATTTCATCAATCATGCCTATGTAATGATACCTTCATAAAACCTCAAAAGAATGGAGTCCATAGAGCTTCCAACTGGTGAACATGCAGAGATTCTGGGAGAGTGGACTGCTGGGAGAGGGCATGGAGACATAGCCCCCCTTCTTACATACCTTGCCCTGTGCATCTTTTCCATCTGGCTGTTCTGGAGTGATATCCAGTAAACTGGCGATCTAGTAAGAGTGTTCTTTCTGAGTTCTGTGAATCACTTTAGTAATTAATTCAAGCTGAAGAGGGTGTTGTGGGAACCTCTGATTTACAGCCAGTCAGAAGCCGGAAGTGGGGGCAGTCTTGTGGGACTGAGTCCTTACCCTGTGAGACCTGAGGCTATCTCCAGGTAGATAGTGTCAGAATTAATTACTTGGTCAGAGCTAATGGCTTGATGGTGTGGAAAAAAAAACACACACACACTGGAGCATGTGTGAAAAAGACTTTGGGGTTTTGGTTTATAGTCAGTTCCAAGAGAGGCAACGCTTTGATGTGGGAGCTCAGAGAACTTCTGTGATCACAAGAGTATTAATAGGCGGACGTCCCTGGTGGCGCAGTGGTTAAGAATCCGCCTGCCAATGCAGGGGACACGGGTTCGATCCCTGGTTTGGGAAAATCCCACATGCCGTGGAGCAACTAAGCCTGAGCGCCACAAAAGCCACAACTACTGAGCCCACATGCCACAACTACTGAAGCCCGTGCGCCTAGAGCCCATGCTCTGCAACAAGAGAAGCCACCGCCATGAGAAGCCCATGCAACGCAACGAAGAGTAGCCCCCGCTCACCATAACTAGAGAAAGCCAGTGCGCAGCAACGAAGACCCAACACAGCCAAAAATAAATTAAAAAACCAAACCAAACCAAAAAAACCCCAAGAGTATTTATAGAACAATGAAGGGGGCAGTGCCAGACTGTTTTCCACTGATTGCATTGAACACTTCTGGAATTTTTAGTTCTAGGTGCTATAAAGTATACGGATATGTGTGCATATGAAATTGCTAAAAGGGCTGAAATCCTGTCAGAGAGAAAATAAATGAGGAATGTTTTGGTGGGGGAGAATAGCATTATAGCTATCTTTAAATATTGAGATCTTCCAAGTGGAATGTGGCCAGATACTGGTATACTAAGGAGAGGGTTTGGGCCTATGGATGATAACAAAAACAGTTTTTTGTTTTAACAGGAGGAAGACATTTCTGATAGTGCCGTTTCAGGATGGCACGGGCTGCCCCATTAGGAGGTAGATATTTAGCCGTAGAGGCATTCAAGCAGACACAAAACAGCAAATGTCAGAATTATGATCAACAAATACAAATTATCTCCTTCCTAAGAGAACTCTAAATTATGTGGTAAGTCTATAACTTTGGATACAGAGGGCTGAAGATGCCAAATAATGTTACAGATAGTCTCAAAGGCAGCCAGGGCAGACCTACTTCTATTGGTATTTCTATGCTGTTCAACCTACTCAATTTGCTGGTGCAAAATATTTTGCATATGTGAAAATAGGGCTTTACAAATATTTGCCCAGAATAACTGTGGCTTGCTCTAGACTTTATAGAAATTTAGTAGAGAAAACAAAGTAGTCAATCTGGTATAAAACATATCGAAAAATATGGCTGTGTGCCATATATCATATGATACATTTTATATGTGGAATCTAACAAATGATACAAATGAACTTATTTACAAAACAGAAACAGACGCACAGACATAGAAAACAAACTTGTGGTTACCAAAGGGGATGGGGGGAGATAAATTAGAAGTTTGGGATTAACATATAAACACTACCACATATAAAATATGTAAACAACAAGGACATACTTATAGCACAGGGAACTATACTCAATATCTTGTAATACCTATAATGGAAAAGAATCTGAAAGAGAATATCCTATCTATTTATCTACCTATCTATCTATCTGAGTCACTTTGCTGTACACTTGAAACTAACACAACATTGTAAATTAACTATATTTCAATTTAAAAAATCATTAAGAAAAAAAAGAAAAATATGGACTTCCTTGGTGGCACAGTGGTTAAGAATCCACCTGCCAATGCAGGGGACACGGGTTCGAGCCCTGGTCCAGGAAGATCCCACATGCCGCGGAGCAACTAAGCCCATGCACCACAACTACTGAGCCTGTGCTCTAGAGCCTGCGAGCCACAACTACTGAGCCTGTGCTCTAGAGCCGGCGAGCGACAACTACTGAGCCCACGTGCCACAACTACTGAATCCCGCACACCTAGAGCCTGTGCTCCACAACAAGAGAAGCCACCACAATGAGAAGCCCGTGCATGCAACAAAGAGTAGCCCCTGCTCGCCGCAACTAGAGAAAGCCCACGTGCAGCAACAAAGACCCAATGCAGCCAAAAATAAATAAATTAATTAGTTAAATTAAAAAAAAAAGAAAAATAAGACTATGTGCCACATCTCTCCCAGTCCCAGTCTGGTCCCTTCTTATTATTAATTTATTTTTGTTTGTTTAATTAAAACGAATTAGAATCAGTAAACAGCATTTGCACAGGAACTTCTGGGAATCATAGTTGTCCTACTTTTTATTTATTAGACAGTCATATAACCTGCAGTGTATCCATCTGCTAAAAGTCATGTTTTCATGGTGTTTTGAATCAGAGAATGGTTGCTCTCCCCTGCGGTTTGATCCTCCTCTTCAGGGAGCACACATTACAGTCATGCTTTTTTAGAGAAAAAGTATCAAAAAGCGGTTTGTCTTGTGACTTTTTGACTTCTCCGCATCCCCTTCCAGTCACAATCTTCTCCCTCCTTCCAGACTCTGGGACTTGAATGTATAATTGCAGCCCGTTGTCTGCAACGTAATTATAGCCTCATTGACTTGTTGCACAGCAGGATGACAAGAGTGCTGGCTGTCAGACAGGGTCAGAGGTCAGCCATTACCCCACGGATTGCAGGCAGCAGCCTCATCAGGATTCTCGGGAAGTCTCTTCTCAGCCGTGGGACGGGTCTGCAGCTGCCTGTGTGCCTCAGCAGATGACTCTTTGCATGAAAACACGGACTGTTTTCAAGACACAACATCCCAAGATGCCATTTGACTTCTTGTTTTCTTATTAAAGACATAACAACCATTCTGAAGTGAAAGAAGCTATTTTCCTGTGCTTTTCATATAAATTTCAAGCAGAATCTGTACATAGCCAGCATTAAGATATTACATCTATTTTCCTTCATACAGTTAAGATTTTAAAATAATATTTAAAAAGAAAGTTAAATCAGGAGGCTACGTTAGGATGGAAACTGCTATGTACTAAATAGGAAAATAACTTGGACACAAACAAATGAATTGTATTCAGACTGAAAATCCTATAGATCCTGTAAATAAAGGATCATAAAATCATGATGTAAGAAAATAAAAAGCACATCATATGTCAGTTAACCTAATCTTAAAGGTGATAAAAGAATATTCCTTAAACAACATTTCTTATGTTTCATCTAGTCTGGATTTAAGTCTCTGATGGGATGCAAACTCAGATATCTTTTTAGAGAAGGAATGCTTTAATATTACTGAAAGATCGTTCAATCCCATTTTCAAATATTTGCAATATTTCACATAACTGATATTTTCAAAACTTTAAACAGACATACTGATCTAACTCATGGTAATTTCAATGAATAAATCTGACAGAACATATAATTGAGAATTTGCTCATTGAGTTTGCAGATTATACTAAACTAAGTGACAATGTTAATGTCTGAGAAGCCAGGATAAAATATAACACGACCTTGAAAAAAGTGTTTAATCTAAAAAAGAGGACATTGAGTAAGTGGATGGGGGACAATAAAGTTTAAACACAAACATAATGGGGGTGGGGAAATAACCCAGTAAATTTTGTTGTTAATGCACTAAATAAGAGGTGTGAATAAAATACTTTTATGAAACATGCTGAAGTGATATCAGGATTCAGTAAATGTGTTAGACATCAGGAAGCATTCCTACTATTCTATTTTTACAAAAAGAGACTATTGTATTTCATTTCTATGACTTCATTTCATTATATTATTCATGTCAGGGAGCTGTAGTGACCTCATTTAGTCAGAGTTTAGAGCAGCATTTTAAACCTTAGAAAGCCAGCAGGTCATCAGAGAAAAGTCATTTTTAGGTTTACCAGGCTGAGGTGCAAACATAGAAATCAGGATATGGTATAACACTGAGTTATACACAGGAAGTGAGAGCAGTAAGAAACCTAAGGCAGGCTGAGTTAGATGGCCGCAGCAGGGTCAGAGACAGAGGAAGTAAGAATCAGGCTGTCAAACCAGAGGTGTGAGCACCAGGGGTCACAGTGAGTGTGTGGGAAGCCCCAGTCCAGTTCTCTGCCTGCAACAGGGGTGTATGAGACACAGACAATTCCAAAGATCTGGTTGTACGACCTCCTTCACCTCCTTCACCTGATCTTTCTGGTTAACGCTAAGAGAACTACCACCATTACATATATCCATCATAACAATAAGTCTCCTTTATGAGGGCTTACTATGTGCCAGGACATAGGATAGGGATTCATTTATTCATTCATTCCTTTATTCTATAAATATATATTGAGCCTAGAATGTGCCTGGTACTGTGATAGTATTAGGATACAATGGTGAGTAAAACAACATGGTCCTCAATCTCATAGCAAGGGTGAGACAGATATTAATCATATGGTGTATATCACCTAAGTAAATATAAATATACGTATAATTAAAAGATGTGATAAGTGCTATTAACAATAGAAAAGGACACCTAGGAGACCTGGGGCCCTGACTTGCTCTGAGAAAGTGCTGCAATGTGAATGATGGGTGGAAAGAGCTAGAGAAAGAGGAGAGAATGGGTACTCTGGACAGAGAACAGTTCTTAGAGGATGTGAGAGCCAGTGAGGTATCTGGAAGAATTCCACAAAGAAGACTGGGGATGTGGAAAGAGGCCAGATCACACAGGACCTAGCAGAGTATCTCAAGGAATGACAGGAAACTGTTGAAGGCTTTCAAGTACTGATATAACATGATCCAATTTTTCTTATGATAACCCTGGCTACAGTGTGAAGAATGGGTTGGAACGAAGATACAAACTAGCTAAGGAGTCAGTGGCTTGGCTCATCATGAGAAAGACAGGGAATAATAATTTACGCAGCGCTCGCAACCTAGTAGGATCTTCATTTTACAGAGGAATAATAGACAGAGGCTTGGAGAGGTTAATTTCCAAAGTCACTCACTTACAGTGGGAGAGATTAACTCTTTCATGTTTAATCTTTCTAGTTACATAACTCATTGAAGCAAGATTCATACAAATGTAGAATTGGAATGGGAACTTAGATCCTATGTAAATTAATTCATTGATTCATTCAAATATTTGTTGAGTGGCTGTTCTAGACACATATTGAAAAAGTCCCTCTTCTAATAAAGCTTTTTAGTGGATGAAAATGGTAATGGATTAACAAACTAGCTACCTAAATGTCAGTGATACAATGATAGCAGTAAACCAAGGTCATGTGATAGGCAATGATGGAATGGTTCCTTTTGTTCAGTGGTAGCGAGAAAGGCTTCCTAAAACCAGAAAATGAAGCCAGCCTGAAAGAGGGCAACAGAAAGAGCCTTTCAGGCAGAGGGTATTGCTGAGACAAAGACCATGAGATGGGGACAAGCATGACATATTTGAGGGACAAAAAGAACCTCAGGGTGGCTAGAGTATCAGGGAGAGTGGCACAGGATGTTTGAAGAGATCATCGGGGTCCAGGTTCCAAAGGACCTTGTCAGTGTGGGGTTTAGATTTTATTCCAATTGAATGAGAAGCTTTGGGAAGGTTATTAAAGAAAACAAGGTAAAGAAGACAGGATATGATTCCAGTTTTAAATGATCACTGCAGCTGCCATGAGGAGGGTAGATCGTAGGGGCAACACTGGATGCTGGGAATGTCATCAGGAAGCTGCCTCATATGCCTCCCAGGTAAGAGATGATGGGGGCATTGACGAGGTGGCAGAGCAGTGGAATTGGAAACAAGTGAATGTTTGAAGACTTCTTTATTATGGAAAATTTCAAATATATACAAAATTAGAGAAAATGGTAAAGTAAAATCTGATATATCCATGACTCACAGTTAACCATTATCAACTCATTGCCAATTTTGTTTCTTCTATACCTCATCAACTTCTTTAGATTTTCTTGCAGCAAACAGTATGCCATTTCATCCATAAATATTAAAATATGAATCTCTGTTGTCTGCAAATAGTAGACAAGGGTTTATATTTTGAACAGAATACTAATTTATACCTAAAAGTGAACAATAATTAATTCCTAATGTTATCAAATGTCCCTATCAGTGTTCAAATTTCTTTGTCTTATGAATTTTTTTTCAAAGTTTGTTTGAGTCAAGGTCCTCATGTTCATATATTGCATTTGGCTGATGTGTCTTCTCTCTCTCTCTCTGTCTCCCTCTCTCTCTCTCTCTCTCTCTCTCTCTCTCTCTCTATATATATATATATATAAAATTTCTTTTCCCTGTAACTTAATTGTTGAAGAATTTGGGTCGCTTCCTGAAGAGTATTCATCAGTTTGGATTTTATTAATTGCATTATAATGGTGTCATTTTACATGTTCCTCTATCCCCTGTATCTTTTGAAAACTGGCATACAGAGTGAGAATTTTAATTGGATTAAAGTTTGATTTTTTTCTTTCCTTAGGCAAGTGTACTTCCCTCAGGAGGCGTATGACATCTGATTGTCTCTTGATGCTAGCAATTGCTGATAATCATTGTTCAGATACTTTAACTAATTAGTGGTGCAAAACAGTGGTAATGTTGATATAATTCTATTATTCAGAAATAGATTGTTTTGAAAAAATTTTAAAGGTAGTGTGAACAAGATCGCTGATGGAATTTTGATAAAAGGGCGAGAAAGAGAGAAATTGGGAATGACTCCTAGGCTTTCGGCTTGAAAAATCAGATTGAGAGTATTGCCAATTACTGACTTGGGGAAGGCTGAGATAACAGGTTTGGGATATGTGAAGAATGAAAAGTGAAGGATTACACAGCTTATGAAAATTGAAGTGTCTGTGTAAAGAAGGCAGACTAGAACTTAGAAAAGGGATCAGAACTGTATAGCATAGTCAGACTGAATACTGCTGTTTAAAGATGATTAAGATTACCTAGGGGGAAAGCATTTAGAAGGAGAAGAAAAAAGTTTTGAAGACTTTTAAGGAATGCGAGCAATTAATCCCTAAGTACAACCATGTTGAGGATTGAACCGAAAGGCCAACACATCTCAGAAGGCCTCTTCATGTTCACCAGTATAAACTGGAGAAAAGTATGTCCCGTTTGCTCCACAGAGGAGAAACACGCTAGTTTAGGCTTGCTTCGGGATAAGTAGTACTAACCCACAAAAGGCAAAACAGGCCCTTGTGGCACACACCTGAGACCTGACATCAGGAAGAATCTGTTCTTTGTCCACAAGGTAATAACCACTGCAAAGCCCTACAGTGAGAGGAGTTATAAACCCCATCCCTACTGTGGTAAGGAGAATCCTAACATGGCCACTACGACCTTTGCACTTGGTGTTATAGCTGTGATTATGTTACATGGTGAAAGGCATTTTGCAGATGTAATTAAGGTTACTAATCTGTTGACTTTACACTAGGGAGATTATTGAGTGAGCCTAACCTAATCACAGGAGCCCTTTAAAAGCAGAGTTTTTTTCATGGTGGCAGAAAAGAAGTCAGAGAGATTCTAAGTGTGAGAAGGATTTGAGAAGGTATTGCTGGCTCGAAGGTAGAGGGGGCCACATGGTAAGGAATATGGGTCACCAAGGAAATAGAGACCTCAGTGTGGTAACCACAAAGGACTGAATTCTGCCAACAATTTGAATAAGGTTGGAAGTGTGTCCTCCTGGGCCTTCAGATAACAGAGCAGCCTGGCTGATACCTTGATTTTTTGCTCTTTTGTGACTCTAAACAGAGAACCCAGTTGAGCCTGCCTAGTCTTCTGACCTCCAGAACTGTGAGGTAAAGAATGGGTGGTGCTTTAAGACGTGAAGTTGTGGTAATTTGTTACTCAGTGTTAGAAAACTAATATGCCTATGCTATGCTGGGCACTGTGACAGACTGCTACAAGGTATGCGACGATAACTGTGTATGAATCCTGCTTTCAGGGTGCAGGCCTAGGATGGTTCTGTCATTCATTTATGGAAACAGAGGAGGTGGAACTAGATTGTGCCTTGAGAGTCCAACCAGCTCTTCTCTTCTGTGTGGAAACAAGCAGCCACAGACCTCGTTCTTTCTTCTGCTCTTCCCCTTCATGGAAACAACACACACTTAGAAGTTACACGATGAACTGACACACAGCACTTAAACTTGGCCGTATTGATATAGAATCATTGACTTAAGCTGGAATGTTGTAAGATGAACAATATTAACATTTGCTCAAAATCATTATTTTAAAAAGTATCCCAAATCTACTAAAAGCACAGAATAAGTGCACTATCATCCAGATACAGTATTTTGATGTTCTCAATGTACAAATATGAATGTGAGTGGATGGTGGGCCACAAGGTAGAGACAACCTGAGTTCCTGTATCACGACATGGAAGATTGCAGGCTGATCAGGGACACCTACAGTGGACTATTAAGTGTCAAATAAATTTCGCTGTGTTAAACTAAGAAGTGTGTGTGTGCGTGTGTGTGTGTGTGCGTGTGTGTGTGTGTATGTGTGTGTGGGTAAAAATAAATGGTAACAATTCTGCAAACTTTGATCTTTATAACCTGAAAGTTTCACATATCTGATCAAAATCCTCTTATAGGACATCAAGATGTCACCAGTAATTCAAATCCATGTTATAAAAAGAAAACATAAAAATTACATGCAATTTGGCTTTTTATTTTGCAGAAATAAAGTATATCTTTACTTATAATGTGTCATTTTCAGATCACTCTTTGTACCCCTTTATTTTGTTATAAAAATAGTAACGAGATAATTTTTAGCTCTAAGTAAAGAATTTCCAAGGTTATTAAGCAGTTTTTATTTGTTGTTGACCCCACAGCTAAATTTCATCAACTATAATAATTATGTGATCCCCCAAAACAAACATGATGTAACAAGTATAAACAAAATCTGTGGTCAACAGGTAATATTTTCTCTTTACATAATTAATTGAAAGTAAATCAATAAGCAAACCCACTTAAATGTAAAAAATAATTTTCTTTAATTATACAGTAATGGATATTATGAAAAGTTATAAATAAACTCTGTAATAAATATTTAATAGTAAACTAACCTAAAATGAAATGTTTTCTTACTAAAGGCCACCTCTTTCCCATATACCACACAAAAATATTGAATGACTTAAAAAACTTTTACAAGAATTCACAAGATTATATACATATGTTTTAAAATTTTATTTATTTAATTAATTAATTTATTTTTTTGCAGTACACAGGCCTCTCACTGTCACGGCCTCTTCCGTTGCGGGGCACAGGCTCCCAACGCGCAGGCCCAGCGGCCATGGCTCACGGGCCCAGCTGCTCCGCGGCATGTGGGATCCTCCCGGACCGGGGCACGAACCCGTGTCCCCTGCATCGGCAGGCGGACTCTCAACCACTGCGCCACTTCAATTTATTTTATTGAAGTATAGTTGATTTACAATGTTGTGTTAGTTTCAGGTATACAGCAAAGTCATTCAAATACATACATATACATTCTTTTTCACATTCGTTTCCATTATGATTTATTACAGGATACTGAATATAGCATAAGATTGTATATTATTGTAAAAGGAATTTAAGAATCAGGAAAAGTGAGGTATGATGGTCTGATAAATTCAAATATACTTTATTAGATAAGCATGTTAATGATAAGAATTGATATTAACAATGTGATACTATTATTTGCTTTTCCTTTGGGTTTTATTTCCTGATTGATTGAGCCTTCTCTGAAAGGGTAGGTATCACCTTAACATGATTTCGTTTTGATTTCTCCAGGCTGGTCTGCCAGACTCACTCTCTCCTTTGTCCCCTCCTCCCCTCCGTCCATATTTGATGAGAACCCACTATGGGTCGGGTGCTGTTCAAAGCTCAGGCATTGTACTGTGAACACGATCCCTCACCACAAAGAACATTAGGTCTAGTGAGTAAAACAGACAAGTAGCAACATAAGTGACATTTATAATGCGGGGCGCTGTACACTAAGATAGAGAGCAAAAAGGATGATAAGGAAACAGATGGCAGACGCAGCCAACCCAGACTGAGGAGGTGAGAAAGCCTGTCCCCAAACCTGTCTATGTCGGAGCCCCAGTGCTGCTGAGCAGCTGGCCAAGCAGAGTTCAGGAAGTTTCCCAGACGAGAGTACAGCAGGGTTTGCAGGTACAGTGCAGGGCATTGGAGCTGGAGTGTAAGCAGAAGCCAGGTACCTTATAAGCCATGGACCTTACATGCCTTGTTAAGAACTTTAGACTTCATCCTAGGAGCAATGGGGATCTAAGAAAGGATTTTAAGCAGGAAAGCAACACGTTTGGTTTGTGTGGTAGGAAGGTGACTCCTGCTGTATGTAGGGAAAGTGGAGGTGGGCTGTCCCATTACCAGTGGTGGAAGGAATCCATGAAGACATAATGATGGCCAAACTAGGGTATTGGCTGTGGATGTGGAAGAAGTGGACAGATTCTAGAGACATTAAAAAGGGCCTCAATTGGATTTTGTGACTTTAGAAAAAGAGGTGGGAGTGGAAGTCTTTTTGTATTATACTTTATAATCACGTATTTTAAGACTGAGTGGGTTTCTATTCCACTCTTTTGAGACCAGGCCCTTTTTTTCATGCTAGCCCCTCATCTGATCCCAGGGATTCTAGTCCTATCTCTGACCTACATGTAAAGAGAGAAGTCATCCAAGCCTCTTGGTGCTGTCCCACATCTAATCTCCCTCTTCCATCTAGGGGCCAGAGCAGCCCAAGTTTGCATTTCAAATATCTGTTTGTTTTAGTGTATGATTGTTCCTCATTCTTGTTACGTACTAGGAGTTTAAAAGTTACTCATGACGACCTAGAGGGGTGGGACAGGGAGGGTGGGAGGCAGGCTCAAGAGGGAGGGGATATGGGGATACATGTATGCATGTGGCGGATTCACTTTGTTGTACAACAGAAACTAACACAGTATTGTGAAGCAATTATACTCCAATAAAGATGTATTAAAAAAATAAAAATAAAAGTTATTCATAATTTGAGATAGTGGATCTTAACGCATCCCAACAGATGAAGGTTTTGTGTAAATCTCTCCCCACTCCTTTCAGACTCGCGCTGTGTTCTCCAACACTCCATGTAACAGCAACCCACATTTTAATGCAATGACGGCTATGAAAAAATAAAACTATCAGTCACTGTCAGATACTTTATAAATGGAGACAGAGGAGGGGTTCTGTTCTCTGTGTAACAGGACAGAGGAGAGAGGTCAGTGATGTATCATGTGGTTTAGGATTTCCCCTTAAGCAATCTTCTAAGACTTGCTCACAGTGTGGAAGCTTTTGTCTGGACAAGGACTCTGATGACTGCTCCTCCACTGAAGGCTACAGAGATTTTAAGTCTCTGCTCTGTACAGTATTGAAGAAAGGAAAGAATGCCTCTCAAGTGGATTTGGAGAAAAAATTAATTTTTGCCATTCATGATGGCCAGGAACTAATATTAACAGTTGTTTACCTTATGAAAAATTAATTAGATGACATAAATTATGTATGTGGGAAAAAGAAAATCTATCAATGGGTGGTTTGAGGATTCAGAAGACCACTTAAATTGCTAACAAAAGGTATTTTGTGCAGCAGGTCACATTTGGGGTGGGCTTTTGTTCCTCCTTTGTGCCTGAAAATGATGAATACAGAATTGTTCTTATGCAATTCCCTGGTAGTGAGGGATAGTCATTTCAGTAGAGTTTATCACTATGTACTTGTCTGCTGTTTGGACGCATAGAAGGCAATTGACAAAAATTTAATAGAAAAGTCGGAGAACTGAACTGGAATGTCTGAATACTGAACCCATGTGCCTGGCAACACAGCAGAGCCTCATAACGCGTCCTTCTACCAGATCTCATGAGAAAAGAACAAACGCAGTGATCCAGGAATTCAAACCCATACATGTAATGTAAAAAGTAAACAACAGACCGATGCCAAAAGAAGTTTAGATTTATTTTTTTAAATCTTGTAGAGTGATAAAACATATTTTCTTACATAATATCAGTCTTAATAGACTATTTAATTTACTGTACTTTTTTTCTGGTTAGCTTCATCTTTTCCATACCAAGAAATATAGGCAGTGGCAATACCCTTGAATAGTTGCAAACTGGAGCAGAATGGGTTGGAAATGTTTAATGTCACTTTGAAAGACACATTGTAACTATGACTATCAATTAGTATGTCCTTTTTAAAAGTTCCATAAATCTATTTTTGGAACAATGTGGGATACAGTAATTAAATGTAAATAAATATAGTTTAAATTCAAAATAATTTATTTCTAGTTTAAATTCTGTAATGAAACAAATAAATTATAACTGAGGAAATCTTAGCTATTCTAAGTTAATGATATATTTATCTTTGGTTCCAATCTTGTTTCATATGATTGGAATCTTTAGTATAAATTAAATTATATTCTTCAATTAGTACACCATAGATGGTTAAGCATTAAATGAAAAATCTCAAATTCCTGGTACTATCTGACTTTCTATAGCTGTTTCTCTTTTACTGTTTTCCTTAATCTCAAAAAAAGATATATTTTCTTTCATTAAAGAAAATAGCTTAATTAACACCAAGCAACAGTGTCCCTAATAAAATTGAAAGAAATTAATGAGTTTGTCCTGGAATTAGAGAGACTCTTAAAAGGAAAGTACAAATACAAATATCTAAAGGATAGTCTAAAATCAAGCAAATACTTTCACCTGCATATTTTAGTAAGCAGGTAGGCATTTATAATCCCAGCTGAGTGTGACTTCTATTTTTGGGGGGGAGGCATGTCCAAGGGCTTCACTGTGGTATGGAATATGGAACATGCAGTATACAACTGATTTTCATGGTGATATTACCATTGAAATTTTATCATACATCTATGGTTCTACCGAAGAAATAATATGGATAAAAGTGTTAATTGCAGCTGTACTGTCATTTCTAAGGGCCTCTTTTAATTCACAGATGCACAAATAGTAACTTAAAACTGAGTGACTGAAATGTGTCTCATTATATTCTGGGCCTTTGCAGTGTCAAATCTACAGAGACAAGTGCAGCTGGAGACAAATGACCAGACACCATGAAACAGAAGCTTAATTATGTTCACTTACATTTTCAAATTATTCCCAACAAATTACCTTGGGTAGGTGATACATCCATCAAGGCAAGTTTCTAATTTCATATTCACAGTAATGTTCTCCTGTAAACTCCTCTAATAAGGCCCTAACTAAGTTTTCCTTGTGACCTCACTTAGCTGAAATATTGCAGGCTGTGTGTTTTGTAGTGTCTCCAATTAATTTTTGACCTTGGTGCTGCCTGGGCACAATGAGACAAGTGAAGGGTGGAGATCAGATTTAATTTTGAATTTCCGGACGGCTGCTGGTTTGTATCTCAACTTGAACATTACTTAAACATGTTATTTTTGGTCAATGACTTTTTATGCAGCATACTGGGCAAATGTAATTAAGCGGGCTAAGTTTTGTTCTCAGCTGTCGTCTGAGTTCTTGCATAGGAACTTGAAATCTCAACAGGAAACACCTGTATGGTAGTTGTATACCAATCCTTTCCAGAGAATTAATATATAACGTTGTTCCTGAACCTCACAAGCTCTTCCCCAAATAGAAATGCTCAGCTGCATTTGAAGGCTGCATTTTTAATTATTACTAAAAATTCAACCTCGGCTTAGAAGTGAATCTTTTTATGAGGGTATATTACACTTAGCTATATGAATGGTCAGCCACATCATTCATTTATTTCATCATTCAATTTTAGAAAATCTGTATTCAACCAACCTGTACTGAATGCCTACTCTGTGTAAGGATTGTGGAGGTATATACAGAGAAATCAGATCTAGGTCCCACCCTCAAGAGAGATTAACAAGAAAAATATTATTGTCTTAAATAGAGCCCAATTAATCCCTCCTTAGAGACAACCAGCTGATATTTGGATAGGCCGTTTGCTTTGTAAAAAATCAGTTGAAATCATGCCAATGCAGGGGACACAGGTCCAAGCCCAGGAAGATCCCACATGCCACGGAGCAACTAAACCCATGCGCCACAACTACTGAGCCTGCACTCTAGAGCCCACGTGCCACAACTACTGAGCCCACGTGCTACAACTACTGAAGGCCATGCACCTAGAGCCTGTGCTCCGCAACAAGAGAAGCCACCACACTGAGAAGCCATGCACCGCAATTAAGAGTAGTCCCCACTCGCCGCAACTAGAGAAACACTACGTGCAGCAATGAAGACCCAACACAGCCATAAGTAAATAAATAAGTCTATATTTAAAAAAAGATTAAACAGGGCTTCCCTGGTGGCACAGTGGTTGAGAGTCCGCCTGCCGATGCAGGGGACATGGGTTTGTGTCCTGGTCCGGGAAGATCCCACATGCCGCGGAGTGGCTGGGCCCGTGAGCCATGGCCACTGAGCCTGCGCGTCCGGAGCCTGTGCTCCGCAAGGGGAGAGGCCACAACAGTGAGAGGCCTGCGTACCGCAAAAAAAAAAAAAAAGATTCTTAAACAAGAATCTTTCTTGCCTATAAGAGAATCATACTTAAAAAAAAAACACACAATGTGAGCTTCTCTTTTTGGCAATATAGAGATTAAACATAATTTTAAAACTCAAAAAATCTAGAAATGAAGAATACACATAACAAAACTATTCTTTGAATTCCATAGCTGAACTCCGGATGAAGTTGAAGAAATCCTCAAAGCCAAAAAACTAAGAGGGTTTGAAAACAAAAGTGATAACTCAAGTTGAACATGAGGCTGCAGTATCCTGGTAAAATTTGAGTTTTACCTTACTTAGAGGTTTGGGTTTTTTTTTTGTTGTTGTTACTTCTTGAGGTTTGGGTTTTAATAGCTCAGTGGGCTTAGGAAATAAGGCCTTGAGCTCAAGCAAGAAGGACATCAAAATTGAGATCCCAGCATAAAGTTGAAGGTCTTGAAAAGTTGTATCCTTAGTGACAGGGTAGACCAGAAAGCTCATCTGTTGCAACAGAGAAATAGCAGGGATATTATATCAGTGTCCACCTCAGCTCAGGATAGGACGAAAAGTTTCGCCAAGAACCTGCAAGTACTGACTGCCCTCATTCAAGTTTAGTATTTGAATTCACTATAACAGACATATCTAGATAACATTAAGCTAAGAAATTAATTTGACGTGACCAGGGATCAATAGTGCCCTATGCAGTATGAACAAGGCAAACACAGTTCAGTCAACAGTGATACATGTTTAGCCTAGACCTCACAGCAACCCTACATAGAAATCATCAGGTTATAGTAAAAAATTAGTATTCATATCCAAAATATACAAAGAACTGTTAAAATTCAACACTAAGAGAACAACCAATGCGATTAAAAATGGGCAAAAGATCTGAATAGGCACCTCATCAAAGAAAATACATGGATGTCAAATATAATAGCTATGAAGAGATGCTCCATATCATATGTCACTAGGGAACTGCAAATTAAAACAACGAGATACCACTACACACCTATTAGATTGGCGAAACTCCAAACATCGACAATACCAAATGATGAAGAGAATGTGCAGCAACAGGGATTCTCATTCAAAGTTGGTGGGAATGCAAAATGGTTTAGAAACTTTGCAAGGCAGTTTGGGAGTTTCATACAAAGCTTAACATAGTCATACCATATGATCCAGCAATGACTTTCCTAGGTATTTACCCAAATGGGTTGAAAACTTATATTCACACAAAAACCTGCATACAGATGTTTATAGCAGCTTGAATTGTCATTGCCAAAACTTGGAAGCAACCAAAATGGATAAACAAACTGTGATACATTTCTACAATGGAGTATTCAGTGATGAAAAGAAATGAGCTATTGATCCATTAAGAGACATGGAGAAATCTTAAAAGAACACATGTACTTCAGTAAAATTTTAAAAAATCCAAAAAAGTTTAAAAAGCATACTGTAAACGAAAGAGGCCAGACTGAAAAGCCTATGCACTACTATATATTGATAATTTCAACAATGTAACATTCTGGAAAAGACAAGTGCAAAAGAGATAGTAAAACATTAGTGATAGTCAGAGATTCAAGGGGAGGGAGGAGGAGAGATGAGTGGTGGAGCACAGAGGATTTTTAAGACAGTGAAACTATTTTGTGTAATACTGAAATGATGGATATATGACATTATACGTTTATGAAAATCCATAGAACTGCGTAATACAAAGTGCACCCTAATGTAAACTATGGATTTTAGTTAATAATAATGTATCAACATTGTTTTTAATCAATTATAGCAAATGCAACCACACTAATGTATAATGTGAATAACAGGGGAAACTGTGTGTGTGGGCAGGGGAGGAGGCATATGGGAATTCACTGTACTTCTCTTTTTTTTTTATAAGTCTAAAACTTCTCTAAAAAATAAAGCTGATTAATTTTTTAAAAATTACAAAACACATAAAGAAAGAAGCTACCATAAAGGGGAGTCAACTGGAACAGCTAAAAGAGAAATAGCACCTTGGTAATATCAAATAAGTGATTTATTAGAATATAAAATTAGAGTGTTTGAAATGTTTAATGAGCAAATATTAAAGTGATCAATAAATAAGAAAAGATGAAGAAAAAAAGAATCAGGATTATTTGAAAATTAGCCAATAGGTATTCTAGGAGAAAAAGTTATAATTGAAATGAAAAACTCAGTGAGAACACTAGACTTCCACTTTTCAGCCAAGGTGGAATAACAGGGACTATATTTAACATCCCACCCGAACCAACTTAAAAAAATGAACAAAATATAAGAAGCAATGGTTTTCAAGACACTAGATATCAGATATCAAGGGACACTGATACATGTAAGACAAGAAACAAATAAGGTGAATCCTATGGTTGTCTGAGATTACTGTCTTGAGAGAGTTTCTAAGCCATGGCAACGAGGGGGAACCCAAGCAGAACCCAGCAGGCTCCCTGAGTTCAGGAGATGGAACTGATAGTCCTGGGAGACTAAGGTAGCTAGACATTGCAGGATAGACAACCTGAAAGGAGAGAGCTGTACAGACAGAACTCTGGAGTTCTGCAGAGGAGCCCCCTCGAGTATTCAGCAGAATTCTGCCTATGCATGTGGGGAAACTACTGGAGGCTAGAGCTCTTGAACCACTCAGAAGGATTAGAAGTAACAGTGGCTGATGCTTATAGAGGGCTGAGAATATTGTCTGTCCCACTAAGCTAAGTGAAAAGTCCCAAAATTTAAAGGACATTTGGTAAAGTAAGGAGAAGAATCTTGCCTCTGTAATATGGAATAAAGAGCTCTAGACTGAGCACTGCTTGTGTTACCCAACAAATTTTTAAAATGAGACCAAAACGATCAAACTGTTTCCAAGTAACCTACTTAGATCCCAGATAGAGCTCATAACTGTTTTTGGGAACACAGAATGCCCAGCATTCAATAAAGCAAAATTCAAAGTGCCCTGAATCAAATAAAAAATTTACCAGGCATGCAAAAAAGCAGGAAAATTCCATTCATAATGCGGAGATAAATCAATCAGTTGAAACTAACCCAGAAATGACACAGATGTTTGATCTAGCAAACAAAAACTTCAAAACAATTATTATAACTGTGTTCCATATGTTCAAAAAGTTGTGTAGAGACATAAAAAGGACCTGAATCAAACTTCCAGAGATGAAACTTACATGTGTTAAGCAAAAATTATATTGGATGGGATTAATAACTATTAGACACTGGAAAAAAATATATGAGTAAACGTGAAGACATACCAACATAAACTATCCAAAATGAAAACCAGAGAGAAGAGAGAATTAGTACAAAACAAAACAACAACAACAAAAAACCAAACAGAGCCTCAGTGAACTGCAGGACAACTTCAAGTGGCTTAATATACACATAATTGGAATCCCTTAAGAAGAGTACAGAGCACAAGACAGAAAAAACATTTGAAGAAGTAATGGCCAAAAGTTTCCCAAACTTGATGATAATTATAAATTTATAGATGAAAGGGTCACAATGAAGCCCAGGCATAAGAAACATAAAGAAAACTACATCAATGCACATCATAATAAAATTGCTCAAAAGCAGTCATACAGAAAAGTCTTAAAAGTAGGCAAGGAAAAAAACACATATTACATGTAGAGAAACAAAGATAAGCAAACTATAGTTAGAAACAATGTAAATGACAGTGGAATAATATTTAAAATACTGACAGGAAAAAAAAAAACCTGTAAGCCTAGACTTCTTTACCAAATTAAAATAACATTCAAAAATGAAGATTAAAAAAAAATTCTTTTTCAGATATAAAAAGGTGAGAGAACTCACTGGCAACAGAGTCTCACCACAAGAAATATTAAGAACAGTTCTCTTTTTGATGGAGCTAATGGCAGACTCTAGGAGAGCTCAGACCAAGGAGTACTTCCCAGAACTTCTGCTGCCAGTGTCCTTGTCCGCAAAGCGACACACAGCCAACACCTGCCTCTGCAGGAGACCCTCCAACACTAGCAGGAAACTTGCACAAGCCCCTTAGATAGCCTCATCCACCAGAGGGCAGACAGCAGAAGCAAGAGGAACTACCGTCCTGCAGCCTGTGGAACAAAAACCACATTCACAGAAAGATAGACAACATGAAAAGGCACAGGGTTATGTACCAGATGAAGGAACAAGATAAAATCCCAGAAAAACAACTAAATGAAGTGGAGATAGGCAACCTTCCAGAAAAAGAATTCAGAATAATGAAAGTGAAGATGATCCAGGACCTCAGAAAAAGAATGGAGGCAAAGATCGAGAAGATGCAAGAAATGTTTAACAAAGACCTAGAAGAATTAAAGAACAAACAAACAGACATGAACAATACAATAACTGAAATGAAAACTACACTAAACAGAATCAATAGCAGAATAACTGAAACAGAAGAACGGATAAGTGACCTGGAAGACAGAATGGTGGAATTCACTGCTGCGGAACAGAAAAAAGAAAAAAGAACGAAAAGAAATGAAGACAGCCTAAGAGACTTCTGGGACAACATTAAACGTAACAACATTCACATTATAGGGGTCCCAGAGGGAGAAGAGAGAGAGAAAGGACCAGAGAAAGTATTTGAAGAGATTATAGTTGAAAACTTCCCTAACATGGTAAAGGAAATAGCCACCCAAGTTCAGGAAGCACAGCGAGTCCCATACAGGATAAATCCAAGGAGAAACATGCTGAGACACATAGTAATCAAATTGGCAAAAATTAAAGGCAAAGAAAAATTATTGAAAGCAGCAAGGGAAAAATGACAAATAACACACGAGGGAACTCCCATAAGGTTAACAGCTGATTTCTCAGCAGAAACTCTACAAGCCAGAAAGGAGTGGCATGATATACTTAAAGTGATGAAAAGGAAGAACCTACAACCAAGATTACTCTAGCCGGCAAATATCTCATTCAGATTCAATGGAGAAATCAAAAGCTTTACAGACAAGCAAAAGCTAAGAGAATTCAGCACAACCAAACCAGCTCTACAACAAATGCTAAAGGAACTTCTCTAAGTGGGAAACACAAGAGAAGGAAAGGATCTACAAAAACAAACCCAAAACAATTAAGAAAATGGTCATAGGAACATGCATATCAAAAATTACCTTAAACGTGAATGGGTTAAATGCTCCAACCAGAAGACACAAGCTTGCTGAATGGATACAAAAACAACACCCATATATATGCTGTCTACAAGAGACCCACTTCAGACCTAGGGACACATACAGACTGAAAGTGAAGGGATGGAAAAACACATTCCAGCAAATGGAAATCAAAAGAAAGCTTGAGTAGCAATACTCATATCAGATAAAATAGACTTTAAAATAAGGAATGTTACAAGAGACAAGGAAGGACACTACATAATGATCAAGGGATCAATCCAAGAAGAAGATATAACAATTATAAATATATATGCACCCAACACAGGAGCACCTCAATACATAAGGCAACTACTAACAGCTATAAAAGAGGAAATCGACAGTAACACAAAAATAGTGGGGGACTTTAACACCTCACTTACACCAATGGAAAGTTCATCCAAAATGAAGATAAATAAGGAAACAGAAGCTTTAAATGACACAATAGACCAGATAGATTTAATTGATCTTTATAGATCATTCCATCCAAAAACAGCAGACTACACTTTCTTCTCAAGTGTGCACGGAACATTCTCTAGGATACATCACATCTTGGGTCACAAATCAGGCCTCAGTAAATTTAAGAAAATTGAAATCATAACAAGCATCTTTTCTGACCACAACGCTATGAGATTAGAAATGAATTACAGGGAAAAAAAACGTAAAAAACACAAACATGTGGAGGCTAAACAATATGTTACTAAATAACCAAGAGATCACTCAAGAAATCAAAGAGGAAATCAAAAAATACCTAGAGACAAATGAAAATAAAAACACAATGATCCAAAACCTATGGGATGCAGCAAAAGCAGTTCTAAGAGGGAAGTTTATAGCTCTACAAGCCTACCTCAAGAAACAAGAGAAATCTCAAATAAACAATCTAACCTTACACCTAAAGGAACTATAGAAAGAAGAACAAACAAAAGCCAAAGTTAGCAGAAGGAAAGAAATCATAAAGCTCAGAGCAGAAATAAATGAAACAGAAACAAAGAAAATAATAGCAAAGATCAATAAAACTAAAAGCTGGTTCCTTGAGAGGATTAAAAAAAATTGATAAACCATTAGCCAGACTCATCAAGAAAAAGAGGGAGAGGACTCAAATTAATAAAATTAGAAATGAAACAGAAGTTACAACAGACACTGAAGAAATACAAAGCATCCTAACAGACTACTACAAGCAACTCTATGCCAATAAAATGGACAACCTGGAAGAAATGGACAAATTCTTAGAAAGGTATAACCTTCCAAGACTGAACCAGGAAGAAATAGAAAATATGAACAGACCAATCACAAGGAATGAAATTGAAACCGAGATTAAAAATCTTCCAACAAACAAAAGTCCAGGACAAGATGGCTTCACAGGTGAATTCTATCAAACATTTAGAGAAGAGCTAACACACCCTTCTCAAACTCTTCTAAAAAACTGCAGATGAAGGAACACTCCCAAACTCATTCTATGAGGCCACCATCACCCTGATACCAAAACCAAAGATACTACAAAAAAAGAAAATTACAGACCAATATCACTGATGAATATAGATGCGAAAATCCTCAACAAAATACTAGCAAACAGAATCCAACAACACATTAAAAGGATCATACACCATGATCAAGTGAGATTTATCCCAGGGCTGCAAGGATTCTTCAATATACGCAAATCAATCAATGTGATACACCATATTAACAAATTGAAGAATAAAAACCATATGATCATCTCAATAGATGCAGAAAAAGCTTTTGACAAAATTCCACAACCATTTGTGATAAAAACTCTCCAGAAAGTGGACATAGAAGGAAAGTACGTCAACATAATAAAGGCCATATACGACAAACCCACAGCAAACATCATTCCCAATGATGAAAAACTGAAAGCATTTCCTCTAAGATCAGAAACAAGACAAGGATGTCCACTCTCACTAATATTATTCAACATAGTTTTGGAAGTCTTAGCCAAGGCCATCAGAGAAGAAAAAGAAGTAAAAGGAATACAAATTGGAAAAGAAGTAAAACTGTCACCTGTTTGCAGATGACATGATACTATACACAGAGAATCCTAAAAATGTCACCAGAAAACCACTAGAGCTAATCAATGAATTTGGTAAAGTTGCAGGATACAAATTAATGCACAGAAATCTCTTGCATTCCTATACACTAACGATGAAAAATCTGAAAGAGAAATTAAGGAAACACTCCCATTTACCATTGCAACAAAAAGAATAAAATACCTAGGAATAAACCTACCTAGGGAGACAAAAGACCTGTATGCAGAAAACTATAAGACACTGATGAAAGAAATTAAAGATGATACTAACAGATGGAGAGATATACCATGTTCTTGGCTTGGAAGAATCAATATTGTGAAAATGACTATACTACGCAAAGCAATCTACAGATTCAATGCAATCCCTATCAAATTACCAATGGCATTTTTCATGGAACTAGAACAAAATATATGAAAATTTGTATGGAGACACAAAAGACCCCAAATAGCCAAAGCAGTCTTGAGGGAAAAAAAACGGAGTGGGAGGAATCAGACTCCCTGACTTCAGACTATACTACAAAGCTACAGTAATAAAGACAATGTGGTACTGGCACAAAAACAGAAACATAGATCAATGGAACAAGATTGAAAGCCCAGAGATAAACCCACACACCTATGGTCAACTAATCTATGACAAAGGAGTCAAAGGTATACAATGGAGAAAAGACATCTCTTCAATAAGTGGCACTGGGAAAACTGGACAGCTACATGTAAAAGAATAAAATTAGAATACTCTCTAACACCATCGACAAAAATAAACACAAAATGGATTAGAGACCTAAATGTAAGACCGGGCACTATAAAACTCTTCGAGAAAACATAGGAAGAGCACTCTTTGACATAAATCACAGCAAGATCTTTTTTGATCCACCTCCTAGAGTAATGGAAATAAAAACCAAAATAAACAAATGGGACCTAATGAAACTTACAAGCTTTTGCACAGCAAAGGAAACCATAAACAAGACGAAAAGACAACCCTTAGAATGGGAGAAAATATTTGCAAACGAATCAACGGACAAAGGATTAATACCAAAATATATAAACATTTCATGCAGCTCAACATTAAAGAAACAAACAACCCAATCAAATATGGGGAAAAGACCTAAATATACATTTCTCCAAAGAAGACATACAGATGGCCAAGAAGCACATGAAAAGCTGCTCAACACCACTAATTATTAGAGAAATGCAAATCAAAACTACAATGAGGTATCACTTCACACCAGTTAGAATGGGCATCATCAGAAAAATCTACAAACAACAAATGCTGGAGATGGTGTGGAGAAAAGGGAACCCTCTTGCACTGTTGGGGGAAATGTAAATTGATACAGCCACTATGGAGAACAGTATGGAGGTTCCTTAAAAAACTAAACATAGAATTACCATATAACCCAGCAATACCACTACTGGGCATATGCCCAGAGAAGACCATAATTCAAAAAGACACATGCACCCCAATGTTCATTGCTGCGCTATTTACAATAGCCAGGTCATGGAAGCAACCTAAATGCCCATCGACAGACGAATGGATAAAGAAGATGTGGTACATATATACAATGGAATATTACTCAGCCGTAAAGAGGAATGAAATTGGGTCATTTGTAGAGACATGGATGGATCTAGAGACTGTCACACAGAGTGAAGTAAGTCAGAAAGAGAAAAACAAATATCGTATATTAATGCATATATGTGGAACCTAGAAAAATGGTACAGATGAACTGGTTTGCAGGGCAGAAATTGAGACACAGATGTAGAGAACAAATGTATGGACACCAAGGGGGGAAAGCAGTTGGGAGTGGGGGTGGTGGTGTGATGAATTGGGAAATTGGGATTGACATGTATACACTGTTGTGTATAAAATGGATAACTAATAAGAACTGCTGTATCAAAAAATAAATAAAATTCAAAAAAAAGAAATGCCACATTCTAAAAATTTTTAAGTTCTTGAAATCATCAAAAATTGACTTTGAACTAAAGTACCAATTTTTTGGTTACAAAAAGTCTTGACATCAATTATCACAAGCTTTTAATTAATGTCTCAAACAAAGAATAACCATCAGCATATTAATTAACTGACATTTTAAAAATATTAGTATAGTATCAATTTTAACATTTATTTTAATTGAAGCCACTGACTTCCATTGTATTAATTAGCATCTGTCATAAAATAATGTTTTACCGAATGATTTTCACACATTTGTGTTTTTCAAAGTATTATCACTGTCAATATTTTCAACACAGCTATATTTGTATATAATATACAATTTGTGTGTATAATGTATGTGTGTGTATATGTATGTATATATATGTAAATAAGTACTTTATGCAATAAAGTATCATTTAGTTAATAAAGCATTGGTCATCACAATATAAAGTTACAACAAAAATAAAGAAAAGAAGAGTTCTTAAGACAAAAGAAAAACAATACCACAAGGATCTGTAGATCTACACAAAGGAGTGAAGAGCAATGGAAATGGGAACTACATAGTTAAACATACATCCAGTCTTTCTTATTATTTAAATCTCTTTAAAAGATAATTGACAGATTAGACAAGATAATGACAATGTTGTATGGGCTTTACATCATACGTGAAAAGCACAGAGGTCAGTAAGGAAAAAACTGACAATACTATTGCACGTTTCTTATATGTTCAGTGGCATAATATTACTTACAGATAAACTGGAGACTAAAAAATGTATAGTCTAAAGAAACACTAAAACAACAAAAACCAAGAGAAGATAAAATCAAATCATTTAAAATGTTTAATCTAAAAGAAGGTAGAAAAAGAGAAAAGAGAAAGAACAGATTGGGACAAATAGAAAACACTTAGCAGGAAGAAAGATTTGAACCTAATCATACTGATAGTCACTAAGTAAATGCAGAGATACATCATGATCATGAGTCCAAAACTGAATATGGTTAATGTTAATTCTCCCTAAACTGATCTCTACATTTAATACAATCCAAATAGAATTCCTAACAGGCTATTTTATAGAAATTGACAAAATTATTTAAAAATTAATATGGAAATGCAAAGAATCTAGAAGAGCCTAGATAATTTTGAAAAAGAAGGACTAACACTACCTGATTTCAAGAGTTATAAATCTACTCAAATCAGGACAGCATTGTATCAAGATAGAAAAACAGACCAATAGAACATGATATAGAATCCAGAAACAGACCCACACATATATGGGAAATGGATTCTGATGAAGGTGCCAAGGCAACTCAGGGGAGAAAGAACAATCCCTTTAACAAGTGGCGTTATAACAGTTGGACATTCATGTGCAAATACGAAAGAAAAGCAGAAAGGAAGGGAGGGAGGGACAGAGGGAGGAAGGAAGGAAGGAAGGAGGGAAGAAAAGAAAGAACTTTAATCCATATCTCACACCATATACAAAACTTAACTAAAAATGAGTCATGAACTAAACATAAAGCATAAAACTATACAGATGATAGGTAAACACATGTAAAGCTCAACTTTAATCATTAAATAAATGCAACTTAAAACCACAATGACATACCACTACACACCTAGAAGAATGACTAAAATCTAAAGAGATTGACCATACCAAGTATTTGCAAGGATGTGGAGGAACTGGAACGCAACTATATTGGAAAACATTTTGGCAGCCTCTTAAAATGGTAAACAGTTAGATATTGAAATCATTAAGAATGATGACAATTGTATAGGATAGAGTGACAGACATCTGCTTAAAGCACACACAAACACACACACGAAACTTTTAAGGACTAACATGAAGAGCCCTGGGATTTGTAGATATGTTTAACAAAAGCACAGTGACTAATCTAATATGATGACAAGAGCTTCAAAAACGAGGCTTTTTCAGGAAGTAAGGAAGGGCAAGCATCTGGAAGTGCCAATGAGGAGCAAGACATGCACTTAATCATCTCCAGATCCAAAGACAAGAAGACTGGAGAAAAAAGCTCTGCTGGAGAGGGCTTCCAGGGAAGAGTATCTTTGGAGACAGCCAGGGCTCCCTCAGAGCTGGAAGGTCAAGGGAAACATAGGGAAGAGAGACAGAACATATAGAGAATTTTGATGATGACAGACTGTGAGTTCCAAGAAATGCTGACAGAATTGTTTCTGAAGAGACGTTGTTTATCTGAGGACTATGAATAGATTTTATTTTGTAAACTGTGTACGAAGACATATATTTATGTGTAGACTGTGCCTGTGGTTACGTTCCCATTCAATGAAGACATTTTCTAGAACACTTACCTAAAACATTAAAAGACTGCTTTGGCTATTCGGGGTCTTTTGTGTCTCCATACAAATTTTAAGATTTTTTTGTTCTAGTTCTGTAAAAAATGCCATTGGTAATTTGACAGGGATTGCATGGAATCTGTAGATTGCTTTGGGTAGTATAGTCATTTCCACAATATTGATTCTTCCAAAACTTTTTATTTTTTATTTTATTAAAGTATAGTTGATTTACAATGCTGTGTCACGTTCTGGTGTACAGCAAGATGATTCAAATATACATGTATATATGAATATATTTCTTTTTCAGATTCTTACAGACATAGAAAACAAACTTATGGTTACCAAACAAAGGGGCGTTGGGATAAATTAGGAGTTTGGGATTAGCAGATACACATTACTGAAAAAGAAATAATCATCATCATCATGGTAGGAGGGAGACGCTCAGGACAGAAAACCCAATGGGAGAGGAGAGGGCTCAGGCCAAGAGAGCTGAAGGAGGAGATGCTCTCAACACACTGCCCAGCAAAATGAAAGGAGAATGTGCCAAGAGACCAGGATGAGGAGGCACTAATGCAGATGGCATTACTACCCGGCTGGGAGGCAGGGCACAGCAGAAGACAAGACTTCCTAAGGTCAGTCTGGGGGAGAAGCAGGACTCAGGCCAGCCTGCCTGGGGTGGAAAACGGCGGCAGCGAAGTGCGGTTCTTACCTGTGTGGCAGCTCAGGAGGATCCGGCCTGGTGTGGGGTCGGGGCTGTGAAGAGCAGCGCCTGGCCGGGACGCGGGCCTCCAGACAGAAGCCTGAGAATGGTGTCTGCTGCTGGGCCGAGACTCTGGAGTAAATGGCAGCAAAAGTTCAGACCGCTGAGTCCTGGAAGCACTAGGAAGCAGATGGCACGTTGGAGCATTCTGGGTCTGGGCAGCCTCTTCCTGGTGGGGCTACTTCTTGGCACGTTTCCCCCCGAACCACGGTCTGAGTTCGTCCGCTGACCGGGCCAGTGCATCTTGTGAGTCCCGTGGCGGCCTTGCTCCTGGGTGCACGGCATCGATTTTGGCCCTTCTGGGCCACCATCCTCTGAGGTCTGAGCGGGAACCCCGGCTGCCTACGAGGTCAGAGCCTCTTCACCTGCACACCGTTTACAGAGGGCAGGTCAGTGTCCCCAGGGATGAGGAAAATGGAGGCTGCAGTGGAGGAAGCTTCCATGCTGCCGAGAAGCTCAGTGGTGCCGGGTCACTGGAGACTGGCGGAATCTGGGCAACAGGACCAGGGGTGCCAGTCCTGCCGGTATCCATAGCAGCAGGGTAACCTCGTTCTTAGGCCCACCGGCCGCCTCACTCTGCAAGAATTCAGACTGCTGCTGCTTCTCTCCTCCTCCCAGCCTGACTAGGTGGCCATGACGCCAGGTTCTCAGAAACAAGACACTTCGCTGCTAACTCCGGCTCAGGTGGAGCCCGCGTTAGCGGAGCGAGGAAGCTGGGCGGACTCTGGTCGAATCTTCGCTTCTGATTGGTGAGCCGGATGTCGCAAGACTCTTCTGTCTTCCTAGAGCGGTCCAACCCAGATCCTTCTGGCCGCAAACGGGAGAGTGTGCACCACCTCTTTAGGATCTGCCCGGGACTGGTCGGTAATATGAATATCCTCAATCTTTAAACGTAGCCCCAAAAGTGTGTGACTGTGTGTAGGAGGGTCGAGCTCTTTCGAGTGACCCCAAATCAGCACGTCAGCGTCATTCTGGTGGCTCCAACTCAAGAAATCACTTAAAAGAAATACCGCACTGGTCAGAAAAAGATAATCCCCTAGCTAGGTCGTCCTCATGGAATCCGGTCAGAACACCGGGTCTACGGATGACCCCACAGGAGACAGCCCTGGGACTCCTCCTGGCATCTGGATCACCCCCTGCCGAAGTGGTATCAGTTTAAGAGTTGAAGCTTGGCCTTCTGAAAGGTGAGAAATGGGATGAGGGCCACGCTGTTCTTGAAATGTTCGGCACTGCCGCCTCTGTAGTTCCCAGGCACTAGTGGGAGTTTTAAAAATTTAGCTCAAGATGTTGAATATGGTTCTCCGTGCTACACAGTAGGACTTTTTTGTATGTGTGTGTATGTGTGTGTGTGTGTGTACATGGAAGAGTGTACCTGGGGTTTTGGAAGTTTGGAAGACTGCTTCGGCCCACCTGGCCCACTGAGGCACAGGCAAGGATTGCCTGGGATTAAGAGTGGTACTGCCCTTAAATATACAACATTTGTATAGATTACATAGTAATCTAGTAATGAGTGTATGCTAATTTATTTGACCTTGTTTCATTCTTGGCCACAGATGTCTAGTTTCTGTTAATATAAATATGTTCTGATGCACAGACTTTAAGTTTAATATTTAGACATTTATTTTAGTTATTATTACAAAAAGGTTGCATGTTTAGTACCCAAAACAGAAAAGCAAATGTAAGAAAACTTGCACCTGAATTTCCACACACCCATAGGTAACTACTGGAAATGTTTAAATATATGTTGGCAGAATGGCCATTCACACAAAAAACAAAAAAAACCCAGATACACACACACACACACACACACACATATGTATATAAAAAAAAAGGCCTACTATGTATGTAGCATGGGCAACCATATTCAACATCTTGAGCTAAATTTTTAAAGCTGGTTTTGCCACGTAGAAAAGGCAGAGTGAGGAGAGGGTATTCCAAAAGAAGGGAGTGCTATGTCCAAAAGTAGTACAGAGTGATGAGGTACAATAATTGTAGTTCAGTGTGGCTGGAATATGTAAATAATGGGGGGAGCAATGGACATGAGGCTCAAAAAGAAGATAGCAATCAGTCATGAGGGGCTCTGCCTGCTGTGAGATTTGCTCATCTCTTGGTGACGGGTGAACTTTGAAGGATTTTTTTTAAGCAGGGAAGGGGCAAGACTAGATTCATATTTTCGAAGATCATTTTGGCAATCATCATCATGGAGTTACTGACTGCTTGCTTTAAATACATTATTATGGTTAATCCTGAAAGTCACAGTGTGAATGAAATATCATTATTTTCCACATTTCACAAATAAATGATTAGGGAACTTGTCTAAGGTCACTCATCTATTAAGTGAAAAAGCAGGGATTCAAACCAGGGCAGTTTGAACTAAGCTCCCTCACTTCTAACCACTACATTTCATTGCTTCAGAGTAAATTCTAGTGAAGTGTGGGTGATCAGGGATGGTCAAAGAGATTATTGAAATAAAATAGGTAAGAAAGTGGTTGAGAAGAAACAAATCAATTCAAGAATTATTTAAGAGTAGAGTTTCCTAGTACCTGATTTTGAATTGGGTCCGCCAGCATTTGAAATGTGTGGGAAGTATGTTGAGAAATATTTTATATTTTTAAGTAAAAAGTATTATTATTGTGTTATGATATAACTTTTATGCAAGTCTTCTTGCTCATTCTCTGGGGCTACATTGTGATCACTCAGCCTCTTTGCTGTGTGGTTAGCTTAAGTATTACTGTACAAGCAGTGCAGATCACTATGGCCAACTGTGTTATTTTGAATTTATATGAGCTTCTCTAATATGAGGCAATGTATAGACACACTATATCATTAAAATTTTTCTTTTCATAAATATTCATGGTTTTGTTCAGCTTTTATCTTTCTCATAAAATGTGTGTTCCTTTTGGGAAAGAAATATTTGGTGGCTTTAATAGGCTGGCTACCCTAAATCAAGTAGTTTGTTCAGCACTTCTTGCGATCATTAGCAACACCTGCAATAGTTTGTTGTTTTGAAAGTTACATTTGCATTGTAGAAGTACTTTTTCTAGTTTTTTATAGTCAGTAGATGTAATTTTAAGTTTATGTATGAAACACTAAATACCAAGAGTGTTTAAATATCTGGTGATCTGGTTTCCTTCTATAATTCACTACAGCGTGCCTTAAATAATTACATCTAGCTCTGGATAGCTTCCCCTCTAACTCAGTGAAAAAGGCAATGTCACATGACCAACCTAGACATTCCAGCCTACCTGTTACCCATTGTCTGACCAGTCTTAGCTTCTACCTCGTACCCTTACTCCTTTCTCTTGGTTACAATGACTGCCTTGCTTTTCCTCAAACAAGCCAAAAACGCCGGGCCTTTGCAATTGCTATTCTCACTATCTGGGATGCTCTGTCCTACAGTATGCATGTGGCTGGCTCCCTCACTCCCTTCAAGCCTTTGCTTAAAATCTCTCCTGAGGAGAAAGGCCTCCCACACCACCCTACATGTAGTACTTCTTTCAAAATTCTCCTTCTTACCCTGTTTCATTTAGGTTCATTGCACTTATCCTCACCAGATATATTGTATTGATACATATGCAAATGATACACAGTGCAAATCCAGATGCCAGACTCGTGGGTGGTATAGTCTCTGCCCTGATTTCTAGGCCCTACTTACTTGCTCTTGTTTCTCTAGTGATACAGTTTTATAAAAGCTCTAACCATCATCGGTTCACATAGATGGTGAGCACCACTGTTCTGAGCTTCAGCTCACGGCAGGGAGAACTCACTGAAGCTCCAAGTTTTAGGCTGTGCGTTCTGACATAGTCTCATCTTGTAGGTGGCACTTTTAATTTTTATTACCAGAGCCAAAACTGTCAGCAGTCTTTACGTGTTTCCAGTTTGGGAACCAGCAAATTCCACCTACTGCTTTGTATTTCTTTTCCATTTATGATCAGGAAATTGTACATCTTGTCTTTGAGAGTGGTTTTAACGTTCCAGTTTCTTTCACTTTGTTTCAATTAAAATTCATATGGGAAATGGGTATGAATTTGTGAACTTAATTAACACTGCTCATTGTTTGATAAGTTGGAAATGGCAGAGATATTTAATTAAACTTTTTTATTCTGAATATCACAGCTGCTCTTATTTAGGCAAGTGGTTCTGTGGCACTTGGATAGGCAATGAAATAGAGTTTGGAATAATTCCTCCACAAAATAAAAATAGGACAGCCTAGTTACTTTTTGAAATACATAGTGTATTGTATATACCCTGTTCAATGCAAATATTTGTCTACTGAGGTTAATGGCATTCTATTTCATTTTATTTATTGGAGACCTGGGCTGAATATTTCATTCCCTCCCAAAGACTAGATGTTCTCAATGTAACATTCAGGGAGCAGGACCAAATATGCTTTGAGTATGCTTTGGAACCTTGTTATAAAAGATTAATGATCTTTCATTCAACAGATTTTTTTTTGGTTTTCCTTCAAATGCTCACGTGACCGATAGCTTATCCATGTGCATTGTACGTTACAAATGAACTTGTCAGAAAAGGAATTATAGATGTCCGGGAACCAGAGATAACTTAACCTCAGGACCCATTTCCCATGCCCCACCCCTGGATAATGTGCAGAGTGTTCTTTCGTTAGGAAGAAAAGGTTTTCATTATTGTCAGACAATGATTATTGTCGTAAGTTAGTCCCAGGATTATAGAGATTTTTACATATTTTAAGGTTTACTTTGCTTTTTTGCTGGGAGTAATACCATTGCAATAAATGCGATGTGAGTGGTTGTCCTTAAGCTCCTAATGTGAGAATAGCATGTTTGAGGACATGTTTGTAATGGAAAACTAAAGATCATGGATTGGATTGCTCTCCAAAGGGGGATGAAAAGTAGAATGATTGCAAACACCCTCCACCCAGAGCAACTTTATTTTAGAACATTTCCTGTTTCTCTGAAGTTGACGGTTACCATTTTACATAGCATGTAAGCCATCTTTAAACAAAAATTCAAATTGTTAAACAGCTCTCATTATTGTACAGAATTTTTAGCAACAAAGCCATGGGAAAAAAGTATTTCATGGGTATAAAATAGGAGAGGCAAGATTGACCAAAATTGAGATTGAGTTAAATTAGGAGATTTTCTCTTATTCAATAAGCCCAAACTTTAGATGCTCATAAAAGAAGACGATGAGGACAGTCCAAACATGCTCATAGCTCCCCACATACACTGTTAATCAGGGGAGAGTTGTCAGACCGGGAGACAGAGGAGTCAGGAAAAGGGAACCTGGGATTCCAGGCCTCCTAAACACAGTGGCTGCTCCACAGTTTCTGAAAAGAAGGGCTTAAAGCTGTTTTTGTATAACACTTTTCTCATTCAATATAGAAAAGCATCAGTTATCCATATCAAAGATTGTGGGGAGGGAGGCTGTTGGAGATTACAGGTCCCTCACTTTCTTCCCCCATCTAATGCCACCAAGTGCTACTAGCTGTAAACACAACCGAGCCTGAAAAAAAAGAGTCTGTATACTTTGTGTCCCATAAGCTGTCCTTCAGTCTCACTCACTGAGTGACAAGAAAATGCAAAAAGCCTGTATTGACAAGTTAAACGTTTCAGCCAATCTATGAAACAAGACAAGAGAAAGATGTCCGAACTTGGGGCATCTGAAATATGATCTTGGGAAGATTAAAATAGTAGGTCAGGGGCTTCCCTGGTGGCGCAGTTGTTGTGAGTCCGCCTGCCGATGCAGGGGACACGGGTTCGTGCCCCGGTCCGGGAAGATCCCACATGCTGCGGAGCGGCTGGGCCCGTGAGCCATGGCCACCGAGCCTGCGCGTCCGGAGCCTGTGCTCCGCAATTGGAGAGGCCACAACAGTGAGAGGCCCGCGTACTGCAAAAAGAAAAAAAAAAAAACAGTAGGTCAAGCCACAGGCTGTGTGGGTCACCACCAGTGCAAATGAGCAGATGTAGGGTGTCCTAGTCCTAAATTGCTATAATAGGTAAGGTTGACGTAAAAAGCAATAAGCCAGTTTTATAAGTATTCAGATGCACCAAACACAACCAAAAATGTGAGAGAAATATCTAATAGACTTTTTTTGGAGGTAAGAATGGGATTATATTGTTTAAATTGGAACCAGATGAAAATCAAAGTGTTCTCCTGCCTAAATGGGAAAGGTTTCAAAATAAATTTGGTAACTCAAAAATAAAGATTTTTACATTAGACATGAGATAACTCTGAGATAACCAATGAACTAACTTTCTAATAAATATAGATTTAAAAAAAAATCAGTATTCTTGACTGCTTGCATGAAATTTTTGTTTGTCTTAAATAATTTTGAAATGGTTCTTTATTCATAAACTTGATGCAAGTTTACAAAATTTACTGTACATGGCCAAATAAATCTGCAATGAAAAGTAAGGTCCCCCCAAAAAACTCAGAAAACAAAGCATGGGGGGGCTTGGGGTGGGGGTGTGATGAATTGGGAGATTGGGATTGACATGTATACACTAATATGTATAAAATAGATAACTGATAAGAACCTGCTGTACAAAAAATAAAATAAAGTAAAATTCAAAACATAAAAATTAGAATTACCATCTGATCCAGCAAAATTCCGCTTCTGGTTATATACCCAAAACAATTGAAAGCAAGGTCTAAAAGAGATACATGTTCCCTCATATCCATAGTGAAACGGGAGGGAAGGGGGCAGGGCACAACCTAAAAAAAAAACAAAACCAAAAAAGCCCAAAGCATGCCAAATGTGCAGCTACAAAAAGTATCCACAAAAAGTTTACAGTTGCCTGTCATTCATAAATAATTTTGAAAATAAATACTTTTTTAAAAAAAGTATTTTATTAAAAAAATTATTTATTTATTTGGTTGTACCGGGTCTTAGTTGCAGCAGGTGGGCTCCTTAGTTGTGGCTCACTGGCTCCTTATTTGCAGCACATGGGCTCCTTAGTTGCAGCAGGCAGGCTCCTTAGTTGTGGCTCCAGGACTTCTTAGTTGTGACATGTGGGCTCCTTAGTTGTGGCATGCGAACTCTTAGTTGCGGCATGCATGTGGGATCTAGTTCCCTGACCAGAGTTCGAACCAGGGCCCCCTGCATTGGGAGCGTGGAGTCTCATCCACTGCACCACAGGGAAGTCCCAAGAATATATATGAAATAACTAGTAAGATTTAGACTCTGTTAATTGGAAATTTGATGGGCTTATTTTAATGGCCAAGGATGCTGGATTTGTCAAAGAACAGTACTGAAATCTTTTAAATAAGTATCTTTCACTAAATATAATTGTCCATGTTTAATTATCACTCTTTTCTCCTTTTTGAGAGTCTGCTATGATCAAGGCACAGTATAAGGGAGCACAGGCTCTGTAGACAGACCTGTTGTGTGACCTTCAGCAAGTTATTTAACCTCTCCGTGCTTCATTTTCTTATATATAAAATGAAGATAATAGTACTTATTTCAAGGACTGGTAAATATTAAAAGTTTTAATATGCTTAAAATATACATAAGGTGCCTGGCACATATATATAAGTGTTAAATAAATAAGAGCTACAAAGATAATTGCATTTTGGGCTTCCCTGGTGGCGCAGTGGTTGAGGATTCGCCTGCTGATGCAGGGGACGTGGGTTCGTGCCCCGGTCCGGGAAGATCCCACATGCCGCGGAGCAGCTGGGCCCGTGAGCCGTGGCCGCTGGGCCTGCGTATCCGGAGCCTGTGCTCCGCGGCGGGAGAGGCCACAGTAGTGAGAGGCCCGCGTACCGCAAAAAAAAAAAAAAAAAAAAAAAGATAATTGCATTTTACCTTCACATATTTTATTTAAGTTTTTTTATGAATATTTTCGTGTATACTATTAATTACAATATTCCTGTAAAATGACCATTGTTAACCTTATTTTTTGAATATGAGACAACAAAAGAGGTTGTTCAAAACCAATGAGCCAATAAGAACCAAATATAGAAGCAGAGTTCAAGCCCCCTGGTTCCTGCTCCAGGATGCAACTCCCTGTCCCTTGAAAACTGAGTTTTAATTAAGTCTAAGTCACACACACACACACACACACACAAAATGTGAGAGAGAACTTTGGATAAGCAAGGAAAATAATCTCACAAAGAATGAACTTCAAAGAAGATAAGTCGTTATTTAAACACGGCCAAAGAAGTGGACAGAGCATAAGGAGGAAGCAGTTAATCCAAAGGAGTCCACCAGCTTGTTTCATTTTATTTCTTAGTATATTGAGCACAATGTCCATCTGTGGCTGAGGAAGAGACCCAAGCCCTGAGTCTGTGCTAAGGGGATCCTGAGTCTGTGCTAAGGGAATCTTGAAGGTCTTCCCCAGGGTGGTCAGTACTTCGCTGCGAGGCAAATGGAGCCACAGACCCCGATACCCGCTGGGTGAAGGCAAGGCAGTGACTGTTCATAATTAAATCATTTGTAACCCTTTATCTTGTTTTGGTTCTTAGAAACAAATCAAGGACACCACTAACAGAATGTAAATTGGCCTTTGTAGTCTTGCCCTCTGGTATAATTAGCAGATGTCTGGTCATAAGGCAGACCAGTGCAGGAAAAATCTATTTACGTAATGAAATATGCTATTTCCACATTCTCTGGAAAGTGCTTCTTCAAGTTCCTGTGTTCCTCTTGTTGAGATGACTTGGAAAGGGGGTGTTTTACCATGTTGATTCCAGCATAGAATCCCTGGACCTGGAGTCTTCAAATTATAAAGGAACATTTAAAAAATATCAACAAATGAAATGGAAATGTAATATGTGTTGTGAGCTTTCCTAAAGGAGTCTTTCCTTAGATCTACAATCATGAAAACACTGACAGCATGGATAAAAAAATGCAACTTTAATATTCAATAAGTATAGCATCTTTTGTTAGAACAAATGTTTGAAACTTGAGGTATATGGGGAAGAGAGAGAGAGAGACTTTCAATTGAAAATGTTGGGAATCTTTCCCTAGTAGACAACAAAGGCAGGCCATTTTCAGATGGAAGAGAAAAAGAGATGAAGGTATGAAGGTTCAGAGACTCATAAAGGAGAGAAACACCGGGAGTATAGACTCTGTAGCACTGTCACAAAGACTTATCAAGGTCTGGAAAGCAACGTTTCAGTGCAACTTGGAATTAGAAGAGAGAGATGCTAAATTGTGTTTGGCTACCCAAGTCTTCTCTCATTTCATATGCCAAAGTACACTTCATTGAAAAAGGTGGAAAAGATTTCTAGCAGGTATTTTATAGGATCTCTTTACAATAAAAAAGGTTCAGAAGTAGGATGCATAGCCACCTGTAAGCTGGCAATCTGCCAATTAATGTAAAGTTTACAATCAAATTTAGCTATACATAAAGTAGTAAAATTTAAAGTGCAATATTTTAAAGCTAAGAATATAAGACCAATAATTAAAAAAAAATAGCAGCTATGCTGAGATTATCACAGCCCTGGTGGTACTGCTGAAATATTAAGAGTAAGACTTGTGTCCATGATAAGTGTTGTTTAGAGTATGATTAAATAAAAAACTCCAGGCAGATTTCTTTTAAAGCTTAGATAAGATGGATAATTTTATAAAAAAATACTTCCGACTCAAATTGACCCCAGTAGCGAGAAAACCTAAAAAGACCAGTTGCCACAGAATAAAAGGGAAAGTAGTTAAAAAGCAGGTGACCTTGATGGCTTCATGCAAGACTTGCTTCATCCTCAAAAGTACACTTTAAAAATCATATAATCTCAATGTTCCTTAATTATTTGATTGCAGGGGAAAAGAGGTAAAAACTTTTAAGTTTATCTAAAAATTAGTAAAAGATTTTTTTCCCAAAACTTGACAGATTTCACCAAAAAGAGAAAACTGCAGACCAAGCCCACGTATACTATCTGAGTAAAAATCTTAGATCAATTACTAGCAAATAAAATTCAACAATGCATTAAAAACGTAAACATTCTTACCAAGTAAGATTTATTCTAAGAATTGAAGAGTGGTTAAATATTAGAAAATCCATTAATAAAATCTAACACATTAACAGAGTTATGATTTTAAAAAAATCTGGGCATTTCTGTTCTTCATAGATGCAAGAAAGGCATTGGACAAAATTCAACACCTATCATGTTTAAAAACAAAAGCACTCAATAAAGTTAGAATTGATGAATAAATCCTTAATATGGCCATGTATATTATAAGCCTCTGTTGAGCTGGACTGAGTTATATATGCTTCTCAGTACTACATAAACATTTTAAAAATTGAGGGAAAGTATTACATGGATTTAAAAAATGAAAAATAGTATTAAAGAAAAAAATTTGTTTCAATATTAAAAAATAGAGCAACAAATCCATAAGATCTTTTAAAGCGGAAGTACACTGGGGACTAGGCAGAACCTGGAGAGGGAGACAAACCCCAAGAGAATCTGAAGTGACATCAGTAGGGCCTGGGGGCCTTCACCAGAGCTCCTCCTAAAAAGTGAGTCCATATGAGTGAAAGGGAGCAAGGGGCGCCCTGTGCCACTTGAACTTCCAACAACAGTGTTTCTTTTGTTTTTTTATTCGCCTCCAGTTTTCGATAGTTTGGATGTCTCTAGAGTGATATTGATAATTTTTGATATACCGTTTTTCACAAGAATCAGTTTAAGGAGTGTAATGTAAAGAGAAATCCATACATTATTAATCTTAATACCCTGTCAGTAAGATCCAGGTTTGCTTCCTTCTACCTCACTTAAATATTTTTTTCCCTATTCCTTTGCTGTGATTTACACATTACTCCGAAACTTTTGTCTTCCTGGAATTCTTTTAAAAATTATCACATCTTGTCAATAATTTTTAAATACGACAATTCAATTTACTTTGTAATGAGAAACTGTAAAAGTATTTTGAGAATTTGAAAGTGATATATAAGGAAAATGTTTTATAAGTATATTTCAGTTTCACATATAACAGAAGGTTAAGGATAGCAAAGATGTTGGTAATTTTGCATCAGAATGTATGCTATTTGTCATGATTGTGTAAACACCTCTAATCCATTACTTCATTTTTCTAGCCTCTTTTGGACAGACAGAGAAAGGAGGATTAACATTCCTCTGAATACAAAAACTTGGGATATTCTTTCCCTTTACTTGAGGGAAAAATGCAAACTGCATAGGAAAAGAATCAGTGGTCTGTAACACAGACATCTCATCAGGTTGACAGTTTGAGTCAACCACAGGGGCAACGCCACTGGATGGTGCATTTCCTGAGAGTGGGTACCATGTCTGTTTTAGGCACTGCCGTGTCCCTAAGGCCTAGCAGTGTGCCTGGCACATGTTGGATTAGTGATGTTGGATGAATGAATGAATGATTGTTAATGATTTGGCTAAGTTGACAACCTTTTCCTCTTAAATATTCTTCCCATGCCACACTGAAAGTCACATGATATAACCTTCTTTGCAGAGGAATGGCTTTCCTCAGTCAATGCTAAATAAGTAATAGGGACTGACTACAAAATAACTCCTATTCAAGTTAGAATGAATGTCACCAAGGTTATTTGACTTAGCCATATCAAAGTTAGGAGTCAGACAAGAGTTTTCCATTTTGAGGAGGCAAATCAATGAGTTAAAGTGTCTAGTTAACAAAATCAAAATTTGTAATCGAAAACTGAGCGTCACCTGAAAATTGTAAGCTTTTTAAACAAACGAAGGACATGGAGGTAAATGTTTCTAATTAGATTCACTTATCTAAAATCTTTCGCTTTCCTTAGTAGCTTGACGCTCACAGCATAAGGTCAATGTGAGATTAGTGATAAAATACACAGGATTGTAGAGTTCGTAACACAGCCTGCTTGGGAGGATGTTATGTGCATGGCCCACAGGCAGGACTGTTTATTTCAGCCCGTGACAAACATGACAAATGACATGCCACTCTGACATCATTGCTACTGGTCACTAGAAATGCTGGCTGAACATCAGCCCAGAACCCAATTCCCACAGGTCCACTGCCAAACAATTTGAATAAATCCAGGCAAGTTTACAATTTTTGCTTTGGCTGAAAAATACTTCTTTCCCTTGGCTGTCTAAATAACTTCAGAGTATTTGAGGGTGGACTGTCACCTCCCATGCCTACAAAGTACTGTTAGTCTTTTTAAAGACATCTGTATTGAAATATAATTCACGTATCATACAGTCCACCCATGGCTTTTAATATTTTCAGAGGTGTGCAACCATGACCACAATCAACTTGAGAACATTTGCATCACCCTAAGAAAAAATCCCACACTCCTGATCTATCACCTCCCCATCTTCCTACCCCAGCTCTAGGCAAGCACTAATGATTCCCCTCCCCGGCTCTGAGGCTTGTTTTTGTTGTTATTTGCTTGTTTATTTGTTTAGTGACACGCTAAACTGTTTTAGTGAAGTTTGTCTCTCCTGAAGTGTGAAACCCTGGGTGTCTGAGAGGGCACAGCCACACAGTTATCTGAGATGACAGCATTTTTAGCAGGGTTCTGTTGGAGTGTCTCCTTTCCTGATCATTCGGCCTCATGTGGTATCACACCCACCTGTTAGGCACCACTAATTACGAGCTGATTACTCCGATAGTTTTTGACAATGCCCTCAGGCATAAATAGCTCTGTAGTCTGATCCGATTAAATTCAGACAAGAGTATATTTTTGAGAACAGTCTTTATCTTTTGTACTCAGGAGGTACTTCTTAGTTATCTCTTTTTCTCTGGTGAACTAGCTGGCCTGTAGTTAAGCTTTTTACTCCTAATTAAGAGGAGCTATTGTTTTCAAGAACACCCTTAGGCTTGAACCTCACCAAACTCTATTTCTAATAATGACTTTATCATTTCCTTTGGATAAAGCTTCAGAGGTCTCTTATAAACTGCTTCTCAACCTGGGCAAAATCTCTCACTGCTATTCCAGGGCAAGCTGCAGCAGTTAGCCTCTCGTCCTCTGGTCCTTTGACCTGACTCTCCTGGTGTGGAACTTCTGCTCTATGATTAAGTTGATGTCAGGGTGATTAGGACCCCAGTATTCTTGCCAGCCATGGCTGGAGAAGACCTTCCAGGTTCTAAGTGAGGGCTGGGTGAACCTCTCAGTAACTCTCAGCCAACCTCCAGTAATACCTGGAATTTATCCTCTTCAACTTGGAGTTGGAGGGAATGAGAAATTCTGGTGATGAAACCAGAGGGGGCCCTGTGGGGTGCCCAGGCACAGAGGCCTTTTTTTTTCTAAGCTCATCAGCACAAACAGAGCTTTATTTAATTACAAGTGATGTAACCTATGTACACGTTAGTTTCCCTTCCAAGTTTAACTGCTAAAATTACCCTTACAGAGATTAAATTGTAAATTTCATTAGTGATTTATTAAATTTGCCTGTCAACTGACACATTCTGTATGGAGCCTAAAATGATGTTTTGAGAGTTTATTTACAATCATTGAAAGCAACAGTTCTGTCAAACAGGTAATTACAGCTCTTTAAACTCACAACATACATATATTTAAACATTTAAATAGAAGTCCATTTTCTTCAAAAGTAATTTTCTACTGCTTTTTCATAAAAATATGAAAAGACAACATCTGTACTTTAAAAACCTATATTTAACCGAAATCAAGATTTTTCTACAAATGATACCTCTTTCCAAAAAGCTTAAAAGATATCACAAAATAATGTGATGTTAAACCAGATAATTTCGCCATGGCCTACTACTTTAAAGAAATACTGTGCAGTATTTCTTTTTAAACTTTCATGCTGGATTTCAACTGTGTATGTGCTATGTAAACATACCAGATTAATCCAGTTCACTCATATTTATGCAGTAGACTGTCATATACGACCAGTTACCATATAAACTGTCATACCACAATTGCAAAATGGTAAAAGGCAATCTTTATGAAAACTTAAGACCACTTTAGTAAAAGGCAACCAACGTCACTCTAATTTTCTATAAAAATTACCTCTCTTCCTCCTACCTTTTTTTCCCCTTTGAATGGTACCTTTTATAGCATATCAACACACAATGGTATTTGTATCACTTTTACTTGAGTTAGCTTTTTAAATGACTTTTCTCATACACTGAATTTATCAAAAGGCACCAAGATTAGAGTCCTATGTAGTTTCATAGTTTTGTTCCTTTTTAAGTTCCTCTAGAATAATTTTTGTCATAAAAGGGTAACTTTAAGAACCAGAAGAAAATGAATGATACAACACAGTAACTTGAAACTTGTACCATCCAAAAGGTATACATTTATAAATAGATTCCTTGAACTTTTCATTTAGGACAAGAAGTCAGAACAACTTTCTGAACATAAACATAAAAATAGAGCACATTTATTAACAGTAGGAAAACTCTGTTTATAGAGGTATTTAATCTTACATGATAACATACAGCCAAAAGCATTAGAAATTCACTGCCAGACAGATATTCTGAGGCGCTCTCCTGAAGACATGTCTGGCACATAGCACACACACAACAAAGTATGGCATTTATTTCCCAGGGAGAAGAGATAGGTTTCATCACAGAAAGATTTACTAGATTTCAGCTTTGATTAATTTTAGAGATATATTTTAAAGATAAAAAAGAAAAACAAGATTCACCCCTAAAATAAAAGTCTTTATATATATAATCCATTATTAATACTCTTTATGCTCTTACAATGTAAAACATTTAGAAGCTTTTGAACTCTAAAAATTTTGATCAGTTAACCTATTTGGTCTTAACACACTCTAACTTCCCTTCTGAGAATTACATTGATGTTTTTAGTCCATCAGTCCAATATGGATGGAACAATTCTATTTCTTTTTCTTCTTCTTTGGTGGTTTGGTTCATCCTCAGAGCTACTCTCTGTGCTGCTGCTGCTATTACTAGAAGAGCTGGAATCTCTTCTGCATCAGAGGACGAGGGAGAGCTTGTGGAGGAGGCTAAAGATGATGAACTGGAGGAGCTTTCATCAGAGTCACTGTCCTCTGAGGAGGACGAGGTAGACGGCTCTTCACTCCCTGATGAAGAATCACTGGCTGAACTGTCACTGCTATTGCTACTGGAACTGGTTACACTCTTAGACCTTTTTTTCTTGATCTTTCTTTCTACAGTAGTTTCTCCAACGCTTTCTTGTAATAATAATCTGTTTTCTTTTTCTTTTAAAGCTTTCTTTAGTTCTGCTCTTCTTGAAGGCCTATGTAGGTACTTTCTTTTTCCTGTACATTCATAAGTCCAATGCCCAAATTCCAGGCCTTTCTGACTTCTTACATGTTTTACAGATGGAGAAAAACCATTATTAAAAGATTTTTTGTGGATAATGAAATTAAGGAGAAAATTAGTATAAATAACAATTCTTAGTGTATTAACTCTAAAACCTTTTGGTACATTTAAAGCTATTTTAAATATTCCAAGCTGTATCACTCCCTGTGTAAGAAGATAACCTTTTATTTCTGTAGCTTTAGTATCAAAGTTGGAAGAAAACTATGGCTATCTATTGTTCTCATCTCCTTCACAGTCCAAAGTATAAAATTGTGGAAGGGGTTAGAATATTATTAGCATCTTAAAGAGACTTTAAAATATAACTTTCACTAGCTTTTCATGTAGAATAATGATATTAACTAATTTCACCTCTCAGTGTTGTAAAGATTAAGTTAAATACAAGTTCATACATGAAAGGTCAAAAAATCTGGTACCTTGTCTACAGCAGACATTCAATAAATGTTAACTTTCCGTTGCTTTCTTTTTTTTTTTCTTTTTTTTTTTTTGTGCGGTACGCCGGCCTCTCACTGTTGTGGCCTTTTCCGTTGCGGAGCGCAGGCTCAGCGGCCATGGCTCACGGGCCCAGCCGCTCCGCGGCATGTGGGATCTTCCCGGACTGGGGCACGAACCCGTGTCCCCTGCATCGGCAGGCGGACTCTCAACCACTGCGCCACCAGGGAAGCCCTCCATTGCTTTCTTTAGAGCCTCAGAAATGTGAACCGAGATTCATTATTTCTCTCATTCTGAGATTATTCTAAAGCCAGGTAATTGAGGTCATGACTGAAGGCAACCTCTCTGCCATTTTACAGTGAATTAAGCTGAAGTTTGTGTTGCTCTGATGATGACAGGAGAAGATTTATGTCTGTTCCTTTTTCTCAATTCCCAGCACTTCATTTTCTCTTCGATCCAAATGCAAAGTTTTGCAATAATTCTGTTTTAAATTCCAAGTTGCCTGATGGTCCCACCCATCACATATAGATGTAAATTTACAGTGGCAGATCAGTTATATAAATATTCTTAAAAGCCCTTGTTGTTAGGAGACTCACATATTCATTCATCCATTCAGTTGTTTATTCAACAACTCAAATTATGTGTTAGGTGATGAATCTAATATCTCTAAGACACAGAGCCTACCCTATAAAACTCATAGTCTGTTAGGGGAGCTAGGCATTATGGCATGTGCTATGTAAGGGATTTTTACTAGGCAATTTGGGAGGAAGAGGAGGCGTGAGTTACGTAAGAAGTAAAGAAATGATCCTCCCTGCCTTATTTTAAGGATCAGTCCTTAAATATTCAATATATATTTAAGAAAAACATAAAATATATTAGTGGGAATGGAATTGGAAGATATGTGTATATGTGAGACTTTTTTTTTTTTTTTTGCAGTACACGGGCCTCTCACTGTTGCAACCTCTCCTGTTGCGGAGCACAGGCTCCAGACGCGCAGCCTCAGCGGCCGTGGCTCACGGGCCCAGCCACTCCGTGGCATGTGGGATCCTCCCAGACCGGGGCACGAACCCGTGTCCCCTGCATCAGCAGGCGGACTCTCAACCACTGCGCCACCAGGGAAGACCTATGTGAAACTTTTTGAAGCATCTGGACAGATCATATGTTTAAACCTGTAGAAGCCAGGTTACTGTTCAGTTAAGTCAATAATCTTGAATTTGGAGACTCAGCCTTTCATATGTAAAAGTGAAACTATACCTGAAATTTAAGGAGAAAAAGTCAGTGACAGGTTGAGGGCCGTGAAAAACTGAATTGAGAGAGCCTTTTTCTTAGAGTGGAAAAGGGACATCATCTACTTCAAAGTTATTTCCACATAGTTATACTCATTCTCTTTCCTCATTTATTTCCAGATGAGAGGTAGAGGAATAAAGCATATCATGAGAACTATCCAGGGTGGGACAAAACAATATGGCCAACATCTTGACCATGTGGATCTCAGGAAAAACTCTTGTCACCCATCAGCACCCTGCTTGGGAACACGCATAAGTTAGGACTGCCTTGAGGAAGACTATTAAACCCTACAATGAGTATCAGGCCCACAGAACTGAGATAGTCTAGAAGCTTTAGTCAGATTTTTGCCTAGAGCAATACTATTGACTTTGAAATTAATCTTTATAATCTTCGCCTGTTACATATGAGGAAATTAAGACTGGGAAAGCTGAAGCGTCTTGTCCAAGATCATACCATTACATGAGAGAGAGGTAAGAACTACAACCCTGCTTTTAAAGTTAGACATCATATCCCCAATACCAGGCTGTCTCATAACTGGGAAATGCAGTCTTCACTTCTACAGAATTTTCTAGTGTTATCATATTTCGGATCCCTCCCCCCCTTAATTTTACCCAATTGATTTGACACTACAAGTCCCTATACTCACAATTTTGCATACCAGGAAAATTAAAACTATTGTCTGCACTTGAACTGGTGGGAGCCAAAGAAGGAGAGAAAAAGTAGCCTCTCTTCTAAGTCTTGCATGGTCATAACATTGGAGTCACTTTAGTGGACAAATAGTGATAGAAATCCAATTCAGCATACATTGACCGAATGTTCATTAGGTTCATGTCTATACACTGTAGATACTGAAGGAGAGAAAAAATACAATATGGGAATTTCAACATGTTGTCACCCACCTGGTCTTGGTTCACTATCAAATTCGTGGAAATGGAACTCTGTGGACAGAGATGGAAGGTAGACCCTTTCAAGAAGAGATTTTTCTAAATATAATTCACCTGTACTTTGTTTATTAATATTTTCCCAGTTCCTAGCACAGTGGCTAAATGAAACAGCTCTTAATAATATTTGATGGATAAATGAGTAAATAATGCAAAATCTTTGTTTCACATTTTGCATCATATTGTATTGGTATCCTGTAATGTGTTCCCAAAAGCGTCATCCCAATCAACCTCAAGATTGACTACCAGAATTCAAACTTTACAAAGATTTGCTTGACTTGCTGGTTTCATTTAATCATTCATTCAACATACTCCAAATGCTAGGAGCACAAAGATGACTTGGACATAGGCAAAAATATGGAGGCAATTAAGACATAATAGTTAAATACCTTCCCTGGTGGCGCAGTGGTTGACAGTCTGCCTGCCGATGCAGGGGACACGGGTTCGTGCCCCGGTCCGGGAAGATCCCACATGCCGCGGAGCAGCTGGGCCTGTGAGCCATGGCCGCTGAGCCTGCGCGTGCGGAGCCTGTGCTCTGCAACGGGAGAGGCCACAGCAGTGAGAGGCCCGCGTACCGCAAAAAAAAAAAAGAAAAAAAAAAGATATATTATTAGAAATATATATCAAAATTGGTAGCATAGAGATTGAACCTAATGAATTTGCCTAATTGAGATCAGAAGGGAGGCTCCTTGGTCACATCTTTACTGAGGTGATAATGGAATAATAAACTGGAGTTTGCAGGGCAGGGGGCAATGGGCAAGATAGACTAATACTACACTCAGGGAGAAAATTGTGCTATTCACTTATTAACATTTATAGAGAAAGAAAATTATCCAATCGCTAGTGACCACAGAGCTAATTCATGGTAAAAGAGGAATATATTAATAACGATTACTGTTGATGACTTTTAACTTTACAAACGTTGGCAACTTCTGGTTTTTAATGACTACATGGTAGTGTTTTTTAAATTTCCTTTGAAGGCAAACATTTTAAATGAGAAGAACCTCCTGAGGGCTGAGAATATGCCTGGTTCTAGAGTTAATATCCAGAGACAAGTTTATAGTTTGTTTCTACTCTTAAGCTTTCGATGATTTCCTAGATATTTATTTTATTTTTAAATGATTTAAAAATGAACACCAACAAAAATCCTGTGAGAGACTGAATATACAAACAGAAAATGGCCAGGCCACACGGAAAATAGAGCTCTGATCTACAACCTTTACAGCAACCCGCCCAGGAAACCAAACCACAACTTCTGTAGCATTTGGTCCCAAACAGCCAGGACTTGCTCAATAAAGGCCAGCTTCCTTAATTTTTGTCACTGCTTCCATCTCAAGGTCAACCAGAAAAAGCCAAATATGCTCCCCAAACTAATCGCATAGGATGCCCCACTTCTAGTTAGCCCACCTCCAGCTTCCCCATTTCAAAAACTTGCAGAGTAGGGGCTTCCCTGGTGGCGCAGTGGTTGAGAGTCCGCCTGCCGATGCAGGGGACACGGGTTCGTGCCCCGGTCCGGTAAGATCCCACGTGCCGCGGAGCGGCTGGGCCAGTGAGCCATGGCCCTTGAGCCTGCGCGTCCGAAGCCTGCGCTCCGCAGCGGGAGAGACCACAACAGTGAGAGGCCCGCGTACCGCAAAAAAAAAAACCAAAAAACTTTCAGAGTACACCTGAAGCCTTCCTTGTTTTATCAAAAACCTTTCCCTCTCCCCTGCCTGCCTCCCTCTGAATCTCTGCCAAGTGCTAGGGACGGTGGCTGACTCTGTCCCTACAGCAACCTCCAAATGAACAGCCTCAGCATATTCTGTTTGGGTGGTCTTTATTTATTTCCACATCTGAATGATGCAACAGTCTTATTGCGTCTACCTGTTCCACCTACATTCGTCTTGTTTAAGTTATAACAAAATGTGTACTTTCGGTAAAAAGAGGGAGGGTCTTATTTGAAACAATATGTTGTGTTTAGAATCTGGCTGGACTGGCAGAGGTCAGAGGGGCTGGTGCCCTGAATGTCTGGCCACTTCCTAGGAGATTTGGGAGGCCCAGAGTCCCTTGTGTAAATTTCCTCTGCCCCAGGCTTCTCTCTAATGAACTAAAGGGAACGCCCATCCTCAGATAAGGCAAGTAAATAGTCCATTGTTTGCTGTAAATTTAAGAGTATCTTTAGAGATTTTATAGGTTACTCTTATCTCCTTAATATTTCTGAGATGGATCCTAGGCTTCAAGGCTGGGAAAAATAAACACTAGGCATTGTGCTTCTAAAAGGGTAGAGGAGGAAAAGTTAGGAGCAGGGCAAGCTTTATTGGGAGGTAAGATGTCTCCAGGCTTAAGTATAGGCCAGAATGCTTTTAATGACAGTGGGAATTTCCCCATACTTCCAGCCTTACTTAGTACTACTTAATACAGCTGTTGCTTGGTATGGGGTGGGGGACATTAGTTCCAGTATCCCCATACACACCCTCCCCAGTACCAAAATCCGTGGATGCTCAAATCCCTTATATGAAATGGTGTTGTATTTGCATATAACCTATATACATCTTCCCACATACTTTAATTTTTACTTAAATTTAATTTTTTTTATAAGGGCAGAAAACAGAAAAGGAATGCTCCTTTTCATTAAAACAACAACAACAAAACTAAAAATCAACCCCCAAAGCAAATGTTCTAAGAGCTTTCTAGGTGGCAGGCATTATGAAATTTCTCCCATACGCTTTAAATCACCTCTAGATTACTTATAATAACTAATACAATGTAAATGCTATGTAAATAGTTATAAATGCAATGGAAATGCTATGTAAATAGTTGTCAGTGTGTGGAAGATTCAAATTTTGCTTTTGGAACTTTCTGGAATTTTTTTTTGAATTTTTTATATCTTCAGTTGGTTCAATCCATGTATGCAGAACCATTGTACTGCTTTTGGTGTAAATAAACTGAAAGGGAGGAATCAATTTCTAAGTGGAAGCTACTGTATAATTACTAAAGGAATCCAAGGTATAAAGGTTCTAACAGATAGCAAGCTTCAATGTAAATGCAACCGGATATTGATTATATTAGGAACATTTGAAACTTTTACAATGCCTTCCAACTTCTTATAGGGCCAGATAGCATTAGGGCAGTTCATATTGGAAGTGTTTCCTCAGGAAACCAGGGCAGATAGAGTGTGAAGAGCCAGCCTAAGAGGCTGGTGGCACCTGAGGGGTCCTTGTACACATATTCCCTTTACTCACTAACTGGGTGTAAACTTTGTAATGCTTTGTTTAATTTTCAGGGAGCGTTTCTTATTAAACTCTGTAATTACTCTATCTTTTGTTGTTGCTGTTGTTTTATTGGGCACCTTTGTCTTCAAATTTAGCCCTAGTAAAGACTTTCTTTGTCACTACCAAGTATGACAAAATTTGAATAAATTTATTAAAAAAAATAATACTTTAACATTGGACCAAAGTCTTTTAGAATGTTAATACAGCCTCAGAGCTTTAGTTCTTAATTATACTGTCAATTAAATTCAAAACAAGCTCCGCTAGGGCCTACTGTGGATGCCATGCTCTATGAGATGAGGGGCTATGTCAACCAATATGTACACAAATAATTACAAAGTTGTGCAGAGTGATAAATGACATCAGAGATGTAGGAACCAACGGTTGTGGCAATCCAAAGGATGACAATATTACTGTAATAGGGAAGAACAAGTCTGACTCCATACTGGATCTGCCTCTTTTACTTTAAGCTTTGTATTGTACTGCCTTTGCTACAAGTTAATCACTAAAGGGATGTTGCCTATAGCTTAATGTACACATAATGGCCCATCTCCAGAACCCTGCTGCCCATGCCTGAGTGTTAAGCTAAAATACTTCTGTTTAGCTCACGGGAAAAATCCTGACCGGGCCCACCTGTAAATGTCTATAGGAAAGAAGAAATTAACACATCCCCTCTGGAGTCTGGGCAGAACCAGGAAATATTTGCAACAACTAACTACCTTTTTTACTTTACCTCCTCACCTCCCCCCCTTTGTTCTATAAAAGAAACGAGCATCCAAACCCAGGCAAGATGGTTCTTTGGGACACTAGTCCACCATCTTCTCGGTCTGCTGGCTTTCTGAATAAAGTCGCTAGTCCTTGCCCCAACAATTCATCCTTCGATTTATTGGCCTGTCGTGCAGTGAGCGGTACAAGCTTGGACTCAGTAACATCACTTCTGGTTGGGACACACTGGGAGCAAGCGTTTCCAAAGAGGTGATACTTAAATTGAACCTGAAGGCATTGGTAGGTTTTGAAAGACACCGATGGTAAGGATATTGATAGCTGGGAGTATAGCCATGGGAAAGGAAATTAGAAATCAGAAGGAAGAGTTTGAGCCAAAGCAGAGAGCTTGAACGGGCCAGAGCAAGTTTGGAAAAGAAACAGTTGTCAGCTGTCCAGGACACATGGACTGTAGGAAAAGGAATATAAAGCCAGGGTGGTAGATATGGTTCTGATTATAGCTGGAAAAATCATGTGAAGATTTAGTATAATACTATAGGCATGGAGGAAAGTCACTAAAGATTTTTATGCAGAGAATTAACATGATCAAATTTGCATCTTAGAAATACCGTTTTGTGTTTTAGGAAGATGTGCTACATTCAGATTAGACTTATGATAGATATGCATGATAGATTTTGATAAATATGCAGTGATTTATGAGTAGTGATATGCAGTCATGAGAAAATGTGGTAAATCAGCATAAATGCAAAGAACATTTAGGCCTGGGAGGTATACTAATTTTATATATTTATTAGGACATATCACAAGATTATTTATAGTGCTTCATAACTTGTGCTTTTAAAAAAACGGAGGGATTTGAAATTAATCTTCTCTGGATTACTGCCTAAGTGGTTTTAAGAAAGAACAACTTGAGGAGCAGCAGCTTCTTGCTTTTATAAGTTGTTAATTTTTCTGAAGTATTTATGAATCTAGACCATGTGAAGATGGGCTTTTGGCACTCAGATTTGCCATTGCTCAGGCCTTTCCACATGCCCTGGAAAACTGAGTGAGAAATGGGGAGAATTTTTCTCTTATGCAGGTAAAATAAAGAGAAAAATTAGACTACTAATCAACTCTAGTTGAGTAATTTTTAAATCAAGGATAAGAAAATGCTAGGCATTGGAATTTTGGTCATGTGAAAGAAAAAAGTAATAAAATGTAAACATTTTACTCATATAAACACCAACTGTGCCAGTCACCAAAACACTGAGTTTCTCTGATTTCCCATGGCAGGTTGTGATGACCCTACTTCCACTGAGTTTCCTCTTTGGTCAGATCTGATACTGTTGAAGAAAGAAGGGAGCTCTGGATCACACAAGTCTTACTGAGTCTTACTGAGCAACACTGAGTGGATCTACTCTGAAGTTCAAGGTCCTAAAGAGATTAGAAGTAAAGGCTTGAGGTACTTTATTCAGGATTCTAGGAAGCCCTCTATTTGCAAGGTGGTTGGAGTGTCAGAATAGACCAAAACTTCAGAATGATTCATAAAACCTTTACCTAAAATATCCCTGGCTGGAAAGATCTGGAGATCTTAATGATTCTGGTGTTGGGTTCTCACAGCCCCTGAAGACCTTCCTTTGTTCCTCTTTTATTTATTTATTTATTTTGCAGTATGCGGGCCTCTCCCAGTTGTGGCCTCTCCCGTTGTGGAGCACAGGCTCCGGACGCGCAGGCTCAGCGGCCATGGCTCACGGGCCCAGCCGCTCCGCGGCATGTGGGATCTTCCCAGACCGGGGCACGAACCCGTGTCCCCTGCGTCGGCAGGCGGACTCACGGGCTGGGCCCGTGAGCCATGGCCGCTTGGCCTGCGCATCCGGAGCCTGTGCTCCGCAACGGGAGAGGCCACAGCGGTGAGAGGCCCGCGTACCCCACACACACACACAAAAAGTCTATTAAAAATTATTAACACACCATGATAGCATTTTTAATCATCTGTGATAGTTTTCTTTTTATGACTTTGATGAAAATCATCCAGTAAATAGCTACTGCTCATGGATGTATATATAACCATATTGCCATCTGTCAGGGGCTGTCCTGGGAACCAGATTTTATGATGAGCATTTGTCCTAAAAGACAAATGGGTGCTCTTCACAGATCAACTATACCATTTGGCAATGCATGGAATTTAGTTTTCTCTTGCTGTTAATGTATAGAACAGCAAACCAAGAAAGTCAATGTATTTTTTCCTTCAAAATCTGAATGAAGAATTTCTTAAACTTCTTGGAAAATACTAACAAAATTAAACTGTTGGCAGGAAAATTCCTCCAGATCGGTCAAATTCTGTTGTTTGTAATTATATCATTGTAATTGACAGTGATAAATATCTTTGAAGATCTGAAGTGCTTGGTATAATTAAATCCTGATAATGATAAAACAGCATATTATTCATACACTGTCTCTAGTGGAACAAGTGGGACTGATGTACTGAAACAAAAGATATCAGATGATTCACTGATTTTAGATTTGATTTTAAACTGGCTGAAAGGTTTTGATGAAAGATAAGTATGACTTAGAAGAGGAGGAGCCTATGTGCTGTTCTCTTTTTACTGCCTCCACAAGAAAAGCTCAGATAATTATAAAATGAATAGACCTCATCAATTTCCATTCTACCTTTTAATCAAAGGACTATAGCAGACATTGAAGGATATTCATCTGTTTTCTAACTTAAATGCGTGGTTTAATCAGAAGCTACATTGTGGTTCAAAATGGAAATAAAGAATTAGATGATATATTCATTTCTTCATATAAAGGACTATTATGTTATGAATAGATTCCATACTGTAAGATAGCATAGAAGTTAAAAACTGGCAGGACACATTAGGTCATTTGGTTGATCTCCATACTGAGGACAGCATTGTTTGGTACAATATACTTTTCAGTGTTTTGTAATGTCAAAATATTCTAAAAGACTAAGTCCAAGCAAAAATATCTTGTAACCCTGGAGTTGTGAAGTAACTCAAAGTGATGGGAGATTAGATTACTTCTCAAAGCACCATCTGTGCCCAAAAGTCTACTAATGCATGAAGAAGTCATTGAGAAAAGCAATCGTTAGAAGAATAAGAAATATAAAACACTGCCACAGCAGAATATGGAGCTGGAGAAGGCAATGTTGAAACAAGCTGGAGTCAAGAGAAACTCAGACATGCACTCAAGATGTAGAAGATATCCCCTAGGGATAGACACCGTAGTTCCTTTAGACCTGATTGAAATGATTAGAAATCACACTGAAATGTGAAATGACTTCTATAGCTATTGTGTGTGGGAGAAACAGGAGAAGCAAAGACTTCAAAAGGTTGAGAGGGAACAGCGGGGCCAGGCCATGTCCTTCCTGCCATGTAAACAGCTTCTGACAAGCCATATCCTCAATGAAGCCCTACTATGGGGATTAGAGAACTATTAACTTCTCTGTCAAATGATATCTAGACATGGATATGCAGACCTACTCTCCCCAGTGCATCTCCTACCCCTTTATTTCCTATTCCTAGTGAGGAGCAGAAAATAAAACACCTATCAGGGATTCATGTATGTCTTATAGTCCACCTTCACAGTAACCCTACTGAAGTAGATGGGTTCCATTTAGCACATGGTAAAATGAGAGCTTCAAGGTATTGAGGAACTTGACCAAGGTTAGGCAGTCACTGGTCTCTCTGATTCCAAAACTATGCTCCCTTCACCAAGTGCATCTATGTGCCCTCTAACATACTTTGATCATGAGTTTTAAAGGAATGTATGTCAATGTCCATATAGGAATTAGTTAATTATTATTTGCCCCTCTTGTCTGGAGGCTCATGATTGTGGGCCCATATTTTAGATTACCTGCTTTATGTATTGAGATACTCCTAGACTCTGGCCTCACACTCGTAGTTTAACTTCTGATTTACTGAAGACACATTCTCAAGCTCTTTTATAGCATGCCTTCCTTTCTCTAACTTCTAAACTCTAGAGTTCCTCAAAGGTAAATCCTAGGCCTTCTTCTGATTTCTCTCTAAATTCTCTTCCTAGATTTTATCTATTTCCATAGCATTATATTTCATCTGTAAAATATAAATCCAGGATGAACCCCATATTTATATTTCTAGCCCAAAACTTTCCCCTAAGTTTGACTCATATATCCAGCTGCCTGCTTGATAAGTCCATTTAGATATCTCACAAGCATTTCACATGAGCCCATCTAAGATAAACTCCTGATCTTTCACTGTCCCCAACTCCCACACTTTCTTCCTGGAATCTTCCCCATATCAATAAAAGTCACCATCATTCCACCCAGCTGCTCAAGCAAAACATCTGTGTTGAGATGAATACCCAGCCTTGTCCCATTTGCAGCCTTCATTCTGACTTTCCCTACCCTCCTGAGGATGGAGTTTAATTCAAGGATTCCTTAATAGTAAACTTCACAGACTTTTTCTGGAAGTTCTGGACACAGATTTTTCTTTCTCACCTTTCAGTACCATGGCAAGGGGGCTGCCAAGAATGGAGTCAGCGCTAATGAAGCAAAGCTGTGAAATGGAGAGAGAGAAGCTATTTGTAGCTAAGAAACTATTTCCTAATCACATCACACGAGGCACTAGACCAGGTCTGGAATGAATCTAACCCTACTTCTGGACTTTTTCAGTGACTTTTCAATTTAACAGACTTTTCAATACTTAACCTCTAATTGTTTATCCATTTCTATTGAGTTTTCCACTCCTTGCAACCCAAAGCATATTAACACAGTTGTCTATGTGAGTCTCAAGAAAGTGGAGGAGGGGGAACTCGATGGTAATTACATCAATGGACAAATTAAAATCTGAAAATGGATCCACGTGTATGTAGAAATCTAGTATACAGGCAAGGTGAAAGTTTGAAAATCTGGGTAGAAAGGGTGAACAATCCAATAAAACAGTTTTGAGACAATTAACTTTGACTTTGGAAAATTATTTGTAGACTTTTACTCCTCACTATTAGTAAAAATGCATTGAAAATGGCTTAAATATCTGACTATAAATACTAGATATATTAATAAATGAATAAACTGACAAACAAATCCAAGAAGCAAACACAGAAACATGTACGTATTAACTGGGGTAGGGATGGCTTAAAACAAAAAAACTATAAACAAAGTTATAATGGAAGCACCATAAATGAAAAAGACAAATTTGATTCTTTAAATCAGAATTTCAAGATTTTATGTGACAAAAGACATGCTAAGACTGTTAAAAGAAAAATAAACCAGGAGAAAATATTAGCAGAATATATAATAGACAAAGAATTAATATTTAAAACATAACTTTCACAAATATATAAGAAAAAGACAACAAGATAGAAAAAATGGTTAAAGAATTAAACAGATAACTGACAAATATGGAATTACAAATGATCAATAAGAATGTGGAAAGCTAGTCAAGTTTTCTAGGAATAAGGGAAACTATCGATATTTGGACCAAAACTGAGCTAGCCCTTTTCACTTGCTAGAATGGCAATAACTAACTAAATCAGTCAGTCAATCAATCAGTCAGTCAGTCAAAGTCTTGGCCAATGCATAGGTAAGTACTCTGCTGGTAAAACTATAAATTAGTTCTACTTTGTGATCAATTCGTTTCTATCCAATTAAAGTGCACATAGCATATGACTAGCAATTTCACTTTTGGCAATTATTCTAGAGTAAGACACATGATGTTTTCATGTGAACAGGTAATCATAGATGAGGGTGTTTTTTGCAGCCTGAGTCTTAACAGAAACACAAAAGAGAAATTTTATATAAATGGAAAGAGCTGAACAATTTATGGTATATTCGTATTGTAGGATGTATTGCAGAAGTTAAAAGGAATAAGACATAGATTTATTCCTAGAACTTTCTACCAGATGTATTGTTAGAAGCACGATGCAATTTGCAGCATGACACAGAGTAGTACTTTTAAAATGTATATATACAAAAGAAAGAGAACCACGAAATTGTGCTGTATATGTAAATATAAAGAAAAAGAAACACTAAATTATACCTATGGCATGATACATACCCGAAAAGTATAGGCATAGATAAAGCCCAGAGGAGCCGAGTGCAGAATTTCCAGGGATGATACTCATGTAAGAAAATCATTTAGAGTCGTCTTCTGGTAGGCACAGGGGCAGAGCGTGGCCAGGATTATAAGACCAGCCTTTGGAAGGTATTTAACACCTTCCTTGGATAAACAGCTGAGACCCAAGAATCGAAAGGTCCTGGGACAGCATCATTGGAGAAAAGAGACAAGTGTTTGATGACAGCTGAGTTCACTGACAAAGAAATCATTCCTTGCTTCAACTTACTCACTGTCAGCTCTAACTTCAACATCAACACAAAGTGTGCACGGCATTTTCACGTTTTGTTTAACAAATCCCTATCCCTCTGTTTCCACCGCGGACCCCAGGAATCCATTCTCCACCCAGCGCCCAAAACGATGATTTAGGAACGCTACTCACTCAGGTCACTCCCATGGCTTCTCATCATACGTGGAATGAAACTCAAATCCTTCCCTGAGTCTCCAGGCACCACGTGATTCACGCTAGCCCCGCCCTCCAATCTTCTGCCCACACCTCCCACACTCACTCTACCTCCGCCACCAGGACTTCTCGCTTTTCCTTAGACATGGATGCATTTCTGCTACTTCCTATTCCTGGAAATCCGAAATTATTCTTCCCCTAGACATTCCTATCTTCACTTCATTCACGTCTGTTTACTTCCCTTTCAAATGCTACCTCCTGGGAGATTAGACTGCTTACATTGCTGTACTTTTCATCAAGGCACTTACCATACCTGATGTTGTATTTCTTAGATGTCTTTCTTGTCTTTGTAATTGTAAGGTCCAAAGGAGTAGGAAATTTGTCTCTTTACTTCTCTCCTGTACAACTAAGTCTAGAATAGCGACTGGGCATTGTAAATTGGGTTTTTAGTGAATGAATGAATTAGTAAACAAAGAATTGGAAGTAAGAGACTAACCCAAGGTCGCAATCCTGCCAGAGCTAGAAGTAGAATTTGAATTCCAATTTTTTAAACTCAAACCCAGTGTTCTTCCTATTATATCAAAAATGTCACAATTATTTGTTTAAATGATTTTTTCGGTTATTAGGCTATTTAACAAAGGATTATAATGTGAGTAATTTTTTCTTGGAAAAATAATATATGAATAGACTAGGATTAAATACCTGCTTCTGACAGCCACCTATGCCTGATGAAAACCTTCTTTAGGGAAAGGAAAGGGGGTGGTTGCCTGGGGCATGGGAGAAACCCATAATCGGTGGGAGTGTCAAGATTTGAAATACAAAGCTGACAGGTTTCCAGGTTAACTGTGTTCCATCTGCAGTACTTGAACCATGAATGTCCATTAAATAACGAGGTTGAAGAGATCTACGGCACATGAATGTTTGCATTCAGATGATTCTAAGACGTGTCATTTCAGAACTCAAGCAATGGGAATAATATCTTCCAATGTTGAGGTAACCTAAGACTGTAGTAAGAAAGTAGCACTTCTAGAAGATTCCACCTGTCACCTGGTGGCTAATTGTTTTCAGACTTAGTGCACAGGAAGGGATTATATCCTAAATGTAGGAGACTTTCACTGGTATTGGAAGAAGTTATCAACTTCTGGATTTATAATTTATCTGCAAAATAATTCAAACAGTTCCCTAAAATCTGGATGTTTACCATGAAAACATACCATTGGTCTCAACCAACAACACTTAGCCCAAAGAACTTGGGTCCTGGAAACAGTTGCTTAACACTCTTGGTGTGCAGAGTCCTGGCCCAACTGTACCTTTTCTGGCTATCTCAAGACATTAAGTACATCATTGACTAATGCACTGTGTATAAATCCACCCATGCTTGTTGCAAGAGTAATCTCTTTCCCTCCCTGGCTAATTTTCCTATGGTAGATTTATTCCGTTTTGGGGAAAATGCATTTACCCCCTTTCCAAATATTTAGGTCAGTGAACTCATTTCTGGAATTCAGAAGTCTGGAGTCTATAAGATTTGGCAGATAAAAGATGATTCTTTTTGAGACTGTAGCTTAAATACAGTGAGTTGTGCACACGCTAATGGAATCAAAACGTAAGCTTACACATCCAGACTTATCTCAACATTCTGTGTTACCATTTAAAGAGAGCAGTTTGTGTCAGATCTAAGAGGCAGGGACCTTATATTACACTAGTTTATGACTAAGTCAAATGCATGTCTGCTTATTAAATAATATATCTTATTATATCATCACTTGAGAGGGTATGAAGACAGAAGAAAATATATCAAATGAGTTATTGGTATATTATAATAAAATGCACTTGCAATTAAATAATCTGTAAGGGAAAAGTTCCAGAACTCATATTGAGAAAATTCAATTACTAGTCTCCATATATATATATATACACACACACACATATGTATATGTGTGGATATATATTTCAAAATTAAATACATATTGTAATTATCACAAAAATCATTACATTTTATTTAAAACCTACTAGGTGCCAGATACTCAAGAAATTGAGACTTAGAAATTTAAGTTACTTAGTTTGTAAGAGGGTTCCACTATTATCCAATATGACTCTAATGTGCAGAATAGCTAATATTTATTGAGTGTTTGCTAAAATGAAGTACTCTACCGAGCTCTTAATCCTCAAAACAACTCCATGTGGTAGGTACTATCATCCCAGCTTTACAATGAGTAGATCAAGACTTAAAATGAGTAACTGTGCCAAAGGTTGACAGCTAGCCTGACAGGGAGATGGGACTCTATCCCAATGCTGTCAACCAGAATTCCAGGGATTTTAGAACCTCTTGTGTAGGGACCATTCTATTTCCTTCAGTGGTCAGGATTGCTGCAAAGATTGAGATAGGCGCTTAGGGAAGGGGTGGTGGATTGCAGGCCAAGTGAGACTTCCAAGCAGGCCTACTGTCCCATAGGCTCCCCCTGCTGCATCTTCCTGGAATTACCTCTGATGTTGCTCAGGGAAGCCGCCTAAGCTGGAAGCTTTGAATGATGATGATTCCTGGGAATTATCATTTCCTTTTCCAAACACCTAGATCAAGCAGGGATGATTGACAAAAAGATTAATTACAGCAAATAGAAGGTATAGTTTACCCTTTTTGCGTTTATCTGAGTTGGCCACTGAAAACCTATTGACTCACTCTCATTTTGCTTTCTTTTCTGTCCATTGCTTACGAATTGTATTCTAAGACTGTTGTCACCTAATTTACTTAGTCCATATTGTGGGAATGCCACTATCATATTCTATGAGAAAATTCTACTCTCTGATGCTGTCTTTGGGGGCTGTGTAATTTATTTATGCAAAGGTCATGCTTATGGGGTACAGCATTCTCTTCCTTTGCATTCAGGAATTGAGAATTGTATCTAGTTTTCTTTCCTCAATCTTCTAAATTATTTTTATGTGTTGCCATCAGAGTCATGAGAGGGTGCCAGTTGTCAATCCAATACCCCTTCTCTCCTTTCTTACTAACAGAATGACAATCTTTAAGTGACCATAGGGCCACTTAAAATAATAATAATTCCCAGGTAGCTTGAGGCTGTTGTATCCATCCAGTTTAGATATGTAAGAGCAAATGTGTTATGAGAAACTTCCAAGAAGACTCTTTAAAGGGATCTTAGAGGCAGACTCATTTAGCTTTCTCTTATTTTTCTTTCTGCTGTCTGGAATGTGGGTGAGATGGTTGGAACTCCAGCATCCATTCTGAATCATGAGGTCACCTTAAATCTGGAAGCAACACATCAAAAATGGTAGAGCAGAAAGATAGGAAAATCTGGGTATCTGGTGACTTCATGGAGCTGCCACACCAACCCTGGACTTTCTGGCCTTAGTCTTCTTCTACGTTAGAAAATACACATTTGAGAGTTTGTCACTGTTATTTTGGTGTTACTGTTATTCCTAACCTATATAAGACCCTTTGTAAGATAAAAATAATTATAATTTTTTGAGGGAGAGCCAAGTATAGTACACTATCCTAGACTTGTTGTAAATATTAAACTGTATAATTCCCACAATAACCTTATGGAAGAGCTAAGGTAATCTTCACTTCATAATTACAGACAGTAAGCCTCAGAAAGGCTTATTTGAATATTTACTCAATTTATACAGTTAGGAAAAAACGCAGCCACAATTTATTTTATTTTAAAAATATTTATTTATTTATTTATTTTGGATGTGCCATGCAGCATGTGGGATCTTAGTTCCCCAACCAGGGATCGAACCCCAGGCCCCCGCAGTGGTAGCAAGGAGTCCTAACCACTGGACTGCCAGGGAATTCTCAGGGCCACAGTTTAAATTCAGATCTATATAGTAATTAGATTCTACACCTTACTCTTTTCTCCTTTAACAGTATTGGCTACCTGTGCAGTTTATTCATATCTCTACAAACTCTCTGCCTTGATTCAAATCCTGCCTCTGACTTCTTGACCTCAGGTCATTTAACTCTAAGCCTCAGGGTCCCTGTAAAACAAGGGACCTATAAAACAAGACTATTAAGAGTCCTTATTTCTTAGGATTGTTTGGAAATCAAGTACATTAATTCATAAAAAACACTTATCAAAGTAGTTCACACATATAATCTTGTCGATAAATATTTCCACTGTATAACTTCATTATTTCTACATTGTAGTAGCATTAATAATTTGTATGTCTGTCTTACTTAATAGATTCTAAGGTCACAGTGACAGGAAATATACTTTTGTCATCTCTGTGTCCCTTTTAGATTTTACACAAAGCTTTGCACTTGTTAAGTGCTCTATAAATGTTCGTTGAGTTTAACTTATTTGAAAAACAGTATTGTGGGACACACTTTGCTTGATGGCTTGTTTAAACTTTATTTTTATGATTATTTAGGTGTATTTTATGATCATTTTTGTGATCCAGATAAATAGTTAAGTCTGAAGAATGCAGTTTGCCTGAGTGAAACAGAGGTCAATTATCACTCATTTCTTTAATCTTGTGGTCATTAGTTAATGGGATTTAACCATAAAAGCATTAATTTACAAAACATTTTAAGAAGCCAAAACTGTTTCATTGCCCATATTAACCATTTTGAAATATTATACTTAGGCCAAATTCCATTTTAATTTGTATCGTTGGCTTATAAGAAATAAAGAAAGAGTCTGTGTTATTTAAATTTAGCTATAAAATACAAGAAAATCTTTGTTTTGTCCATGTGAAAAAGTTCTAAAACTGACAAACTCGTCTATTATTCTCAAAACTCAAGTTTTGATGCCAAAGAGCATCACAATAGTTCTTTCTTCAAAAGCCTATTCCATAAATGTATCTATCATAAAACATAAATAACTCAATAAAATTTGCATAAATATTTATTTTTCTCTTAGACATATTTCAATAGGACAATCTTGGATTCGATGTGAAATGCTATAAAAAGAAAACAACTTAGAAGTAAAATATAGTTCAGTGTCCCTAAGGATCTCACATCTTAGGGCATAATCTTCCAGAGTTATCTTCTTTATTCGTTAAAGAAACATGTGAACTTTGGATGAGGTGACATATTTTAGCAAAGGAAATTTCAGTGCTGAGAGCATGAACTTGAATTCAAACCAATTAAAACATAATTAAATTTATTTCTCAAGGAAAAAGTATTTTGGTAAGTAAACAAACAAAATGTTACTGAATCCCATTCTTTACCACTAGCAGAGGTTTTGATTGTAGCTATTTGATAATCCACAACAGGATTTTTCCTGCTGATACATTTTATACACAGTCAGTAGAAAAATGAGAGAATTCTCTGCAGCACTCCATAGGAGGTGGTAGACGCCAACGTAAACTGTTTATAAAATGTTGTTCTGGTATACCCCTGTGTTGAAGAGTTGATTACGGAGGGTCTCTGTAATCCAATTATTACATGACTGGGACAATATTTTGAAAATAATAATTTGATGTTTTGCATTCTTCTCTCCCACAACTCATTTTTTTTGGAAGCCATTATGCCATTTTGCCTCGGGAAGCAGGGAGGGTAGATACTTCTAAGGGAAAGAGATGCCAAAACAATGATCAGTGAACAAGTAGAACGGAGACACCATCACCTCAGAGTTTCTTTAAGCAGCACAGATCCACAAAGACCCTTCAGTTCCTCTCCACCCCATGAGGCTCTAAGGGGCTTATGAGGCAAGTTTTATTTAGTTTCTTTGTTGGGGGCAAGGATCAGGGTAGTAGGATAAAAGGTAGAAAACCAAAAAGAAAATATGTCCCTACCACATACTCTGGCTCAGTTATTTTAAGGACATTTCATTTTATTATTTATTTATTAATTTTTTTGAAATGGGTTAAAGTTTTTTTTTTAACCTTTTTATTTTATATTGGAGCACAGTTGATTAACAATGTTGTGTTAGTTTCAGGTGTACAGCAGAGTGATTCAATTATACATATACCTGTATCTATTCTTTTTCAAATTCTTTTCCCATATAGGTTGTTACATAATATTGAGCAGAGTTCCCTGTGTTATACAGTAGGAGGATTTCACTTTAAATTGATTAAACTTCATATTTATAGCCAAGAAATTCTTAAAATAATTTCTATATGTTTTCTCCTTAGACATTGTATTTTTTCTCTTTGAAAATTCAATTTGGGTCTTTTTATATCTTCCACATTTCTCCTCAAAATGCTTATGTTTTCCTCTACCTTCTTGAACATATAAAATATAGTTATAACAACTCATAATAACTCTCATGATACTCTTGTCTACAAATTCTATCAGCTGTGTCGTTTCTGGATCTGTTTCAATTGATGGATTTTTCTCCTCATTCTGGGACATATATTCCTGCTTCTTTGTTTGCCTGTAATTTTTTACTGGATTCCAGACATTCTAGATTTCACCTCAGTGGGCACTGGATATTCATGTGTGTGTAATATAATATCAGTTCTTGAGCTTTGATCTGGGACACAGTTAAGTTACTTGGAAAGAGTTTGATCCTTTCAAGGATTGCTTTCAAGTTTTGCCTGGCAGGTCCAGTGAAGTCTTTAATCTAGGGCTGATTTTTTTCCCCCATTCCTAAGGCAATATCTGTCTTCTATAATCTGTGAATTATGAAGTTTTCCCACTATGGCAGCTGGAAACAAACTATGCCTAGTCTGTGTGATTGTTCCGAGGGTTGTTATGCCTATTCCTTTCCAGTGGTTCTTTCCCCAGTGTCAGACTGGGGGAAACTCTCCGTAAGTCTCTTTGCTACTCGGCCCTGAGGACTCTTGGCCTCCCAATTCCATCTTGTCAACTCAGGAAGACCACGGGGCTTCATCCACATTCCCTTTCCCTGCTCTAAATCCTGGTAATATTTCCAGGCAGTGACCTGGTACCGTCATAGGACTCACCTCATTTGTACGCCCTCCTTTAGGGATCACCATCCTCCACTGCTTATTGTTCAATGTTTGAAAACTATTATTTCATATATTTTTTTCCTTTATTTATTTTTTCGTTGTTTAAAAAGGTAGAAGAGTAAATCTGGTTCCCTGGACACCGTCTTGGTAAGAAATGGGTCCCTCTTTTCTTAATAGCTAAAAAACCGTCAATTTTATCTGGAAAATTTGGAAAGTCACTATACAAAGCTATGCTTTGTAATAAGATTGTTCATAGTCTTGAGTTTTTAACACTTACTGAAATATTAATTCATTTTGTCAACAAACGTTTGTTAAATGCTTACTATATGGCTGGTATTATGCCAGGAACTGGATTTCACAGACTTAAGTTTCTAGTATTTTAGTCATTACTTCCCTAAGGTAAATTTTAGTTTATTTTTATAATCTTAGAGATTTTATCATCATTAGTATGAATTAATCTACATGACACAGTGTATCAGAATAAATTTTGCTCCTTTCCAAAGTTGTTTGGTTTTTCTTCAGTTATAATTGGCCCTGTGCATGCTAATGAAAATTTAAATTTCTATACATTTTCACATATAATTACTAATTTTAGTTGAAAACACAGGAGTAGGGAAACACTTAAAAATTCACAGAAAATCAACAAAAATGATTAAGAGATTGAGGGTGACAAGAATAAAACTTTAAAAAATTAATTTAAAAAAACTTGCACAGAAACCACATTGACTCTTGGCTCAATGTGTATGTTTCCTGGCTGAGCAACAGTTGAGAAGGGAAGAAGGACAGCACCTCTTAAGTGAAGTTTGGGCAGCCATAGTGGAATCCCAGGTATTGAATGTGCTTTTCTATCTAAATGAGGGTCTCTAAATACTCAGCATCTCCCAATTATTTTACCTCCCCCTACCCCCCCCCAAAATACTCTTACTTTGTTTCCTGGTTGTATACATAGCATATCTTCATTTTCAAAAAGTCAAACAAAACTTAAAAGAGTATATATTTTAAAAAATAATCTTAAATCTTATACTCTGAAGTAATCATTAATTTTTGATGACTATCATGTTATATATCTTGTTATATAAATAGCAAGCATAATTTCATATAAAAAGAATTATACATTCTTTAAAATTATTTGTGGTCAATTTTTTAAAAATTAATTTATTTATTTTTGGCTGCGTTGGGTCTTTGTTGCTGCACACGGGCTTTCTCTAGTTGTGGCGAGAGGGGGCTACTCTTCATTGTGGTGCGCAGGCTTCTCATTACAGTGTCTTCTCTTGTTGCGGAGCAGGGCTCTAGGCGTGCGGCCCTCAGTTGTTGTGGCTCATGGGCTCCAGAGCGCAGGCTTAGTAGTTGTGGCGCACGGGCTTAGTTGCTCCGCGGCATGTGGGATCTTCCTGGACCAGGGCTCGAACCCGTGTCTCCTGCATTGGCAGGCGGATTCTTAACCACTGTGCCACCAGGGAAGCCCTATGGTCAATTTTTGTTTTCAAATTCCTTTCCCTCCCTCTCTCTCACATATATTCCTATTTTTAAATTAGTTAATTAATTAATTAAGGTTACTTTCACTGGAACCAGGGGTTAGGTTAGCCCTTCCAAAACCACATGGAATGAGAGTGGGGAAGGCTTCTTTTTCCAAAGAAAATTAGAGGTACCATTAGCAGAGCAAGGTGGATGGATGCTGGGCAATTAGAAACAGCAAATGCTCACCACATAAGGATTCTGGACATGGCGTAAAGAGACATATTAGCTTTGTGACCTTGAACAAGAGCCTTTAATTTCTCTGAGCTTTACCTTCTTCATCTGCACCATGGGCTTTTGGAAACTAAATGGAAAATGTACATGAAATGTAGAGTAGGCATTCTTTGATTGCTCACTACACTCTTACCTTTCTGCACTCATTCATGTTTTCAACAAGTATTTTGAATGCCTGTTATGTGCCAGACACTCTACTAGGTGCTAGAAATGTAATGTGGAGCAAAATCAGATGCATCCTGTCCTCAAGGAGCTTATAGATGTGGATACAACAGATACTAATCATAGAAGCACATTCATAAATGTTAAATTACATAATAAAGGGGCATGAAGGAAAGCTACCTGAGGAAGTAATCACTGTCCTTAGATCTAATGAAAGGTCAGTAGTTGACTAGGTAAGGAAGTGGGAGAGTTTTCTAGGCTGAGAAAAAGCATCTCAAGTCCCTGCAGTGGGAAGGGGCACTGTGTGTTTGAGGAACTGAAGGGAGGCCTGCACAGCTAGAGTGCCGTGAGTGAGGGGTTGTCCAGTGCAGACGAGGCTGGAGACAGAGTTGCCTTGAGGGACCATAAGAATTTTGTTTATTATCCTAAGGACAAAGGGCAGTCACTGATGTGTTTTAAGCCGGGCAGTGAATAATAATGTTTGCATTTTGAAAAGATCACTTTCAGTGCAGTATTAGAGAAGTGACAACGGGAAACGTGGCTGGTAAGAGTGGATTTGACTAGAACAGCTGGTGTGGTCCAGACCAGGGAATCTGACCACTTAGACCAGGTTAATGTTAGTGAACATTCGGAGAGGTAGATGGATGAAGGTAACATTGAGCAGACAAGAATGGCAGGACTTCATGACGGCCTTGACCTGGGAAGTAAGGGAGAAAGTGTAGGTGCCAGAAATGAGTCGGATATTTTTGTTTTGATGAGGGGATGAAAGTTTTTACCATTCATTGCTGTGGTCTGAAGGTATAGTGGGGAGGATAGCCAGAGAACTTGAATTTGCTTCTGAATGTTGCTGAGTTTTAGATGCTTTTGAAGAATCCAAATGGTGTGTAGTTGACAGGTAGAAGTATGCATCTGTATCCCAGAAGTGAGATCTGGGCTGAAGACATAAAATGGTGTGCAACATCTCTGTGTGTAATAATTTAAACTACAGCTGAGGAAGTGATCACCTCAGGAGAACAGGAAAAGAAGTCCTTTCTTACCATTTATATTTGCATATATTAAAAATTAGCCCACAAGATGTTATGACAAAAGCTACGTTGTAAGTACTGCTGAAGTAATAAAAGTACTTATAAGTACTATATATAAGTACTCGATATACATATTCACATTTAATGTATGTTTATGTAAATATTATATGAAATCACTATATATACGTATGTATAACTAATGCTTCATTTAAGTACTATATATATATATATATTTTTTTTTTTTCTGGTACGCGGGCCTCTCACTGTTGTGGCCTCTCCCGTTGCGGAGCACAGGCTCCGGACGCGCAGGCTCAGCGGCCATGGCTCACGGGCCCAGCCGCTCCGCGGCACGTGGGACCCTCCCGGACCGGGGCACGAACCCGTGTCCCCTGCATCGGCAGGCGGACTTTCAACCACTGCGCCACCAGGGAAGCCCCTAAGTATTATATTTTTTATAACTATTATTTTGAACTAGTTTCCTTACTCCATATTAACAGTCATTGTTTGACCTGTTGAAGATTTAGCCTATAGGTCATTTTTTTTTCCATTACCTTCGACGTTAATGATGCCATTCTAGTTTTGTAAAACAATGCAATATATGACATGCTTCTTATGTCTGAAGAGCCTTTAGCTCATCCCTTGATAATACGCTTTTGATAATTGTTTTTGTGGAAGTTACATTCTTCCAGGATTTATGCACTGAGACTTGGCTGTAGATTTATTAATGATTTATTAATGTCCTCTCTTTGCATTACCCTGTGTTGGTGGTCTGTCGTATACAATTTCTGCTGTGTTTTTCTTTTCCCTTCATGACAGGCCTGAGAGTGAAATTAATACAAAGATTTATAATTTCCTGTTTTTCCTTCCCTGTACTATCTTTTTGTAACCTTTAGCTCGTATGCGGCCATTTCTTTAAATATATGAATTTGTAGGGATTTATACTGCATACAAAATTGACAGTGCACTGACCTTACTTCTTACTTATAGTACTGCAATTTGCAAAAATTTCATTGCAAACAGTGGACTTCGATGGTTATGGAAAACATCCAGAAACACAATCTAGAACCTTTGGATTAAATAAGAAGCAAAATGAGCAAAGTAGATCATACAAAAGGGATTTTTTGAAGTGTCATTTTTAATCTTAACAATTCATGTGAAATTTGCCTTTTTGTCTAATGTAATCATATGAGTTTTAATATATATATATCACACTCAAATTATCAATATTTATTGATACAATTATGTAACTTTATCTCTCAAAATCTTAAAGTAAAATTAACTTGTCAGGAAGATATACTATATGTATCTTGTAGTGCTTACATATTCTGTGGCACAGAACCAATGGGGTGTAGGCCTCAGTGTTAGGGCACCATATACTGCTTTTGGTTAAATTGTCCTTAGGAGCATTGAACTTTGGTTAAAAGTTTTATCTACAACAGCAAAATGGGATAAAGATACTGCAAGTGTCTGTTTCATTCAGGCAAATGATTTGAACATAGACTCATAGTCAATTAAGTTTCATTTCTAGGAATTGAAGTTGTACTTCCAGATTATGTTGCCTAGTTTTTTTGTTTTTTGGTTTTTTTCATTTTGTAGCATAAGTTCTTCAGTGATGAGGGTTGCTAGCTATTTGGTGTTTTAGCATCCAACACAGTATGTGGCACATAAGAGGTGATCAGAAAATAAATGTTACATAAAGGAATGAAGATGGATAAGTGAGTTACCTGTGTTCAGTATGCTCTAGCTGCAGTGCTTTCTGACCCACTTTTTAATTGGCTACTAATATATGGAATCCATTTGGACAGTATTGAAAGTGTTCTTAAAAATAATGTTCAAAATTTCAAGTGTATTTTATAGATTCTCAGAACATGCTAACATAGCCTCATAGCATACAGTTATTGGACATTAGGGGGGAAATGGTATTTAGAAGATGGAGAATATCCAGTTAAATTTCTAAATTAATTTTTCTTATAGATGTAAAAGGTTGAAATACAGGCCTCAAGAATAAATGAGACTGTGGTTTTCTAATTAAATGAAATTCATTTCTAAATATCTGCTTCTTATTTTTTCATAAACTGTACTAAATGTTGACATTACTTTGGAGGTTGTCTTCTACGGCTTTATTCTTAATTACTCTGCATTTTTTTCTTTTATCCTTTATTGTGTATTATCTTTAAAAGTTGTTGCAATTCTTGAATAGTTGCAAATTTTCAAAGATTGGACTCTAATCATTTAATTATCTCCTTAAGGTGGTTGTCTAAAAAAAGGTATCTTCTAATTTTAAATATAGTTTTAAATTAAGTCAGAGGAAGCAAGGTTTGAAGTAAAGATATTTTCTTAAGTTAATTTTAATTTTGACAGCCTGCAGCTATTAGCTAATTATGGAGAGCTGCCTAAAAGAAAAACTCATTAGTATGTGAATAATAAGGCCATGTTCCTCATGTTCAGTTCAGTGTTCTTATGAAAAAAATCTTGCAAGTAAATATATCCACAGTGTTTTGAATTCACCAGTGTCTTGAATTTACTGGACTTTCAAATTTTACTACAAAAGACAGTTTTCTTCACAGTAAATTACCTATCCCACCGAAGCTCCATGTTAATGCAAACTAAAGTTGAATCAGATGGAGTAACAATAGGTCAGTCATGGAGCTGAGATTTTGTGAAGCTTTGGAAATGTGTAATATATCTTGATGTTAAAAAGGATTCATTTATATCATTTTTATATCTTTATTACGTCTTCATAGGGGTCAATCAGTGAAGTAGATGAAAATGATAATATATGAAGCCTTTACTGATTTTATGAGACATTAATCCATGTTTAAAAGGATGTCAAGGGCTTCCCTGGTGGTGCAGTGGTTGAGAGTCCACCTGCCGATGCAGGGGACACGGGTTCGTGCCCCGGTCTGGGAAGATCCCACATGCCGTGGAGCGGCTGGGCCCGTGAGCCATGGTCGCTGAGCCTGCGTGTCCGGAGCTTGTGCTCCGCAACGTGAGAGGCCACAACAGTGAGAGGCCCGCGTACCGCAAAAAAAAAAAATAAAAAAAAAAAAGGATGTCAAAACACTTCCACTTCCAGGAAGATGTAGTAAATACATTTTTCTTCTTCATTCCCCTAAGTACAATTTTAAAAAACTTGGACATTATACATAAAACGAACACAAGAAAACTGAAAAGTAGAAAGACCAGTTAGGGATTTGGGGACTGAAGGAATGATGCGTTGGTCAGTTCCCAGGCTTTTTTTTGGCCTCATACATTCCAGACTTGGGGCTGGAGAAACCAGAAACCAGGGATACCAAAGAGCTCAGACAAAAAAAAAAAAAAAAAAGAAAAGAAACAACAAAACAACCCAAAACCAAAAATTCAACAAAAGTCTGCTTTTTCTAGCCAAGGACCAGGAAAAGGACAACCTAGCTAGACAGAAAACCTTTACATAATAACCTTCTATTACAGGCAAATAACACAGATTAAACTGTGGCCTCACTCCTACCCCACCAGCAAAGGTTGAGTGAGGCCCCTAGATTTCCACTTTTGCCAGGCTGTAATAAGGTGCCTCCAAAACTTCATCCTCTAGAGAAAAACAAAACAAAACTCATGTTCGCACAAAAGCCTACACACAGATGTCCATAGGGGCTTTATATGTAATAGCTAAATCTGGAATCAGCCTCCATGTCCTTCAGTGGTTGAAAGATTACATAAGTTGTTGTATGTCTATACCATGGAATAGTACTCAGCAGTAAAAATGAATAAACTGTTGTTGATACATGTGACAACATGGGTGAATCTTCAGAGAATTATGCTGAATGAAAAAAGCCAATATCAAAGGCTACATTCTAATTAAAACATTCTTGAAATGACACCAGCGTAAAAATGGAGAAGAGATAATGGTTTCCAAGGGCTAAAGAGGGTACAGGAAGGAGGGGAGGGAAGTAAGCGTAGCTGTAGAAGGGCCACATGAGGGATCTTGGTGGTGATGGAAATGTTCTCTGTTTGACTGTATCAGTGTTAATATCCCAGTAGTGATATTGGACTATAGTTTTGCAATTTATTGCTATTGGGAGAAGCTGTGTAAATGGTACGAGGTTCTCTCTGTGTTAGTTCTTACAACTCCATGTGAATCTATAATTATCTTAAAATTAAAAGTGAAATTAAAAAACCTCAGGTGAAAAGTAGACATTTTCCATGAATGAGATCAGATACTACAATTCCTCGCACAAAGAGGAAGATTTCCCACTTACAATGATTCTTTAACATGTTCCTCTCATGAGCTATTTAAGCCTCTAATACCTGGTTTGGCTCGCCCTGGATTTGAAATGTAGCGGGGATAGGTGGAGATATGGCGTTCTTAAAAACTAGAGGGGCCATGTTGCCAAGATCTCTCCTTAAACTTCCTTAAAGATTCCTTGGTTGTCATTAGGCCAAACTTAAGTACCTTCAAATCCCAATTCTCGGTTATCCACTCCCTACTGTCTTAACCAGCTTCCTTCTTGAAATAGTTTGAGTCACTCTATGAAGAGTGCACACAGAGTCAGCCCATTAAAATAAAGATAAAAACCAAGAGTTGTGTAATGCAGACAGGGAGAAATGGGAGAGAAGATATTGTATTAAAAAATCTAAGTCCCCCACCACTTTTTGGGTAAAAATGAAAAGAATTTAATCTTGGTTTTCTGGTATCTTTAGCAAAAGAGGCACCATGATGGTCTACATAACTTCCATCATGACATAAAAGTGAGTATATTAGTTTATCAAGAGAGAGAACCTTTTGCTAGGAATAAATTCTGAATGCAATTTATTGTGTGGCTGCATATTATAAACTGTGTGGCTGGTCAAAAAGAATTAAAGAATAGAACCAAAGAGCATTGAACAAATGATAAGGCCATACATTGAATAAGGCCCAGGGATTTTTCCCATTGTAGATAGAGAAGGGAGGGTCTAGACTGAGTCACAGACTCAGGGCATCTGGCTGTCTGGTTGTTACCCTGAACTCACATCTAATCATCATACACTGGCCTCTACAGTCAGCTTAGTGTCCTCACCATCCCCTGCCTGGTAGCCTGACAGTCACTCCTATGTCCCTGCAGCACAATGTATCCCTTGAATAAGGGGTCCTCATTACAGTTCTCCTCTGCTTCTCTACATCCCTCTTTCCCCTGGCTTTCAAAACTGGGTCCTTCAGGAGTCATCACTGTCTACATAGATCCCCAGCTACCCAGGTTGCTTTCACTTCCATAACTCCTGTTAATGTAATTTCTGGAGCACAGTGCACAAGACGACTCTATATATGGCTTATTATTTTTCCATGCATGTTGATTATATATTCCCAATGAGACTGCAAATGTCTTGAGAGAAGGATATATCCAGCTATCTACTGAGCCACCTCTTTGCTTATAGGTGCAGTCTCCAGAGTGAGTCTAGCTGGATTCCTGGCTCTGCCACTTACTAGCTATGTAACCATGAAAAAATTGCTTACTATTTCTGGGTCTTTGTTGCCTGATCTGTATGGATGTGGGGATAGTTGAATTACATACCTCAAGGGTTTGTGAGAATTGAATTCAATTATACATGTATTGCCCATAGAACAGTATTTAGCACACTGTGAAACCTCAGTAAGGTTATCTATTGTCATCTCTTCTCTGTATACTTAGCCCTGTGTGGGAGAATCGTTATCCAACCTTATATAATTAAAAGAATATCCTAAAGACAGAGCCTGCAAGCTTCTCACCAGAACATAAGTCCTCCTTTTCATTCTGTGTCCTCAGCTGGACCTTCTTTCCCAACTCTTTTTGGGACTGAGGGTTGGCCAATAGAATGTAAGAAGGAGTGATAGGTATCATCTCAGACTTGATTCATTAGAAACTTCCCACATGTGCTCCTCCATACTTCTGGCCAGTTAGAATGGAGGTGATTTGAGATGTGGGAGTCACGTGTGGAAGATGGCAGAGTCTTTGTCAACCTGTCACACCAAACTGTTCACCTACTTGGTCAGTTGTGTCAGGCTGCAAGAAATAAACTACTCTTGAATAAGATCCATAATGCATTTCTTGGGTCTGTTTGATAGCAGGTTATACAACCCTGCTGTTTCTCACAATGAGGAGCTCTAACAACTGTGCATGTGAGAAGCAGCTTGACATACATCAATGCCTCTATCTTAGCGTATCTGCCCAGTTGTCTTCTAGAGTGGGCCTCCCATCAAACAGCTGCTTGTTTCCTGTCTACAACATGTCTACATGCATGGCTAATGTCTCCCACTCAGCGATCTCATGGGATTGCATCTGTGTCTTAATCTTAGCTCTATTAAATAAGATTGCCTATCTTTTTTGAGCTTATCTCAGGATCCTCTGAAGCAAAAGTTGCCATTGACTGTGCAGCCCCAGTTTTAAGTAAGAGCATCCCAAACATTAAACACCATCCCCAAAATAGGTTTAGCATTTTTCAAGTGACTTGATGACACAGACATGTATGTGTGTGAACGTGTGTATTGGTTTGTTTGTGACTTTCCTAGGTCATCTAGCACAGGGCTGGCTGGGCTCAATAACGTATAAATTCACTGATCAGTTGAACACAGCCTACCCCCTCTTCCCATAACTGCCAGAGCTGAGGTAAAGTGTTCTGGGTAACAGAGGAAGTTTATAGGTTGGAAAAGGTGGGTATGCTTGAGTAATCACTACTTTCTGTTCTTGGAAGCAGACTTTTTCTGCTTATTCATGTTTCTCAATTCTCTTTCACTGCTTTGCTCATTCAACAAACTTGGCTTTGTTTGAGGTGATGGGCAGACAAAGATGCGTCAGTGCACGTGACATTCTTAGGAGAGGTGCCGATGCATCTGCCCATCCTGTGACTTTACTGAAGAACCTATTCAAGAGCCACTTTATGGGATATTTCTACATGGGCTTGGAATTTTAGGATAAGAAAACATGTAAGGTAAGCCATCAAAATAATACTGACTGAGAAAAATTAAGTTCCAACATGGAAAAAAAAAACAACCCTTTAGTCAGGGTCAGAAGTAGATGCTTTCCTTGAGATATAAAAGTTTGTTATCCCTTTTAGCACCTCTCTGGTTTGGGAACTAAACTCCCTGCCCCGGAAAGTGAAGTGCATGGGCTATTTCTTTCTGTGAGGCACCTGAATTATAATAAAGTGACTCTAGAATTACTACCAGCGTGACTCAGTCCAAGCTGGAATGAGGGGAATTGTGCGCCCTGTGACTGGGAATTCTCAGATTCCTGGAGTAGTGTCAGAATGACAGTATCTTGACCGATAGAGGCTTGTTTCTTTGCTGGTGCTTGAAGGAGGGTGAACCAGTACTAGTAGCCAAAGAAAGTCAAGGTTGAGCAATAGTCACCCTCCTTTTCTCCTCCCACTTCCCTTCAGAACTGCCTTCTCCAAGTCCCAGCAGACGTTAGTGTTTGTGGGATGACATTGCAGATGGCTGTGTCAGGACAAATTTGTGAGTTCCTGAGCTCCTCTCTTCTCCCTTTCCTTCCCCTCCCTGCAGCTGACAGTGCTGGAGAAAAAGAGAAGTGTCCTGATGGTTGGGACAAAGCAAGGAACAAGTCATGAGTTTGCTATTTTTTGAGGGGCTACTGCAACATTGCACAGCGTCGCTCACTAGGCTAGTAGTCTCAGTATGACACAGCATTTTTTTTTGACCCTTAAATGCAGTCTTAGAATTTTTAATACCACTTTAAGTAACTCATCATAAGACTGAAAGCTTAATGTCTCCTGATCCAACAAAACATGTGAGCCAAGTACCAGCTGTGTAGTAATACTTTTAAAATTCAGGATCTTGATCCTGAGGCTTGAGATACAAAACAATTGAAATATACCCATTTGGAAATTTATTAAATGCTGTAACTACATATTCTCCTACAGTACTTTTTAGCTCCAAAAGTTAGTTCTTATAGAAATCATAGATAGTTATTCTAGAAGTGGGCCAAATCAGGTAGGCCCACTGACAGTGGAGAAAGATAATCTATTTTTGACCTCAGTTTGAATGTGGATTCCTTCTCAACTAATCCTTTGAGCTTACTCGTTGGACTTTGAAGGAAATAAGAGCAATACTATAAAATATGATGTAGAAGCATGTGTATCTAAACATTGTCTAGAATAGGACTCATCGAAATTAATCTAAGTACCCACCAGTGTGATACTGGTCAAAAGAATTATGTTAGATTCATAAAATGGAATGTGTTGGATTCATTTAAAATAATATTTTATAAATATAAATTTATTTAATATATTTTATTATTATTATTAAAAATTGAAATCAATTTTTAAAGTGTTTAACGTAAGAAAAGGGTAACAAACAAAAACTATATATTAATGTGGTAAAATAATATTACACGTGTATGATATTTTATTAAAAATACATATATTAAAAGTTCTCACTATATTATCATAGAAAAGTACTATCTCAGTGTTAATGATTATCACTTCATGGTAGAATTACAGATTTTTTTCTTTCATTTTCATACATATAGAGGTGTGTGTGTGCGTGTGAGTGTGTGTATGTAAACATGTATTGCTTCTGCCACAAAGATAAATTAATATTAAAATATTATAGATTTCAGGCTGAAATGGAAGAATAAAGCTGGGGCTCAGAAGCTCTATCTATAGCAGGTAACAAAAATGAATCAAGCATAGTAATATATAAATAAAAGTATAAAATATAAGCAACAATCAAACAAGTTCAAAATGTGATGTTTGAGACAAAACCCACAATTTCTCACATGGAGCCGAGTATAGTGGCTCCTAACGTTACCTCCACATTCAGGTAGTCATATTGTGTAGAAAGTCGAATCCTCAAAATTCTCAGCATTCTCAGTAAGATCTGTACCCACCACTACTAGTTTACAGAGCTGGAAGCAGGCTGAACTGGGAAGATGAGAAAGTTACTCCAAGAAGAGTTAAGGACAAATCCTGTAGAGAAATGGCCACATTAGCAGAGCCAATAGAAATGGACACAAAAATCACTGGAGAGACTTGAGATTATCCAGGACTTCCTGATGAATTTTGGAAAAAGTTCAAAGCCCCAGTGCATTCCCTTTCAGGACTAAAACACTTTCCAAACTAGGTGAAATGATCCAGAACATTTAAGAAAATCCCAAAGGAGAGAGCAGAGCTGGTGACCTTCAATGAAGTACACACACAGACCCGGCTGAGTCCTCCCCACTCTCGTTTCCCTTCCTCAACATCACCAGTGCCTCTAGGCTACAGAAAAGCAGATGGAACACTGCTCAGCCTTCAAGATGGTAGAAGGGCAGACAAACAGGTTCTAAATCCAGCATGGTAGGGATCAAGAAAAATTTAAACGCTTAAAGGAAGACCACTTTACTCATAACCCTTCTGATATCCAGTGTGTGGGTTTTCCACACCAAGCAGTTCTACGATTCTCTGTAGTCACCAAGTGGTGTCCTACAGTTTAATTCCATTGTGACCCTAACTATCCGAAGTTAGCACAGATCCCACAGGTTAATGGCTCAGTCCCACAAGACTACCCCCGGCTTCAGATGCTAATCACGAGTCCCCAGGTTACCTACACTTCTGTCCAGCTTGGCTACCAATCAGAGAGTCCCACAACCCCCTCCTCAGTTTCTATAATTTGCTGTAAAGACTCACAGAACTCTGGGAAACACTTTACTTACATTTGTGGGTTTATTATAAAGGCTATTGTAAGAAATACACATGAGGAGGCAGATGAAGAGGAACACAGGGTAAGGTTTGGAAGGGTCCTGAGCTCTGGCGCTTCACTCCTCGTGTAGTTGGGGTGTGTGCGTTCACCAATCCAGAAGCTCCCTAAACCCCATTGTTTAGGGTTCTTATGGAGATTCCATTATGTAAGTATGATTAATTAACTCAATTTCCACTAGCGATAAACTCAATCTCCAGCCCCTCTCCCCTCCCTAGAGGTCAGGGGATGGTACAGAGCATTCCAACCCTCTAATCACATGGCTAGTTCCTCTGGCAAACCCAGCCCTCACCCTGAAGCTCACCAGGGGTCACCAGTCATCTCGTTAACACACAAAAAGATACTCTTACCACTCTGGAGATTCTAAGGGTCTTAAAAGCTCACTCAAAAAATTACAAGGGTTTTAGGAGCTTTGTGCCCTGAACTGGGGACTTAGACCAAATATATATTTCTTCTTTTTTTTATAGTATTTATTTGGCTGCGCCGGGTCTTAGTTGAGGCATGTGGGATCTTTAGTTGCAGCACGCGATCTCTTAGCTGCGGCATGTGAGATCCAGTTCCCTGACCAGGGATCGAACCTGGGCCCCCTGCATTGGGAGTGTGGAGTCTCAGCCACTGGACCACCAGGGAAGTCCCTATATTTTTTATTATATCAACATTACAATACTATATCCAAAATATAGGTCTGGGTAAATGTAGGAGAAATTCCTTTTAATTATGCTTGTCCATTTTGCCTTTCTCTAAAATTTCATATTTAATTCATCAGCTAATTCTGTCAGCTCTACTTTCAAAATACATCTAGAATCCAACTACTTCTCACCATCTCAACTACTAACGCTCAGGTCCAAACCTCCATCACCTCTTGGCTAAGTGGGGACTGGTCTCCCCACTTCTGCACCCGCATCCCCTAGAGTCTTGTCTCAGTGCAGGATGATAACCTATAAAGATGTTGGTCAGTCTCCTTCTATTTCATTAAATGGTGTCCTATCTTACTCAGAATAAAATCCAGGGTCATTACTAGGGCCGCAATACCCTACATGGAGTTTGTGATTTCTTGCCCTCTTTCTGCCCTGCTTTACTTCCCTCCAGCCACACTCACTGATTCACACTTGGAGCATATGCCAAGCACGCTCTTACCTGAGGCCTTTGCATTAACTATTCCACGACCCTGGAATGACCTTCCTCCACATGTCTGCATGGCATTTCATGACCACACTTCATTGACATCTCTGCTCCAATATCACTTAATCAGAAAGGCCTTTGTCGATCACTCAGAATATAAAAGCACCCACCTTTCTCTCTTTACCTCATTTTAATTTTTTCATAATATACACCATATCCAGCTATAATTAACATATATGTAGTATACATTTTTATATGTATATAAAATGCATTATGTAAATACTACATTTGCTATAATCAATATATGAAAATACCTATCAAGAGTATATAAATATGTATACATGTTGCCTTATCATCTGACACACACGCCCACACACACAAGAATGCAAACAAACTCCATGTGAACAGGGACTTTGTTTTGTCAGTGTTATAACTCCCACGCTCAGCACAGTATCTGGCACACAGTGGGTGTCCTCACTAATTATTTGTTTAAAGAATACTCAACAATTAAGGAAAACCAAAGATATACAAAGAATCTTTAAATATCTAGTCAAACATATCCATGTAATAGTAAACAATTTTTGATTGAAGGAATGGCAAGAAACGTGCAGGTATCCTCATAGCTTTGCCCACGTGAAAGTGAGGTCCAGAGATATGGAATCATTTGCTCAAGGAGGTACTGAGGTATGAAGGAGACCCTGCCTGGGCTTTGGAGTCAGGCAGAACTGGAATCCACTGCTTCCTAACCCTGTGACCTTAGGAAAGTTATTTACTCTCGTTGTCCCTTTACTTTCTCATGTGGAATATTTAGGCTTCACACCCTGCAGAACTGTCAAAATAATTAAAAGCAATACTGAATGCATGGAATTTTTCTGTTGCTATAGATTTAAGACAGGAATCCACAAATGAAAACAAAGAGGCATTAAAGACTCCCATTGTAAAGAGAGATGAAAGCAACTGGGTCCTCCTTCCCAGTCCCAGCGCTTACTATTGGGTTGGCCAAAAAGTTCATTCGGATTTTTTCCATACCATCTTATGGAAAAGCCCGGATGGACTTTCTGGCCAACACAATAAATGCAGCAGAGTTAAAACAGCCACCCCAAACAAAACCATTCTTTACTTCCAGAGTGGGAGAGGAATCAGAAGAGAGAAGGCCACTGGGGACGTGGGCCTTCAGGGGAGTTTAGTGTTAGTGATGAAAGATTTTACTTTCCCACCCATGAAGGAGGAGGAAGGGTTCTCCTACCCAAGTGATAGGAAGGCTCCCACAAAATCATAGACACTAAGGATGTCCATGGAGGGGGAAACTGGTGTCTACTCCCTGGCTGGATGCTTACTGAGCCATGGAATGTTCGGGCCCATCATCTTGCTTTGCTCAAGTGAAATAGAATATGGTGAAGGAATTCAGCATCACCTGGGATTTTAAATGTTGCATCCACGACACTGGTGACTGCCCCTCTTCCCAAGATCCCAGGATGTTCAAAGCTTATTGGTGCAGAATACGCTAGCATGGGTAGTGGATCTGGGGAAAGAAAAGGATATTCAGCCCTGTTCTCCACAACACTTGGAAGACCTCAGTGGTTCCTGTGGCTCCATATGAAGGAGAACAGAGTTCAAAAGAGGAAGCAGAAGATTCAAAGTTGACCAAGAGGCCATGACGCAAAAAGACGGTGCTTACCAGGGAGGAATGGCCAAAGGAAGATGTGTATGCACTACACTTTGAGGGTGTTTTTAAAGATGGGCAGGACTCAGTGAGCTGCATGTCATCTCAGAAAAACCACAGACAGAATTTATATTGAGACAGCATATCAGCAGAGGCCACCAGCAGTGATGGAACCAGACCAAGTCAGAGAATATCAGAGGTGCCTCTACACCACTGATGCGGGTGGTTATGAGTGGAGATCCCTCCCTCCTCTTTCCCCTTCCTCACTCCTTCTTTTCTTTCCTCTCCTCATCTTTCTTCTCTTTAGTATAGATATATTAGCAAGAGAGAATGTCAAAGACTGACTTGTGGAAAGTTGAACGGAGGTTTGTGTGTGAATGGGTGTTGGGGACTATGTAACCAGGGTTGGCATGGAGGAATATGGTAGGAGGCAGGATAGATACTCCTGATGCCACAGCGATAGTCTCAGAGGGGAAACTGCCAGGCCAGGTCCGACTATTTTAGGCTTCAGCATATGAATAGGTGTTCTCACCTTGCTGAAGCTGTTTGCATCTAATGGAGGACGACTTAAACTTTCAGAAGACTCTAGTCTAAGGTACTCTTTTTAAAATAAATTTATTTTATTAAAAAAATTTTATAATAAATTTATTAAAATTTTAAAAATTTTTAATAAATTTATTTATTTTATTTATTTTTGGCTGTGTTGGGTCTTCGTTGCTGTGTGAGCTTTTCTCCCGTTGTGGGGAGCTGGGGCTATTCTTCATTGCGGTGCGCAGGCTTCTCGTGGTGGCTTCTCTTGTTGTGGAGCACAGGCTCTAGGCACACGGGCTTCAGTAGTTGTGGCACATGGGCTCAGTAGTTGTGGTGCACGGACTTAGTTGCTCTGCAGCATGTGGGATCTTCCTGGACCAGGGCTCAAACCCGTACCCCCTGCATTGGCAGGCGGATTCTTAACCACTGTGCCATAAGGTACTCTTTTTTTAAAAGCTGATGTGCCTGTCTTAAGACTTCATTCCTAGCAGAAAGTATTTAAAGTAATCCTTTTAAGGGAATTCCATGATGGTCCAGTGGTTAGCACTTGGTGCTTTCACTGCTGGGGCCTGAGTTCTATCCCTGGTCAGGGAACTAAGATCCTGTAAGCTGTGTGGTGTGGCCAAAGGAAAAAAAAAAAAATTAAGAAAAAAAAGTAATCCTTTTAAAATATAGTAGAGAAGTTGTGGCAAATTCCAATTAAAAATGATAACTTCTGAGTAGACATGTTAGCAAGTAGAATTATTTTGATAATATTTTCACCAAATCTCTGTAAGGTAGAATATAGAGTTATTTAGTCAGTTGAGCTTTTTTGAAAATACAGTTTTAAATTCTGAATAATGGAGCATAACTTTTTGTAATTCTAGCATAAAGACATTTCCCTATATAGTTATGCAACAAATTAGACAATCCCATAGTCCACTGAGGACTTTAACTTTGTTTCACATGAAAACATGGACAGTATGTCAAGTTCTAGATTAGGTATATAGCTTGTGGCTATAGAGACCAAATGAGATAGGAGGTTTAGGAAAGTATTTGGTTAAAATTGACAAAAGAGTTAAGTGCTATGTCATATAAAAAAAAAAGTTTGGTTTTCTGATCTGAATTATTTGAATTAATTGCACAAAATGACAAACAGAAAAAAAGTAAGATAGAAAAGTGAAAAGAAAAGCACAATAGAATAATTCTTAATTTAGATGCAGATTTTATTAATATCTCCTTTCTCTACTCCAGTTTGATCTTTCTTCATATCACTCACACTTTCAAGTTTAACTAACAAGAAAAAGTGAAATGTACATACAATTCAGATACCTTTTCTTTTGAGCCAGAGAGACAAATCCCTTCCATTAAATTCCTGAATTAAGAGACAGGAAGTTCGCCATGTAGGATAATGTGTTCACCTCTTACTCACAGAGAATGGGCTTTGATGAATAATCAGCTGGACAGCAGTTGTGCAATCACTTAGAGGACATCAGAAGTCAGTGCTGGGAAAGGGGAAGGAAGTCTGAAAAATACAAGAGGGGAGAGCTCCACCTCCCCTCCTGAAATCAGCATTTACAGGTTCACATAAAGGTAAGGTATTTTGGTATTTCTGGCTCAGAAATATACAGGAGGTTGTGCAGAAAAAAAAGTGAGTGGGTCCACAGTCATTAATTTTATTTAGGAAAAACAAAACAAAACTAGAGAAAAATTTTAGGAGCATCTTTACACAACAAAGGTTTAAACAAAGAAAAGTGCCCTTTGCTACTCTATCGGATGCAATATTCAGAAGCATTACAAGATATTTCTGTCCCTCTGCAGGGGACCCTGATGATTTAGGGAAGTGATTCATTTAAATCTGTAACCTTTTTTCCATTCCCTTTTAGATTCTCATTTTAGCATCATAGTGGAGAAGCTTAAAAGTTCTTACAACTCCCCTTGCTGGCAGCAAATAAGAAGTGCAGCTTTAATATGGAAAACTTCAGCATATATACCCTGAATATAATGGCTAAATGTTAAGATCAACTTTTTATTTTTTAAGTTTTTAATTATATTTTATTGTTATTTGATTTCATAGGCATACAAATTCAGTCAGGGCAAAATTAATATGTGCATTAGGTTTCATTTCTATATAGGAGAAAAAGATATTTGAATTCAGACTTTTTTTTTTAAAACAATAAAAAACTCTCTCTCACAGTTCTGGAGGCTAGAAGTCTAAGATCAAGGTGTTAGCAAGTTTGGCTTCTCCTGAGGTTTCTCTCCTTGGCTGACAGGCGGCTGCCTCCTTGCTGTGTCCTTGCAAGTTCTTTCCTCTGTGTATGTGCATCCCTGGTGTATCGTCCTCTTCTTATAAGGACATCAGTCCTATTGGATTAGAACCCCATCCCGAAGACTTTATTTAACCTTAATTAACACTTTAAAGGCCTTATCTCCAAATATGGCCACAGTCTAAGGTACTGGTGGTTAGGACTTCAACAAGCCAATAATGATTGTCTAGTGTGTAGAAAGGTCCTGAGCCGGGCTGGAGACTGAATCTGGACTCCTAGATGACTCAGCTGTTCGTGGAATTTCCATCTGAAACTTTAAAAAGCTTGATGACTATCTTAGACCTTTTTTTTTTTTTTTGCGGTACGCGGGCCTCTCACTTTTGTGGCCTCTCCCGTTGCGGAGCACAGGCTCTGGACACGCAGGCTCAGCGGTCATGGTTCACGGGCCCAGCCGCTCCACGGCATGTGGGACCCTCCCAGACTGGGGTACGAACCCGTGTCCGCTGCAGCGGCAGGCGGACTCTCAACCACTGCGCCAGCAGGGAAGCCCAGACTTCTTTTTTTTAATTAATGTTTATTGGAGTATAGTTGCTTTACAATGTTGTGTTAGTTTCTGCTGGACAGCGAAGTGAATCAGCCATATGTATACGTATATCCCCTCTTTTTTGGATTTCTTTCCCATTTAGGTCACCTCAGAACACCAAGTAGAGTTCCCTGTGCTATACAGTAGGTTCTCATTAGTTATCTATATTATACATAGTAGTATATGTATGTCAATGCCAATCTCTCACTTCATCCCACCCCCCCTTCCCACCTTGGTATCCATATGTTTGTTCTCTACATCTGTGTCTCTATTTCTGCTTTGCAAATGAGATCATCTTTACCATTTTTCCACATATATGTGTTAATATATGAAATTTGTTTTTCTCTTTCTGACTTACTTTACTCTGTATGACAGACTCTAGATTCATCCATGTCGCTACAAATGACCCAATTTCATCCATTTTTATGGCTGAGTAATACTCCATTGTACGGATCACATCCTCTTTATACATTCATCTGTTGATGGACATTTAGGGTGCTTCCATGCCCTAGCTATTGTAAATAGTGCTGCAATGAACATTGGGGTGCATGTAGCTTTCTGAATTATGGTTTTCTCCTGTATATGCCCAGGAGTGGGATTGCTGGGTCATATGGTAGCTCTATTTTTAGTTTTTTAAGGAACCTCCATACTGTTCTCCATAGTGGCGGTATAAATTTACATTCCCACCAACAGTGTAAGAGTGTTCCCTTTTCTCCACACCCTTTCCAGCATTTATTGTTTGTACATTTTTGTGATATGGCCATTCTGACCAGTGTGAGGTGATATCTCATTGTAGTTTCCATTTGCATTTCTCTAATAATTAGCGATGTTGAGCATCTTTTCCTGTGTTTGCTGGCCATCTGTATGTCTTGTTTGGAGAAATGTCTATTTAGGTATTCCACCCATTTTTTGATTGGTTGTTTGTTTTTTTGATATTGAGCTGCATGAGCTGTTTGTATATTTTGGAGATTAATCCTTTGTCCATTGATTCATTTGCAAATATTTTCTCCCATTCTGAGGGCTGTCTTTTTGTCTTGTTTATGTTTTCCTTTGTTGTGCAAAAGGTTTTAAGTTTCATTAGGTCCCATTTGTTTATTTTTGTTTTTATTGTCATTACTCTACGAGGTGGATCAAAAAAGATCTTGCTGGGGCTTCCCTGGTGGCGCAGTCGTTGAGAGTCCGCCTGCCGATGCAGGGGACACAGGTTCATGCCCCGGTCTGGGAGGATCCCACATGCCGCAGAGCGGCTGGGCCCGTGAGCCATGGCCGCTGAGCCTGCGCGTCCGGAGCCTGTGCTCTGTGACGGGAGAGGCCACGAGAGTGAGAGGCCCGCATACCGCAAAAAAAAAAAAAAAAAAAAGATCTTGCTGCAATTTATGTCAAAGAGTGTTCTGCCTATGTTTTCCTCTAATAGTTTTATAGTGGCTGGCCTTACATTTAGGTCTTTAATCCATTTTGAGTTTATTTTTATGTATGGTGTTAGGGAGAGTTCTAATTTCATTCTTTTACATGTAGCTTTCCAGTTTTCCCAGCACCACTTATTGAAGAGACTGTCTTTTCTCCATTGTATATTCTTGCCTCTTTTGTCATAGATTAGGTGATCATAGGTGCGTAGGTTTATCTCTGAACTTTCTGTCTTGATACTGTCTTGATTACTATAGCTTTGTAGTATAGTCAGAAGTCAGGGAGTCTGATTCCTCCAGCTCTGTTTTTCTTTCTCAAGATCACTTTGGCTATTCAGGGTCTTTAGTGTTTCTATACAAATTGTAAAATTTTTTGTTCTAATGCTGCGAAAAATGACATTAGTAATTTGATAGGGATTGTATTGAATACATAGATTGCTTTGGGTAGTATAGTCATTTTCACGATATCGATTCTTCCAGCTCAAGAACATGGTATATCTCTCCATCTGTTTGTGTCATCTTTGATTTCTTTCATCAGTGTCTTATAGTTTTCCGTGTACTGGTCTTTTGCCTCCTTAGGTAGGTTTATTCCTAGATATTTTATTCTTTTTGTTGCAATGGTAAATGGGAGTGTTTCCTTAATTTCTTTTTCTGATCTTTCATTGTTAGTGTATAGGAATGCAAGAGATTTCTGTGTAGTTTTGTATCCTGCAACTTTACTAAATTCATTGATTAACTCTAGTAGTTTTCTGGTGGCATCTTTAGGATTTTCTATATATAGTGTCATATCATCTACAAACACTGACAGTTTTACTTCTTCTTTTCCAGTTTGGATTCCTTTTCTTTCTTTTCCTTCTCTGATTGCCTTGGCTAGGACTTCCAAAGCTATGTTGAATAATAGTGGTGAGAGTGGACACCCTTGCCTTGTTCCTGAAGATCAACTTTTTGTTTTAAAAACAAGATCCCTTCCAGCTCCGATTTCTGAATAAGTTTGAAACATTATTTAAAAACATGAATAGTATCAATCAAATTTGTTGGAGATACTAATTTCCAGATCAGACCAATAATAAATCTTACATTAAAGCATTTAATTCAGTAGCTTAGCTTCAAAAATTTATATTTCTGAAATCTGATTCAGAATAACCTTATGATTTGGGGGGCTTTTAGGTTGTACCTCTGCTTTCTGTCATTTTCTCTCCATAGATCCATATTATCTGTGGCTGACACAGGAGGTCCACTAATCATTTAATGTCCTCCCACACACTTTCCAGCCCCTTGCTCTTCTTGCAGTTGGGCAGCCATGAATGATGTGTGTCACTTATTGGTCCACAAGTAAAAGATCCAGCCCTCCACCCCAGCTGTCTCCTCCACTGCTGAGCTCACTGAACACATCTCAGGTAAAGTCCATTGGCCTAGGTACCTGAGTGCCTCTGTGGAGCAGAGTCCCCCTGTGTACCTCCTCCTCCCATTGACATACAGTGGACTTTGTGTGAGTAAAACAAACCTGTTAGGAGTTAAGCAATGGAGATTTTTGAGGTCCTTTTGTCCTGAAAATAACAAAGTATCTGAAGTTTATAGAACACTTGCAGCATATTAGGCTCAATCCTGAACACTGTATGTCTCACTTGATCCTTACAACAGCACTAGGAAGTATTTTAGATATTTTATTAGCCACATTTATCTATGACAAAACTGTGGCAAAGGTAGATTAAGTAACTGATCCCAGGTCACATGGCTAGGAAGCGATAAAACTAGGAATCAATTCAGTCTCCAAATTCTTTCAATTTTTATGTCTGTGCTACACTGTCTCATAAAATCCAGATTTCACACTGATTTAAGGTTAATTAAATTAAGTTAAATGTTATCATTCTATTTAAAAAGTTATAAAAGCAAGTAATCATACACTGACCCAGTTAACCAAAAATATTCATCAAGAGTCTAGTTTGTTGAAAACACAGTCCTAAGCATTGTGAGATATATAAAGAAGTATGAAAGGCGTTCCTTTATCCTCATAGAGCTTATATTTATATTCAGGCTAGAGAGACCAATCAAGAAACTTGAAAAGCTCGGTAGCAACAGAAGAGACTTACAAATAGTCCATGACCAGTTGGCAAATTAGCCTTTCACATGGTAGAGTATCAGGAAATATTTGTCAGGGAGAAGAAAGAAGGATGATCAGGAAGGAAAGGTGGAGAAAAACTGGTGAAGAAGGTAAATGATGAGATTACAGTGCTTATTCCCATCCTTCAGGGTGGGGGTGGTCAGGCTCCATGGAAAAAGCAGGGCTTGAGCATTATCTTTTTTTAAATTTTTGGCTGCGTTGGGTCTTCGTTGCTGTGCGTGGGCTTTCTCGGGCTTTCTCTAGTTGTGGCAAGCGGGGGCTACTCTTTGTTACAATGCGCGGCCTTCTTATTGCGGTGGCTTCTTTTATTGCAGAGCACGGGCTCTAGGCACGCAGGCTTCAGTAGTTGTGGCACATGGGCTCAGTAGTTGTGGCTCACGGGCTCAGTAGTTGTGGTGCACAGACTTAGTTGCTCCGTGGCATGTGGGATCTCCCTGGACCAGGGCTCAAACCTGTGTTCCCTGCATTGGCAGGCGGATTCTTAACCACTGTGCCACCAGGGAAGTCCCGAAAGTAAGCTCTTTTACCTGTCTCTTTTAGTTTGTGGTGAAAATTACCTTCATAACTCTAAATGATATACATCTACCCCTATTTCTTTCTTTTTTTTTTTTTTTTGCGGTATGTGGGCCTCTCACTGTTGTGGCCTCTTCCGTTGCAGAGCACAGACTCCAGACGCGCAGGCTCAACGGCCATGGCTCACGGGCCCAGCCGCTCCGCGGCATGTGGGATCTTCCCGGACCAGGGCACGAACCCGTGTCCCCTGCATCGGCAGGCGGACTCTCAACCACTGCGCCACCAGGGAAGCCCTACCCATTGTTTAATTTCAAAATTCATTTCCATCCTTTCTGGCTTTCAGACAATTTTTGAAATTTTTTTCATTGATAACAGCTTTTCCCAGTCATCTTGTTCTCTCAGATGCTATGGGTATATTCTTTTTGTATTTTATCTTACCCCACCTCAGCCTGCTGCCATTGGAGGTTGAAAAAGATGAAAGGTAAACAGGGATGCCAATCATAATGTCTTCTGTTTCTCACAGACATCACATGTTTTAGAATCTCAAATTAAAGAATCTCTTAGTTCCAAGAGGAAAATCAATATGAAGGGTAAGAATTAGAGGCTGCTACTTGAGGAGCCAAGGGGTAGGAAGGCTGTGAACACATAGTGGTGATGTGCTAGTGATCATATTTCTCAGCCTTGTGAAGGGGAGCTGGCCAGGCTGATTTTTGATCAAGGAAATACACTTGTGGTATTTTTCTAATCCTGTACTCCTGTCCTTTCAACTGCATCTGTTTCAGTGTTTGCTCTATCAGTGCTTCTGCACATTAGGTTTCCTGACTCAATGTCTTGAAGAGGAATATTTTCTTTCACATCTCTCTTCATGATGTCTCCACGAAAGAATTTATCCAGAGTTTTTGTTTTATCACCATCAACGTCATTGTTATTATTACTTAAAGGGTTGGATGTTACTGATTCCTATTTCTAACTCCTCAAAATCCCTTTGGATTTTTAATCTGCAATTCCCAGTGTTTGCCAGTTCAGTACCAGCTGCAAATTAGTTAATGTGCAGTTTAGCCTTTCTTTGAAATCAGTAATTAAGATGTAAAGTAAGACTGAGCCCAGTACTAATTCCCTGGGCTTCCCACTGGGACCCCTCCTGAGCTCAATAACTCTTTTACCACCACCTCTGGTTCATCATCTTCCAGCCAAGGCTCAAGCCATTTCACTAGGTATATAATTAAGTTGATTTATGAGGGTCGGTAGATTAATTTTATTTTGTAAATGTTGTCTGATACATATATTTATTTTTCTGAGCTTCATATTTACTTATGTTGAAATATTATAGCCAAAGAAGGAAGCATATTTTCAGCCAGGCTAATAAGCCTGATATTTTCTGATAGACAGTCACTTAGTCTGGAGATATACATAGATGGTCTCTTAATGTTATTAGTTCTATCATCTATCTGCAGACAAAGTTCAGCCTCTAGAAAAAAATTACAATTCAATGATCTTTTTTTCTTCTATCTTAATTATTTTTTATACCTTTTCAGTTTTCTAGTATCTTTCCACTTCTTTAGGATAAAGACAATGAAACAAAGTATCTCTATTTTGGTAAATTTATTCACTTGATTCCCTGATCAACCATAGAAGAATCTTTTGTTTTCGGGTCTTAGGCATCTTCTATTAGCTGCCAATTATCTATGTCTCAGACTGACATTCAAATAATTAAATATTCAGGTGCACTGATCTTGCCACCAAGGGTTTTATGAGCGTTTGAGAAATTTGTTTAAGTTTAATTGGGAAATTAAGCCATGGGGCAACGTTACTGCAAAGCTATACTGCTGTGTTCTGAGTAACTAGACTAATCTAGGTCAGAAAAGCACAATAGGACACACAAACACCCAAAGAACGCAAAATCGTGCTTTTGATGACTGACAAATTTTGAGATACTTTAATTTTCCCATTCTGGGACTCTTTCTTCTTTGGGCGTGCAGACTGGGCTCTGGTTTATAACCTAAATCTTCTTAATGATTTGTAGCCCTTGCCTCTTTCCTCTGGCTCTTCGTTCTCCCTTCAGAACTTACTCAAGGATTTTATTACTTGTGTGTTTGTGAAACATACTGCTTTTCTGTCTGTAGTATCAGATAACACTCCTAGCACTCTGAGTTAGATGTTGTTTCTCTGTTTCTGGGAAACGCATACAGACAGTAAATATTTTTATTTCACTATAAATCCTTGAGAGTTTATCATGTATACAAGAGTGTGGAATGATGGATTATTTTTTTTCCCAGCTGATTCTTGACCACCTCTTGGCAGAGAAGACCAAATGAATGGCCCTTTCTCACTTCATGTTTTCCTTAAGACCTGCTTAACATTAGTGAAAATTATCAAAAAGTAAAGGAAAAAAATGGAAAAGAAGAGAGGGGAAGGGAAGGGTAGGGTAGGGAAGGGAAGGGAAGGGAAGGAAGAGAAAGCATGAGAGTATGTAAACTTATTTCTAATCTTGAACACAAACTTTCCCAGCTGTTTTCTACCATCTCTACAGTCACTAGGCTTTTAAAAAAAATTAAAACCTCCTGAATTCTCCGTCTTAGTAAGTACAGTGATTAATTGAAGACATTAAATTGCTTTAAGAGACAATTTTACACATTTAAGATTTCTGAAATCATGAACCTCGTGAGATGGATCCAGAAGTATTAAATTCATGTTTTAATGGAAGCCTCTAAATTAGGAGTTTGAGTAAAATTGAAGAGAATTTTGTCAGTGTTGTTCCAAGCTCTGCTATTCTTTGTGCATTAGGTAGCTACCTGTCTCCGTCTGATTTAATGAGCTTCTGTAATCCTGATTTTAGTCTGTTATTATTGTATTCTTGTTTTCAACTATATACTATTTTATTCTTCTCCCCGCTATTTTACATTGATAGTGACTTAGAGCAAAGCTCTACTACACCTAAAATATACTATGTCAGAATAATACACATGCTTCTTTGTTTCTCCATGCATATTATATAAACACAGCATACACATACATAGATAAAATATATTATCTTGAATATTATTTTAATCATAATAAGCTCATGTTTATTCTGTGTACATTCTCTTACTTCGTGGTTAAAAAAATCATCTTGCAATCGCTTATTTTTCAGATAATATGATAAACCAGATTAGCAACATGGGGATAAGAGTGTTCTTAATAAGTAGCTAGAATTTATTTACCTGATGAATAATCATTATTTTCTACCTCTAGCTGTATCAAATGGCTTCAGGCACAGAGCTATGACTGTAAAGACTTTTTGCCCATGATGTCGAATTACATTATGATCCTACACGTATCCTAGATGGATATGACATGAAAATGACATTCTTTTAAAGCTATGGGGCAACTTAGAAATAAACTACCCTTTCAACTAGGAGGTAAGATAAGTGAAGTTCAGGAAGTAAATTCCTCAGCCGAGGTAATACAGAGTGCTTGAAGCAGCTACAGAACTGGAAGAAACTAGAACTAGAGCTGGTCAGATTGCTTTTCCGTTCTCCCTCCATAAAGATGACTACTTCCTATGAGTATGATAGAACCACTGAAGGAAATACATGCTTGTCTTTTAAGAGGAAATACCTATGGGTCTTGCCAGCCCCAAAGTAAAATCTCAGGAAATGTACACGAAGAAATAAATCCATATGCTACTTGTGAATTATCAAATAATAGGGAGGTTGATAATTATTGAAAGTCTTTGGCTATAGCTCAGAGAGAAATGATCAGAGTACAAGCTACAGAAGTAAATATCCTGGATTAATCTGTTTGATATTAAAATCAGCTCTAAAGAATCCACTATTTTAATATGCAAACAACTTAAAACATGAAAACTGGTTTTAAATGTGTTCATTCTTTTCATTATATAAAACATTTTTTCTAAAAATTCTTCAAATCTGGGAATTGTGTTTTAATTAATAACTTGTTCTGCTATTAAATATGTGCAATTGGGACTTCCCTGGTGGCGCAGCGGTAAAGAATCCACCTGTCAAGGCAGGGGACATGGGTTCAAGCCCTGGTCCGGGAAGATCCCACAAGCTGCGGAGCAACTAAGCCCATGCGCCACAACTACTGAGCCTGTGCTCTAGAGCCCATGAGCCACAGCTACGGAGCCCGCGTGCCACAACTACTGAAGCCAGCGTGCCTAGAGCCCGTGCTCCACAACAAGAGAAGTCACTGCAGTGACAAGCCCGCACACCACAAGGAAGAGTAGCCCCTGCTCACCACAACTAGAGAAAGCCCGCAATCAACAATGAAGACCCAACATAGCCAAATTTAAAAAATTAATTAATTAAAAAATATGTACAATTAATTATGGAAGAAGTCCAGCATCATGGACACCATTAGATGGCAGTATGACACAAAACTATTATTTCCATTGAAAGTTTACAGCACAGTTCACATATTCATCTGCACTGCATTGACAGTAAGTTTTTAAGTTTAAAAAAAATGAAATGCAGATTGGAGATTCTGATGCAAGAGAATGAGACAACTCAGAGGGAAAGTAAAAAGACTGAGAAAGAGCAATAGGAACATGAAAGCTGATGACAGGGAAAATATATATTCCAGGAAGGCAAACGGGACCTCTGTCTACCATGCTGCCTCCATGACCATGTGATGCAAATATTGCAAAGTTTGGTAAATTCTTTTGGACAAAATTTTTATATTGAAAAATAAAGGAAAGGAAAGTCATTTAATTCCTCTGAGACATTCTAACTTCAAAATAAAAAGCAACTCATATTCCATCTATCATTAAGTGTGTCGGGATCAAAAATTTTGAGTTCCTAAGAGTTGGGTATTTACCTGAGTATAATTTTGTATACTAATAATTTAGCATATAAGAGAGAAATTTTTTAAAGAAAAAACTTAAGTTTAATAAATCTGTTTTAAAAATAATCCAATTCTTTTTTGGAGACAGGTGTTAGCCTATACAAAATTGGACTGTAGTATATGGTATGTGACTTACTCTAAAAGTTTGACATCCCTTGTAGATGGCCTGCATTATGTGTTAACAGGAAGAAAAAAATTGAGGGAGTGACAGAAACATTTTTACATCCAAAAATTATTTTGTATAATGTACAATAAACACCATGTCTAGAGAGTATTCTTTGCTGATATAGAAATACTGTATTTCTAGGTAAGGATGTAGCAGGAAGCAAGGCTGGAAGGCTCTACTCCTGTTTTACTCGGGCAATGGTGGATATCCGTTTTGAAAGGCACAACATGACTACTCCATTTTAACACTTTTCACTCCTCTACTCCTTCCTTTGTATGGCCAGCTCCTGACATAATGAGAGAAAAGTAGCCTATTGGGACCAGCTCAATTCCGTGACATGTTTTAACAAGGCAAGCTCCTCATTAATACCAGGGGCTTTTTGGAATCCCAGTGGTACCCTCTTATAAACATAGTTTGTCCAGTACCCAGATCTGCAATAGTATATACTTTACTGCCACGGTCTTCCTTCTTCAGTTCATGCCTCATAGTACTGACTAGTCTGATTAGTATTTTAGCCCACAGTCATAGACTCTGTTAAATTGAGAGTGCTATCGTTGCTGTACATAGAGATGTTTGAAGCTAAAAATTTTCCCCACCCTTTCAGAAAAAAACACAGTAAGGAGCTGCCTTATATTCAGGGTGCGCGATTCTTTCATGCTTCAGGGCATATTGTTATCACCAGCTGTGGTCAGGGAAAAAAAAATCCCCATCTCTGTGACGTAATACAGTACAATTAGGCACATAATGTAGATTTTATGCTTTTCCCCGAAACATCTGGCATGTACTACTTTCTAAAACCAAACCTCGGAGAGCCAGGCCTCCTGTAGCATTTTAATATCAATGTGCCTTTTCACACATTAGTTATCTAATGTTTGTGCCAGTTTTTGAAAAACATACCACATCCTCAATATCATCTCTTGAATGAGTGTAAATTTAAAATGCCTGCCAGGGGGTTATGTGTTTGGGGGAGAAACTAATATCTGCCCTCATCTAAATACCAAATGAATTTTAGACTGTCATTCTAGCCCAGCATTAGCATCGGCCCTTGGGAAAACCATTGTTTATGTATTCTTTTCAGATACTAAGAATTAAGAATCAACCTATTTAAACCTTGTTGCTAATATTACCTTTGTATAACTGACATATTAGGGAAATGTGTATGGAGTTATTACTTTTGTCCAGAGAGAAAAAGTTGGCCATGAAAAGTTTTAAACAAATTATCTCCAAGTTCTCAGGAAAAAAGAATTGAGTCACTTGGGGAAAAGATAAAATGTTATACTGAAATCCTTGTGAACAGAAAACTTTCTCACTGAGATTCAGGAACTCTTCAAGTCAGGGCAGTGGGTGTGAAAGTAACTGCCTTAGCAAGGTAGCAAAGTGTACTTTACCTGTTACGCCATCTTCACAGGATTCCATCTTCCTGTAAAATCCACCTCAGAACCAACCAAAAATAAAAAGAAACACAGGTTACGCAAAAGTAAAACCAAGAATAAAATGAGAGAAGAAAAGTTTATGTGATCCATATAGTCTGAGGATTTAATAATATAGTAAAATGTTGATAAAACATTTACAAATGTACCTGCAAAATGGCTTGTATTGGTTTATAAAGAATGTTAGTTGGCATTTAGTCGTTTCCATGAATCACGTTGAAATTTTAAAAAGAAGATGATGAAATTGTTTGAACCAAGTACAACGTAAACGAACTCTAAAACGTTAGAAAATTAAAACAAAAATGTTATACATTGCATAGACAACTATCCACATGCCCAGATAATAGCTTTAAGATTTATTGTTAATAAATTTAATGGAGAGATTAATAAGTTTAATTAAAGAGATACTTATTTTAACATTAGAATGTTGCCATTAGAATGTTGCTATTTTGGTAGAGGTATTGCAAAGAATTTAGGAAATTGTTCTTGAACTCTCAGGGCCTTGGTTTTCTCATTTATAAAAGTTGGTTACAGTGAGATGGTTTTTAAGATACTTTCCAGCTCTAAAAAAATTGAGTTCATGGATTTTAATGTAATTCTGTATGATTGTGTGGTGAACGACTTGCTTTAGAAGAATATTGAGTTCATTATTTATACATTTTGGTACTCTCACACCCTAGTGGTTCTTAATAAAGGTCAAAAAACATTGGTCACAACACCATAATATAAAACATGTTAGAAACAGATGGCAGCACTGGATATGTCTAAGTAGAAAGACAGATGGAGCAGGACTTAGATTCTGACCCTGGAAGCTTGGAAGGGGTTGAATGACATGACTTATTTTTTTTCCTCTAATTTAAGAAGTAATTTGGTGTAAGGACAAAGAGACCACTTCAACTATATGAAACAACATATAGACAGGGAAAGAATTGAGTTCCAGCAATGTGGTAGACTGACCTAATATGAACTACTTCCCCTTAACGAAAACTCACAATGCTGCATAAAATATACCAGTATTGTTTTAGTAAAAATACAAAAATGGGTTAGAAAGAAAGACAAGAAAAGTCCTAGCTGCAGAGTTAAGGAGAGTAACCATAGGCAAGTGTAAGCATATAAATGAAGACTCTGGTCCTTGGGACACTGACAAGCAAATATAGATCCGTGAAATCAAATACAGAAGCATGGAAGGTAAAACCAGCAGCCTGGGAGGGCTGCCTCTTTCTTAAAGAAGAGCCTGGGAAGAGTCAAGAATGCTTATCTCTGAAAGAAGATATAAATGTCCCATGAGAAATAAAACTCTCAAATACAGAGTCCAAACTTATACATCCATGTTGTGTACGATTCCCAAGTAGAGAAGTTAGTGGAAGATCTAGTCCTAGACTAACAAAATCTCTGGGGCATTCTCTGTGAACAAACACAGGGATTCTTCCATAATGCAGAGTGTACAAGACCTCCAAAGGAAAAACAAACAAACTACGAAAAAACTACGGCGGCAGTAATAAAATACTAACTGAAGATGAGCTCACAATAAAATTATAAACTACATAAGGAAATGGTAACCATAAGGGAAAGTCAGCAGAAACACAAAACAAGAAGCACCTCAACAAAACACAATCAAAAGTTTAATACAAAATACGTGTACGTCAACAATATTTAGATCAGATGTTTGGCTTCTTGGATGGATGGATGCGGTCTTGGATGTCACCTCTTCCAAATTAGAGCCTTCAGGGGCCTCTCTTACCCCCAGGGTTATAAATAAACTGGTATTTATTTTATAACAAGAAAAAGATCGTGAAGTTTTCTATTTTGCAGCATTCACCATACTGATTCTTGGGGAAATCTTTCAAGTTGCTCTCAGGTTAATGGTAACACAAATGTAAAAAATTCCTGATGAATCTATGTTTATTTGAAATGCTGTGAACACTTCTAATATTTTGGTTTTTCCTGAAATTCTATTTTTATTCTTGAATAAGCCTTCCATCGCTTGCTTTTTTTTTTTCCTCTCCCTCCCATCCTTCCTATCCCCCCCTCCCCCTTTCATTGCTTGCTTTTTTGATCAATATTCTGGAAATACTTTTGTAATCATGGAAATCATTATTTTCCCAGCTTGATAGTATATCCCAAAGATCTCTATACCTGGTCTCTAATGGCAATATAGAGGGTATGGCAGGCTCAATTATGAAATGATATTTTTATTAGTACATTGTCTTAATTTGATGATTAAAATATGACACTTCATTAATATCAGGGTTTTCAGACATTAGTACGTTAGAAAGCAAAGAGTGTGGTGTTAGAGGTAGCCATAGATCTTCCCTGTATGTCCGTAGAAAAACAAATAACCTTTCTTTTTCTTCAAAAATATCTGCATGGAGCCCAGAGGGGGGCACACTCAGCTCTCGGTGAAAGGAGGGGGCAGGGCTAACCAGGGGCTGCCTTCAAAGATGGTTGAAACGCAGGAGGATTTTCATCACAGGTTTTTGGCATTGGAAGGTCTTTGAAGATTTTGGGATTTTCGCTTAACAGGTGGTCTCCGAGCCTGCTGCAGTCTGCTGATCTGAAGCCACACAGCTCTGCAGGACTCCTACTTGCTTGGTTTTCTGGAGGTAAGGCCCCAGGAACCTCTCCCTGCTTTTATCCAATGATTATTTTCTTATGGGAGGGTTACGGTTTCCCTTCCCCACCTACTACCAACTGCCCCTCAATCGGACAGGGAAAGCCCCGAAGGAAAAGCGGTAGCATGGGAAGTGCCCACTAGATGGCAGAATTGATTAAGCAGATAACGTGTTAAGGCTGTGATCTCAGAACAAAAACAGGATGGGAAAGGAGTCCCAGTATGGCTTCTAACCCGCCCACGGGTGCTGAGCTAATTATGGCCGGACTGCTTTTACCTTCCAAAAAGGAAGTGGCACTTTAGAGAGGGACATCGTCGTGGCTGCCAGTTAGCGGTGTTAAACGCTGTGGTGCTGCCCATGAGGGTAAGAGAGGCCCCTGAAGGCTCAGATTTGGAAGAGGTGACGTCCAAGACCGCATCCATCCATCCAAGAAGCCAAACACCTGTTGTTGAAGTTCCCAAGGAAGATACTGAGAACATCTCTTATTTTGAGAGAATGTATTGTCTACAAACTCGAAATTCTGTTTCAAATTGTCCCAACCGAAGCAACAGAAAGGAGACATTATCTCTTCAGTTAACAGCTCGGATGTACACTGGCACTTTTTGCATTGCTCTGTCAGCATCCATTAGCTTGACAGAGTACCTCAAGACTGAAACATACATTATGGAAAACTGTGTAAGAATTCAGCATTGGGAATGCAGGCTGAATTTTGTTCAGCTCTAATTTGGCCTCATCTCACATCCACCCACTTATATTGGCTTGCTACCTGTAGCCAGTTTCATTTAACAGCAGTTTTATGCTACTTAGAAGGCACACAGAGTGCTTTAGGGCCTGAAGTTTAGACCCATTCCCATCTATGACTCTCTGTTTTCACCAATAGCTTTTGCGTCAACAGCCCTGGGATTCCTAGTGATGAAGAAACTCTTATAAAATGTTACTGAATGCTTACTATCAGGAATGGGCCTCCATTACCTCATTTAATCTTTTCAGCAAACCTAGAACCCAGATGTTTTTATTACCAGCTCTGATTTGGGGGATTTTTGGATGAAGGAACTGAAGCATAGAGCAGTTGATAAATAAAATAAAATAAAATAAATAAAAGGGATTTCCTTCTGCAATGTGTAAATTTTATTCCTTTCTTAGTTGAATTTGAACACGATAGACATTATACCTCTATTTAATGGCTGTGTATAGGATCAATTTTAATTTTCCCTTATCTGTAAATAAACAGTCACCGAACCTTATGCTTGTTCTGAATAATGGCTGGTGTACGCTGTGGGGTCTCAATTATTTTAATTAATTGGGATCTAGAACATAGAGCTTATGTTTTCTGGACAAGTGTGGAATGATGTGTTAGACTCTATACATACAAAGCTGAGGGAAGAAAATGAAACTTGGACATGAGTGGTTATGTGAACCCAGCCTAACAATAGTCAGTTGTCTTTCACTTTGGCAATTATGGAAATTAGTGGTATTATAATTTCTGTGTCTGTTGATGGGATATGTTATTGAGTGATAATCTTATTTTAGATTTTATATTTCTTCTATAACAATGGGCCAACAGCTGAAGAGGAATCAAGAACTACCATTCTTGCTATCTCTCTCATCTCTCTTTTTGTTACTTTTTTATGTTGGAATAATTTTAGATTTAGAGAGATGTTGCAGAGACAGCACAGAGTTCCTGTCAACGCTTCATCTAGTTTTATTTCATGTTAACACATCACTTAACATGATATATTTCTCAAAACTTAGACACTAACTTTGGGAAAATACTGTTAACTAAGCTACAAACATTATTCGGATTTCACTAGTTTTTCCACTAATACTCTTTGTTCCAGGATCTAATCTAGGACACCATGGTTCATTTTGTATCCTTCTCTTTTTATCCAGTTACTGCTGAAATGTGAGGTAGCATCATGCACTCCATCTTCTGCTGCCCATTTGCTTTGGTGTGAACCATCTAAGCCCAGATATTTAATGCAAGTCTCCTGGGTATTGGGTCAAATGGGAACCCTTCTCGATCAGAATTAGGCCTGGGATACTCAGATTGTATCAGTGCTTTTAAGCTCATTCCTAACTTCTCTGCTTCCCTGTCTCACTGAGCTACTTAAAAAGAGACATTTTCATCTCTTCTGTTGAAGAAAAAAAAAAAAAAAAAAACTCCAGGTAGTACTTTGCCATTGAGAAGAAGTAAATGAATTTTTATTTATTTATTTTTGGCCGTGCGCAGGTTTTCTCTAGTTGTGGCGAGCGGGGGCAACTCTTTGTTGCGGGGCGCAGGCTTTTCATTGCGGTGGCTTCCCTTGTTGTGGAGTTCGGGCTGTAGGCCTAGCTTCAGTAGTTGTGGCATGTGGGCTTAGTAGTTGTAGGTCGCGGGCTCTAGAGCGCAGGCTCAGTAGTTGTGGCACACGGGCTTAGTTGCTCCGCGGCATGTGGGATCTTTCCCGACCAGGGCTCGAACCTGTGTGCCCTGCATTGGCAGGCAGATTCTTAACCACTGCGCCACCAGGGAAGTCCAGCAAATGGATTTTTAAAGCATCCTTTGACCCTGTTCTTTTTCGTTTGTGTTTGATTTATGCAATGAGTGAAGCACTGCTTCTTTAGGAAAAATAGCAAAGAAGTCTCCTTATCATCAAGAGATTTTGATATATAAAATCCAGTTATCCTTACTTTGCTTGTCTTACTTTGTTTCCTTGTTACTTTTCCAGTATCACGAGTCATTCAGTATCTACACAGCCAAAGGTGCTGCAATTCTCCATTGGTCATGCAAAATAATTGTTAGCTGGAAAAAGAATAATACAGAATGGAGAAGCATAATACAGAATTAATGTAAATTTCTAAAAAAGGATCTCAGGACAAAATAACTTTTAATTTCATATGCAACAGGAGAGAGCTTCATACACTGACAACCACTTAGAAACAATACACTCAAGAGTCACTTGGGTGATATGAAAAGGTTACATTTTTTATTAGTAGTAGTAATTTATTTTTTTGGTATAATGAATGAGGCTGCCTATATGTGATCGAAAAATAACTTTCTGGTTTCTCAGCTGCCGTCTCTGTGCCGTGTTATGCCCGTGACAGTCACACAGATAGGAAGCTTATATTAAAACCAGAATCAAAGGCAACAGGAGTGGGAATCTGCCTTCATTAATGAACCATTGAAGCTTCTCTCCAGCATGGGTGAACACTAAATCACTGGTTAGATCTCTGGTGATTTCCCATTTGAGAGATGTGAAGGAAATTGTACATTCAGACTAACAGCACAGCCTTAGAAACTTGTCAAAATACTTTCAAACATGCAGGCTTTAAAATTATTTTTAAAATTATCTTTATAGAGCTACTGGAAATATTCCCACCAAGGATTTGATTTGGCAGTGACCCTGGAAGGAGCAAGTCATTGCATATGGAAGCATTGGGATTCAACTGATAAGTCTTCTCTTGCATTATCAACACTTTGGTCACAATAAACAAGGGTTCTTTTTTCAAAATTCATTTTATTGAAGTATAGTTGATTTACAATGTTGTGTTAATTTCTGCTGTACAGCAAAGTGATTCAGCTATACATATGTATACATTCTTTTTCAGATTCTTTTCTATTATGGTTTATCACAGGATATTGAATATAGTTCCCAGTGCTATCCAGTAGGACCTTGTTGTTAATCCATTCTATGTATAATAATTTGCATCTGCTAATCCCAAATTCCCAATCCATCCCTCCCTTTGCCCCCTCTCCCTGGCAACCACAGGTCTTGAATAAGGGTTCTTTTAATGGCTCAAAACAGAGCTGAGAGCTAAGTGACGTAAAATTATGAGTCTTTCTCCAGAGGAGTAGATCATTATGTTGACTATTCTCTTTTGCTTGTGAATACCTGCACTATAGTTGTACCATCAATTATATCATTTTTTAAATACAGAGTGCTCCACGTTGGGCTAATTTCTAGAGCACATTAAGAGACTGGTAGCAGATCTTGATGCCGATTGCTGCATCTTGCAATTAAGATTTACATTATAAAGATAAAATTCACTTTTTGGGGGGCTTCCCTGGTGGCGCAGTGGTTGAGAGTCCGCCTGCCGATGCAGGGGACGCGGGTTCGTGCCCCAGTCCAGGAAGATCCCACATGCCGCGAAACGGCTGGGCCCGTGAGCCATGGCCGCTGAGCCTGCGCGTCCGGAGCCTGTGCTCCGCAACGGGAGAGGCCACAACAGTGAGAGGCCCGCATACCGCAAAAAAAAAATTCACTTTTTGGTTCTTTGTAAAGAAGTTGTACCTTATTGTAAATTAAGTCAAAAATATATATTGAGCATCTGTTCTGTATCTGTTTAGCTACACGCATGGTTTTTTGCAATTTAATTATCATGCATTTGTGGTACACATTCTGTGTACTATGCAATTTGGGGGTTTGAGAGTAGTGAAACTCATAGTCCTTAAATTTTTTAGTATACAGCTGGGGAGAGAAGGAAGGAAAGTAAATAAAATAGGGCAAGATGAAAAACAATATATCAATTATTATTTTGCTAAGATGTAATCTTAGTTGTGGCGAGGAAGAGTTTGGTTTTAGAAAGTCTGGAAGAAGAATCAAAGTAATTCCAAGTGGACATAATATGGCGAGAATAAAATTTCAGAGTTACACAATTATCAGATGTGCCTTGGAAATTATAGTAGACCTATTTTATGTGGGCACATAAGGAAATAAAATTACAAAAGTGAGGGCAGATCTTTAGTGCCATGTTAAGGAGTTTAGGCTAGGTCTTGAAAGCATTGAGAAGTCACAGGTTTTTAACAGGATGACATGATTAAAGTAGTATTTTAGAAGGTTAATTTAGAAATAAACATGATAATGTTGATACGGAAATTAGTTAGAAGTGGGGTAACAAATTGGAAGGTTTTTGCAATAGTCCAGCTATGTAGCCAAAGGGCCTGTACCACAGGGGAATTGGAAACATAAGGAAAGAAAAGGATGTGAGAGGCATTTCGAAGCTAAAATTGTCAGGATGAGATTTTGCACTTAATAGGATTTGAGAAATGAGGTAGGGAGGAGAGTTGAAAATAGTATGAAAGCTCTGAGTCTCCAAGACTGAGACAATGGTGATAAAATGAATTCACACTAAGAACAAGAATACCCGGATTACAGGGCTGTCATGAGAAGAAGTCTAAATAACAATCAATAGGGTGAGGAAGTGATTAATTCATTATGAGGAATCTTGAGTTTATTGTTACCCCAGTGGAGATGGTCAGAAGTACCATTCTCAATTATCTCCATGGGTATAAACATGAAAATCTACTATTAGGAATGAAAGGATAGAGACCAGCATAGAATCAGCTGTGAACATTACCAGAAACATGATCCAAATGTTCAAGTCCATTTGGTGTTGGGTTGAATGAATAAGGAAGGCAACAAGGCATCACACAAGGAGAAATAAAGGAAGAGTATTTATTGAGTGTGTACGCAACATACCAAGTGCTTTCACACACACATTTCATTTAACATAATCATTATGCTAAGTGGCAGGATCCTTACTTTAGAGGTGAGAAATGTGACAATCAGAGATTTTAAGTGAATTAACCAAGACTTCTCAATTAATAAGCATCAAAGCTGGTTTTCTGATTCCAAGGCTATTGTCTTTAACTAGACTGTCTGTACCTTCATCTTAACATCATTGGGCAACTCAACATAGGCAATGTAACCCCTCTGAACTTTAGTTCCTACATCTATAAGGTGGGAATGATAACTTTTCATTTACGTGATTGTTGTAAGATTAAAATAATGTGAAAGAGTTGTGTAAATTGTTGTATAGTGGGGAAAATTAGTTATTATTAGTGTGTGATGAGCAACACACTGCTTTAAATATGCATTTGTACCATTCTTCTTGGAAGAGGAAGCTATGAGATGACTGAGGTATGGGTGACATTCTCTAATAATCTGACTTAAAATTTCCAAAGTTATTTTTTATTAGAAAAATACCTCGCAAATATTTCTTCTACTTGATATATTTATGTAAAATGGAACCACAGAATTGTTGTCTATTCTGCTGAGACAAAAAGTTTTAAGAATCATTTCAAATTAACTACGAAATTCCTTGATCTCAAAACTTAAAAATCTTTGAATATATTATTCTAACATGGCTCTTTCACAAAGACCACACTCCCCTACTGAACTGATAGCAATGCTTATTTTAAAGCCTTTTGAATACTTAAGAACATGCCCAGACTTTCAAAATCGTGGTTGCCATTTTGTTCCACAATATTGTTTGTCTTCTGTGAAATCCTGCCACATTCAATAGCCATATGTATGTTAATGAAAGAATAATCATGACAACTAATAGAAGACAAGAGCCATGTCAGTGTAGGACCATCAGAGCAAATCAAAAGAAAACTGCATAAAGACAATATGAATCAAGATCTGAAGCTTCGCGGTTTTTAACTAGTTTTATGTTAATGAAACAATTATTAGAACACACAAAACCCTTCCTTTTTAATTTGATAAATTGAGTGGTGATGTGAGTTAATTGAACCATTGGTGAGATAATAAGATGCAATTGGTATGATTTATCAGAGGATGACATGGTTACAGGCATTGCTTCCACAGAAAATAATGGCTGTTATTACCACTTCCTGAGGTGAGCAGGTAAGTCATAAACCTAGTTATTGCTACAGAGGTCAGAAAGATGAGGGGTCCATTCTGACTTTCATCTAAGTGACTATTTTAAGGCTGTCTTTTTAGAGGCACACATACCAATTTTGTACTTATTTTGCATTTCTCATAAACAATATCAATACTCTTTGTTTAGGCTATTTCATAATCTTAATCTATTTAGCTAAGTATTGAAGTGAAAAACCCCCAAGTCTCCAAGAGCTTTGAGTTCTAATGTTGGTAATTAAGGGGTCATCTTGGGTCTTCCTTTCTAAGTCACATTATCTTGTGGAGATATTTTCACAAGCTGTTATTCTAGCAGAATAATCCTCTAGGGCTCTGTAGCTTAAGAAGCAAGGCCTGTGCTTTCTCATACGTGATTCAGAGAGAATATTACAGGCTTCTAGTTGGGGAGAAAGAAAGAAATGATCACAAAGCCCATTGGATCGTACAAAAAATGGCATTCACATTGCTATATTTTTTGATATAGCATTAAGATGCTATATCTTAAATGACTTCAAAATAAATAAAAAATAAAATCAATGTCATTAGATACCTGACATATATTTATATGGACATGGGATGTATTTCTGCCACACAGAGATACTGGTAAAAACACTCAGTATGTAAGTTCATACTGTGATAAATAAGTCCAGGATCAGGGGATAAGCTTGTGCGTATGCTAAGGAGGAGATATCTTAAAATACCAATTAAATCTCCATTCTCCAGTAATCTTATATTCATTTGTTGGATTTCTTGTTTTTAAAATTCCATTTATATACATCTAGGCAATTTTTTGTGCACAAACACACACACACATTCGTTGAATTCTTACAACCACTTCTGATGTTGGCATGATTGATCCAAGTTTTAAAGATGAAATAAAATATAAGGTGATCAAAAACTGAATATAAATAATGAGAAACGGTTGAGAGGGAGAGACAGGACAATCAAGGACAACAAGTATGAACCAGGACTGCCCTGGGACCAGAAAATAGTCATTCTAGGTAAGAGGCTCATCAAAATTAAGAAATTTTACCAAGGTAATACATCTGGAAAGTGGCAGAGCCAGAATTTGGTTCCATGCCTTTAGGACTTAACCTCTCTTACTACTCTTTCCCAGTAGATTTGGTGATTTTCTTGTTTACTAATCATGACATGATTAGAGGGAAACAGGTCAAGAGAGCCTCCCTGCAATATATCAGTGCTAAAGTAGATGCCATGTCTTGTTTATCTCTGCATATCTAACTTGAAACACATCAGGTCTTCAATAAACATTTGTGGATCTGAGCCAAATCGTATTGCTTGACACTTCATCACTTTGGATGCATCCCCATTCCTTCAGATGGTAAGGATTTTTCTGTCTTTGAGAGTCAGTGAATGATTAGAACAATGCACACATACATAGGGAGATACATACAGAGACCAGCCATTCCTTCATTGTCTGTTCATCTTGTTTACAATATCCTGGACAGAAATTTTCTCCAAAATGATGATGACTGTCAGATAATTTCTAGGCTCAGAAGGATACAGAACACTGCCTAGGAAGGTAGCAAAAGATTAACTTTGGTCTTTCACTATTTCTTCAAATGGCCAGTCCTTATGCCAGTTTTTACCTTGTTCATTTTAACACCTTCACTGGCTGCACAGACAATGCAATTTGGAACATTTTCCTTTTATAAGACCTTCTGGTCTAGGTAAAAATTTTCATTTAGTTAACCGTATTTAACAATTAGAAATTAGAAGCTACGACGAGGCCACTCTTAGTACTACATTAGGCCACTGCCTAATGAGATGTGGAAAATATTAAGGAAAAAGAATCAGACATTGTAATCATGACACATTGAATAAAACCCAGGACTATATCAGTAACTTCATTTTCTGGACCTCAGATTTCCCACCTGTAATAAAGTCAATTAGCTAAGATCATATAACATTTTAAAATAGTTCTAATACTCCATTGTTTTGTAAACCAGATGCAGTTGGTTGTGCAATATAATCCTTACCGTTAACACACGAGGACACTTACCTTGCCTCTGTCCCTTAGCACAAGTCACCTGGACACTGAATGTTGTTCTCTCTCTAAAAGAAAGAAGAGTTTCAAACATTAATTTTCCATATTGCTATCATACTAAGAGCTATAAATAAAAATTAAATTTAAGAGTTACAACATGGAAAAATCTCCACTTTCCTACATATTTAAATATTAGGAAATATTTCTGGAAGTAATTTCTGGAGGTGTTTTGCTACGTTATCAGGTTGTCAAGATGACACATTCCCATTTAATATTTAATTCTATTATTTCTCAATTGTTCCCTCACCCCCTTCCTCATTCTGCAATGATTTACTTTGAACTCTAACTTGCCACACTACTTAGTGGTGGTGGGATGTTAGGTATATTTCTTGCCTTTTCTAAACTTGTTTATGCATCTACAAAATGGGGTTGGTGACATCTCCACCTGATCTCAGAAGAAAGGGCTAAGCTTTCATTTTAACTTTGCATGTAAATAAAGCTTTTTGACCATCATTTAAAAATTAGAGAGCCACTACATTATCGCCCATGATTTATGAATCAGATCTTAGCTACTTATTCCCAGGCCATTTCTTCCTAAGAGTTCTTGGACACTTCCAGGCATCAGTAGGAACTTGAGATGTATAGTTCTGAAATGTTGAAGGATTTTTTACCCACATTTTAAAGACGGCATATTTACAAGTTACAACAATTATCTGTTGTTAATCATATTATCTTCTGTTCACAACAGGACAGGGACCGCAGAAACATAGGTTAAGATTCCAATGTCTTTATTTCATGTTTAGCTTGGGCCATATCTGTTGTCCTAGAAAATGACTTATTTATAGATAGCTTCTTACATTTGGATTCAATGAGTAATTTTTGACATCCCACCTAACATCATTTCCAACACTATTAGCAGTCAACACTTAAGAGAAGTACATCTTTCTGGATTGTGACAATGCGAAGTTAGCTATGTTGCTGTGGTTGAATCATATCCTTATTATGTAGCAGAAGGAGTAGGGAGCAAGAATGAATTCTTCACATTATGATGAAGACATTAGATTGCAAACTTCCAAAGGAGAAAGAGGATTATCTCTTACTCATTTTCTGCCTCCTACAAATACATAAGTCACGGTCTTATAGATATTCATCCCTCAGGCACTTACGGAATTTGATGTTTCAAATAAGCAAGTTCAGAGGTCATAAAACTGAATTTAGTTTTGTGGCGAATTATAATGCTTTGACTTTAGAGTGAGTGCTGAACATAGATAAACTTTTCTAAACCTTAAAAGCTTTGAAGTCAGAAAACGTTCAAGACACTGAAGACGATTTAGTAAGCTCTCAACATAAGCAACTGGAAGGCAAACGTGTTTAACACCAAGTTTATAATCTGCAAATCTTATTGGCAAGTCAAAGGTGTTTAAACAAACATGAAAAAAATACAGACACCCATAGTTTTAAGGTTTCTTTGTCAGTATTCAATCAATATTCATGAGTAAAGGCGGGCCTGGCATATGACAGGAGATAAATAAATGGTGACTTCCATTATTATTATTAGGCATCTTTCCAAAGGTTTATTTTAAGAAAACAACCATAATTGCCATTGATAGAAAAAAAATGGTGAACAATGTTCTATTTGAGCACCTCAATACTTACCTACTGCATGAAAATTCTATCTGCAAGTTCTTTGTATCAAATACTTTCTGTTGAAATCAAACTAATAATGTGATACTAGGTATCAGTGAAGTAAACTGATGTGATTTGAGCAGTATGTCATCAAATGAACAGTGCCAGGAACAGCCTCCAAGTATCTACATTAAATCATTAAATTGACGAAAGCATTTATTTTCTCTGTCATCATGAGCCCACATTCAGGAAGTTGATAGGGCTGCTTCCGCCTAGAGGTATGTATTCACGAGCCAGGCTGGGCTTGCTGGGAATGTGAGAGGTACAGCTAGTTGTGTTATGTTGTGTTGACGGTATTTTGTGTGATTTGTTCTGTATCTCCAGTGGCCTGTGGAGAGATTATGTTTCCAGTCTTCTCGTACCCATAAGATGACATAAAATATACTGATGACTCTATTGCACTGTCAGTGCACGGCTACAGACCCACGATCTAACTTCAGAAGGTGGAAGTTATGCCTCAGCTTGCTCTAGAGAAACCCGATACAAGCCTAAAGATCTCTAAAGGTGATATAGGGTTTAAAACTCCAAAAGAATGTTTCTATGTTGCAATGTGATCTATAATGATAGATGTGCCAGACTAAAACCTAGCAAATGAGATCTAGGTGGTAATCTAAACTTCACAAAAAGCTGAAGACAGAGTGACAACTAATGGTCATACTTGTTAATTTGAAATGTAAGCCATATTCCCAGCATCAGCTGACATTTCTGCTTTTAATTGAAAGAAGTATTGATATGATATAAAATGCAATTAAGATGCACAATAGACAAATGGACAGAATAGAACAGAATAGAAAGCATAGAAATAGACTCAGATATACATGGGAATTTAGGTTACAGTAAAGATGGCAACTCAGATCAATGGAATAAAAATGAATTATTTTTTTTAAATGGGCTATTTTAATAAATGCCTTTGGAGCAAATGGATAACTATTTGTGAAAAAGACAAAGTTGGGTCCTTTGTATTATACCTCAAGATAAATAAATAAAAGATGTAAATGTGAAAAGGGAAACCGTAGAAGTCCTAGAAGAAAGCATGGGTTCATTTTTTTTTATAACCCTGGAGTGGAAAAAAGTTTTTCTAACTACAACCCAAAATTCAGAAGCCATAAAAGAAAGGATTGAAAACTTTTGCTACATAAAAATAAAAAATATCTTGTCAAGACAAAAACAAAACAAAAACAAAAAACTCTCCATAAGCAGTCAAAAGACAAATGTCAAATTAAGGAAAAGTATCTACAACTTATACCAGATAAAAGGATTAATCTTCATAATATATAAAGAGCTACTAGAAATTGAGATGAAATAGTCCAATAACCTTATAGAAAAAATGAGCAAGCCTCATGCAGACAGTTCATAGAAAAAAGAACCACAACTGGTATTAAAAATACGAAAAGAAGATAAACCTTATTCATAACGAGAGATGTAAAATGAAACTAGATATCTTTTCTTACTTTTTGAATTGGCAAAAACCCCAAAAATTGTTAACATGTTCTGTTGACAAGGCCATGGAGAAGTAGGTACTGTTATACATTTCCGGAAAAACGTCAAATGGTACAAACTTTATGGAGGTAAATTCGGCAGTAGTTATCAAATTTACGGATGCATTTACTCTTGAACCCAGAAATCCTGTTTCTGGGAATCTAGCCTAAGATTCCCTGCTGGCTCAAATAAAACAATTATATTACACTCTGATGTCACTTATAATAACAAAATGTTGGAAACAAGGCAATATCAACTATGATATAGTCACAAATGGGAATATCATGCAGCTATAAAGAAGAGGTTTCGATATTTCTGTATATAGTATGGCAGAGATACTACAGAATACATTTTTGGATGAAAAAGCAAGGTCCAGTACAGGTAGCATGCTATTTCTGGTATATGAAAACAAGGAAGGGTAAGACTATAATGCATAAAAATATTCTGGAACATAAAAAATCCTAGGAAGATGAGAGAGACTAGGAAGAATAGTGGTAAGAGCATGAGGTGTAGCACTTGTTAATAAAAAAATTAAAAGAAAACCTGAAAACCATAAGATTTAAGAATTTTAGAGATGCACAGAGACATGGCTTTATTTAAGGTGAAAATTTCTTGAAGATAATCTAATAAAATGTGCTAATGCTTTGAGTACTGTGTGGTGCAAAAAAAAAAGTAATTAATAGATCATTTAGTAGCCTGTTGAATTAGAATTGAGAATTTTACACAACTTCATGGTAATCTTATTTTATATGACTCTATCTTAGGCACGTTTCAAAAATACTCCATAAGGAATACTTAACTACCGACCCTTTACTCTTAACCATAGGAGGATGAAGATTTGGCCTCCTTCTGAAGCTCAACAAGAATTTGAGAACCTCTGATGATTGAGTCATCCTTAGGATTAAAGATACCGTTCAGTGTATCTATTCAAGACATATTGAGATCTTACTAAAAGACAGCCAATGCTATAAGTGCCAAGAAAGTATAAATAAACACTGGACCTTAAAGGATTCCATAGTATACTAGGTATCCAGATATATTAATAGCTAACTAGGTATAATGGGACACATACTTGGAGACATAAATGAGAGGTGACAAGGTAACTTGCAGCATATCCAGAAAGCAAATATCTGTTTTAAAATCAACATTTTCTTTTATTTTATAATTGAATTTATTTATTTATATTATTGGGGTATACTTGTTTTACAATGTTGTGTTAGTTTCTACTATACAGCAAAGTGAAGTAGAGTTCCCTGTGTTATACAGCAGTTTCTTATTAGTTGTCTATTTTATACATATTAGTATATATATGTCAATCCCAATCTCCGAATTCATCCCACCCACACCCTGATTTCCCCATTAGTGTCCATACATTTGTTCTCTACATTTGTGTCTCTATTTCTGCTTTGCAAACTGGTTCATCAGTACCATTTTTCTAGATTCTGCATATATGCATTAATATACGATATTTGTTTTTCTCTTTCTGACTTACTTCACTCTGTATGACAGTCTCTAGGTCCATCCACCTCACTACAAATGACTCAATTTCATTTATTTTTATGGCTGAGTAATATTTCATTGTATATATGTGCCACATCATCTTTATCCATTCATCTGTTGATGGACATTTAGGTTGCTTCCATGTCCTGGCTATTGTAAATAGTGCTGCAATGAACATTGGGGTGCATGTAGCTTTTTGAATTATGGTTTTCTCAGGGTATATGCCCAGGAATGGGATTGCTGGGTTGTATGGTAGTTCTACTTTTAGTTTTTTAAGGCACCTCCATACTGTTCTCCACAGTGGCTGTACCAATTTACATTCCCACCAACAGGGCAAGAGGGCTCCCTTTTCTCCACACTCTCTCCAGCATTTATTGTTTGTAGATGTTTTGATGACGGCCATTCTGACTGGTGTGAAGTGATACCTCATTGTAGTTTTGATTTGCATTTCTCTAATGGTTAGTGGTGTTAAGCATTTTTTCATGTGTTTGTTGGAAATCTGTATATCTTCTCTGGAAAAACGTCTATTTAGGTCTTCAACCCATTTTTGGGTTGTTTTTTTTTTTGAATTTTAGAATTTTATTGTTTTTTTATACAGGAGGTACTTATTAGTGATCCATATTATACATATTAGTGTATATATCCCAATCCCAGTCTCCCAATTCATCCCACCCCCACTTTCCCACTTTCCCCCCTTGGTGTCCATAAGTTTGTTCTCTACATCTGTGTTTCCATTTCTGCCTTGCAAACCGGTTCACCTGTACCATTTTTCTAGGTTCCACATATGTGCGGTAATATACGATATTTGTTTTTCTCTTTCTGACTTGCTTCACTCTGTATGACAGTCTCTAGATCCATACACATCTCTACAAATGACCCAATTTCGTTCCTTTTTCTGGCTGAGTAATATTCCATTGTATATATGTACCACAGCTTTTTTATCCATTTGTCTGTCAATGGGCATTTAGTTTGCTTCTATGACCTGGCTATTGTAAATAGTGCTGCAATGAACATTGGAGTGCATGTGTCTTTTTGAATTATGGTGTTCTCTGGGCATATGCCCAGTAGTGGGATTGCTGGGTCATATGGTAATTCTATTTTTAGTTTTTTAAGGAACCTCCATACTGTTCTCCACAGTGGCTGTACCAATTTACATTCCCACCAACAGGGCAAGAGGGTTCCCTTTTCTCCACACCCTCTCCAGCATTTATTGTTTGTAGATGATTTGATGATGGCCATTCTGACTGGTGTGAGGTGACACCTCATTGTAGTTTTGATTTGCATTTCTCTAATGATTAGTGATGTTGAGCATCTTTTCATGTGCTTCTTGGCCATCTGTATGTCTCCTTTGGAGAAATGTCTATTTAGGTCTTCTGCCCATTTTTGGATTGGGTTGTTTGTTTTTTTGTTATTGAGCTGCATGAGCTGCTTATAAATTTTGGAGATTAATCCTTTGTCAGTTGCTTCGTTTGCAAATATTTTCTCCCATTCTGAGGGTGGTCTTTTGGTCTTGTTTATGGTTTCCTTTGCTGTGCAAACGCTTTGAAGTTTCATTAGGTCCCATTTGTTGATTTCTGTTTTTATTTCTATTTCTCTAGGAGGTGGGCCAAAAAGGATCTTGCTGTGATTTATGTCATAGAGTGTTCTGCCTATGTTTTCCTCTAAGAGTTTGATAGTTTCTGGCCTTACATTTAGGTCTTTAATCCATTTTGAGCTTATTTTTGTGTATGGTGTTAGGGAGTGTTCTAAATTCATTCTTTTACATGTACCTGTCCAGTTTTCCCAGCACCACTTATCAAGAGACTGTCTTTTCTCCATTGTATAGCCTTGCCTCCTTTGTCATAGATTAGTTGACCATAGGTGTGTGGGTTTATCTCTGAGATTTCTGTCCTGTTCCATTGATCTATATTTCTTTTTTTGTGCCATACCATATTGTCTTGATTACTGTAGCTTTGTGGCATAGTCTGACGTCAGGGATCCGATTCCTCCAGCTCTGTCTTTTTTTTTTTCCTCAAGATTTCTTTGGCTATATGGCATCTTTTGTGTCTCCATTCAAATTTTAAGATTTTTTGCTCTAGCTCTGTAAATAAAATCAGCATATTAAAGAGATCCTTCATATCTTGTTTTGTCCACTCTGATCCTCAGAAGTCTTGATGCTAAGAGTGAGATAGTGGACATACAATATCTGGAGGCTACATGCATAGTGTTTCCTGCTGGACAAGTTGTGCTCACTGCACAAGTTTAAATTCAGATTCCACCACTTAACAGCTGGGTGAGGCTGACCATTGCAGCCTCATTGGAATGATAGAGAACAGTGCACTGAATCAATTAGTGAAAGGATGTTTACTTTAATGAAAAAAAAAATGTGCTTCACATTGACAGCAAAAGAGAAAAACTTGAAAGCAGTGACACTTTTTTTTTTTTTTTTGGCCGTGCTGAGTTGCTTATGGGATCTTAGTTCCCCCACCAGGGATGGAACCCATGCCCCCTGCAGTGGAAGCGCAACGTCTTCACCACTGGACAGCCAGGGAAGTCCCAGCAATGACACTTTTACCCTAGCAGTGGGGACTAAAGGTAGAGGAAACAGTATAGTTACCTTAGACATAATCCACGTGCACAAGCATTTTTGTACACATGGAAACAACCTTGTCAGCCCAGGCATATCTGGATGAAAAAGATACCCCATGAGAGAAGTAGGAGAAAAGCTGATCTGCCTAGATTCTAAAAGTATTAGCTCTTTTTTCCTTTGCCTCTAGTGAAACCATAAACATCTGTTCTGTAAATCCATGTGAACTTATAAACATGCAGAGAATTAAAGAGGTAGTAGGGCTTCCCTGGTGGCGCAGTGGTTGAGAGTCCGCCTGCCGATGCAGGGGACACGGGTTTGTGCCCTGGTCTGGGAAGATCCCACATGCCACGGAGTGGCTGGGCCCGTGAGCCATGGCCGCTGGGCCTGTGCGTCCGGAGCCTGTGCTCCGCAATGGGAGAGGACACAACAGTGAGAGGCCCGTGTACAACAAAAAAAAAAAAAAAAAAAAAGAGATAGTAGAACATCAAAATGATTAGGAAAATTAAAGGGACTAGATGAGTTTCAACTAGGAATTCTAAAAATACACACTAAATTCCCTGGATTGGACTGCTAAGGATATTGAGGATGTAAAAATGGGTATATAAGGTAGCTGGAGGGGCAGACAATATAAAATAATGTTGTGAATGAATCTTGAAGTTGTCATCATTATTGTAAGATTTTACGAAAAATAGCTTATCCAAAGTTTGAATTTAATTAAATACAAGTCAAGGAGTACTTATCAAATACCTACCATGTGCCATGTATCAATATAATCTTAGGTGCTACGGAAGAAGGGGACCAAATGACAGGATGTGGTCCCTCCTGTCAGTGCACATGAACAAGATGGGGGACAAACATGGGACAATTAATAAGGCAACATGGTAGGAGTGTTAGAGTTACAGATAGAAGCAAAGTGCTGTGAAAACAGGAAGAAGCAATTACGTCATTACAAAACCAAGCAAGACTTCACAGAGAATTTGGCAAATGAACTTGGTCTTGAGGAGTAATTGGAATTCTAGAGGCAGAAATGCTGGAAGAGGACCCTCTAGGGTAAAGAAGGAAATGTGTAAGTATAGAAAAATATTGCATGTTTAAGGGCTGGGAATTCTCTAGTGTGGCAGAAACCTGGGATGTAAGAAATAAAATAGGAAATTAGTATGGAAATAAATTGAGACCAGATGATAAAGTGCCATATGTATATCCTAAGGGGTTTGTAAATAATTCCAAGAGCTTTTGAACTGTATTGAGACGAGGCATGATAAGCTTTATATTTCTGGCATTAGTATGAAGGCCAACTAATTGATCAGCATGGAGGCCAGGCCAGAAGTCCATGAAAGACTCAAAGTCTGAATAAGAACAGCAAAAATGGAAATTGAAAGGAAGAATAAAATATTCAATGAAATAACAACTCTTCCTTCAATTTTAATCTCTATAATAGAACTTCCACTTTTTAAGAAAAAGTTCTATCAACTGAATTTTAAGTTCTGCAATTCAGGCAAAAATAGAAATTTCACTTTTTTTTTTTTTTTTTTTTTGCAGTACGCGGGCCTCTCACTGTTGTGGCCTCTCCCATTGCGGAGCACAGGCTCCGGATGCGCAGGCTCAGTGGCCATGGCTCACGGGCCCAGCCGCTCCGCGGCATGTGGGATCTTCCCGGACCGGGGCATGAATCCGCATCCCCTGCATCGGCAGGTGGACTCTCAACCACTGCGCCACCAGGGAAGCCCTAGAAATTTCACTTTTATATACTTGGCACATAGTAGATGCTTAATAAATGTTTACTATAAAGTTTGATTGATTGTATTACTGATGGCATTTCCTTTGTTTGTGTTTGTTTAAATTTTGGGTATCTTTAAAAACATACTAAATTTTATAGAAAGATCAAGAGTTTTAATGAGTGTGGTATTTAGCCTTAGACCAGAGGTCAACAACCTTTTGCAAAGGGCCAGATAATAAACATCTGAGGATTTATGGACCATACGTTGTCTGTCACAAATACTCAGCTTTGCCATTGGAATGTTAAAGCATCCATAAATAAAGTTTGACTATGTCCCAATAAAACTTTATTTATAAAAATAAGTGGTGGGCCAGATTTGGCCTATGGGCTGAAGTTTGCCAGTCCCTACCCTAGACCAGTCAGAGGTTAACTATCTCATCTACAGTTAAAGGATTAAAACATTTATATATTCAGTTTTTGAAAGGTCATAATTCTTGATAAGTTCTTATGTTAATTCCATGTTATTGCAATTTCAAGTTTATAGAAAGTTAATTTACATATAATAAAATTTACCCTTTTTTAGTGTAAAATTCCATGAGTTTTGACAAGTGCATACATTTATATAATATTACTACAATTATGATATAGAAAAGTTCTTCCTTCATGCTCCTTAGTAGTTAACTGCCCCCAGCTCCCAGCTCTTGCCAAGCACTGATCTGTTTTCTGTTCCCTTTTTGCTTTGCCTTTTTAAGAATGTCATTTAAATGAAATCATATACTATGTAGCCTTTTGAGTCTGGCTCCTTTCATTTAGCATATGCATTTGAGATTTATGTAAGATATTGTGTGTATCAGTAGTTTATAACTCTTTATTACTTTATTTCATTGCATGAATATTCCTAAGTTTCTTTATTCATTCACCAGTAAAAGGCTATTTGGATTGTCTCTATTTTTTTGCCATTATGAACAAAGCCATTATAACATTTGTGAACAGGTTTATGTTTAAATATAAGATTGCATTTCTCCTGGGTGAGTACCTAGGAATCGGATTGCTGGTTGTATGTTGTTTGTTTAATGTTATAAGGAACTGCCAAACTGTTTACAAAAAGTTGTACCATTGAATTCCTGCCAACAGTATGTGAGAGTTCCAATTGCTCCATATCCTCTCCAGTGCTTGACATTGTCAGTTCTTTTTATTTTAGTCTTTCTTTCCAGTAGGTGGGTAATAGTATCTCACTGAGGTTTTAATTTTTTTTCCCAGATAACTAGCGGTGTTGAATGTATTTTCATGTGTTTACTTGCTATCTACATATCTTCTTTGTCAAGTATCAGTCCAGATCTTTTGCTCAATTTTAAATTGAATTTTGTTTATTTATTGTTGAATTTTCAGAGTTCTTTGTGTATTTTGGATGTAAGTCCCTTATCAGATACATGTTTGGCAAATATTTCCTCCTGGTCTGTGGCTTTTCTTTTCATTTTCTTAACAATATCTCAAATTATTACATTTTGAAATGTTATCACTACTATTATTATGATTAGTTTCACATGTTTTACATTTTTCTGAAAGAAAATTCAACGAATGAGAATATTAGAATCTTTTCTTTGATGGACAATTTAAACAATTATATCCATGAATATTATAAAACCAAATAGAAATTTTTATCATGCCACAGCTTTATCTTCAATCTGAACCTTAGTCATGACAATAAAGTCTAGATTCACAGATACTCTTTATCATATATTTAATTTTGAAGAACTTTAAATCTTTGAGAAGTGACAAAGGAAACCGACACATCTACAAAATAGGACATCAATCTGCCTGCCTTGGCTTTCGAAGCAAAGTAAAAGGGAACATTTTCAAATAGTGAGCTGTCTTTTTTATTTATTGATCTTCAGCTAGAAATAAAGCTATAGTACAATGCTCTCTCCATATCTTTCTCACTGTATGAAAACAAGGTTACAGATCAATTGATTTACCATCACCATTGTTTAGGTACCTTCCCTACTATCTCTATTGTGACACAAGACATGCAGTCATATAGATCTTTCATTAGGAAAGTCATTGCAAAGCTAAGGCTCACTGCATGCTTAAATGGTTTGTAGCCCACTCATTAAGCCATTAACAAACCATTAATATTGCTTACCCTCAAACCTTACAGATAAAATAAGTTATTGCCATTTTATCTTCCCGTGCACCTTTGCAAAGTGAACAAGTACATTATTTTGTTACAATCTGACTTAAATATTTAGAGACATGCCAAGGAATTCAGGTATCCAGACTATTAACACTAATAAGATTTATTGTGTGTATTCCTTTAGATGCATACCCTGGAGCATAAAGAGTGGGAGAGCAACACAGAGGCATTACTTAAAATTGCTTTTTTCCCACAAATTTAATCTGTTTTTAATATTTTCTACATGTTATTACTACTATCAATAACATTCATTTCAATAAGAAATTTTCTTTGTGATGTTCTTAACCATACAGGAAAAATAAAGAAAAAAATAACTCTGTAAGGAGAAGTTAAGAATTTTAAGACTGTTTAACATCTTTGTACTCAAGCTTTAAGTACAGGTGAGTAAATGATCATGTAAAACATCTAACCATCCTCTACTGGTATGTTTCCCTTGAAATGCGAATAGGTCCTAGTTATTTCACTAATAAGACAAAATATGTTGTATGCCTTGTACAGAGTAAAACATAATTGAGGATATCCACTCTAATCTTTCCATCGGGTGAACTATAATGAACGTACAATTCATTGCACATAATTTTTTTTAAAGATTTCTTTTACGTCCAGAAGGAAAAATGTAAATACTTGAACAAGAACTCCATATTTTAACGGCATTTGTGCAAGAAGGAATATGAACAGAGTTGAATGTGCAATCAGGGAAAACTATAAATAGAGTTTCCAGTTCATATAAAAGAGAATCACAAAACCATAGGGGCTGCTGTACAGTACGTAAAATGTGAATGACCTTTACAGACCCATCTACAAAGAGGAACAAATTGATATATATCTAGCAACTGTACTGAAATATTGCCATTCGATGTCACTCAAACGTCTACTTTGGTCAAATCAGGGGTGAAATTTATTTTTCAGTTTCTAACTATTTAAAACTTTTAGCATTTAGCATTTAGCATTTCTTGGGCCATAGACGTTAAGTACCGGGTCATGTGACATCTCATTGAAAAATGACACTTGGGTCCATGTAATATCATTACTTCTATAAAATTCATGTATGCAGTTTACAGAATAACTTATAAACTGATAATCAACTTAAAGGGCCAAACATAGAAGACCTAAAATGTCTGGTTGTAGTTTGCATTTATTAAAGTCATTTATAACAGCTCAGCCTTCCTCCATGGCTGGTCAGAGGAGCCTGGGCTGGTTTCTTACAGGCAGGTGAATGTGAGAAGCAGGGAGCTAGTGCCTTGGGCCATACCTTTCTGAGGCATTTTAATTATTTTCAATATGCAGAGAGGACAATGACACATGTCCAAAGAATCGTGAGAATATCCCTTTGCTGCAAATATGTCCTATACCTCGAGGCATTGGAGAGTGTGGAAATGAACTTTGTAAGAATTAGGAGTCAGTGCACCATAGCATTGAAAGGAGAGGGATGCAGGGACACAGGGCTTTTTAAGTGTGGCTAACCTGCCTGTTCTTTCTCCATGTGTCTATTAAATCTTCTTGCTCCTATACAGAAGTATGTGTGCCTGGGATTCTGTTTTTGAGAAGGAGGGACAGGATGAGGAAAGGTAAGATGATCACCTTATTTCTTTGTTAAATAAAGCTGACAGATAGGACTAGATTACCCAGAAAGCAAGAAGATGCGTTATCTGTAGACAAGTCTACATTTTCTTTGTGTTTTCTCAAGATTGATCCAAAAGAATGATGACTCACAGTAGATACAGGGATTTCTTTCTAGACTAGTGCCAGAGAAAATACAACACATGGGAGGACCAATAGTCCTAGGGTTGCCTCCTGGATCTCCCCAGAGCATTTACGTTGCTCAGAAAATTTCACATGCTACTAAGTTCCGCTCCAGCATTCTCTAGAGCTATCCTAAACTAAGAACAGAGCCTCTGTGGTATTTTCTTGAGATAATGACAGAGACTCACAGCGATCTGGGAGAGAACAGAGGCTTGGAATATGGTGAGTGTCCTGTGGAGGAAATCTCAGAGCATGGTAACACTCTCTTCACAGAAGCTTTCTCTGGAATGTAAGACACTGGTCAAAGTTTGGCTAAAGGACAGTGTTCCACATGGGGGCCATAGGCAGTGAAGTGCCGGCCCTGACTTTCCCTCCTTGACATCAGTATGGTTACATTCTATACCCAAGTGAGGAACTCTGGGCTTCCCGGGGGCTTTAGGGGCTAACCTTGGTCATCTGGCAGTTCTAGGGTATGCACAGTTAAGGAATGCCTGTAGAAAACTGATTTGACTTTACAATTAAGAGACATGAATAGGTATTTCCAGAATAGTCTGGTATGACCATGCAGGGGAAGGTTGATCAAAGTAACTTTATAGTTCCCCCAAGGCTATCTCTGGATGTTAATGGGATATTGACGCAGAGCTGACTGGGTCTCCTTTGTTGCTAGCATTAGAATGTCTCTTTCATCATCCAGCAGCTCAATGCTATTGTGCATTGGCTTAGCATTTTGGGGTGAGAAATCAGCCCATGGACTTTATCATGGAACTTCCCCCAACCAAATAAGTCCTCTGGCCACTAGATTCCCTCACATACTGGCAGTATCCTAAAATCAAAATAAGGAAATGAAAGAAAATTATCTACCATCTATCTATCTATCTATCTATCTCTCTATTTATCTACCCATCCTCTTTCACACCTGTCCCTCTTGTCATCCCCTTCATAAATAACGTAATGGCCTCTTAAGGACCTAAGGTAGCAACTTAATTTAAGTAGTTCTTATAGATACAAATAACCCAGAAAATATTAGCAGAACTCCCTCTCCCTTTTTGTTATGTACAAGAATTTTAAATTAGATACTCAAATATTTGTTCTTTTAGATATTTATATTAAGAGAAAGAGAAGCTAAATAAGAGGGATTTTTGTCTATTCCAAAAATTTTTGTTACCTAATTTATAATTTTCCTTAACTTCATATTTTCTAAACAATATCTGCGGTTGGGAAGACTGCATAATTTGCTATGCACTAAAATATTTTCAGTTTTCCGAAAATATTATTTTCATGAGAAAGCAGTTATTATAAAGTCAAGTGATATAAAACAGGATCTCTTCATGCTAAAATTGTATTAATAATTAATTGGAGGGAAGGTATTTCACCATGATAAATGAGAGACTGTATAGAAGGAAAAATACCATTCTGTGGCAGAAATAATATAGTAACACACTGTTAAATACAAGCCATCATATTAAATTTTACAAAGATATCAAAATTTATTAAAATGTGAATTGATTATGCTTCCTAAAATTCCTGTTCTGGAGATAGTAATTAGAGTTTTGTCAATATAATTATTAAAACGAGGGGAAGCAGGAAAAATGTTTAGTGGAAACGTAAAAACAATTTGCTAGAGAGAAAACTGGTTGCTAGTAAAGTAAAGCAATATTAAATGAGAGGGAAGTCTCATGCTGTAGGCTTAATGTAATAAGGTTATGATTTTAATCAAAATCAGCTCCATGGTCAACAAGGACACAGTTCTAATGGCAAGGTAGCTCTGATGCTAACTTGTATAGGAATAATTGCGCTAAATTAAAACATGATGGCTAAATTAACAATAGTTATTAACCTTTATAACAGAGATGTCTGTGAGAGTATAAAATATTCACTGAAGATTGTCAGAAAAGGCCCAGTTCCACAAATTTACAAGTGCAGACACTCCATTTGTGTGTTCTTTTACTAAACATGGTTTTTAAAGAACTCTTTGTTATTAAATACTATTTTTATAAATTGAATATTGAGAAGTTGCAAAAGAACACTTACGAAATTTATGTACAATATAAAGATTCAAGAATAATGGTATAATATACACCCATATCCCCAGCACCGTGTCTAAGGAAAATAATGCAACTGCTTCGCTTTTTTCTTTATCCCACCCCATTCCATCCCTCCTCAGTATTAGTCACTGTTCTAAACTTTGTGTTTATCTTTATGGTTCTTCTGTATATATTTCTATTGCTGAACCATATTTTGTTTGGAATATTGATCACTTTATAAAATAGATGCTTTTGCTTAGGTTTTAGGTATAAATGTGCCTTCCTGAGATTCATCCATATTGTTGAAAACAGCTGGAATTTATTAATTTTTAGTGCAGTATAATATTCAATTGTAAGGCTATACTATAATTTATTTATACTTTTAAAGTTGATGGATTATTGTGTCAATTGTATATGTGTTTGTTCATTTCTTTTCAAATTTAATTACATTAAGTTTCTACAATATTCGAGCATCCCAGAACTAGGAAGAAGGTAACACTCTATGGACCAAACCAAACCCAACAGGCATTGGAAGTCAACGGATAAATGCTTCTCCCTTTTGTTCCTTAGGTGGCTGTTTCTATCACAAAACTGTTGCCTTCAGGAACAGCCTATTTAATAATGTTCCTTTGTATTAGCTTTTCCAATTCTCTGTTTATGCTCCTTTTGTTCAGTAGTATTTCCTGGAAACATGCTATCAGATAAGCTACCTTATAAAACTTTGTGCCAGTGTCTGCTTTGGTAGAGGTGAGGCACCCAGGCTAAGACCAGTTTATTCACGTGCACATATTCTTTAGAAGTCTATATGAGGATGCACAGATATGGGTAGCAAATGAAATCAATGTCAAATGTTAATGAAAAGAGGTAAATGTAGCAACGTATCTCTGAGACTTGGTATAATGATATCCATATATTCAGAACATTATGACAGAAACAAAAGGTTCTGTAGAAAAAAAACATACTCTATTTCATGGAGATTTAACTTCATGGAATTTTACAATTTGCAGCTAAAAGCGATGTGAAGATAAAAGAAGAAATGGAAGTGATGTCACTGTGAGTGGGAAGTATATGTCCCCATTTAGATGGAGCAAGTGGGTGATGCAGTCCACAAAATGATCACAGATCTTGAACCTTATGAAAAAATGTCTGACTTCTTCTTAAAGTTTAATGTGGGTAAGGACAGTAATAGTCTACATAATTCTACATAATATTAATAGTAATGGGAACCTGGGCTGTCCAGACATCAGGTGAAACACTCACTAATTTAAAACAGAGAATCATATAAATTAATTTACTTTTCTCAATGAAAATTTACAAAAGGTAGTGGAATTAAGGAGAAGAACTTTTGGTTGGAACAGATTTTGACCACTGAAGAAATATGTGGAATAGTAAATATGGGGGCAATAAAGCAAAAATGTCATCTTAAGTTTATTGAACATGAGGGATCAGTACACCATAAGTTATTTTGAAAAGATTTAGAGAACACATATATGTTCTAAAATTCTTTTTTTAAATTAATTTTTATTGGAGTATAGTTGCTTTACAATGTATATTCTAAAATTCTTAATGGGAAGATCTTTACAAGGAAAAGGACACTCTCTAAAACAAAATTCAATCAGTAAACTCAAGGATTATCTCTTACAGGAATATGTACAAAATATGAAAAACTGGACATTTAATCAAGGATTATGTCTTAGTCTATTTGAGCTGCTATTAAAAAAATACCATAAACTGAATGACTTATAAACAACAAACATTTATTTCTCACAGTTCTGGAGGCTGGAAAATTCAAGATCAATTTGTCTGAAGATATGGTGTATAGTTAGAGCCCTGCTCTCATTCATAGATGCCATCTTCTCCCTGTGTCCTCACATGGCAGAAGGGAAAGGGAAGTTCCCTGGGGTCTCTTTCATAAGGGAACCAATTCCATTCATGAGGCATCTTCCCTCATGACCTGATAACCTCCCAAAGGCTCACCTTCAAATACCATCACATTGGGGATTAGATTTCAACATATGAATTTTCAGGGGACACAAATACTCAGTCTATATCAGGTGGCTACAAGAGTGTTTCTTAAAACCATAAAAATAACATAATAAACTTTTGAAGTGGCTAGGGCTTTCTTTCAGAAAGATCCAAAGGAGCTAATTTTAATTTGTTAAAAGCAGGAAGGTTAAGAAAGGAATAGGTCCATTGCCTGGAAGATCTACCTGAAACAGATGGAGCCCTTTGTTCCAGGCACTCTGTCAGGCACTAGGATTCCAGCATAAAATTTGGTGTAAGAAAGAGATAATTAACTACAAGTAGTCCTCATCTTGCACGATACAGTGGGATTGTGCAAGCTGGAAATGCGCAAAGCAATCCTCATAATCAACAGGAAAAATTAATATTGTCATTTTTGTCAAAATATTAAAAACTTTCTGTTTGTTGTAAATGTATAGGGAAATGAACAAACAGTAAAACTAATATTTTTAGTACACTATAATTTAAAATATTAAAACACTAAGAATTAAAGCATTTTATTTCTTTATAAAAAGTTAAGAATAATGTGATATATAAATTATGATGTGGAACAGGCACCTTCTTGATGCGTTGGTAAATTGTCAGGGTCCTTTCTAAGTTTGGATCAGTTTTCAGTATTTTATCTTTTGTACTTTTGATGTCCTGAAATATCTCTGGGAATTCCTTTAGTGTGAAGTTTTTGCTGGGACATCACATATCCTCTTCATAATAACCACTTTCCTCATGTATGTTGACAAATTCACCTGCACTAAGTTCCTCTGGCATCATATCTAGAGTTTCTTCAACAGCAGCAGTATTGATATTCTCATGGTCAGCTATCTTTTCTAAAACTCCATTTACGTACAATTTGTATTTCATTTCTTTTTTTTTTTTTTTTTTTGCGGTACACGGTCCTCTCACTGTTGTGGCCTCTCCCGTTGCAGAGCACAGGCTCCAGATGCGCAGGCTCTGCGGCCATGGCTCACGGGCCCAGCCGCTCCGCGGCATGTGGGATCTTCCCGAACTGGGGCACGAACCCGTGTCCCCTGCATCGGCAGACGGACTCTCAACCACTGCGCCACCAGGGAAGCCCTATATTTCATTTCTAACATGGCCACTTTTTGTTTCATTGCTGCACTTTCATTTTTGTTAATTTCCTCTTTCTATCATCCATTTTTGTAAAATATAATGTGGGTTAATTACAGGGAGACTAGGAGCTAACAGAACTAAATGCTTTGTCATCTATATGTGAACTGAATGACAGATGCACAGTGACCAATCATGGACAGACTTTGAAAGAAGTGCTGTGATTGGTAACTGATCCTGATGTACACCTGTTATCCATGTAGCAACTTGTGGATTGGAGAGCTAGCAGCGAAGTTTTTACATTATGCAGTTACAAATCGTTAATATAATCCGATAACTTAAATTTGAACCATGTTGTTGGGGGACTGAGGTTAGTTAACTAAATCAAGGTAACCAAAATTTGTGCATACAGGAACCATGCAAAGTGAGGGCTGCTTACATATAATTAAAACAAAATATGATAATTACCATGCTATGAAGAATTGTCCACTGTTTTAGATGTAAGAGAAAATGACAATCCTAGATTTGGAGAGGGTTTTAAAAAATAGCCTCCCTGAAGAATTAATATTAACATTGGGATCCATAATCAACCAAATGAGGAAATAAAGAAAAAATATTATAAACAGAAGAAAATTCTCATTCTAGTTCACACAGTGAAGAAAGAGCAGGGTAGAATTAAGTTTGACATTGGACTTCCCTGGTGTTCCAGTGGTAAAGAATCTGCCTTCCAATGCAGGGGACGTGGGTTCCATCCCTGGTCAGGGAACTGAGATCCCACGTGTCGCCCACGTGCCCTGGAGCCCAAGAGCCACAACTAGAGAGAGAAGAACCTGCACACCACAATTAGAAGCCCAAGCCACAACAAAAGATCCTGAACGCCTAAATGAAGACCCCGCGTGCCGCAACTAAGACCACACGCAGCCAAAAAATAAGAAGAAGAATTAAGTTTGACGTGGCTGGAGCGCAAATGGGGAGGACTAAAAATCATGAAGGAAAAGTATGATATGTTTAGGATTTTGTATTTTATTCTAAACAGGATAGGAAGTCATTGAAGAATTTTAATGAGGACATGATTAGCATGATCCAATTTGAATTTTGAGGATATCAATATAAAGAATAGGTTAGAAGGGGCAAGACCAAAGCTCTAAGGAGCGAACTTAGGAAGTGGTTACAGTTATATGCCATAGGAGAGTCCTGATCCAAATATGTTTGCTGATATTAGAAAATGGAAAAGAAAATTTAGTGATTTCTTTAGGAGATAGAAATGTTAGCCTTGGCAATGATTAAATATGTTGGGTCTGTTAATCCTGAACTCCCAGTTCTTCTCTTCCCCACCTTCCTCCCCCTTGGCAACCGCAAGTCCGTTCTCTATATCTGTAAGTCTGTTTTTGTTTATAGATATGTTCGTTTGTGTCATATTTTAGACACAGTAGTTTGGGATTAACAGATGCAAACTATTATGTATAGGATGGATAAACAACAAGGTCCTACTGTATAGCACAGGAAACTATATTCAATATCCTGTAATAAGCCTTAATGGAAAAGAAAGAATATATATATGTATAACTGAGTCAATTTGCTGTACAGCAGAAATTAAACACACATTTGTAAATCAACTGTACTTCAATAAAATTTAAAAAAATGTGTTGAGGAGCAGAAAGTATGAATAGGGGAATAAGTGTAGGATGATGCCAAGAGTCACTTCGTGTATGATGGTGTGATTCACTGAAAGGTCATCGAAGGAGGTAGTTCTTGAGACCAAGGTAGGGGTGGAAGATGGAGGATGATGAGATTAACTTTGAAACAATTGCATTTGCATCACCTATGGGACAGTGAGATGGAGACTTCCTGAAGGCTTGAAACTCAGGACCAAGAGCTATAAGGTTTGAAATTCATCAGCAGGTAGATATTAATTAGAAGGTGGGGGAGTGGATTAGATCTCCTCAGGAATGTGAGGAGAGTAATGGTGGAATAGAACCAGGGGAAAATGCTGTGTAACTTAAGAACACCATGATTCAAGGTATTGGGTGAGGAAAAAAAAGAATCTACATAAGTGGATATTTTGTCTTCCCAAATTATTGTGGCTTAATGCCAATTTTTAACAAACAGTAATATCACCAGTTATACCTTAGGAGCAATACTTTCATTTGTATTCCTTCTACTTTTTAAACAGATAATTAAAAAACTCAAATCCTTAATTTTCTCTTCAATTCTTCCATCACTTTAAATTCCTCATCATGTGGATGATGTGCTAGAGATGGTGTGCATCCATCCCTCCACTGTTACACTTAAGGCTCTGCTTTATTGGCAGAAACTAATTTTAGTTATTAGCAAAAATATGTGATAAAAATTGTGTATTTTTCAAGACATAAAACTACTGGGACAATTAGTGACTCAGATCATTCTCATTTTATAAGATCTTCTTTTTTTATAAATCCCTAACCATCTCTTTGTTAGGGGAACATATAATGGTTACAGTTCAGAAATCAAGAGCCAAAAAGGAAATAATCAATTTCAATGACTAAAATCAGCTTTTAGCCCTTTGTCTAAACTTTTACTTTCCAAAAAATGTGCTTTTGGTAAAGATTTATCAGTATTTAAAAACATGTTTGTTCAAATGTCTGTATTAAAATGTTACCATTTACATATATTTGTCCATGGTAATGAATTAGATAAATTCTCAAATTTGTTTTAAACCTAAACCTAATGAACATTCTTTTTCTAGAGCGTTAATGGAATAGTAAGTTTATAGATGTGTTTAATAATTTTTTGTGATACAGATGATAAGCAATATAATAAACATAATTTAAAATAGTTATAATACTGATAGAAGCTGAGTCAGACACCCATTATAAGGAAAGTAAATTAATAGTGAGTGGTGAGCTTATGTATATTAACGTTTTGAATTATATTATACTATCTAACTTCATAGTCCATGGGGTGATATCTACCATTCAAGTTTAGTTTTCCTGGGAGATCTGCTCTTGGCTTTTTCTGTTCGTAGACATGGTTCAGTGGATAAATATTGATTATACATGTTAGATGCATATCAGGGTACAACTCAAAGTGTCTGAAAGTGCCTCTGTTTGAAGAGTGAAAACATGGCATTGTTAAAGTTAATTCAAGCCAATCCCACCCCTCTGCCCATCTCTGGGCAAAATCGAACTAAAAAGATATAAGTGAACTCTCTTGTCAAGCTTTTGTGACTGTAGCATTTTTAGAGAAAAAGAACTTGGAACATCTCAAGACTTCAGGTAAAAGCAAACTAATATCTTATTCAGAATTCAGAGCTGTAGCTAACTGCCTGACTTCAAGCTAAATCTTAAAACATGATATGTGAAATTGTAGTACGGTACTTAAGGTTTCCCATAAAAATGAGGACCCAGCATCAACCACAGTTGCTGAAAGTCAGTCTAAGCAATCAAATCCTACTCAGCTCTTTTCTTCTCTGCTGTACACTTTTTAATGTCACTTTATGCTGTATCACTTTGATAACAGCCTCCTCTGCTTTTTAAATCTTTATTAGCTGACTTCTGTCCCTCCTTTGCAATTCCTACACATTGCTTTTCTAACCTAATCCCATAGTTTATTTGTTACTGTAAATAACATTTAATTCTTCTAGAATGGCCACCCTGAAGCATTCCATCTTCTTTCTTTTCAACCACCTTAGTGGGTATCTAAATTTCCTTTATAAAAATATTATTTATTAAGTTTATTCTTTATAAATTATCTGTTTATTATTTATTTCTGTAGCATCCTCCTCCATGACCACCACCTATGAATTAGACTTATGTCTTAACAAACCAAAACAAACAAAATCCTAAATCTTCAAAACGAACTTTGGTAGATAATTCATGGAATCACCCATTTCTAGTTCTTCTGAGAACGTGGGAAGTTACTCTTCATATCCTCTCACAGTCAGGTGACACCATGTATCTGATTCTATCCAGTAAATTGTGAGCAGACAAGCCAAAGAATTTAATTACCAGTGACAGAATCTTCCCAATTCTTCTCCCCTGCCAAAGGTCCCCATGGGTCTTCTCATAAAGAGGTTGTGTGTTCCAGCTGAATAAAATGAAGATGGCGGAGCTCCCAGAAACCAGGGTCCCTGAGAGACTATTTGGAACAGACCCTTGAACATATAGCATGAGTGAGAAATAAGCCTTGGTTTTGATAAGCCATTGAGAGTCCCAGCTTACTTTGTTACTGCAGCATAATCTTGTCTATTCTGACTAATACTCAAATAAAGCAAATTAAAAAATAAGCACATAGCATTTGATGGATACAATGTATCTATAATGCTGGCACAGGTAGATGCGTTGTTCACAAGATGCCAGTGTCTAAGGTGCTTTAAGGTAATGAGGTGTTAACTGTGCAATGGACTCCTAGAGAACAATGTTTGGCGTTATCTATTTATGAAGCTGAGAAAGTTATATAAAAGAAAATGTTGGACCCTTTTTTTTAAAAAATAAGGCAACTTAAATAACCCAAAAAGTTTATATTCAAAAGTTCAGACATCCTTTCTATATTTTCTTAAGTAGTTATTTACTTCTATTCAATCCTTTTGTTTGTAAAATAAGGGAGAAAGAGGGAGGAAGAAAGAATGGGAGGGAGGGAGAAAGAATGGGAACTTGCATTTGATTCTTTTTGATCCAATTGAATCTGAATTACTTCAATTCAATTTAATCCAGATACTTTCAACAAAAGATGTAACACTTGAAATTTTAAATATCAGTGGATACACATACCTTTTCTTGTATGCCTTCCAATAATAGATGTCTTTAATCTTTTAAAATTTCTATAAACATGTATAGGCTCATTTTTCTGTTGGCCTTTCTTTTCTCTTTTCTCTTCTTTTCTTTTATTCTGGTTAACGACTAGCAAAAATCCGTTTGAGTCAATTAATGTATCTCTAATTCATGTTTACTGACTTTGTAAAAATCCTTGAAATATGGGCCATACATTTTCACTTAGTTTCCCTATTGATGGACACTCACTTTATATCCAATTTGTGAAGAAACTAAAGCTCTTTGTATATTATGAATACTAATACTGTCATCTGAATTACAAATATTTTGTTCAGATTTTTAAAAATTTAGTTCATTCATATGGAACTTAGTTTTGAATATAGTGTTTAAGATAATGGTACAATTTTATATTATTTCAAATCAGTAGGCAATTACATTAACAGAATTTAAATTTTCTCAAAAACTTAAACTATTTTGTCTTATACTAAATTTTCTTCTGTATGTAGGTTTATTTCTGGAATACTAGACTCTTCTTCAATGTTTATCTATTTTTATACCAATACCATATTTATTTAATTTAAGTGGATTTATAATATGTTTTGCTATGATGGCTTGCAACAATTTTCCTCTCTAGTCTGAACGTGTTATTCACCTAGTGTTACTGATGAGATGCCCAGTGTCTGTTGGTTTCTTTTTCCATTGTGAGTAACTTGCTCTGCTTGAAAGTGTTAAGATTGTCTCTTTGTCCTTAGAATTCAGAAACTTTAAATTTTCTGTCCTAATGCATAAATTTTCTTTTCAATCTACCCTGAAACTAGGGGAATTCCTTCTTCAACTTACAGAAATTTTCACCTATCATTTCTTTAATTATTCCTCTCTTCTCTCAGTACTTTCTTTCCTTGGGGAATTTCTGGTACTTCCACGATAGGTCTCCTGGACCTGTCCTTGAAGTATTATCTTTCCTTTCATAATTTTCATTTTTTAATGTTCTCACTTTATATCTTTGGAAATATGTATCACCCTTGATCTTCCAGGCCACCCCTGCATATCTCCTTTACCTCATGTATTAAATTGCTTAGATGGGAAATCATTTTATTATCTCCACAAAGTATCATAAGTGATGTCCTTGAATTTTCTGCAGTGTTCTTATTAATTCTTTACTCAAGTTGTCAAGTGTTTGGTCACACTGCTCTTTTGGCTGTGCATGGGTTCTGTTTATTCTCCCTGATCTTCCTTGGGTAGATAATATTTTTCTCTCCCAGTGCACTAAGGGCTCAGGTCTGCATATAAGAGTTCCTAAGAGATGACAATCATTGAAGTGAGGAAGTCATCAGTGACTCACAGCGCTTCCCTTCTGCCAGACTGAGAGTGTATAACCAGAATTGCTGTCCATCTCCTATCAAAGCTCCCCAAGGAAGCTTCCGTGATGCCTCTGGTTCTTGATCCTCCAGCCTCAGAGGCCATTCAAGCAGCTCCTTCTTGGCCTCCGAGGGCAAGAACAATAAAAACACCCATGAGTGTATCCGTGCTTGCACTCTCATTGCTGGCTGCTTGTGTTTGTAGCTGTCCTTAACTCTTGTCATCCAGAGATTGAATTGTTACATGTTGAGGAGCAGGGAAAGTTGATGGGGCTTGATAATTTGATGAGATCAAAACTGGCATGTCCTGACTCCATTTTGGTCTCTCCCTTGCCACCCCATTTTTTAAACCTTCCTACCTATTGATAGTGAAAACTTTAGTGCAGCTGCTGTGGTTTCTGAATATGTTTCAATGCTTGTGTGTTAATGGAGACTTATTAGAAAGAAAGGTCTTTAAGTACTAAGTACATTCACATTGTTGTGTGATCATCACACCATCCCTCTCCAGAACTCTTTTCATCTTGCAAAACTAAAACTCTGTACCCGTTAAACAATAATTTCCCATTTTCACCCCACCCTTGCTCAGCCCATAGCAACTATAATTCTACTTTCTGTCTTAAAGAATTTGACTAGTCTAGCTGCCTCATATAAGTGCAATCATATAGTACTTGTCTTTTTATACCTGGTTTATTTCACTTAGCATAATGTCCTCAAGTTTTATGCCTATTTTACTAATAATTTTTATATTCTTAAACTTTGCACTTGTCTTAAACTTTGCTACAAGAACTGTGTTTACTTAACAATGTAAGTTTATGTCTACTAACAGTTTTTCATCCCATTTATATGTCATTGTTAACATTTGTTGACTTGCCATGTTTTTACTGTTACTATTATTTCTCTAGTTTACAAATGAATAGCTTGAAAATGGTTTTTAAAAGTGAATGTAGTGATAAGATCTTAATGTTAAAGCTTCAGATCAACATTGTAATGTAAACAGAGAAGAAAATTCCAGTAAAAATGCACCATATAAACCTATTTATATTGGGATGGAAGCCCTTGGAGTGTAACAGAGCTGCACAAGAGTCTGAAAAAGAAAAGTGCACATGAGTGGATAAGTTTATTTCATCCAACCAGCAGGTTGCTCCAAAATGACAGTGTACAATCTTTTGTAGCACTCTGTCAAAGAGGGGCACAAAGCTGTTGCAGTTTTAAAAACTAACTTTAAATAAAGGAACTCTTCTGATAAAGAGGAGTTTCCCAGTGCTTTGCAGTTTGATGGATTTTAACATTAAAATTTGGATTTAAAAGAATTGTGATTGCACACAAATGCAAGGGTCATCCTAGAAGCTTTATTGCTGTGTGATGCTTTCCTAGGTCAACATTCATTTACTGTGACAGCGCTCCTTTGGCCTTCTTTTATTATTTTTCATTTATTTATTTATTTATTTATTTATTTATTTATTTAATTTTTGGCTTCATCGGGTCTTAGTTGTGGTACATGGCATCTTCGTTGAGGCATGCAGGATCTTTCGTTGTGGCGTGTGGGCTTCTCTCTAGTTGTGACGTGGGGCTTTTTTTCTTTTCTCTAATTGTGGCGCACAGGCTCCAGGGCATGTGGGCTCTGTAGTTTGCAGCACGAGGGCTCTAGTTGAGACGCGTGAGCTCAGTAGTTGTGGTGCGTGGGTTTAGTTGCCCTGTGGCATGTGGGATCTTAGTTCCCTGACCAGGGATTGAACCTGCGTCCCCTGCATTGTAAGGTGGGTTGTTTATCACTGGACCACCTGGGAAGTCCCTCCTTTGGCCTTCTTAATGCTACTTCTGTAGAGCTTCTTCCATTGCACAACAAGATTTTTATTTCACACATCATGAGAATAGATTGCTTGGCTTGCTTCCTTTTTTTTTTTTTTTTTCTCTTCTGTTTTTGGCACTCATTCTTAGTCAGGATTTCCTATAACACATGGTCAAGGACCAAATCTCAAAAACTGCCTTTTTAAGGTTGTATTCATCATTTACATTTCTGATATGAACTACTGCTCTGGACTTCATATTTATTTTCCATTTAAAAAATGGCATATGTGCACTATCAACCTCTTGCCATTTTTAAAAATTCTTTGAAAATAGTAAGAACAGTTAAAATACTTTCATAAATTTCTCATCAGATGAAATAAAACATTTTAATAAAATGATAAAAACTTGACAGACAGTTTTTATTATCCAGAGAGCAGTGTTCTAGAACTCTACTGAATTATTTTAAATGGGACAAAATAGTACTACTACTGTAACAGAAAGCCTATATGTATAAAGACATTGGAGAGATGCTTCTCATTTGTGGATATCAAGTCATTTTTCTTTTCCAGCATTATTATCCTCCATTTGGAGAGTATAAAGGGAAATACCATAAGGTTAAGAGACTTCCTTATGGCAAACAATTAATCTGTTGCAGGGGTCACAAGGAAACTTCCCAAGCAACAGTCTGGCCTTGCTAATCAGTAGACATGATTCCTTCGTGTAGGGCAGCTTGGTCTGAAAACACTACAGGGGGGAACTAAATAAATAAAACGTGAGCTCTCTGTGGCCAAGTGGCTTCTTTGTTTGCTGGAAGACAACCTGAGACAAAAGAGGCTCTACGTTCTGCAGGAAGTAAGGAGGCAAATTTGCTCAACTGTCTTGAGAACACATGTGCTTATTGCTACCTGCATTCGGTTGACATATACGCCTTCCATTCAAATGTACTCCAGCTCAGACTACAACCACATGCAGCTCGCTGGCTCTGTGAACTCTTCAATTTTAGATGTGTGACTCTCCGGAACTGTGAAATAAACAACTCTATTCAACATCAAACAGAATTCAAGGAAGTCTGCAGTCTTAATAATTGTGTGCTCAATCCTGGAAGGAACGGACTCAAATGGGCAAGAACCCATTTGAGGGGTTCATTTGAGGGGTAGAGATCTCTCCCTCCTGCCCACCGCATAGGATAGTGTAGGAGAAGCCAGGGGTAGGACTTTAAGTAAACAGCATTAGCAATGAGGGAGGATGAAGAAGTTTTCTTGGAGAAGACAAAAAAAATAGAGTTTAAAAAGAAGCAGTTTCAGAATCTCAAATGCTGAAGCTGGAAAGAACTGTTGGTTTACTTAAAAAATACCAGTGAAAGAGGCCACCCCTTTGAGATCACAGAACTGGAGTGGACTATTTAAAAAAATTTAGGAAAAAATTAAGCAAACACAAAGCAGAACAGGAAACAAAAACAACCTCGTCATACTCAGAAGTCTTCTACTGAGTTAGAAAAGAACAGGAAAGAGAACAACTAATGTTCTCATAGAGAGAGACCACTGAATACGGTATCAAATGGGCCAACATTTCATCAAAATCTGGCAGTTGAATACCATACCCAGTATTCATTGCTTGTCATTGATGCTAGTTGCTACAGACAGTCCTTGGGACTAGTAATAATCCTCCTGTCTTGCTCTGTGTTGGACAGCAAGGGTCACGGTGGGGTCTCCTCTGCAGGCTCACCCTGGACCAGCCTTGTCCTCAGGCTCCCACAGCACCCTGGGCAAACCTGTCTCACACATTTACCATGTTATCAGATCATTATCAGTGGGACAGTTCTATGTCCTGCATTAGAGGGTGAGCTCCCTATGGACAAAGACCCTATCTTTGTTCATCTTTGTTCCCTCAGTGCCTAGCATAGCACATAGCAAACATTAAATACTCAAAAATATTTAGCCCAAAGGAGGAATCAGCTAATCCCACCCCAAGTAAAAGGTGAATTTTACCCTAAATGTGATTCCTCTTTGAGTCATATATATATATATATGATTATAGCTTGAGCTATAATCAGCAACATTCATTTGGCTTATAAACAGCAACCTTGATTCCTTTGTTCAGCAGCTTTCTAAATTCTCAAAGCCTGGGTCAGAAATCTGCCCCTGCAGCCTTCTTCATTCCAAAGTACTTCCTTCATATCAAAGGAGAGCACATATTCTTGAATGTTACTCCCTCTCCGGTGAATTCTTTACCTTCTTGCCCAGAGTATATAGATTCCCCTTTACTTCAAGCAACAGTCTGAATTCTAGGGTCCAGATACTTACCCAATACCTTCAAAATATCCTTTGCATTTTCTCATAGGTGATCCTCTCTCCCTCAAATTGTATCCTAATGGCTGTCCAGTTTATTCTAGAGGCCCTTGTATGACACATGTACACTGGAGTATGAGAGAGAAATGTCATGAAGATTCAGGGTCCTGCTACATTGGTGAAGTTTCAAGTGCATCAGTGGTCTAGGGCATACCAGACAATCCCCTGTAAGACAAATGATAGATTATTACACCTCATACCTCTTACTACTAAGAAAAAACACAAAAGTTGATTTTAAAAACCCTGAAATGGGGCTTCCCTGGTGGCGCAGTGGTTGAGAGTCCGCCTGCCGATGCAGGGGACGCAGGTTCGTGCCCCGGTCCGGGAGGATCCCACATGCCGCAGAGCGGCTGGGCCCGTGAGCCATGGCCGCTGAGCCTGCGCGTCCGGAGCCTGTGCTCTGGGACGGGAGAGGCCACAACAGTGAGAGGCCCGCATACCGCAAAAAAAACAACAACAAAAAAAAAACCCTGAAATGATTACTACAAGATAATTAAGTCAGAATCAAAGGTGGCATTCCTGATTGAGTAAAGAGAGTAAGCCAAGGTCTAAAGGTATGAAACAGCATGTTTTCTGTGAAGCAAATCAATCTGATATCATTAGAGCATAAACTGCAAGGCAAGGCATGTTGGGAGAGGTGACTGGAAAGGTAAAGTTGAAACAATGACTTTAACCACTGAAGAGACTTAAGCAGGAGAGATGTCTTTATTTCCCCCAGAAAGCAGAGCCTGAGGCAAAGATTTTGTGTTACTAATTTATTAGAAAATATCACAGGAACACAGGAGTGAGAGAAAAAGCAAGTGATACAGGACAGAAGCTAGACTGAACTGAGATGCTATTGAGCTATCTACTGCAATTGATCACTCAGTCTCACAGAACGGTCTTCTGAGAAACCACAAGAACAACTGCATCTAAAGACAATTTGTTTAGGAAGAGAAGGGAAGAAGAATATACCTGCCAGCTTCCCATTTCCATTGGTCAAAAGTTCACCCCATTGTTAAGTCCTTCAATTTGTTTGGTGTCCCAGAATCAGGTACTCAGTAGTATATCAAGAACGGTTTTCAAGTAGCAAGAATTTCTCTGACTCAGAAATCATGGCCTTGTCCTTGTCACAAATGGCAAGCTTTCATTATTTTTTATGGCTGAGTAGTATTTCACTATACAATGAATATATACCGCACCTTCTTTATCCATTCATCTATTGATGGGCTTTTAGGTTGCTTCCATATCTTGGCTATTGTAAATAATGTTGCAATCTTTTAATATTAGTGTTTTTGTTTTCCTGGCTACCCAGGAGTGGAAATGCTGGACCATGTGGTAGTTGTATTTTTAATGTTTTGAGGAACCTCCACAACATTTTCTGTAGTGGCTGCACCAATTTACATTCCCACCAACAGTATATGAGGGCACCCTTTTCTCCACACCCTCATCAACACTTGTTATTTCTTGTCTTTTGGATGATAGTCATTCTAATACGTGTGAAGTTATATCTCATGGTGATTTTGATTTGCATTTTCCTGTTGATTAGTGATATTGAACATCTTTTCATGTGCCTTTGGCCATCTGTATGCCTTGTTTGAAAAAAATGTCTATTTGAGTCCTTTGCCCATTTTTCAATTGAATGTTTTTAACTTATGAATTGTTTACTTCTGGAATTTTTTTTTTTTTTTTTTTTTGCTGTACGTGGGCCTCTCATTGTTGTGGCCTCTCCTGTTGCAGAGCAACAGGCTCCGGACGCGCAGGCTCAGCGGCCATGGCTCACGGGCCCAGCCGCTCCGCGGCATGTGGGATCTTCCCGGACTGGGGCACGAACCCGTGTCCCCTGCATCGGCAAGCGGACTCTCAACCACTGCGCCACCAGGGAAGCCCTTACTTCTGGAATTTTTCATTTAATACTTCAGACTGCTATTGACCATGGATAACTGAAACCATGGAAAGTGAAACCACAGGTAAGATTTATCTTATAACTGGAAGTTTATACCTTTTGATCACCTTCATCCATTTCCGCCACCCTGCACCTCTGGTAACCACCAATCTGTTCTGTTTCTATGAATTCGGTTCTTTTAACTTCTACATATACATGAGACCATACAGTATTTGTGTTTCTCTGTTTGAGTTATTTCTCTTAACAATAATGCCCTCGAGGTCCATCTATGCTGTTGCAAATGGCAGGATTTCTTTCTTTCTCATGACTGAATAATATTCCATTATATATACGTATACATATATATGTAAGTGTATATATATGTGTGTGTATATATGTGTGTATGTATATATATATATATATATATATATATATATATAAAAAAAACACATCTTTAGCCATTCATCTCTTGAGGGACACTTCTGTTGATTCTATATCTTGGCTATTGTGGCTAATGCTGCAATGGACATGGGTTATCTGTTTTCCTAATGTTGAGTTGTATGAGTTCTTTGTATATTTTTGGATATTAACCCCTTATCAGAAATATCATTTGAAAACAAAAGAAATATCATTTGAAAATATCTTCTCCCATTTAGTAGGCAGCCTTTTTGTTTTGTTGATAGTTTCCTTCCCTGTGCAAAACCTTTCTAGTTTGATATAGTCTTATTTGCCCTATTTGTTTATTTTTGCCTTTGTTTCCCTTGACTACGGAGACATACCACCCAAAATATTGCTAAGACCAATATCAAAGAACATATTGCCTATGTATTCCTCTAGGAGTTTTATGGTTTCAGGTCTTACATTTGAGTCTTTAAGCCATTTTGTGTTCATTTTTGTATATAGTATGGAAAATAGTCAACTTGGTTCTTTTACATGTAGCCGTCTAGTTTTCCTAGCACCATTTATTGAAGAAGCTGTCTTTTCCACATTGTATATTCTTGCCTCATTTGTCATAGATTAATTGCCTATACAAGTGTGGATTCACATCTGGGCTCTCTGGTTTTAATAACAGTTATGGTAAAGAGTATTATTCATATTATCTACTTCCCCTCAAAACACTTCGGAAATGTCCTCAAGGGTTCCCTTGATAACTAGGTCTTTGTTAAAAGTTAGTTTAAAGATTATTAACTGAAAAAAGTAGGTGTTAGAATTGCTTAAAATTGAAATATATAGATTCCTCAGAGTTAAAGGAAAGGCATCTCTTGGGCTGTGCCATAAGTAAAACATAAGCAGCTACTCGAGTTACAGCACCAATTACAATAAAATACTTGGTGTCATGTTTACATAGTAGGGCACTGTAACAGTTTCTCTCAAAATATGGTGTTTTCAATTATATCAAAACTTTGTTTTCTTCAAGAGTATTTTATTGATGGCTTTGATTGCAAAGATCTGTTAAGACTGCTATTTATCAGCGGCCCACAGTCATATCCATGACACCTAGGGAGTGCATAGGAACTATTTGTTCTACTCCCAAATTACAGCTGACACTGGAAATAAAGTAAGCCAGGTAAATGCTTACGTTATGTGAGATTATAGATGCTTAAATTCATTGCAAATTTTACTGGATAGCTAAAAAATACAATAATAGCCCAGAAAATGTAGGCATTTAGAATTGATACATGTTGCAAAGAGACATGTAAGAATGTCCAATTTCCTGAGAAATGTTCTAATTTAACAAATTTTGTAGTGTGTAGAGTTACAAAGTTCAGAAATGCGAAAACTGAGTAGTCTGACTGTGACTAAGTGCCTCAAAATGTAATCAGACTTCTGGAATCTTCTCTCTGCCTGCGCTGCTGGGTGTTTTTCTGGGGTATAGAAGTAAAAGGTCCTGGTATTTTCTTTTTAATTGCTCTACTTCCACAGTTCTAGGAATTTGGGGATCAATTTGGGACTAAGAATCATGCCAGGAAGATAAATTACATTCATATGTCAGATATTGCCTCACAATGCCATCTAGCTCAGCAGGCTATAATGAGCCCCCATTCACCAGGCCAAGCTCCAGCCAAAAAAATAAATATATATATAAATAAAAGAACACCTACTGTTTCTCCATCAAGGGCAACTCTCTCAGAGGGCAAACAAAAGCAACAGAGGGAGGCCAACCAGATCCATGCAGCTCTACGGGTTGCTATGCAACCTTCTGTGCATGTTGGGCAGCAACAGATGGACATTTTGAATAGAATTAATGCCCCTCTGACCCATGTTTTAAATGGTGCCCAAACCTACTGCCTGATAAATTCTATTAACTACAGGCATACTTATACATATAACATATAGCCTCATAAGTGACATTGTTATTACCCTCCTTACTAACATAAAGTCATAAATCTATTGGAAAAATTTGAGACCGATAATATTCAATGAGATATTTCTGTTTTTTTCTCCTTTTCTTGATAAATGAATCACTGATGTCTCATAACCTTGGGCTACATATTTCCTTACAGCGTTGCTCTGATTTCATATGCAAACCTGGCAATGCCTACTCTGAGTCTCTGCTTCATTTCTACATGGAGCCCTGCTTCTTCCTCAGCCATTGTCACCTGTGGGTGTGTAAGAGACCTCTTTTTATTGTAACTGTAAGAAAGAACATGACACGGAATAAATATTTTATATACCTTTGTGAGGACAATGTTGTAATCATGTTCCTGATTGAACAATCAATCTAAAGTCTATACCCGAAACTGCAAAAGTTCTTTGTCCAACTGCCTTCTGCCCAGGCCAAGTTTAAGACACTTTTCATCACTTCTGGTGAGTAGATTTTAAAGGAATCAGTATGCCACCAAGGATTATCAGGCTAAGATCTCCTCTTTAGGTCTTTTAAATTTTATAGGCTATGTGACTTACATTGTAGGAATCTAAAAAGGACATCAGTTCCAAAAATAAGCTGGCAGTACAGCATAACATATTGACAGTAAGCAGTTTTAAAATTTTAATGAAGCCTATCTATGATAAGATATCTTAATAAAGTGGTAGCATTGAACTAGAGAAAGGAGCCTAGAGACGGTCCTGGACCTAGCTCTGTACCTAAGTAGCCATATAATCTGAAAAAAAGAAAAGCTTCTCTACCCTTCCTGATGCCAATATCCTCACCTGTAACCTGAAGAGGTTTGGGCTACCTAGTTCCTTTAATGTTTCCCTTAATATTTCCATTCTCTGAACAAAAATGATGTAGTTAAAAATCAGATGAGTGGTAATTCCATTTCTAGCTGAGAGTGGAGACGATAAGTTTCAAAGCCCAATATCCACATGTAATTGTAAAATTCTTCTTTTTAGGAAGAAACTGAAAAGCCCTTAGACTCCAGACCTAGAATATTTTGTGGCCTCTTTCTTAGTTCCATGCTTCCATTCCTCACAGGTGTCACATATAGGGGAAAAGAGGTGCCCACCTATTGTTTATGTTACTTTTGCTAAGGTTTATATTTTGCACCGAAATCTCTTGCCAGAACCTTCCCTCTGTGGAGGGGAGCCATAATAACACGCGTGCCTCTGGTTTCCAAAGTAGTGCTGCTTCTCTGTCGGGCCTCCTGCTGCCACCCAGTGTGTCTTTGTTTTGGAAATAGGAGCTCAGTTTTCCACCACTGCTGCTTGGGCTTGTAGTCCCGTTGCTGAGAGCATCACTTATCTACACTTATACATACATGCTTACCCAGGTCCCAAAGAGAAATATTTGCCTGGTTTTGTTTGCTCCTTCTTCCACCTCCCTTAAAGACCCTGGGTGTGGGAAATGTGGCATCGTGAATTATGTTGCCATTTCTGGTAAGATTTAGTGTTAAGGACTTTATGGGCTCTTACGACTTCAGCATCACCTGAAGTAATCACTTGACAGCAATTCAGTTCAGTAACAAACTGGTCCCCATCCTGTGGTTCCACATACTTTCTGATGAAACAGGGATTTGGATTTGATTTAGTTCTACAATTATTCTGGAATTTATCATACTGTATTTCATTGAATTTTCAAATGATATATCTTTAAAAAACTACATCTCCCTATTTATTGTTTCATTACATAGTGTTTTTACTTTTGTTATATTTTATGTTCTAAACTTCTTATATATTATATTTTAAAAGATAAAGTATAAAAATATTTTTATATTTTATATCTATATATTTCCAAAAATGATCTTATTTATTTTAGAGAGAGACCACTACATATTCGATAGTGGTGGATATGGAAAATCAAGACTATTAGGAACAAAGGAGTACAAATAGATTAAATATATTTGAAAGCTGTACTCCATATGTTTTTATTTAAATTCACAGTGAGAAGGGCCCCGTCTGCCGCAACTCAGTCTTCTGCTTTGTAGAAGCTGAAATTCCGGGAATGCTGTCCAGAAATAAATAGTGAAAGGGGCAGATGAAAACACAATTTTATGCATTGCTCATGTAACAATGTTGAGACTGTGTCTTTAAAGACCATAGACTCCAAATCCTGAAATGACCTACCTTTTTGGAGGAGAAAGCTCCTTCTCATTTAAATTTTCTTTTGATTAAAAAAAATGGAATAATTACTGCTTTCTAACTTCTTCGAGATATAAGGGCCTTTAACATTCTTCTAAGCCAATTATTTCTTTTTTACAACTGAGAAAACGGAACCTGTAGCATGTAGATTTAGGTTAGAACAAATCTGTAGTAGGTATTGTAGCCTCGGGTTTTGCTCTGACTCAAATATTATCCTAAATTCTCCCCACAGTAGCTGATTTCCTTTTTTTTCCCATTCTGGGAAAATTTTATTTTAAAAACATATTTAAAAAACTAACTTTGCTCTAAAAGCATGTTTTAAGTTTAAATTTCTGTTATGCTAAATTTCTTTAAATTCCCCCTAGCTATTCTTTTAAAATATATAAATTTGTGGATAAAGTACCAGTTCAGGAAAAGAATTCATAAGTAAAATCATCAGTGAAGAACTAAATTTCCCTTTGGACCAACTTATTTCAATTGTATTGAATCCTTAACATTTAAAAACTAATTTGAAATGTTTATCGACTCCACTGAACTGCTAAATTTTCCTATCTCCTATAATTTCTATATTCACTTGATTTTTAGGGAGTTCTACTTGCTAGAGCCTCTGGATAAACACAGTGAATTTTCAGGTTGGTTCTTATGTCGAGAGATTTGCTGTCAGAACATCATATGAGACATGAATCGACATTTATAAACCTTCATGGCTGGTAATGGAACTTTGTTGGTAATTTGGTAGAATGGTGACATGTCTATGAGACCAGCCATCTTACTTCTGATGTGAGAAGAAAAAGAAATTAAGTCTAAATGCCAACAGTAGTACTCTTTAGACTTCCTTTAGGACATCTATGCTCCATAAGGCATATTTGAAACACCCAGATGCTCTCAAGATTGATGATACTGTTTTTGGTCAACCTAACTGTTACACGATATAATTTAGTTTCTCATTCTGGAGACTTACTATTCCTTAGGAACTTTCTTTGCCTTACACTGTATCTGTGAGAAGTGTTTCAATATGTAGGTTGATCAAAGCAGTGGAATATCCTATATGATGAGGCTTATTATTCTTTAAGCAGATACAAGGTGAGGGAACATACTTCCAAATAAACCTAACTTCCCAGTAAAATTTACATCTTAGGTACGAGAATGTTTATTTAAAATAATTTAAAATACATTTAAACATCAGGACCTTAAAACACTTTAATTTAAAACAATTCTTTTCCCTAACGACTTGTTGTTATGGAAAAGTTTGGTGTTGTTTTCTAATTGAAGCATAGTTGATTTACAATGTTGTATTAGTTTCAGGTGTACAGAACAGTGATTCAGTTATACATATATGTATATGTACACACATACACACACACACACACATATATAATATATATTCTTTTTCAGATTCTTTTCCCTTAAAGCTTATTACAAGATACTGAGTATAGTTCTCTGTGCTATATAGTAGGTCCTTGTTGTTTATCTATTTTATGTATAGTAGTGTGTATCTGTTAATCCCAAACTCTTACTTAAGGACTTTTAAAACCAGGTATCCATTCTAGTTGTTTCATCTCCAATCTTGTCCGGGGAGGCAAATTGGACTTAATGGAAATTTTAGATTTTTCTATAACCCTTTGGTTCCATCTGGCTTAAACTCAGGTCCGACTCATTGTTGGAGCAAATCTGAGCTAGTGAAGGGCAGCAGCTCGTTTCCTGACCAGTCATTGCTGTGCCTGTGTCACATACCAGTTTATGACTGTTGTTGACAACCAAGTTCCCAATTCAATTTAGATCCTTCCTGTACTTTAATCAGCAGCAGAGAAGTACAATTTAATTTGGAAAGGATCTAAAATTGTCTGTTGGTTTAAAAGCAGGTAGGAGCTATAATAGAAGAGTAGAAGTTCCATTGTATGTTTAAAAGTTTTTACATGCCCATGCCTGTAATTTATGAAATTCAGTTTCCTTAGTTTTAAGCAGATGTTAGTAATTGTCTCACTGAGCGTGTATCAGTTGAACCCATTGACCAGCTACAGTTAGTGATAGTATTCATTTCCATCTTCTATTTCAGAAGCCCCTTTCTTACTAGTCCCTAAAAAACATTTGCCCATCCTTAAAACCTATGTGTTTCAGGGTATTTTCTATCCAGCTCTTGTAGAGTACTAGTTCTAGGACATGCTCTTCGATATAAGTGGGGGACTTCCAGGGTCAGAAGAGTTTGGGAAACACTGCATACTCTATTTTACCTCTTGTAGATGTGTACATTAGCATATTAAAAGCTTTGAGGAGTCCTACAGTGACAACACCTATATTTATTTTTTTGCATGTAAGATTTTTTTATTAGTCTCTTATTTCAGCTTTTAAAGTTCTTTCTTTTGTATTCAGTATCCTATGTTTTACATATGAGCTGTATAGGCTTGTGAGATGTATAGACCAAAAATTATTATTGCCAATGACTTTTTTTTAATTAGTTTTTTTATTGGAGTATAGTTGTTTTACAATATTGTTTTAGTTTCCTGCTGTACAGCAAAGGGAATCAGTCATACGTATACAAAAATCCACTCTTTTTTAGCCTTCCTTCCCATTTAGGTCACCACAGAGCATTGAATAGTGTTCTCTGTGCTATACAGTAGGTTCTCATTAGCTATCTATTTTATACATAGTAGTGTATACATGTCAGTCCCAATTTCCCAATTCATCCCACACCCCCTTCCCTCCTTGGTAACCATAAGTTTGTTCTCTACATCTATGACTCTTTTTCTGCTTTGCAAATAAGTTCATCTCTACCATTTTTCTGGATTCCACATATAAGCGATATTATACGATATTTGTTTTTCTCTTTCTGAGTTACTTCACACTGTATGACAATATCTAGGTCCATCCATGTCTCTGCACATGGCACTATTTTGTTCCTTTTTATGGCTGAGTAATATTCCATTGTATATATGTACCCATCTTCTTCATCCATTCCTCTGTCAATGGACATTTAGGTTGCTTCCATGTCCTGGCTATTGTAAATAGTGCTGCAATGAACATCAGGGAGCATGCATCCTTTTGAATTATGATTTTCTCCAGATATATGCCTAGGAGTGGGATTGTATGGGGCCTGGGCCAGTAATACCTGGGAACTTACGGGCTAATTTTCAGGCCCCACCCCACATACACTGAATCAGAAACTCTGTAAGCAGAGCCCTGGCTATCTGTGTTTAAGATAATCTCCGGATGTCTCTGATGCATGCTAATTAGCACTGCTGGTCTAATTTCATGAACATCAGATTTTTCTGATCAGGAAGAATGAGTAGGAGACATGGAAAAGTAAATTTTAATTTTTTCATTTTTTTGAAAAGTAAATTTTAAAACAATGGCTGTACTAATCAGTACATAAGAATGCCTTGATTGTCAAGTGTCATAGCCACAGATAAAATTAAATTGGGCAAAACATGGAATATATTAGCTCTTATATTCAAACTGCCAGAACTCAGTGGTGAAACATCAAGGCTGGAATCAGAGACTGGGATGCCAGCAATCCCTTCTGTACCTCTCCATTCTCCTTTACCCTCAGAGCAGCTTCAAGCTCTCCTACAACCAATCAGCTCTCTCCATGCCGGGGCAGGATGAACGTTCTATGATTGGTCCAGCTTGGACAGGTGCTCACTCGAGACCGGTCACTGTGCCGGCCTCGTGGTGGTTGGAATCAGGGAATGAAGAGGGGCTATTCTGCCAGAGAAGGAGGAAGAACAGAGATGTGACCACTGAGGAAATAATAGTTTGTATTTTTTGAAATTACTTTTTGCTTTGGGTTTATCGTCCCTTCTAGAAGACTCACTTCTCTTAGGCTATTAGAGAAATGTTTGGATGCTAATTTCTACACTATTTACACTATTTATTCATACAGGCATACCTCATTTTATTGTGTTTTGCTTTATTGTGTTTTTCAGATACTGCATATTTTACACATTGGTTTGTGGCAGTCCTGCATTATCAGATGATGGTTAGCATTTTTTAGCAATAAAGTATTATTAAGGTATGTACATTGTTTTTAGGATATAATGCTATTGCACACTTATCTCTGAGGTATGTCTGTACACTAATATTTAACACCAATATTTGGACTCAAATTTTGTTTCATGGATTTTTGTCTTCAACTGAAGGAGAAAAGTAATGCCAAAGAAGCAAAGGCCAGGATGGACTCAATATTGCCAGTGCCTCTGTCAACCCCTGGCTTTGCTATTTACATATCGTAAAATATGGATAATGCTACCCACCTTGCATGACTTGTTAGGATGCAAACAGTTGGCATATATTAGGTGTTCAGTAAATGATCTGACTTCTCACTGCAGTGATAAGAGACAGATAAGATGCAAGAGGACTGACAGTTGAGATATCATCGATTCTTATGACTAACTCAAAATGTTTATGTCAAAAGCCAAACACAGGCTAGTACTTCCTGTTGTTTTTGTTCCAAATAGTAAAACCCTGCCAATGTTTAGTGACCTTGGTAGTTTCATACTATTTTGGCTAATTTAAATGATTTTTTCTTTTTGCCACATATTAATTTTTTCAAATGATTCAGAGCTAGTTTCTACATCAGGCTTTGTTTGTCATTTTATAATTCAGGCAACATGAGTTTTGACTCAGGTGATTTTGTTTATGATGCCAAATAATAAGCTACATTGATAGAATTCTATTATGGTCAAATTATTCTATTTTCATTAAATTGTACAAATATATTTTTTCCCTAAGAGATATAATCAGGTGTACTTTTCTTATTTGCATTGATTTGATCAGCACATTGACATCTTTTGCCTGAAAAGTCTCCTTTGGGAATATTTAATGACTGTTCATTGGAATTGTCTTCAATAGTTGTTGAACACTAGACTCAGCAAATTTCCTTCCCCTATTTTAGGTTAACAAAGGCAAAGAACATGTCATTATTTGGGGTTTTAATTATTTTTATCCATAGCAGAAAATATGATAGGAGTTTGGATTGTCTTAGTAACTTTGTTAGGTAAGTGAATAAATTATAGGCATCAAACATATATTAATCTTATTTTCATTTGTGACAGTCCCTCAGTGGCCCCCTTTGTGCTCTTAATGATGAGATTATCCTCTTCTACTATCACCTAGGACCACACATCTGGAAATTAGGTAAGTTTTGTATTCTTTTGGTCTCTTTATTATACATAAATCCCTCATATCTATGTATCTTCCCATAGGATCAACTACAGAATGCTGTATAGAGTGGACACATGCTCAATACCTGTTCAATAAATGTATGGAAATTAAATTGAATGAGCATTGACCGCCCTCAACTACCCTTGCCTGCTAGGCAGCAGCTTTGGACCAATTAGCTACAGCTTTTCAATGCAATTGTGTAATAGATACAACTAATATTGGGGGTGTTCAGTTGATCACACAATCATGTACTCATTTACACATCCATTCATTTAATTAATATTTACTGTGTTCTTACCACATGTAAAGTGCTGGAAATAAATGGACAAATTAGATTGACTCCCTGGTTATAAGGAACATACAGTAGTAGTAATTCCAAATATTAATAAAATGATGACTAATAGGTTTGGTCAAGTTTTAATTTCCAAGTCATTAAGGAATATTTGATATTTAAATATGTAGAAACAATATGTTGAGCCTTACTCATACTAAGGAAATAATGGCATTATAAGTGCCAAATAGGAACTATGAAATGCCTCACACAAGTATTTTCTTTCCTAAAATTCATCTAAATTAAAACATTTTAACTCATTCATTCATTCATCCATCCATTTGTTCAGCAGGAAAAGCAATTATCCAGCAGCTTATTATGTTCTGGGTAATATTCTAAGTGTTGGGTATATGAAGATAGAAAGGAAAAAAACCAATAAGAAACAAAGGAAAAAGGAAAGGTATTTGAAATGGTTAAGCTTAAGAGATACAGCCTTATCCCCATGCAATCAAATAACTATGAAATCTCACAGAAATGCCTTTCTGTGATCTCTGAGATGGATATATTGCTTTATTTCTGTTTCCTTAAGACAAATAAAGAAGTGAAATATTAGAATTAAAATTTAAGGTTTTTTCCCCCCATCCTACAGGTATATAGTACATCCTACATTACTTGTGAACACAAAGTAGGATAATGTTTCAGAATACATCTATGATAACATCAAGGGTAGACCAAAATTCTCATTAAAAATCCATTGTCTATGTCTATTCAAAGAGAAATCTCAACTTTTTTTGACTGAAACAAACAATAATTTTAGTAAATTCAATGAACTTACCAAATAAGTTGCCTAGCTGGATTTGTTAGTTTATTTGAATGATCAACTAAGCATAAATATTTACACTATTTATAGTTATTATGTAGAGACTAAAATTGCTCATGTTTTCACTTATTAACAGAATTAAATTAAAAATGTCATTAGACCAGAAGTATGATATGCAAAACAAATATTTTTTTAAACCTTACTTTTTTTTTTTTCTTCCCATCAAAGAGGACATAGAAATTGTCAGTGTACAATACCTAATTTTTGACTTTTGGAATTCTGAAGATTGTTGTTCTGTTATGTTACCATTTCATTTACATTATAATTTTCTTTTCATTATGTTTACAAAATAAAATGAATTACTTCTCTTATTAGTATTTCTAACAATTTCTTTGTAATGACCTGATGTGCATCTCATCTGTGTTGTTGAACCACAGCATATAATAACCACCAAGACTGAATTTGTTTTGCATCGTAGGGTTGAACCCTCCTAATTTGTCAAATCTGTTATTTGAACAATTTGAATTACAGCTTTTATCTCAATTTCTTGACTGCTGTTTAAGAGGATTAGAGGCCTTGCTCAGCTTCACCGGGGTGGCTAACAGTAACAGGCACCATTGCAGCTCAGATCCAAAAATCAATGAACTGAGTCTGATTGACTGAGTCTCAATTACTCTTTAGAAAAAGTCTAATGCTGGTCTTTTCTACTTATGCAAACCAAGTCAGACAGAAACCAGCAGCGACCTCTTCCTTTTAAATCCAAATAGCAGGGAGGGAATAGGAAGAGTGAGAGAACAACAACAAAATATAAAGAAATGAGAATGTGAAGAGATGACTTTGTGTCCAAAGAAGTAAGGAAATTTCATCATTTTACTAAGAATTCAAGTTCTCTGGTGAGATCATTTTTTAATTTTGAAAAGCACTCAAAACTCCCAATAATTATCATCTCATTTTTTCCCTTCTGGTTTTAGTAAGCAAATTTACCAATACAGACCACCAAAAGTAAGCTTTTCACTTGAAGTATTTTATTTCCTTCTAGGGAAGTCATAAAGGAAAACTGAGTATATGGCCTTTCTCATTTTTCACTCTAAAAACCCTTCTGTGAAGCAAATGCACTTATTCTGATGTAATAAGATGTTCTTTCCTCTGTTTACATTGTAATGGTGCAAAATATATTAATGATCCTTATTGTAATATATGTTAGAGGTAAGGGAGAAGAATGATCTGATTTCATTTTGAGGGTGTTTTACAGAAAAGAGACAGTCATCTATTTCATTTAAAGGGGGATTTTTTTCCCCTAAGAAAGCTTATTATTTAAAGAAATGGGTCCAAGGAACTAGATCAGGTGTTAAAATAATTCTATTAGAAGTTATACAACTTAAGGTACTGTAATCACTCAAAAAACCAAGGAGCCCATTGGCAAAAGCAATTCCTTTAACTCTCAACAATTGAGCAACATTTTCTGGGAAGAAGAGAGTCCTCAGAGAACAACAGCATTTTATATCATGGAATCAGAGTGTTTTAGAAATTTTCAAACCATGTTTGCAACCATCTAATTACAAAGATCATAAAACAGAAATCCACAAAGTTAAGGGACTTGATCCAGGTCACAAACCAATTGAAATTCTTAAAATTAAGAGTGAAAATCTTCGTGTGGAGGATTTTAAGAGGCTTTGAAAGAGTAGAAAGGTTAAACTGGAGACACTATTATCTGATTTGGAATGTCATTAAGATCATCAGGTCAACACTTTTAATTCAGAGGTTGTAATTCATTTTAATCCATGACTTAAAAAAATTGAGCACATTTTTGTGAAACATCCTAAAGTTTTAAGTGGATGGCAATTGAGACAGAAAATAGATTGAATAAAATATCACTAGGACATAATTTCTAGAGATGGTAATTTGTTTTATCTTTCTGTCTAGAAATTTGCTTTTAATGAATGGGGTCTTTCATGTGGTGTGTGAGTAGATGCCCCTATTTCCAAAAGAAAAGGCTGAATGAAACTGAAGAGGATGGTCCTTATGATAAAACAAGAAATAACATTATCCTGAATTACAGTTTATAAAAATGAAATTTTCTGAAATTTATTAATTATTTAAATTTAATTATTTAAACTTAATTATTTGCCTTTTCTCACTGTGAAGCCACTTTGCAGTAGAACAACTCAGTAACAAGTGAAATTCAGAATAAGTCAACATTCTCATTAAAGCAAAGTCATCCAGTATTACTGAGAACCATAAAACAGTTATTGAAACCTGAAGCTTCAGAGAAGGAAATCTTTATTGTAATAAAGGAATCAGCAACATTGTTTATAAGCATCATTTCCGTGGGGAAAGATTAGTTCATTCAATAAGAATCTTGTAACATGGTGCCAGCACGGGTGTGATAAACTTTATGGAATGGCTCATAAGATTAGACTAATTAAAGATAATCTAATTTGGGCAATTCTATCTTCTGGAAAAGAAATGTGATGTCATCCTCTGGGAAGAGAAAATGTTTAGTCTCTGGGGATGTGCTAAAAAAAACCCCACAAAAATCCTCACAAGATATGTGCAATAATAAGAATTAGGGTTGATCCAAAGACAGGCTTAGATCTACCCATTGCCTCTCAAAAGATCCACCACATAGACTGTTAAGCCCCATAATTATCTCCCCTATTTGTGACAAGTGTGAACTAATCAGTCTCTGAGGGAGTTTTCCAGCAGATTCTGAGGGAGTGTGTGTGCTTCACAGTGCTCATCAAGCTATTTTGTACTCAGAACCGCGAAGAGCTGACCAAAGTTCATTATCCTCATCTAGACCAGAATTAATTCAAATTAAGAAAAATAGACATTTTAAAAATGTCGGGTGCTTATGATTTAGAACAAAGAGTCTTCACTATTTTTATAACAGCACCATAGGTTCTAGCTGCCTATAATCCCATATTAAAAGATTAGAAAAAACATCTGAAGAAATCAGAGAGTGTCTAATTGAGGTTCTTGCCTTTAATCCTGCAAGCTGACTCCCTCTTGGATATCAAGATCTGTCAGTGGTGAGCCAGGGGAATTCTGTAAGGAAAAAGCAACCACGAGGAATATAATGTATTCTTTCCTACTTAAGAAATAAAAAGGGGAAAACACAGTTGGTGATATCAAAACATAAGCCAACACAAAATTAGAGGAAACCCCCCAAATGGATTTGTAAATAGAAGCTAGTAAAAAGCGAAGAAAGAAGCTTGATGTTGCTCTTTTATAATGCTTAAAACCATTGCGCAGTAGAGGGTACACAAATAAATGAAGAAACTTCTCATGAAACAGTAAACAATAAAGAGTAACAATAAAAAAATGATTCCAGATTCTCACTAGTAAGCAATTCAGAAACTTTTAATTTAATGAATATATTTTACTTGGGTATTGATTCTTAGACTGTTCATTATCTGATTGTCTTTACATAAGTTATTCATTCATCTTGCCAGAGAATTATATGTTAATGAAAACTTTCTTATCAACCCTAGGAATGTTACTGTGAGACAAAGTTTTTCTGTATAGCTATTATATAATTGTGCACAATACCGCTTAGAAGCCTCACTTGTTGACAATTAATATTTCATGCTTATTTACTAAAGGACAGAAAAGATTAGGTTACAGTGCATAAGCAGTAAGTTAAATGAGTATAAGAAGGAATGAAGGTGTTTATTTTGTTTTAAGAAATACAGAATCTTTTATAACATAATAAAGAAAACAGTAATCAAGAAGAAGGGAGATGAGACCTTCAAGATAGCAGAGGAGTAAGACGTGGAGATCACCTTCCTCCCCACAAATACATCAGAAATACATCTACATGTGGAACAGTTCCTACAGAACACCTACTGAATGCTGGCAGAACACCTCAGACTTCCAAAGGCAAGAAACTCCTCCACGTACTTGGGTAGGACAAAAGAAAAAAGACAAAAGAATAGGGACGGGACCTGCACATCAGGGAGGGACCTGTGAAGGAGGAAAAGTTTCCACACAATAAGAAGCCCCTTCACTAGTGGAGACGGGGGTTGGGCGGGGGGGAAAGCTTCAGAGCCACGGAGGAGAGCACAGCAGGAGGGGTGCAGAAGGCAAAGCAGAGAGATTCCCACTCAGAGGATCGGTGCTGAGCGGCACTCAACAGCCCAAGAGGCTTGTCTGCTCACCTGCTCGGGCAGGTGGGGGCTGGGAGCTGAGGCTTGGGCTTCAGTAGGATCCCAGGGAGACGACGGGGGTTGGCTGCGTGAACACAGCCTGAAGGGGGCTAGTGTGCCACAGCTAGCTGGGAGGGAGTCCAGGAAAATGTCTGGACCTGCCGAAGATGCAAGAGACCATTGTTCCAGGGTGCAAGAGGAGAAGGGATTCAGAGGACCGCCTAAACAAGCTCCAGAGATGGGCGCGAGCTGCGACTATCAGTGTGGACACCAGAGACGGGCATGAAAGGCTAAGGCTGCTGCTGTAGCCACCAAGAAACCTGTGTGCAAGCACAGGTCACTGTCCACACCTCCCCTCTCGGGAGTCTGTGCATCCCACCACTGCCAGGGTCCTGTGATCCAGGGACAACTCCCCCAGGAGAATGCACGGCGTGCCTCAGGCTGGTGCAACGTCATGCCAGCCTCTGCTCCGCATGCTTGTCCCACGTTCTGTACCCCTCCCTGCCCCTGGCCTGAGTAATCAGAACCCCGTAATCAGCTGTTACTTTAATGCTGTCCTGTCTGAGTGTAGAAGAGACACCCTCAGGTGACCTACACACAAAGACAGGGCCAAATCCAAAGCTGAACCCCAGGAGCTGTGCAAACAAAGACGAGAAAGGGAAATCTCTCCCAGCAGCCTCAGGAGCAGTGGATTAAATCTCCACAATCAACTTGATGTACCTGCATCTGTGGAATACCTGAATAGACAACGAATCATCCCAAAATTGAGGTGGTGGACTTTGGGAGCAACTCTAGATGTGGAGTTTGCTATCTGCATCTAATTTGTTTCTGGTTTTATGCTCATCTTAGTTTAGTAGTTAGAGTTTATTATCATTGGTAGATTTGTTTATTGATTTGGTTGCTCTCTTCCTCCTTTTTTTTTTTATTATATATGTATTTCCTTTTCCTCTTTTTATGAGTGTGTATGTCTATGCTTCTTCGTGTGATTTTGTCTGTATAGCTTTTCTTTTACCATTTGTCCTAGGGTTCTGTCTGTCTGTTTTTTGTTTTGTTTTTCTTAGTATAGTTTTTAGCACTTCTTATCATTGATGGATTTGTTTGTTGGTTTGGTTGCTCTCTACTTTCTTTATTTTAATTACTTTTTAATATTATTTTTAATAATTATTTTTATTTTTTATTTCAATAACATTTGTTTTATTTTACTTTATTTTTTTCTTTCCTTCTTCCTTTTCTTCTGAGCTGTGTGGCTGACAGGGTCTTGGTGCCCCAGCTGGGTGTCAGGCCTGTGCCTCTGAGGTGGGAGAGCTGAGTTCAGGATGTTGGTCCACCAGAGACCTCCTGGCCCCACGTAATTTCAAATGGCGAAAGCGCTCCCAGGAATCTCCATCTCAGCACTAAGACCCAGCTCCACTCAACGACAAGCAAGCTAAAGTGCTAGACAACCTCCCTATGCCACACAACTAGCAGCATAGGAACACAACCCCACCCATTAGCAGAGAGGCTGCCTAAAATCATAATAAGGTCAAAGACACCCCAAAACACACCAACGGACACAGTCCTGCCAAACAGAAAGAAAAGATCCAGCCTCATCCAACAGAACACAGGCACTAGTCCCCTCCACCAGGAAGCCTACACAACCCACTGAACCAACCTTAGCCACTGGGGGCAGACACCAAAAACAACGGGAACTACAAACCTGCAAGCTGCAAAAAGGAGACCCCAAACACAGTAAGTTAACCCAAAGGAGAAGGCAGAGAAACACACAGCAGGTGAAGGAGCAAGGTGAAAACCCACCAGACCAAAAGAATGATGAGGAAATAGGCAGTCTACCTGAAAAAGAATACAGAGTAATGATAGTAAAGTTGATCCAAAATATTGGAAGTAAAATGGAGAAAATAAAAGAAATGTTTAACAAAGACCTAGAAGAGCTAAAGAGCAAACAAACAATGAGGAACAACACAATAAGTGAAAATAAAAATTTTCTAGAAGGAATCAAAAGCAGAATAACTGAGGCAGAAGAATGGATAAACGACCAGGAAGATAAAAGAGTGGAAATAATTACTGCAGAGCAGAATAAAGAAAAAAGAATGAAAAGAATTGAGGACAGTCTTAGAGACCTCTGGGACAACATTAAATGAACCAATATTTGAATTATAGGGGTCCCAGATGAAGAGGAGGAAAAGAAAGGGACTGAGAAAATATTTCAAGAGATTATAGTTGAAAACTTCCCTAATATGGGAAAGGAAATAGTCAATCAAGTCCAGGAAGCACAGAGTCCAATACAGGATAAATCCAAGGAGAATATGCCAAGACACATATTAATCAAACTATCAAAAATTACATACAAAGAAAAAATATTAAAAACAGCAATGGAAAAGCAACAAATAACATACAAGGGAATACCCATAAAGTTAACAGCTGATCTCTCAGCAGAAACTCTGCAAGCCAGAAGGGAGTGGCAGGACATATTTAAAGTGATGAAGGAGAAAAACCTACAACCAAGATTACCCTAACCAGCAAGGATCTCATTCAGATTTGATGGAGAAATTAAAACCTTTACAGACAAGCAAAAGCTAAGAGAATACAGCACCACCAAACCAGCTTTACAACAAATGCTAAAGGAACTTCTCTAAGCAGGAAACACAAGAGAAGGAAAAGACCTACAATAACATACCCAAAACAATTAAGAAAATGGTAATAGGAACATACATATCGATAATTACCTTAAATGTAAATGGATTAAATGCTCTAACCAAAAGACATAGACTGGCTGAATGGATACCTAAACAAGACCCATATATATGCTGTCTACAAGAGACCCACTTCAGACCAAGTGACACATACAGACTGAAAGTGAGGGGATGGAAAAAGGTATTCCATGCAAATGGAAATCAAAAGAAAGCTGGAGTAGCAATTCTCATATCCGACAAAATAGACTTAAAATAAGTACTATTACAAGAGACAAGGAAGGACACTATATAATGATCAAGGGATCAATCTAACAAGAAGATATAACGATTATAAATATTTATGCACCCAACATAGGAGCACCTCAATACATAAGGCAAATTCTAACACCCATAAAAGGGGAAATTGACAGTAACACAATCATAGTAGGGGACTTTAACACCTCACTTTCACCAATGGACAGATCATACAAGATGAAAATAAATAAGGAAACACAAGCTTTAAATGATACATTAAACAAGATGGACTTAATTGATATTTTTAGGACATTCCGTCCAAAAACAATAGAATACACTTTCTTCTCAAGTGTTCATGGAACATTCTCCAGGGTAGATCATATCATGGGTCACAAAATCAAGCCTTGATAAATTTAAGAAAATTGAAATTGTATCAAGTATCTCTTGAGTATCAAGTATCAAGTATCTCTTGAGACTAGATATCAATTACAGGAAAAAATCTGTAAGAAATACAAACACATGGAGGCTAACAATACACTACTGGATAACCAAGAGATCACTGAAGATATCAAAGAGGAAATCAAAAAATACCTGTAAACAAATGACAATGAAAACATGATGACCCAAAACTTATGGGGTGCAGCAAAATCAGTTCTAAGAGGGAAGTATATAGCAATACAATCCTACCTCAAGAAACAAGAAACATATCAAATATACAACCTAACCTTACACCTAAAGCAATTAGAGAAAGAACAACAACAACAAAAAAAACACCTAAAGCTAGCAGAAGGAAAGAAATCATAAAGATCAGATCAGAACTAAATGAAGAAGAAATGAAGGAAACAATAGCAAAGATCAATAAAACTAAAAGGTGGTTCTTTGAGAAGATAAACAAAATTGATAGATCATTAGTCAGGCTAATCAAGAAAGAATGGGAGAAGACTCAAATAAATAGAATTAGAAATAAAAAAGGAGAAGTAACAACTGACACTGCAGAAATACAAAGGATCATGAGAGATTACTACAAGCAATTATAAGCCAATAAAATGGACAACCTGGAAGAAATGGCCAAATTCTTAGAAAAGCACAACCTTCCGAGACTGAACCAGGAAGAAATAGAAAATATAAACAGACCAATCACAGCACTGAAATTGAGACTGTGCTTAAAAATCTTCCAACAAACAAAAGCCCAGGACCAGATGGCTTCACAGGCAAATTCTATCAAACATTTAGAGAAGAGCTAACACCTATCCTTCTCAAAAATCTTCCAAAATGTAGCAGAGGGAGGAACACACCTAAACCCATTCTACAAGGCCCCCATCACCCTGATACCAAAACCAAAGATGTCACAAAGAAAGAAAACTACAGGCTAATATCCCTGATGAATATAGATGCAAAAATTCTCAACAAAATACTAGCAAACAGAATCCAACAGCACATTAAAAGGATCATACACTATGATCAAGTGGGGTTTATCCCCAGATGCAAGGATTCTTCAGTATATGCAAATCAATCAATGTGATAAACCATAGTAAAAAATTGAAGGAGAAAAACCACACGATCATCACATTAGATACAGAAAAAGCTTTTGACAAAATTCAACACCGATTTATGATAAAAAAACTCTCTAAAAAGTATCCATAGAGGGAACTAACCTCAACATAATATAGGCCATATATGACAAACCCACAGGCAACATCGTTTTCAATGGTGAAAAACTGAAACCATTTCCACTAATATCCGGAACAAGACAAGGCTGTCCACTCTCACCACTATTATTCAACATAGTTTTGGAAGTTTTAGCCACAGCAATCAGAGAAGGAAAAGAAATAAAAGAATCCAAATTGGAAAATAAGAAGTAAAGTTCTAACTGTTTGCAGATGACATGATAATATACATAGAGAATCCTAAAGTTGCTACCAGAAAACTGCTAGAGCTAATCAATGAATTTGGTAAAGTTGCAGTATACAACATTAATGCACAGAAATCTCTTGTATTCCTATACACTAATGATGAAAAATCTGAAAGAGAAATTAAGGAAACATTCCCATTTACCATGGCAACAAAAAGAATAAAATATCTAGGAATAAACCTACCTAAGGAGACAAAAACCTGTATGCAGAAAACTATAAGACACTGATGAAATATATTAAAGATGAGACAAACAGATGGAGAGATATACCGTGTTCTTGCACTGGAAGAATCAACATTGTGAAACAATTTTCACAAATCAACATTTGTGAAAAACCCAAAGCAATCTACAGATTTAATGCAATCTCTATCAAACTACCAATGGCATTTTTCACAGAACTAGAACAAAAAAATTGTACAATTTGTATGGGAACACAAAAGACCCCGAATAGCAAAAGCAATCTTGAGAAAGAAAAACGGAGCTGGAGGAATCAGGCTTCCAGACTTCAAACTATACTACAAAGCTACAGTAATCAAGACAGTACAGTACTGGCACAGAAACAGAAATATAGATCAATGGAACAACATAGAAAGCCCAGAGATAAACCCATGCACATATGTCACCTTATTTTTGGTAAAAGAGGCAAGCATATGCAATGGAGAAAAGACAACCTCTTCAATAAGTGGTGCTGGGAAAACTGGACAGCTACATATAAAAGAATGAAATTAGAACACTCCCTAACACTGTACACAAAAATAAGCTCAAAATGGATTAAAGACCTAAATGTAAGGCCAGACACTGTAAAACTTTTAGAGGAAAACATAGACAGAACAGTCTATGACATAAATCACAGCAAGATCCTTTTTGACCCATCTCCTAGAGAAATGGAAATAAAAACAAAAGTAAACAAATGGGACCTAATGAAACTTAAAAAGCTTTTGCATAGCACAGGAAACCATAAACAAGACGAAAAGGCAACCCTCAGAATGGGAGAAAATATTTGCAAACAGAGCAACTGACAAAGGATTAATCTCCAAAATTCACAAGCAGCTCATGCAGCTCAATATCAAATAAACAAACAACCCAATCCAAAAACGGGCAGAAGACCTAAATAGACATTTCTCCAAAGAAGACATACAGATGGCCAAGAAGCACATGAAAAGATGCTCAACATCACTAATCATTAGAGAAATGCAAATCAAAACTACAATGACGTGTCACCTCACACCAGTCAGAATGGCCATCATCAAAACATCTACAAACAATAAATGCTGGAGAGGGTGTGGAGAAAAGGGAACCCTCATGCACAGTTGGTGGGAATGTATATTGATGCAGCCACTATGGAGAACAGTATGGAGGTTCCTTAAAAATCTAAAAATAGAACTGCCATACGACCCAGCAATCCCACTACTGGGCATATACCCTGAGAAAACCATAATTCAAAAAGAGTCATGTACCACAATGTTCATTACATCTCTGTTTACAATAGCCAGAACATGGAAGCAACCTAAGTGTCCATCGACAGATGAATGGATAAAGAAGATATGGCACATATATACAGTGGAATATTACTCAGCCATAGAAAGAAACGAAATTGAGTTATTTGTAGGAAGGTGGATGGACCTAGAGTCTGTCATACAGAGTGAAGTTAAGTCAGAAGGAGAAAAACAAATACCATATGCTAACACATATATATGGAATCTAAAAAAAAAAAGGTTCTGAAGAGCCTAGGGGCAGGACAAGAATAAAGACGGAGATGTAGGGAATGGACTTGAGGACATGGGGGGGGGAAGGGTAAGTTGGGATGAAGTGAGAGAGGGGCATGGACTTATATATGCTACCAAATACAAAATAGATAGCTAGTGGGAAGCAGCCACAAAGCACAGGGAGATCAGCTCGGTGCTTTGTGACCACCTAGAGGGCTTGGGTTCGGAGGGTGGGAAGGAGGGAGATGCAAGAGGGAAGAGATATGGGGATATATGTATATGTATAACTGATTCACTTTGTTATAAAGCAGAAACTAACACACCATTGTAAAGCAGTTATACTCCAATAAAGACATTTTAAAAAAAACAAGAAAAAGGGAGAGAAAATAGTGTACTAAAATCAAGATATTACTTTAAAATAATATCATGTTTTAATCACAAAGTAAGAATTTTGCTTCCCTCACTAATTCCTTAAAAACTGATATAAAATGTAAATTATGCAAAGACTATACCTAATAAAATATATACATTTATAGGTATATGTGCATGGTAAACATATTTCTCTTCAGCCTATTATGCATTAATAATTTAAAAGGGTTAATTTGCTGCATATTAAGAACGTTTTCTTTTATTTCCTTCATAAACTCACATATAGAAGAATCATTTAAAATATTTTAATAGGCAATTTAATATTTTTTTTACCAATCTTTTAGTAAAAGATGCCTATTTGTAGTAAACTGGATTTTGAGGGACAAAAAAGGTCATTAGGAATCATTCCACAGTACAGAGAAATTTGGAACTGAGCGTATATATGGGAGAATTAAATGACTCTAATACTTTTTTCTTTTCAACTGAAAATGAAAACAGTTTATAGAATAATACCTTTTCATCTGTATATACTATCTTACAAGAGATCCCATACCTCATCAGAAAACACCACACTGAAATACTCATACATTTGTGACATTTGAGCAATGTTTGCACAGATTTGCGTGAATGCTCCAAATAATAAATTTCAAAACACAGAATTCTCTGTAATAATTGATTTTGTTCAATATTATAGCCAATTACCATCTTGGCTATGATACTTGATAAAGGTGTACAATCATTTTCAAAATCCAAATTTTGTTCTAATATTGAAAGTTATGATTGATTCTATTGAGTACCAGAGATTATGAAATTAGTATAAATTAATGACAACATATATACTATATGACTCATATAGAGTCAACGTGAAGGGGAAGATGAAATTCACAGACAATGACTGAATTCTTTATGAATAGTTTATATTAAAAAGGGCAGAGGGCAAAAATAAGTGGGGAGAGGTATCAAGCCCAAATCTAAATTCTCTAAATTCCCCATTAAATTTGAAGTTGTCCTTTTATGACTTTATGGAATTGGCCACTGCTTGAAGGAGCCGGTATATCTGAAACTCACTTAATCACTAAATGTCAAATGGGAGATGAAATTCTCCCAGTTACTTGATTTAAACTTAAAATAACATGCTCTTTCAGGAATGTAATTTTAGCCTGACTTTTTAGTTTGATCTAAGAAAGGAAAAATTATTTTATTTACATTTTTACAAAATACCAAATCATTCCTTATGCTTTTGTGTTGAAAAATGGGACCTAAATCTTTAACTTTGTAATTTAATCATTAAACTAGTTTAATGATTATTATAATTTAAATTCAGTACTATGAATCATAAGGAAAAATATGCACAATAAACCACTGGAAATTCACAAGTAATGTTTCAAAAAAAAGAGAGAGAGAGAGTACATATCAACTTAGGACATCATAGGCATTACCCAGAGGGTGGTGTGGGCTCTGTCCCATTGTAACTGACCCCTATGGGGTCTTCCCAAGACAGACTGCCCCCTCCATGTCCTCCACCTGCCTCTTGTTTGTAGAAAAACTTTAGCCTCCTAGGCCTTCCCCAAGTTCCAAAGAATGCATTTAATCCAAAGGTGAGAAAATGCAAAAACAAAGAAAAACAGTCAAGCAGGACAAAATAATAATAGTTTAGCCATTAAACAAAGTCAAGGATATTTAGTTCCTCCTCAAGGGATATAAATAATATTCTGAGCCATATCCTTTGAGGTGTTTTGCAAATACTGAAACCCCCACCAGGTGGAAGATGTTAATGTATGCTGACCACAAGCACATAGACCCCAGACCAGTTAGAACCAGAAAGTTGATGATGATGACTCCTGATTACCTCACCACCAACCAATCAGAAGAATGTCCACGTGCTGATCACACAAGTTGCAATCCTCTCCTTTACCCTGCCTTTAAAAATCTTTCCCTGAAATCCATAAGGAGTTTGGGTCTTTTGAACATTAGCTGCCTGGACTCCTTGCTTGGTGCCCTGAAATAAACGCTTCACTTTCCTTTACCACAACCTGTTGTCAGTAGATTGGCTTTGTTATGTGCGGGCAAGTGGACACAAGTTTTGTCTGGTAACACCATTTGAGTAGGCATCACCACACTGTGTGGTAGAAGTCCAAAACCTCCATCAGACTGGCATAGAGGAAGGAGGGTCTATCCCATGCACACCCAACCTTGTTTGCATATTACAGCTACATGGGAAGGTTTTTAAAATCCTGACACCTAAACAGAAACACACCCCTGCCTCTAAAAATAAAGAAAATAAATAAAATAAATTTTAAAAAGCATCCTGGCATCAATATTCATTTAAAAACTGTCCAGGTGATTCTACTGTGTAGCCAAGGTTAAGCTCTATTGATCTATGCCAACCTTCCTCTCTATGTTGCTCCCTAGAAGACAGTCTTAAATGATGTCGTGGAATTGGAGGTTCCTAACAAATTAGAAGCTCCTGGGGTAATTCAGTGCTTTTCATACTTTTGGCCCTCAGATCTCTTTTTCACAATGAAAGATTATTGAGGACCCTGAAGAGCTTTTGTTATATCTCGTTTTAATTTATTGGAAATTAAAACAGAAAATTTAAAGTATTAATTAATTAATTTTAAAGTATTAATTAATTTCAAAATGAAAGCAATGAACATATTACATGTTAATAAACAACTTTTATAAAAATTAAAAAATTATTTTATAAAACAAAAAAAATCAGTGAAGGATGAAATAATGTTTTGAATTTTTGCAAATCTCTTTAATGTGTAGCTTAATAGAAGGCAGCTCAGTTTTCCTATTGCTTCTGCATTTTTGCAATAACACACACGTGGAAAACTTCACTACACACTTGTCAGAGAGGGAGGGTGAAAAATGTGAATAACATTTTAGTTTTATTCTGAAAATAGCTTCAACCTCATGCACCTCCACAAAGGGTTTTGAGGAGCCCCAAGAGGTCTTTGGACCACAGCTTGGGAACTGCTAGCCTAATGAAAGTAACCTCCAAGGTGCAGATGAGCCCCAAAATAGCAAACCCTTACCCTGTCATACCCCAAAAGGCTAAAACTAAACAACTACTTGGATGTACAAAAGAAATACTGTCTGTTACCATTTGCTAGGTGACTGCTTAGACTATAACTGTTCAGTTGCTATGTCAAAGAGTGACATAACTGAACTAGAAAATTCCACTATTTCAAGCCAATAACTATTTGAAAAATAGAATTCCTACAGTCAATGGTTTTTGCATGCTTAAAAGATTGAATTTTTGCACCTGAAAACTGTGCAATCTAGTTGGTGAGACAAGGCATATGTGAATAAAAAATTACAGGGAAGTGTTTGGTGAAGTCAAAATTTTACATAACAATAACTCAGATGAGTAGAAGCATATGTATGACTTCTTTAAATTTGTGTGACTGCTCCCATTTTGCTATTTTTTCACTTAAGTTGTTACCATCTTAGGTAGATAGTTGACCTTCTAAAATGATAGGACATGAGGAAAAGACACTGGTATGGTAAGTGGTTATTTTGGCTTATCAATACGGCTACAGACAGGTTCTTATATAAACAGTCCACATTTGTTCCTAAGAACTGTCAGTTGTTGTTATTGCTGCTCTCGTAGTTGTTATTTGCCCCTTTTTATAAAAAAGCAGATGACTTTCAAAACGAAATTAACATTCTATTTGATTTATTTCCTCACACCTTAAAAAAAGAAAGTGTTTCTGGTTGGTTTGTATTTTCTTTGTTTTTGTTATCTTACCTGAACATTTCATATCCTACATTACATATAAACCAGGAATGCATACACATTCAATTTTGTTCTTTCCATTTTTGACCACTGTTCACACATATTATGGTCATTTTTAATTCTAATTCTATTCACCAAGATATTGGCTATTTCTTTTACTTGATGTCATCAGCAGACTTAACAAGTATACCTGATATTCCATCATCCTGGTCATTGGAAAAATGTTAAATAGCACTGAACTGGGAACTGACCCCTGCACAACACTTCTTGTTATATTTTCCCCTTAACTCATCCCCCAAATGATACTTATAATCTGCGTCTTTAGATGTGTTCCAGGTAAGGTTGGCCAGTAGTCCTTTGGTATGTAATATTTTCTAATAATTAAGAAACATTCTAATTGGAAATCTGTATAGATAGCAGTAGAACTCTTAGGGAACTGAATGTTCCTCATAAAAGAGAGAATTATACATGCACATCAGTGGGCTAAAATTGCCCCTTATAAGTGTAATATGAAGCAAGGGAAAACACATACTGCACTGAAATGTCCATTGCTTGCTTCAACCTTGACTAAAATATCCATATGACCCATGGGAAATTAGAAAGAAAAATAGCATTTTATAAATCATTAAGTTTCCGCTGTAGCTATCCTACTGGTAAATTATGTCTAAGTAACTATCTTTACTTCTATTTGTAATTCGAACATCATAGTTAGAGAAGCCTACGTTGTTTCTTTCCTGTGCTTGCCTCTAACATCACCCCATCCAAATGGACATGGTATACAGTGCACACACACACACACACATACACACACAAACACACACTTTATTAAAAAGTAATACAGAAGTATTTCTGATTGTGTTGGTTTTTATTTTCATATCACTAAAAATATATTTTTAGTTATTACTTTGATGAATCAAACATTACTAGGATTCCATAGTATTCCCATATTAATGCTGCTTCCCAGACAGGACATGGTAAAAGATGATGGAGCAAATTGGAGGTTTCTCAATACTTCACTAGGAAGGTCAAGTCTAGGATGGTTTGATGCTGTCGCTGAATAGGACAAACAACTAATAAAGATTTATTAAATGCCTAATATGTTAAATATTAGGCACAGATAAATATTACAAAATAAGATAGCTAACCTCAAATAGCTCATCAGGGGCTGATAGCTTAGTTATGAAGATAAGACTAAAATAGATCATGCTGACAAAACAGCACAAGACATTTTACTACTCAACTGTACTGTGAAGAATATATATCATAGGATTTTAAAGATGATTAAGTAGTTCTGGATTGATAGTTAAAAAAAAAAGCTTTTATGTAAGAGGCATCACTTGAAGGAGGATTTGAAGGATGAGTAATAAGTAGAGAAAAAGGTTGAAAAGAATGTTTAAAAGCAGGGAAGCAGTAATGTAATGTAAACAGACCCTGACACATTTTCTGTTGGTGTGTCTCTTACAAATGTTGGTGAATCTGTGTTAGATTACAGTATTCTGAACGTGGTAGTTTTAGAGACAAGTGCTCAGAACATAAACCAGAACTAAGAAAGCACCTCAGTTCTCTCTTCTGCACAACAAATCACCCCCAAACATAGCAGCTTAAAACAGCAAAGAGTTATTATTACCTCACAGTTTCAGGGGCATCCAGGAGCAGTTTATTTTTATTTTTTATCTTTTATTTTTTTTCGGTACGCGGGCCTCTCACTGCTGTGGCCTCTCCCGCTGCGGAGCACAGGCTCCGGACGCGCAGGCTCAGCGGCCATGGCTTCTGGGCCCAGCCGCTCTGCAGCATGTGGGATCTTCCCGGACCGGGACACGAACCCTTGTCCCCTGCATCGGCAGGCAGACTCTCAACCACTGCGCCACCAGGGAAGCCCTCAGGAGCAATTTAGAGAATAAGTGGTTTTGGCTCAGGGTTCTCAGAAGACCATAGTGAAGTTATTGCTGGCACTGCAGTCGTTTCTAAGGATCAACTGAAGAAGGATCTGCTTCCACTCTCAGTTGTCAGCGAGCCTTGGAAGATCTCTTTCCAAACTCACTCATATGGGTCTCTCCACGGGACTCCCTCTGGAAAGGCAGCTGGCTTCCCTTAGAGCAAGTGAAGCAAGACCTAGTGAGAGCTTCCAAGATGAAGCCGGGACCTTTTATACCCTAATCTCAGAAGCAAACATCCAGGAGGCAGAATACATTGCAGGCCACCTTGGAGGCTGCTTAACACAGAAGGCAAGGTTTATATTAGGTGGGAGAGAGAAGAAATCTACTCTCTCTCTTGACCTCATGCTCTTGTGAGTAGAAGCCAGAGAATTGTGAGGCCTCTGAGAATCCTTCCTTATTTTCAGATACTACCTACATCACAGTGGGGAATCTGGGAATTAGGAAAGGATAAAATATAGGATACTAAGGCTTATCAAATGTAATTTAATCCCCCTTTCTTCATGTGATTTTATTTCCCTTTTGTAATTGTTTAGTCTAAGGATATGAAAGAGGTGCTCTTCCCTTCATCATGTGTCCTGAGGCAATGGTGGTCACTGTTATTCAGTCGTGATTCTCTTTCACTGAGCCCAGATGTGACCTCAGAATCTTTCCTGGTACTGTGTCCCAGATGTTTACAATCAACTGATCAGAGATAAAATGTGACTTATCATTCCACTCCTAGCCTTTAGAGGAGAAATGTTTCAGCTTTCTGTCTTTTTATAAGACATTTGACTTATAAAAATTATTTTTCTCTCCAGAGCAATGAGGAAAATGTCACCTTTTTAATAAATGGTCTTGGGTCTGTTGGATATTCATATAGGAAAAATTCATTTACCTCACACCATATACAATTCTAGGTAAATGATAGATCTCAATATGAAAGGCAAGCCCATAAAGAAAAATATTTATAAAATAGACTATATTAAATTGACAAATTCTTATGTATCATGAAAAGGCAAGCCATGGGTGAAAATATATGCAACACATATAAATGATAAAGAAGTTATATCCAAAATAGATTAAACACACCTACAGATCAGTAGAAAAATGAGAGACAACCCAGCAGAGATAGGAGCAAAAAACTTGAAAAGGAATCTCACAAAAGACTCTATCTCAGTGGATAGCAAACCCACTGAAGATGGTTCTATAACTCTACACCCACTGGAATAGCTAAAATCAAAGACTGATGTTGTCTTGTGTCAGTAGAGATGTAGATAATGTCAGTTCTCCATATAATAGGAATGTTAGGACAATAATTTTGAAAATTGTATATATCTAATTAGCTAACCACATACTATATAGCTAGGAATTTCATTCCTACACACAAATAGTAGATTAGATAAGTGGTGGTATGCTTATAAAATACTATACAACAATGAAAATGGAAGAGAAAAACCAAAGTTGCATGCAATGATGTGGATTAATGTCACAAAGGTAAAGCTGAGCCAAAGAAGCCAGATGTGAAAGGCTATCTATTTATATGTATTTATGTGCATATATATACAATGATTCCATTTATATAAATTAACATATGCAAAAATAATCCATGGTGTTGGAGGTCAGGAGGTAAGGAGAGTGGTTAAATTGGAAGAAGAAAGAGGTAATAGATGTTGGTACAAGGAGTATGAGGGACCTAAACAGGAATTCTGGGATACTGGTTTCTTTATCTGCATGGTAATTACCTGGGTGTGTTCATTTTATGATAATTTATTGACTATGACGTTTGTACTTCTCTGTACATAACTTACACGCCACTAAAAAAGGTAAATAACAGATAAAGCTTTACCCCAGTGGGATCAGAGGACATTAAGGAAAAGATTCTATGCTAGTTTAGAAAACCAGCCATGAAAGAAATCCATCAGCCATGAGGCCAGTATGGCTCTGAATTGCAGAGTAACAAGGAAGCTAAGAGAATAGAGTACAGAGTTTAAGGGATAACAGTTCCTTGAAACAAATACATGAGATGTGTTTAAAGTTGCAGCCATCTCCCTGTAGTTTATTTGATTCAAGTGAAGACTATTCTTATAATGTGTCCCAACTGTAATTTTAATAAAACTTTCAAGTTAGTTAGATTCAAGTTATATTTTACATGCATTAATATTTATCTTTCCTGACTTCTTGATGCATGAGTTTGGGCCTCACAAAGTTTGGTCTAGATTTGAGACTAGGCTGGAATGTTAACTCGGAAGGGATTAAGATAACATTTCTTATTATTTATTATCAAATTAACAAACAAGCCATGCCAAGGGCGTATTCATGACTAAGGATGCATGGAGTTGTGAGGGGACTCGGGTCCTCAGGGCATTTGTTGCTTGTGGATGTAGACCTGAAGTTAGTGGTCACAGCAGCCACACAGAAGAGGGAATCATCAGGTCTGAGAATTATGTATGAACTCACTGCCTTTTTATATCGTCTTAAACTGGGAAAGGAATGGAGAGGGGAATGTCAGCTCTCAGGGGTCCACTTTTTTACCATAAACAAAACATCTTGCTCTGGCATGCTTACTTGTTTCCATTCTAGGATATCAGGGATGGGGACAGTTTATGCCTTACTCTGTCTTTGAGCCTGCTCTAAATTTCAGTTGCCTGCCATAATGGGTTAATTTCATTTCCTCATTTCCTCATTCCATTGTTTCTTTATTCTTAAAATACATCTGTAAAGCCCAGTTATGTATCAGGAACTACAATAACCCCAGCAATTCAAAGTTAAGTGGTGCTTAGTCCCTGCACTCTAGAAATCTTTAAAACATACTGTCATATTCCAAAATATTTACCGAAAGAATCCTAAAGTATAAAGTGAGTATTCATCTTTTAGCTAATTTCACATGGCTGTGAATTTTTCCTTCAAATTTGTAAGGAAAGTAACCTGAAAAAAAAAAAATAGCAGATCTCATAAACATGTTAAATTGCTCTCAGCAAAGATATGAGGAATTTTTAGAAGTGATGTCCTTTCTACCGGATAAATAATTTTCTAACTTCCTTCTTAGGTTCAGAGACCAATGCCCTGCTAACTTTAATGACATATGATTTAAGATAGTTACCCTTTTACTCCCTAAAGGAACTAACACACTTAGTTATTTTTTCCATTTCAATTCATTCTGTCTAGTAAGCAGATTTTATGCGTGAAGGAAGCAGCATTAAAACCCTAAAATTATGAATCTACATGTAGAAAGAATACTAAGAGGTAATCTTCCATTATGACCCCAGAGACATTTGATACCAATGAAGAGCTAGGTTCAAACAACAAAGTAACACAGCCTTGACATTTATATCCAGGCTAGAACAGCATGCATCTCTATAAAATCAATTTTAAATTATAATTTTCATTGTAATTATCAAAATTTTCCTTCATGAGCTTAATAAAATTTTTTCCATAGATAAATGTACTTTTTAAATTTCTTGAAGCAAGGTCCTTAGGCATCAGTTACAACCAAAACAAGTGTGAGGTGGGCATCTCCTTTGTTGCTTCATTGGTGCAGAGTGATGGTCTCTCATTCTATGAGAATCAGGCTTCCGGTTCCTGAGGTCCACATATAGAAACAGGCATTTTAGTATCTGTTTTGGCATCTGGTCAGTTTTGAATTTTATTTAACCAGCATTTTTGAGAATTTACTATGTACCGGGCACTCTGCTGGATGCTGGCAATTAGAAGGAGAACACGTTTCTAACTTCATGGAGAAGCCACTTAGGAAATTAATGCAAGAGTCCAGGTGAAAAATGAAGGGCCCTGAACCAAGGCAGTCAGTATGGATGGACAATTTTAAGAGGAAGTGAGGGAGAGGAGTTTTGAGAGGTATATCTGAAGTAAAAGCGATAGAATGCTATAAACATCTATTTAGAAAGAAAATAAGCGGTTAGGTTAAAACTGCTCTCTTGGGAAAATCTAGAATGCTTTGCCCCTTCAAATAAAGACACTTCTTTAGTTTCTCCCAAATTTACTTTGGGGATATGTATTGTTTGGCTCAAAAAAAATTTCTGTAGTGAGAAAGCTAATAGCAATTATTCTTGTATTACTTAGGGAGTAGTAAAATAGTTGGTTAAAATCCCTTAAAGGCTGAGACAGTTCATATGGCATGATAAGAAGGTAGATGCAACTGTAGGTAGGAAGTCAGTGGGCTGTGGGCTCTGTTGGAACATGCTGAGTCAGAGTGTACGTTCCTCTCAGTGGCCACCATACCCTATAGTCCAACACCCAGCTCACTCATGCACTTATCTGCCTGGCAATGGACTCATTTGAATTCAATTTTCATCCATGTGGTTAAAATTCTGCCATCAACTATCTGCGTGTCCTCAGGCAAGCAAAACAGTACTGCCTTCTTCTCAAAATGAAGGGGTTGGTAATCTTCCTAGAGTCTTCCATTTCTCACCTAAGAGTGGATGGCCTGCACAGTGTAGCAGTTCATTTCTTCTACACTTTATGAAAATCAGATATCAGATTTCAGAATTAGCTTAAGGATGTAGGCATAATTTTATTACAGAAGTCACAATTTTAAACCATCACATGCTTTCATGAACAGTGACTTTGAACTTGAAATCTGAAGGCCTGGATTGTTTTGTCTACACCGATTGTCTCACTTTGTCACTTTTGCCATTTAACCATTCTATACCACAGTGTCTTAATCTATGAAACAGAAGAAAAAATTGTGTTTACCAAAACTTTGAGAGAAATAAGAGGATTATTAAAAAATTATACCCACTGAACAGACCTGGAGGCCAAAGTATGTGGGAATATTTAAGGGGAAGATAACTGAATCGATAAAAGGAAATATTTGTTCTAATCAGCAAATTTATTTTATTTATTATTTTTCCAGATGCCCGTCTGGACCATTAGAATTCTCTTCACTGTGTTTTTGTTCTGTCCCTCATGTCAACTATGAAAAGAAAGCCAATATAATGAAAATGTTTGCCATATGTCTTGCCACTCTGGAGAAGTTGCCAATTTGTGTTGCAAATCAGAACAGCTTATAAGAGGAAGCCTCTTCCGTGCATAGGACAAATTTGAGAGAGGAATATATTCTTTGGCTTATTTGAAATATGATAGTCTTCTAATGTCTCTTGTACCAATGAAGAATACGGTTTATCTGGGGGGCTAGCACCATTTTACGAAGATGGCAGTGATGAGTCATTCGCCATGTTACTATAAAATACCTTAGCAATGCTAGTGTGAATTACTGCTCAGTTAACATTGTTTACCACCTAATTATTGAGAAGCACTTCCATCCATCACTGACAACCTAGTTAATGACTCAAGACACTATTGTATTTGCAACTAGAACAACAAGGTCATCGCAAGTTTAATTAGCCCCTATCCATTACAAAACAGCAAATAGCCTATGATGACAAGTAAAATTCCAGTTTCTGCATATGCCTCATAAAATGGTGGAGGAATTGCTAACATATCAGTGATTCTAAAAACAAGTACATGTAATATCATTTAAGGTTTTTTCCATTATGATCTGTAATGAGTGGTATGAGGAATAAACACAGACTACTCATAAGTCAAGTTTAGTTGGTTCTCAGTTTTAAAGGGAACAGTCATCTTCCTGCTTTTAGTGCAAGTAGAGATATCTTCAGTGTGTGACATGTAAAAATGAGTTTGAAAATTCTTTTTGGAATTTGTATGTGGATAAGTAAAACACACTAGCCTTTGTTACTGGTGGTTTGACTCAGGCTTACAAATATTTTGGAAATTATTCAACATTTAGACAAGAATACAATTTCACAAGTCTCCAGGACTTGCTCTGGTGTGCAGAATACTGCTCCTGCACATTTTCTTGCAAGAGCTTTAAAGTAGTTTGCATCCTGTCTGGTATATCAGGGGCAGAACCCTCTGAAAAGATGAATGAGTAGTGGTTTGGATAAAAGACAAAGTGTAGAAATCTGTCAAGGTCAAGACCCTGATGATTAGCTTGAACCGATCAAAATCATTATTTTGAGAGGCCATGTGATTAGGACCTTAAATGATAGCTTTACAGATGGATGAGTTATTTCTAACTATTTTCTCTTTCCATTCTTTGAAACGTCAGTGGTTTTCTTCTAATTCTAATTTCTTGGTGAATGGAATGAGTATTCTTTTATAAAGCGCATTTATATTTAATATTTTCTTTTATTTCAAATGTTATTTGAAACACTTTATTACTTGATCATTTTATCCCATAACCCTGACCCAGTTATTTATGAAATCTTAATACTCTAAAACATGAGCATCAAGATGACTCTCTAAAAATGTCTCCCATAATGAGACATAAAGCATATCAATAATGAAATTCCTGATTTGGAGAGAAATATAGCTGAGTTTTTGTTGAATATACAGTGAAATACGCATTTCAAATAGATTACAGAAAACTCAGTATGTTATTTGTCCTCTTCATTGTTAGTACCAGGACAGAAGACCTAATTGGAAAAAAAAAAAAAAATCAGATGCAGCTTTTGTCTCTTCCCTGAGACTGGGTCAGAAGTGGGAATCCTATAACAAAGTTTTAAAAAGAGAGCAGTTGTTCACTGTCATACCACACATTCCTCCAAATGCTATTAAACTGTGAACTTCTCTTTGCTTATACAGAGGCACTTTGCCATTTCTGCTAAGTTGGCCCTTTTAACACCAGACAGTGCAAAGTAGTAAACAGTCCTGAAGGTCGTCACGTACATGGTTGTACTCTTTCGTGGGGTGCTCTCTGAGAGGCTGAGTGGAACTTCTACCACATTCCTCACTGTTATCCAAGAAAACTCCTAAATGTAGCAATTTATCTGTGTTTCCTGTGTCAAAAGAAATTAAAAATTATTGATGATGAATATTGCTTTATTATGAACACTATAATTCATGTATTTAAACATGTTTCACAATATATTTTTACTGATATAATTCACAATTATTTACCACCTACAGTTTAAAAATACACATTGACATAACCTATGGATTGGGAGAAAATATTTGCAAATGATGCTACTGACAAGGGATTAACTTCCAAAATATAAAAACAGATTATACAGCTTAATATCAAAAAACAAACAATCCAATCAAAAAGGAGGCAGAAGACCTAAATAGAGTTTTCTCCAAAGAAGACATACAGATGGCTACAAAGCTCGTGAAAAGATGCTCAACATCGCTAATTATTAGAGAAATGCAAATCAAAACTACAATGAGCTATCACTTTACACCTGCCAGAACGGCCGTTATCAAGAAGTCTACAAATAATAAATGCTGGAGAGGGTGTGGAGAAAAGGGAACCCTCCTACACTGTTGGTGGGAATGTAAATTGGTACAGCCACTATGGAGAACAGCATGGAGGTTCCTTGAAAACTAAAAATAGAGTTACCATATGATCCAGCAACCCCACTACTGGGCATGTATCTAGAGAAAACCATATTTCGAAAAGATACATGTGCCCCAATGTTCATTGCAGCACTATTTACAATAGCCAAGACATGGAAGCGATCTAAATGTCTATCAACAGATGAATGGATAAAGAAGATGTGGTACATATATATAATGAAATATTACTCAGCCATAAAAAAGAATGAAATAATGCTATTTGTAGCAACATGAATGGACCTAGAGATTATCATATTAAGTGAAGTAAATCACATAGAGAAAGACGAATATCATATGATAACACTTATGTGTGGAATCTAAAAAAATGATACAAATGAACTTATTTACAAAACAAAAACAGACTCACCAACATAGAAAACAAACTTACGGTTACCAAAGGGGAGAGTGGGGGAGATAAATTAGGAGTTTGGGATTAACATATATACACTACTATATATAAACTAGGTAAACAACAAGGACCTACTGCATAGCACAGGGAAATATACTCAATATCTTGTAATAACTTATAATGGAAAAGAATCTGAAAAAGAATACATATGTATAACTGAATCACTTTGCTGTACGCTTGAAATTAACACAACATTGTAAATTAACAATACTTCAATTAGTAAAAAAGAGAAAAAATAAACTTTGAATAGTTAATATGCATCAGGCTAAGTATTTTCACAGCTCTGAGGAGTGGCAGTTAAGGTGGGGAAAGAAGAACAGACATGTTGCACAGTGGTTGAGAGTCCGCCTGCCGATGCAGCGGACACGGGTTCGTGCCCCGGTCCGGGAGGATCCCACATGCCGCGGAGCGGCTGGGCCTGTGAGCCATGGCCGCTGAGCCTGCGCGTCCGGAGCCTGTGCTTCACAACGGCAGAGGCCACAACAGTGAGAGCCCCACGTATCGCAAAAAAAAATAAATAAATAAATACAGACATATGATAAGGAGACAAGTCACTTATTTTCTCTTTGGACACAGAAGATTTTCTACTTTACTGATTCTCTAGCGTGCATTAGAATCACTTCAGGCATGTGCTACAATGCAGATTCCAGGGCTCCAGCCCTGGGTATCTAACTCCCTACATCCGGGGTGGAGTTCAGAGATAGGCTTTATCAAGAAGTACCTGAGACCAATATCAGAGAAAACTGCATCAAAGTAAATCCAAACCCTCTAAGGCAAGAGTAAGGTGCAAAATGTAATTTCTATGAGAATCTTCTTAGAAGAATAAAGTGTCAAACCTTCTCTGTAAATTTATAATAATTTTCAAGATAAAATGATAACAATGCCATTTATCTTGTCCATTGCCCTGATTGAGCTATGTTACGAAAGTTAAGTTTTCTGATCTAGACAAATGTCAGAAGATTACCACTGTTATATATTTTAAAATCTTGCCAAATATTTAAGACTTAAATGGAAACCGAGATTTTTTAATAAGCTTATAATTTTAGTAAGGATATTTGTAGGCAATATAATGTTTTCCCTCATAATATGGCTTTGGTTCAAATGAAAATCCTGGTGCATTAATGTAATACTGCTTTGCAGCACCAGAATATTTTAGAGGTTCTCATTTCTTGCTTTATTTCAGACTATAAATATATGCTCTTAAATTTTCCTGGGGTGAAAAAAATGATGTCATATAACCATGCAGATACAGTCTTTATTGTTTCTTCTTAGTTTGCATGGAGAAGAGAAATGAAGTAGCACTTCAAAGGAGAAAAATCTTATTTTTCTTCATGTTTCTTTTCCACCAATTAAAATACCATTCTCTTACAGGTGTACCACTGCAAACTCCTGTCACTGTTTCTATCAAATAAGAAAGTAAATGACATAATGGTTCCAGCAAAAGTCATCACATGCTCACTGAAATCATTATCCTTTGTTTAATATGCCAGTATACTTAAAATCGTGAACAATTCTATCCTTAGAATAAAATCAGTTTTTTTTACACCCATCTTTGCACAAGTCTGGATTGGGTTCTTTCCCCCACTACGTGCGCAATTCAATTAATTGACTTAATAACAATAGTAATAATGTATTTCTGCTAGGCTATATTGCTACGGCACTTGTTAATGGTTCCATCATTCTCCAGTGCTCTATTACCCTTGCTTCCGAAACATTCACACTTATTCATTCATTGATTCACTCATTCACTATATATTGACGGTCTACCTGGCACCGTTATAAGGTCTGGGCACAGTTCAAGGCACTGTGCTACACATGACATGTCTTTCAAATCCATTTCTTCCTTTGTAAATTGCCACTTATAGATTTCTGGTCTTTATTACCTTTATCACAATAATTTCCAAAAGTCTTCTTGCTTTCTTCCTCTATCCACCATCCCAACTCTCTCCCATTCTTTTTTTTTTTTTAAGTTTTTAAGATATGCTCTTTGTCAAATTACTTCATTGTTCTGTGTCTTCACTTTCTCATCATCAAAATGGGCTTCCTATTAAGTAAGTTGTGGTGAAAATTCAATGAGTTAATCCTGGTACCTGAGAAGAACACGGTCGATGTTATTATGGTTTCATTTAAATACACACATATCAGTTTCATAAAATGACCTATTAGCTGTGGCTGACGGCTGCAGTTTCTTCACCTTCTGTGATTAGCATCTTCCAGGTTTGAGAAATACAGAGGCATCTGGGAAACATAAACTAAAATGTGCTACGTCTATAAAATACCCTCTTACTTCTGCTTACCTAGGCTTCCACGTGCCCAGGAAAGATCTTTCACAAAAGGTAGTGCGCGCCTGGGTTACTACATCACCACACTCATTTTCCGGAATGTCTCTCCCATTCTTTTAACCTTGCCTGTACCCAGCACCCTTCGCTATAGAATAGTGTTTATGACGATGGGTTTTGGACTCGGTGCTTGGGTTGACTTACAAGTCGGCTGCTAATTCACTGAATGACCCTGGACAAATGAAATGCTGAACAAAATTGTTCGGCACACAGCCCCATGCAATTAAGGACTTAATGAATATATATTTTATTTTATAGATTTCTTTACTCATATATGTTGTATTATTGTTGCATGTCAAAATTTTCTGCCTAAAGCTCTGAAGTATTCCATTTATCACATAATTTACATAATCAGAAATTTTCAAAAGGTCAATAGTGCTTACCTGAAAGTTTAAAACTCTTCACATTTGGGATGCTATCTTCATTTAAAGACTCCTCTTCCATTTCTCCTCAACATGAAAAACTTCACATCAGCCTGATGGCTTACTTTGTTTTCCCCATGCTCCCAGTACTTCTTTGCATCTGAGCGTTTGATCCCCCAGGTCCCCTGCTTTTGCAATGCTCTCCTCTCCATCTATCTAAACTCTGCCCATCCTTTAAAACAAGACAAACAAACAAGACAAACAAACAAACAAACAAGATACCCTCTTATCTAGCCATCCCCATCTGGACTGACATCTCCATCCTCTGAACTGCAACAGAACAAAATTTTCTGTAATGTTCAAATGACAAATATTTTCTGGTCTGCTATTGTTTTGAACTCTTCCTTAAAGATCTGTTTCGTTCATATTGTATTTAACAATTCACTTGGTTATACCTTGTCTACCCAACTAGCTTGCAAATCCACTTGGACAGGATCCACTTAGGATAGGATCTGTCTCTAATCTTTCTATCCCCATGTCCATCTAGAACAGTATCTTGCTTCTGATAGCTGCTCAAGTCATGATTACTACTGTAATAAAATAATAAAAAGTGAGATAGAACCTAAATATACATTCATTCATAAAGTATACACTTGTACTTCTATCAACTTTTTGACAAAATATTGATGAATTTCCATTTCTTAATAATTTTGAGATAAAAAGATAAATGAAAAGAAATGATCGTTTTCTGCTTAGGTCCCAATGTGCACCCTTTCGGGGGATCTCAGTGCTCCACTTTAGACCCCAGGGACCTAGAGGACTGCTACTCAGAGTAACAGATACATGAACTCTGTGCTATTAACCCAAGAAGAGATAAGTCCCTTGGCTTGGAATTTAATCAACTGTAACATTAAGCCCATTATTTGGCTCAGCTGAGGCTTTATTCAAAGCCCGATTTTCTGGATGAGAGAAGCAGCATGTTGATTGACCTAGGAAGCTTCTTACCTCTTCATGGACTGGTAACTTGAGGTACCACTAACCTAGCTCAACAATTTGATTCAATATTCTTTTATTACCACTTAATTTTGTGCCAGGCCATGTACTGGGCACTATTAAAACCGAAAGAATCAGATTAACAGTCTTTGCATTGAGTAATTTTACAATCTAATAAATTAACATATGGATTCACAACATTCTTTCTAAACCAGTGTCTTTAAACAAAGTGTACGGACTCACATCTATTCTTATAAATAACTTTAGAAGTATAATACTTTGTTTTGTTTTTGTTCTGCTGAATGTTTAATAATAAATAGCATAGGTGGAATAAGTCAGCCAGAGAAAGACAAATATTATATGATGTCATTTATGTGTGGAATCTTTTTTAAAAAGTTGAACTTATAGAAACAGAGAGTAGAATGGTGGGTGCCAGAGCTCTGGGTGGGGAAAAAGGGGAGATAATGGAAAACAGTACAAACTTTCAGTTATATGGTAAATAAATTTTGAGGATCTAACGTACAGCATGGTGACTACAGTTAATACTGTATTATATACTTGAAACTTGCTAAGAGATTAAATTTTAAGTGTTCTTACCACACACACACACAAACAAAAGGTAACTGTGAGGTGATGGATGGTTGATTAATTAACTTGGTTGTGGTGAATATTTCAAAATGTATGCATATATCAAATCATTACATTTTACACTTTAAATATATACAATTTTATCTGTCAATTACCCCTTAATAAGGCTGGGAAAAAATAATACTATGACTCATCCACTCAGATAAAACAGAAACTTGGGAGTCAGCCTATTCTTTCTCCTCTCCTGCCCCACATCTATTCATAAGTTACCACCAATTTTACTTATATCTATTTCTTAAATCTGTCTCGTTTCTCTATTTCTTTTCCCAGGATCTTACTTGAAGCAATCATCATAATCTGGACTATTTCGTTACTTTCTGTGTTTTTTCCTCCTTCCAGTTTTCACCCTCTACCCCTTTAAACTTAAGTCCATTGCAGAAAATTCAGATTGGATCGTGTTTACTTCCCTGTTAAAGATTTTCAATTTCTCCACATAAACTGCAGGATAACTTCTATGTTCCTTAGATGACATACAAGATCTTCTATGACCTCACCCCAATCTCTTTCCATCCTTACATCCCACCTCTTCCCATCTTACACTAGACACTTTAATAATAACAACAACAACAATAGTAATTATTATTATCAAAATATCAAGGAGAGAAGGAGGAAAAGAAAGAAAAGCCATGAACACAAATGTGCTTGATGCTTCTCACTGTGCTAGTATATTACATTAACAGCTTATTCAAGTTTCATAATCCTTGAAGTGATGCTAATTTTTCCCATCTTATAGATGCAGATACTGAGGCATAAAGAAGAGGACTCTTTTGCCTATGTTCACGTCGCCGGTCAATAATTAAGCTGGAATTCAAACACAGATTCCTCTCCACCAAAACTCATGCTATTATACAAAAACACAATACTGTCTCAGGCCTTTTTTCTTTCTTTCTTTTTTTTTTTTTTGGCTTTTTTTTTTTTAATGTTGGTACTGAGATAATGCTCTTCCCAATCTTTTTCTTTTTTTTTTCTAATTTATTTATGGCTGCGTTGGGTCTTTGTTGCTGCACGTGGGTTTTCTCTAGTTGCGGTGAGCGGGGGTTACTCTTCGTTGCGGTGCGCAGGCTTCTCACTGCGGTGGCTTCTCTTATTGCGGAGCACGGGCTCTAGGGGCGCGGGCTTCAGTAGTTGTGGCGCATGGGCTTAGTTGCTCCTTGGCATGTGGGATCTTCCCGGACCAGGGCTCGAACCCGTGTCCCCTGCATTGGCAGGCAAATTCTTAACCCCTGCGCCACCAGGGAAGTCCACTGTTCCCAATCTTATTCAACTGTTTTTTCAAGGATCAGCTTAGATTTGGTTAACTGTCCTTTCTCAAAGCACTCAGTGTACAGTAAAACCTATGATTTTGGACTTCGTATTGAAGTAATCCTTTACTCTCAATCTTCTGCATTAGAATGTACTCTTATTGGGTGCTGGAGCTATATTTGACTTGTCTCTCTGGTTCCAGCACTAACTCCAGTTCTTAAGAAATCTAAGTAGGGAGTCAATGCATTTGTAAAGCAAACTGTAGCCAGATTGGGAAAATATAATTGTAGTAAAGAAGTAATCATTATAAAGAATTTGTAATGAGCAGTGAACATACATGTTTTCTAGAAATATAAGACTGTAACTTTTCTTTTTAAATTAGAATCCAGAACTTCCAAGGTTTAATACAGAGAGAAAATGTTATCTGCAGGGTGGGTGCTATGTGCAGGGCAGACTGTGGTGGCTGACAGAAGGTCTAGTCTGCCCACCTAGAGTCCATATTCTCTCTGGTGTCCTCTTACTCTCTTGATTTCTGCTTCACACTTATCCCCTAGGGTCATCCCGCTAACACTTCTGTCCATCACACTTTTGGGCACGTTCCAGGAAATAAAAGAACTAGAATATGCTGAGACCATAAACTCCATGAAATCAGAAACTTTTCTTTTTTCGCTAGTCTATTTCCATGCCTATAACAATGCTGACACTTCACAAGTTTTCCATAAATCTTTGTGGAATGCGTGTTGAATTAAATTCTCATTTCCTAATAATCTGAAAAACATGTATATAACTGAATCACTTTGTTGAATACCTGAAACTAACACAATGTTGCAAGTCAACTTTGCTTGAATTTTAAAAGAAGGAAAAAAATTCTTTCCTTGTTTCCCTTTCCCACAGAGAAATTGAGATGCACTTCCAGAATATGTCATTAATTCTTAAAGAATAAGAAATTGGAAAAAAGAGATAAAGGGGCAAGTTTATAACATATACATTACTGCTTTAATCCCTCCAACTTATTCCTCCACCTAAAGCTAGCTTGAACCCTGGGCTCCTTCCATCAGCTGTGTTACAAGAGGCAACAGGTCAGACTAAACTTGTAGAAACCATGCCTGGCTCCATGTCTGATTTCAAGTGGAAGGCACCACCTGTCCCACAATCACCTTGCAGCTTCCTCCTAGACTTCTTGCTTCTCTGTGGGCAACACCAAAAGCAACATATTCCTGCATTGTAACTTGAATCGTCACTTTCCTTCTCAGTTCTGATTTCTAGATAAGAATATCTAATTTTTTCTCTCATGATTGACGCCAAAAATATCCTCACATTTGAAGTAATTCTAGAGAGTTCTGGTTCCAGGTAGGATGGAGTAATATAGTCTACCCTGTCACTTCCACTGAATACAGAACAGAAAGCATGAAGTACCTATTTGAGAATTCTGAAACTGAACAGTAGCAGGGGCCTTCGGGATGACCACCGGAGTTAAAGCACCACAGAAGTAATATGAGTTTACCATTGAAAAATGATCTTACCAATATAAAAATATTCTTCCATTATTTCTCAGCCAACGTGGAAGTGAGCATAGGTGTGCAGCCCAAAGGAATTCAAGGAGAAGCTCTCAGTTCTGGCTCAAAGATCCAGGAAAGGAACTCCTGACACAGAAAGGATGTGAGAATCTTCCCTGTGTTTTTCTCTTTCTTTTCTCCATTCTCCCATATAGTCCTGTGATAGGAGTGGCAGTGACTGGCAACAGACGCCTAAAGGGGGCAAAACTGAAGAAAGGGAAACTTCCTCTACATTCAGTGGGCCTCTGCATCCAACAGAAAGAGCCAATTCTCTTCTTCGATTTTTTTCCTCCCTGACACTTGGCACCAGATGCAGACACCGTTGCAGAAGTGCAGAGCAGAGGAGGGTGAGGAAAGCCCTACCTTTATAGCCAGAAGACCAAAATGATGAACCTCAGAAATGGGAGAGTACCGAGGAGACTATGGAGAGGGGAGAATTTGGGAAAGTGGTTCCTTAATGTCATTTATGAATTTATGGGCTCAGCTCAGAGCTCACATATGTGGAACTGATTCTATCCATCATAGTGAAGACTTTGAAATCTGAACTAACAGATAGACCAACCCCCCATATCCTAGGCTGGGTGCCTCATATGCGGTTCAGATCCAAATAGCACTTCAAAGGCCATGAAAACTGAACTGAAAGCCCACAGAAGGAAGGCTTGAACCCACAGCCTGAACCTAACTAGATCAACTGTCTGCTAAAATAAAACTATCAGTACTCTCCACAGTATTCAACAAGACTTAGTGTCTCATAAAATAACACTCAAAGCATCCGGTGCACAACCCCAGATTATGCAGCCTATGAAGAACCAGAAAAATCTCAGGAAAAGGCAATCCACGTGCACCAGTGCTAGGATGACACAGATGTTGAAATGATGTTGCAAGGACTTTAAGGCGGCTATTATAAAAATGTTGCTTCAAGCAATCATGAACACTCTTGAAACCAATAGAAAAATAGAAAGTCTTAGCAAAGGAGTGGAAGATACAAAGGAGAATCAAATGGAAATTTTAGAACCAAAAAAATACCATAACTAAAATCAAGTGATTCTATCTGCAATATACAGATAAAAGTTCATCCTAACAGGGCCGCATTATAACCATATCTTAAGACAGTACCATAAGCACATACACAAAATACATAACTATAATAAAAGAAGTGAGGACACTTTAAGTGTATATAATCATGGATAAAGAAATCTCTACATTGAAGTTGTTCCCATGAGTCATATTTAGTAATCTAGTTACCTTGTATCTTGCTCTCAAAATAGTAGAACTAAATCTGAGCTTTTCATAGTTTGTGGAAATTGATTGTTTTGCATTTACAAAGGTAGAAGCCCATTATTAAGGAGTACCATATGTACATAAGCAGCAATTCTATTTACAAAGAACTGCCCTAATGTGTCTATTTGCATATCATTTGCATTTTTGTCACCATACCTGTCAATCAGCTCCAGCAATGAGCAAGTCAGGTAGCCCACATGGGAACCTGGGCCAAAGGAAAAAAAGAGCAAGGTGATCTAAGGTGGATGAAACCCTCATATATCTATTTTTTAAGGCAATCTTTTTCAAAAAGCATATTGTGTTGTCTGAATGTAAGCAATTTGGATGTTTTAATAAATACAGCTTCTCATCTTTTAAGAACTTTTTAAAAGTACATTTTGTGAACTTTTTAAAAATTTTAGTCTTTCTTGGTGGTTTCTTCAAATTATCGAGCTAGGCTAAAGTACTTCCAACTACCAAATAATACTCTGTGGTTAATTGAGTCTAAGAAACTCTTGGCGTGTATTAGTTCTGAAAACATTCTTACATATGTGAATGCAGCAAAGTGAAAGATGTTTAGGAAAATTCTAAAATTTGGGATTGCTAAAAGATGCTTGGAAATACTAAAGTTATAGTTATGAACACCAACATCAGATCCATAGATTTGGTCATAAGTAAAAGAAAACTGGTATTTCTAGAACAAAACCTCCAGGATGTTGAATGACACTATCCCTTTCAGGTAGGATTTCTGTGGTTTTCTCCTGGTCCTTATATTTCAGCTTGAAAAATTAACCCTCTGTGAATGATGACACAGAATCTTGCTTGCTTAATAATGAAGCTTCCAGAACTGATGTTTCTTTTGGGGGTAATATCCAGTTATTGGGTCTGCAGAATCCTGGGACAGGGAAGATGCTTAGTTACCGTTATCATGATGATCGCTCGGTGTGGATTGTGAATTAGGCCTCCTAGATAGCCCAGCAGTTCTGGCTGGCAAAAGTATTTTCCAATGGGTAAAATTTTTCATTTAGTTTTACATGTGGCCTTATGAAGCCAGCCTTTGCTCATGGGTACACTGCAAAATTAATATTTTAACCCTAATCATGAAAAAATAGGAAGCTGACACCAAATATATTTTATAAGTTAATTTGAAGTTGGGATCTTGGGATCCTCTCGGAAAACTGGTCCCTGCCAGGCACTTTCCTTTGCGTTAAATCTGTGACTACGCTAACATTCATTAAAGGGAGGGAAATAACCCAATCAACAAGTTTGCTTAAACAGCCGCTCTTTCTTTGTTAAAACTTGTACACAAAAGAGATGTTGTATGGAAGTAAAAACTAAGCAGAAAAAACATTGTAGCAATTTGCTGAACATGGAGACTTATTGAGGATGCAGTCCTGAATAATACACGCTAGCTTTGCTCTTCCTCTTTAGTCTGTGTAGAGAAGCTATGAATCATTCATGGTCTCCCAGCTGAGAAGGGCTTCAAAGGGGATGGTTCTGATTGGATGTCCTGTGTGAATTGCCATGCTGCAGAATCCGCTACACCCTTAGCACTGGAGGGTGGAGGAAGCACTTTCATCTGGGCCTCCAAAGTGTTTAGGGTCACAGTTCACCAGGAGATAACGATGTAGATGTACATTCAGAATTAGCTGCAGAGATACCTGTGTAGTGCGGTGTGGAAAAGTGAGCCAGTTAGATCCCCAGTGGATGCTGCGAATCAATTACTGTATTCTGAATACAAGGTTGGCTGCAGGGGATAAACAGATGTCAGAGAATTTTTCCCTAATAAGACCCTGGTAATAGAAGAGCACTGTCAGCTTCATTTTGCATTAAAAATCTCATTTCCTCTTTATATGACCAATTTTATTAGGTCCCTAAACAAAGATATTTTGTGTAACTGTTAGCAGCATAATGTGAATGGTGTCACTAGATTTCATATTTTGTCACAAAAATCAAGAGGCCACGTAGGAGTCTATCTAAAGTTGCAGCTTGCAGAGATCTAATCAAAGAGGCTTTTTGTGAATCTGTTCACATGCTGGTTGGTAATGGTTAATTTTCATTTTCAATCAGAAATATCAACATTCTTAAAGAATATAATCCTCACCTCAGGGTATAAATTAAAACTAAATTTTAAATTTTCTCTGTGCTCTTTTTTTCATTTTCCAGTCATAGGTGACACTAGCATAAAACTGCCCTAACTAGAAGATCAGGCACTATTGAAGTTTTCTGGGTAATTTCGTTTTTAAAGCCTCGCACATTGGGACATACCTCTGACACGCTGTATTTCCTATCCTATACATCAGTCTCTCACAAAAAGAAATTGACACTCGGACCCTTCCTTCCATATCCTTTGGAGGCCCAAATTGAAGTAGAAATACCATTTTGAGGTATCTGCTAATATCCAATTAACCTCTCCCTGCATCTGCAACTCTTTTGAAAGAGAGATAATCTCCTTTAGGCTCTCAGGCAGTATATTTTCTGCAATCAGCTCCAAGTGGAAAGAACAGAAGCAGAGGAGGTGATGTGAGTTCACTTTACAATGTCTTCTATTGATTTGCTGAGAAAATATCATTTTAAGATTCACTGGACTTCAGTCTTCCAAATGCAAAAACCTTTGTTCCCAACATCTAAAAATGAAGACAGCTCAAAGAAGAGTTGCTTCTTCATGGCAGGAAGAAGACCAAATGAATAAAAATCACAAAGTGAAGTTACTCAAATGACATAGAGAAATAAATTCAAGTCAATTGGAAATACAGGATGACAAAGCTAGAACTCCAGGGAGGAACAAGCATTAAACAAAATACATATTTTGCAATGTTATTGTATTGGAAAGCTTAAATATGTTGACCGATCTGAGGTTATTAATTTTGCTATTGGCTATTTATTTTCAACCATTATGTATTCTCTGATGCTGTGTTGGCGGAACTCAGATGATGGAGCTAAAATAGAAAGGAAAAGTACTCTTGCAATACTACACAATTGGTCAGCAAATTCCCCAACAGAAATTTCACGGGGTGTAGAAAGGACTTTGACAAAGTTGCAGTAGGTGGCGCTCTTCCACAGGCCTGGGTGCGGACAGGACCAAGTCCCTCAGGAGGAGTTCCCCAGTTGGATGTGCTAAGTTGGGGTGAAATGTTCAAACAGACTGAAATTTTAATTGTTAAAGATAATTTGATGTGTTTTTAAAAAGTAGTGGTATCTTATCAGTATCCCAAATTGGGTACTTGTATTTTTCTTTCCAATACTCTTTTTCGATTTCATTTTAATTTGGGATTCTTCATCTACTGGTCTAAATTTTGGGTAACAAGTTGCTGATTCTCTTGAATACCTCCTATGTCTCTATTCAGAAGTGGATAAATTTCTGTTATTATTTCAATCACTTTTGTGTAGAAAATATTCTATATGATTTCTTTCAAACAAAATGAGTGGCATTATTCATTGACCACAGGTTCAGATTAATTAATAACAAATAAATTAAGAAAGGTGTACTTTGAGTAAAGTACTCGTGGAAGGTGAGAACGGAAGTGGCATTAGTCCATAAGTAATAATAAAAATCTCCACTGAGCTTCAGAGTTTATTTTTCATGTTTACTCATATCAGCCAAAAAAAAAAAAAAAAAAAAAAGCTACTTAAAAGAGTGAAACTACAAATTAAACCCATTCTTATAAATCCCATTGTTTTGTTACTACAACACACCCCTTTTATTGTTAGCAGACGAATGCATGTATTTTTCATGTCTGAGGCATAAGATTTTTATGGACAATTAATATAGTAGCTATAAAATAATAATTGGTTATAAAGAATTTAATAACAAATTAACTAGCTACTCTGATTCTGTTTGGAGTCTCCTTAGCTACCTTTGTCTAATGCACAGGTTGCTTTGCCATCTCAAATAAAATGTGAAAAATATATAAAATAAATTTTTTGTTCAGTTTCCAATGCAAAAAAATTGGAAAACCAGTCTCTGAGGGAGTAGAATGAACATCAACACAAATGCTGGAGTAGGAGATTACAAGTGCAAAGTAGCCTATCATGCAGCGCTGAGACAGTATCTGTGGAAGGGTGCACCCACGTGCCAGGACTCTGATGTCACCATGTTTGCTTTCTCAATGTCTCAGAAATGACTACTATAAACAGAATTTCTTGCTCATCCGTGAATGCCGTTAACAAAATTATCTTTCGTTTACTATTATATATGAGTCACTAAAACCTCACTTGCACATTAGATTAAGAAAAATTCTAATTTTATTTATTTGCCTAGGTAAGAACCTCTTAATGTTCATTACCATTTCATCCGAAAAAGCAGGCATTTCCTATGGTAACATTTTATGAGTAGGAAATGTGCATATATTGGCATGGATAGTTAAATTCAAAGGTATCAGAAGTATGATAGGTTCTCATAAGAGGTCTGAGAAATAAAATGTGACATAAGGTGGAGACACATGATATTGAACTATACAACCTAGCCAAAGGTTAAAAAAAAATCTTTGCAGTCATTTGTCTTATTCTGTTCACTGGGTGGATGGGTCATGATGTGTATAGTCTTTAGAAAGGACCATGCTGTTTACTCGAAGTGTCCCAGGGTAGGGATCATGCCCTGTGAATTCAGTGTTTAGTAACATACCTAGCACACAGTAGGTACTTAATCCATATGTTTTGGATAAATTAATAATGAATGAACATACAATTGAGTTAAATCCAGTTATATTAGGAATAGAGTTGATTTTTTTTATTCCTAATTAGATTAGTATCATCTGGTGAGCAATGGACTAGTTTTCCAGGAAATGTTGTAAAGATTCATTTACTCATACCCTCATCATTCATTCATCTATTCAACAGCTGTTTTCTGAAATATACTTACTATTAGGCAATGTAAGATAGTTGGATTTTAAAGATGTGAAGATGAATGAGTGTATGTAGGGAGAATGATAGACAATTGAATGCAGAGTGGTAAGCGCAATAAGAGAAAGCTCAGGGCACTTTAACACACCCAGTCTGGTCCTTGATGTCAAGGATGGCCTTTTAGGGATGATGCCATCTAAACTGAGCCTAGATCTGAGGAACATGTGGAAGTCAATTGACAAGAGGAGGGTTCACAGTGCAGGACAGTAAAGGGTGATCCAGACAGAAGGAAGAATATGTACATGGGAGCATATAATTCAATGACCTGAAAGTCATTAAATAAGGCCACGGAACAAAATACAACATCACTTAGAACTTTACATAAATCTGAAGATAATTATGAAGCCATAGATGGGAAGAAAGAGCTCATGAATTAAAACTGTGATTGGACAAATAGAAATGATGCAAAAGTGGTCTATCATTTTACAGGAATTTAGTGTTCTCTCTACTTTGAGTTGTCCAGACATGATAAAACCAAAAAACAAAAATTTACCTTAATCGAAATATGATATTCAAAAGGACACAGCAAATGACAATTTACAGCTTTAAAAATCAGCAAAAAACAAACATCCCATTCTAAAATGTGAAAGATAAAAAGGTGGTGTCACAAAAACATCAAAATTAAGATCAAATCATAGGTTCATAATGTTATGGTGATATTCAGTGTTCTTTACGGTCTTAAGTTGGTCATGACATGCGAGGAAATTTAAGAAATCCATTATGAAACGAGGGAAAAAGGTCTTTTTTTCCAACTCTGGTATTGTGTTCCTGGGGACAGAGCAAACCTGTATAATACATATAACTAGTCTTCTATTCTGCTCATGAATTTGGTGATAGAGAATAAACATAGAGATAATCCATACATTTTAGGATGATGTGGCCAACAGTGATTTTTCTCTTAATCCCTGGAGGGGCTCTGACTCAGTCATGCAACTCTCATCTCAATGCCGCCCCTCCATTGCCTACTAATTTTGGTGTTAGCTCACCTTCAGTACATTTTGTCAGAGGAAAGCCACAACTGACATTTTTCAAACAAGTGGGCTTATGGAAAGAATTTAGTAAAATGATTAGAAGAGTACTATGACACAGTTTTATGTCATTTGATTGTATTCTCTTTTATTTTACTTTGGGTTTTAGGGAAATGGATGATGCTTCTTGGCAGAAGCAGTTACATTATTTTGAGACCCAGCACAAAGTGCAGTAAAAGTTCAAACATTACTAAAAATCAAAACTCTAACATTAGAGCATTAAATCAACAGCAGGACACTGCAACCAAGCAGGTCTGATGTCCATGAAGATAGTCCTGGTTCCTAGTGTGATACAGGGATCTAAACTACACTTCATCGATGATAATATGATGTTGGCATAAATGTTCACTCTGGAAAGGAAGACCCTGAGAAATCTACTCTCTTTTTTTTTTTTTGCGGTACGTGGGCCTCTCACTGCTGTGGCCTCTCCCGTTGCGGAGCACAGGCTCCAGACGCGCAGGCTCAGCAGCCATGGCTCACGGGCCCAGTCGCTCCGCAGCATGTGGGATCTTCTCGGACCAGGACACGAACCTGCGTCCCCTGCATCGGCAGGCGGACTCTCAACCACTGCGCCACCAGGGAAGCTCGAGAAATCTACTCTTGAAAGAACAGTGGGTGCTGTTGAGACTTCTCCATTAGAAAAAGAGGTAATCAGTTTCTCTATACCAGTATGTGTGGAAATGGAGGGAAAGACAAGTAAATCACAAAATGAGATATCAAAAGAGCTGGGTTCAAATCCCTGTTCTTCCGCTCTCACAGCAAACTTGGGCGAATCTCACACTTCTTTTAACTTTGACTTGCTTACCTGTAAAATGAAACTAATAATTCTTATACTGTCTATTTTGAAGTGAAATTGTAAAGAAAATAGGAAAAATGACCACGACTTTTTTAAAAGCACAAATTATTATATAGATCTAAGATATAATTATTGTGGATTAAATAACTATGGTAACAATAATAATAAATAACAAGAATAACAGTAACATATTCAAGCATTATGCTCTTTTGGAAAAACTATGTAAATTTATATAGTCCTTATTGGATGAGCTCCACAGTATTATACAGAACATACATTTCTTTCTCTGCCTCAGGTGATGGAGGATAAGGTACTATGAATTTTATGGTAAAAAGTAAAGTTCATTTATAAATGAATTCATATCATCAGTGTAATTTAATTGTTTTAATCTGAACATTTCACGTTATGAGAATCAATAACCAATTTCAGTGAATATTTGCTGGAGAAAAGGAATACTCAGAAATCTACCTTGAACTTGCCATAAATAGTATTTGTTCCTTCACATTAAAAGATAACTAGTATACTGTAAAAATACGAAGCAAAGAAAAGTTTTACCGTCAATAAAATGTTAATGTGAGTGTAAATATACATACATTTTTATTTTCCAAATTTCTATATGCACGTGAGTCCGGGTATCTGGAAAAAGTTATCAGCCATGAACATAATATATTTACAGAAAGTAATTCCCATTTGTCTGCTTGCAAGCAAAAGATTTATTTGAAAAGAATTATCCCTTCACGTTTATAAGCAATTTGGTGTCTGTATGTGCCTATTGATGGGTGCTGCTTTCACAATTCAGCACTAATTATTAATTTGTATTTTCAGGGGGTTATGCATAGAATTCTCATTATTCTCAAGGGATTTTTGTACATAACACTTTAGAGCAGAGGCTGAAAAGGCGTCTACCTCTCCCTTCTGGTGGCACATCGCCTCACACTATAACCCTGTTGAGAAGTAATGTGTTCTCTGGTATTATCCCTCCACATTCGAGGTGCCTGTATTTCAGTGAGAAGAGAGAAGTTTTCTGTTAGAGGATTACAGAATGAGAAGTCGGTCCCTGGATCCTTTTTCATTTTAGTCACATGCCATTAGCACCTTGAATATTTCCACATGAGCACGACAAAGTTCATAAGGAGATTAAATAACTATAATAATATCAGACTTACAGAGAGTCTTATCCTGAAAACTCTTAAACTGCTTCCAAAGCAGGATCAGATCACTTATCTGAGCTCCTTTTCATTTTCTTTTTTATTTTTGGTAAAAGAGAAACATAAAACACCAGTAACGTACGGTTACATTGTTTCTTTTACTGGAAGTATTCATTTTATCATTTAAGTATAATGATTTTTTTAAAGGGGGCTGAAAACATATGGTGCTTTTTTTTCTTTCTATTCGATCATCAGTAACTAAAACATAGTTTGGGGTGGGTAGGCCGTTTTTTTTTTGTTTTTTGTTTTGTTTTGGTATCACAAGTTAATGCCATTATTTTAAAATGTTCAATAGGTAATGCTAGAATTTTATGGTAATATGTCAAAACTAGCAGAATGAAATATTTCCTAGCTAATTAAATTTGATACACATGTACTGGAGGGCACCATGACTAGAGTAGGTACCAGGTATCTGAGGGATGCTAAAGGAACAAGGCCTGGAGCCTTGCCCTCAGCGTATTCATCATCCACCAGGTAGCGCATCCGCAAGCCAGGTGTGGCCAGCTCTTGGAGACACACATAATGTGATGAGAGGACCAAGCAGGAAGATGACATGGAGGGTGAGGGGGTTGGAGAAGAGGAAGTGCTTGACAGGCTACCTGGAAAAAAATGGCATATGAGCCTTAAAGGATGAGTAAGAATTCAAAACATGTCCAGCATTGCAGAAAAAGAGATGAATCAAAGAAAGCATATGGAAAGAGTAAAGATGAACTGGGAAATAATGATGAGCAGGTTTGATTGGCTTTTAAGACATGTTAGGAGAGTAGAGAGAGAAATATGTCAACTGCCGTAATCGGCTTTTATAATTTATTCTATGTACAACGTTGAATGCTTATGAACTGCAGAGTGATACTATACGAGCTGCACTTGAGGGAGACCACCATGTCAGAATTGTGCAAGATGGGCCGGAGGGGGAACCACACTAGGATTGTGGAAGACCTGCCCCAGATTGGATAGCTGTCAGGACTTAGACATTCTGAGGTCTTTCCGTCTTTACAGAGAGCAGGTAATGTTGAAGGTGATGATGGTAGTGGTGAGACACATAACTAAAAACATGTCCGGGGAGCGTAGGGAGAAGGTTTTGCCAAACAGACATACTCTCATGAAAAAGTAAGAATCATATAGTTCAGTTGTTTGCTAATAGCAATTTCAAAGTGCTTTATTTTTTTTTTCACACACACACTGTATTTTATTTTTAAAGAGATAAATAAACTGACACCAAGCATTGTCAAAGTGCTTTTTAAGAGTACTTTCTTTCATCAAATAAGAATTTCCCTGTTTGTATTACTAATTTCAGGCAGAGATAAATTGAAGTCTGAACGCTGTGTAAATAAGAAATCAATCATTCTTAAATCAGCGAATTTTAAATTAATCTAATTCTCTTCAATTTTGCAGAATATTTTGATATATTTGTGAGGGACTGAGGGACTTCAATGAAAACTGTCTTGACCTGCAGTAATCATGTTATTCTGGAAACGAAATAATAACTTTTTCAAGGGTAAGGATGAAAGTCATCCCTAATAATTCACAAATCACAGTATCTATAAAAATATTCTATCTCTATCACTGAAACAAATATTAAAGAAAACCTTCGCCATGGACTCCAAAGTCCTTCAGCACAGCTGAATTGGGTGAGCTACATAATTACAAATTTCAAGTTTAAATTTCTGTTTCTGACCTTGTTTTCTTTTCTTCTTCAAATCTTATTTCTTGAGGCTTGCTCCCATCCTCTGTGGTTTTATATCTTTTCTCCTGAGTATATGTATAACCTATTTGTTTGGTTACTCAGATAGAGGCTTCAGACCAAGGAATTGGAAGTTGCTGCCTTGACAGCCTGTGCTTTATTCTTCTCTCATAAAAAGGATCCTAAGTAAAGAACACCAGCAGTGATTTGTGTAGCTTCTGGGCATTTTTTTGTTCTTGTGATCTGAAGTCCACTTATTGTGTTTTCTGTTATTTGGAGGTCATCAAACTTTGATCACTAGGGAAGAGTGTGGGGTTTTGCCTTGATCTTTGAGATCACACTACAGGCTGATTTTTAAAAACACATATGAAAGGTTTATTTTAAAATAAAAAAGCCACAGTTCGTTTGTACCCATGTAAAATGCTTCAGAATGGTGAAATTCAAAACAGCACTAATTAAGGTTCATTTATCAATGGAGATGGGAGCATGACCAGTGATACTCAAACTCCTCAAATTCATGTGGGTATTTCGTGAAATAAAAGGATGCTCTCCTTTTCTACAGCTGTTTGACGAGATGTGCACATGCTTACCATTGGGTTACCGCATGTAAGTATGGTGTGGAGGTGGTAAGAAGATTTGCCCATTTTCTCCACTATTTACCCCATGTTACCAATCAGACTGGAAAGATTAATTTTCCTCCTGTTTTTGAATGATAGTATAATCATTTTTGAAAGTGTACATAAATGCCCTCTAATCAATAGAAATGACAATTCTTATTATCCATTAAGTCATAGAATCTTAGCACCAGAACCAGTCTTAGAGGTCATAAAGGAACCTGGTCCTCAATGACCGTCATGCTTGCTTAAGATCACTGAGCTAGATAAGAAGAAAGAGATGTTTCTGTAGCATCCAGTTGCTAACATTGGTTCACTGTTCCCTTTTACCTCAACCTGTATTGCTATTTATTTTTACAGATTCACTTCCGAGTAATCTTTTAGCAGAAAATGATTTTGTTCTATTATTTCAATTGCTACTTTCCATTATATAGAGAGAATTAACAGATGTTTCCCAAATCTCTGTCCCTTCCATCGTATTGATAGATTGTCTACTTTGGGGGAACCATTTCATGAGAGTAAAGAGAAATCAAAACCATTTGAAACCCAATGTGGATTAGATTATATATGAAAGGATAAATTTTTTCTTTTCTTTCATGTTGAAATTTATCATTTTAGACTTATCTCTTCTTCAGTATTTTGAAATTCCTCTTATTCTATTTTTTATTCTCTAACAAATGGGAAACAATGAAACTAAGTAGTGAGGAATAATAAGATACCTTCTGATTAGTCAGAAAAGCTAGATAATTCAAACTAAGATACATGTCTGGGGCCCTCAGATTCGCCAGTCATCTCTAGGAAATGGGTTTAGCTCTTTCTAGCTGTGAGGAGTGTTTATGTTCAAATGTTCATCTAATCATTCATGAAGAAACTAAATAATGGCTATATTCATAAAATGCTGCATCAAATTCAAGTAGAGCTCTAAAGAAAATATAAAGCATATAGTCCCTGGTCTCAAAGAATTAACCATCTTATTAGGAAAACACACTCACACATTCAAGTTGAAAAACAATAAAAACCAAGATACGATAGAAATTAAATATATCATAAATATCATAGTCACTAGAGGAAGTCAGAAAGTGGATAGGTCTTGAAAATTTATTAGAATTTCCTAAGTAAAGACAAGACTTTAGGCTAGGGATAAAGATCTACAAAGACTTTAAATTGGCAGTACATGAGCCGGGTTTGAGGAATCATGATTTGGTCAATCTGGCTCCAATGGAGAAGCCATAAGGAAGCAGCTGAAGTTAATTTTGAAGCAAAAGTAATAGACCTTGAATGACAACAGAAGCTATGGATTTGATTCCTGTGGATCAGCATCTCTCAAACCCTGTTAGGAATAGAGATCTCTCAATCCTATATTCCTCCTGGAGACTTAGGTGCACACCAGCATGTGAAAGACTCCAAGAAGATCTACTGTTAAAAATGCCGTCTCACCATGTATAATTTACCCTTTTCTCGCCATTTAAAATCTAAAAAATTTTAGTTTTGCCTAATATTCTTGGCATCATCTGCTCCAATGGGGAATATTTCTTAGAATAAAATTCGGGTATTTCTGCAGAAGTTAGCAATAAAGTCTTCTAAATAGGAAAGTAGTCCAAGGGAATTTCTCTTTTCATGAGGTAAATATGAAAGTTGTATAAATTCAAATAACCTCTGTCCAATTAAGCAGGAATTGGGATGTACAGTTGGTCCACTTTGTGTTTGATGGGTTGTTCTCCACAGTGTTCACCATTTCAACAACTGGCTTCCTAGATTTTATTGTTTTCAGGCTCTATCCAATGTGATAAATTATTGTAATGTTCAATATGTTTGACACAATTCTCCCACCAGAATTTATAAAATGATGAGTCGCTTCAAGTTTTAACATACTTAACAAATATTGAATGACCTCCTATAGCAAAAACAAAAACTTTTAAAAAAATTCAGTTATTTATATTATTATTATTTTTTTGGCTGTGTTGGGTCTTCGTTGCTGCGTGCAGGCTTTCTCTAGTTGTGGCGAGCGGGGGCTGCTCATCCTTGCAGTGCACGGGTTCTAGGCATGCGGGCTTCAGCAGTTGTGGCTTGTGGGCCCAGTAGTTGTGGCTCGCTGGCTCCAGAGCACAGGCTCACTAGTTGTGGCACACGGGCTTAGTTGTTCTGCGGCACGTGGGATCCTCCCACACCAGGGCTCGAACCCGTGTCCCCTGCATTGGCAGGCGGATTCTTAACCACTGCGTCACCAGGGAAGTCCCAAAACTTATTTAGAAAGCAAAGGAAAATAAAACAGAAGCGTAATAATCATAACTTCCAATCGATAAAGATGACAGTGGAGCAAATAAGAGTCTTTGGACTCTATACAGTGATGAATTAAAATCAGTTAAACCATTTTTCAGCGTGTTTGTTATTATTGCTGTTTTGAATAAGATGCTTACTCATGTCTGGTAATTGTACCAGAGTTGGATGTTAAAAGAATATCTATGAGCTCTATAAAAGAATGAGAATTTTTTTAGGAAAGAGATTCTCTGAGCCGGGTTCACCCCAATATTTAGCTCTGCTCGGGGTTTTGCAGTCAGGTTGAAGGGCATTAAGAATTCCTCTCCTGAAAGTTTCTAAAACCACAGACATCACCTAAATAAGCATTTAACAATGTCAACATAACGCTAGGGTAATAACTCTGCCATAAAAAGCAGGTCCTCTGAAATCTACTGAAGAGCTAGAGGGCACGAGTAGACGTTAAAAATAAAAGCTTATTCATAACAACAACACAAGGGACTGTAAGAATGAAGAGCATGGCATAACAGGAACTTACTTCTCAGCTGTGATTGCCTTCTGAAAATTCTTAGGTTTCTTAATTCTTTAGTAAAAATTTTTGCAGAGAGAAACTATCAAAGTTATCATTACTAATTTCTATTCAACAAGGAAGAGAGAGAGGGAATGTATATTTACACACAGGGACACACACACAGACCAGCAAAGAGCTTTTGAAAAAGGCTTCTAAGTGTTCTATTGACTGGAAGATTAATTAAAGGGCTTCCTCCATGGGATGAGGGGAAGTGAAGGAAAAAGCAACACTTTCATTTGAGAGTAGAAAGACCCTGAGGAATTCGTGCATAAAATTCTGATATAACAAAATTTGTCAAAATCAATAGACAATACATCTGGATCCATGGGGGGTTCACTAGAGAAGCAGAATCAGTTGGATATATATGTAAAGAGATTTATTACAGGGAATTGGCTTGCACAGTTGTGGCTAGGTTAGTCTGAAATCTGTCCATAAGGCCATCTGGAAGGGAGGACTGGAAACTCTTAGGCAGGAGCTAAAACCTCAATTCTGTTCCTAAGGTCTTTCAACTGATTGCATCAGGCCTACAGAGATCTTCCAGGAAAATCTTCTTTACATAAAGTCAATTCTCATGATAGGTGCTAATCACATCTATAGAATTCCTTCAGAGTAACATCTAGATTAAGGTTTGATTGAATAACTGGGAACCTATAGCCTAGTCAAGTTGACACATCATACTGACCATTCCAGTACCTTTCTCCTTTAGTTAAGGATCTTTAGCACCTTTGATGCTTAAGGCTAAATCAATTAAGTGGTTCATTTAGACTGGTCTATGTGTTTATTTGATCAGCGGCTTCTAAAACCTAGTAATAAATATGTAGGTCACACTTAAGGATATAAGAACTCCCATTTGATCTATTACAATTAGTTATTATTGAACACTTTAGTATATAGTAGGGTTTTCCTAGTGAGCGAGGCAGAGATGGTGGCTGGCCTCATGGATCTTGTGGTATAGTGGGGCAGAGAGATTGTTTATATAAATGTCTTCAATTAGTGTTTTCTCAGTTACTAATCATAAGCCCTGAATGAAAAAAATTATTCTGCTTTCTATAAGCAAACTATTGAGTATAAAGCATTCATTCATTCAAACAATCCATATTGAATGTTAATTATTCAATATTACTTTCAAAACATATTTTGCAATCTCTACTTTGTACCAAGTCTTTACAAGTGTTGGAGATATCAAAATAAGTGATAAACTACTCATAAGGGATAGAAGGTTGGAAAGGTCCTCCAGATATGGATTCAGTGAGGACAAAGCAGCTTCACTCTATTTGGGGAGGTCCTAGGAAGAAATGACTCCGAAAGTAAGGTATGAGCTATGTCTTTGGAGCGATCTTTGCCAAATGGGGAACGGTGGACCAGGCTTAAAGGAGAAAATCATATTCACCACCACAGTGAACCCTGGAAAAGGCACATCCAGAAAACAAAACTAGTAAATTTGATGTTAGCTGGTCCCCATTTCTTGTCTTATGTCCTTTGTCAAGGAGAACGATAAATGGATGGGAAACTATTGATGTAAGGGGAATTAAGTCTACCATAGTTGGAGAGATTGCAGTTCTTTCTTAGATGGGCAAGATGATGAGAGGTCTTCAGTTCTCCTGTTGGATCATTCTGCAAGTAAAGCTGTGTGTCTGGAGAGAAGGTGTAGAGGGTAATCTGAGAGGGAAGCAGAGAAAGGAAGGAGAACACATTTAGTGAAGGATATCTTCCTACTAGACTCAAGAAAACCTGGGCTCCAATGGAGCTCTCTGCCCTTTAAGGGATAGTGTCGGCAGCCTGCTCCAGCTGTTTCACTTCCACTACAGCGTATGAAACTTGCACATTATCGGTAAAGAAACTGAAGCCCAGTGAGACTGAGTGATTTGCCCAAAGTCATCTGTCAGAGAGCTTGTGATTGGAGGTAAGTTGGTTCATAGTTAGGGCCGCAGTACAGTTTTCATTATACCTCTCAGTCAAATCTCAGAGCAAGGTATGAGATGAGGTTATATTAACTTCTCTGACAATTGGTAATAGCTGTTTCTTATCATCAAAGCCAGTAAGTATCCTGCACTAAAGGACTGACCTAGAGTTAATAATTGCTTGAAATGGGAGGTTGGTTGGTTCTCCATTAAATATTTTTGCTAAAGAATAAAAATCATTAATATCAGTTCCCTATTTTAATGAAATTTCTAGATTTTAAAATAGGAAATTTATCAAATTTATCAAAATTGTTGATTGGTTCTCCATTAAATATTTTGCTAAAGAATAAAACCATTTTTAGTTCTCTATTTTAATGAGACTTCTAGATTTTTAAAATAGGAGATTTACCATTCTCCCTCATTTTGCAAAACGTGATATAAATTTATTGACAAATCTGCAATGAATTTATTTAGAAAAAACCTTATTTTTCTACTTTAAGCATTTTGCTGATTTTACAAATGCATTTGGAGTTTTATAATTTCCTCCTATCTGTAATTTAGTTTGTGTAGTTTTATGGATTTTTTTCAATATTTTCTTGACAAGTGTTATTCACGTAAAAATGATACTTTTATTTATATAGCATAATTTTCCATCAGTGGACTTATAAACATGTGTGAATACAATGTATAGACTCTTTAGATTTTAAATATTTATGGTGTAAAATTAGAATTAAGGTGGTTTTCTTCTTTCTTTTAATTAAAAAATGTCAATATTAAAAGGAAAGTATTGTAATTGTGGGAAAGAGATATCAGAGTCATTATGTTTTCTGTGCTGCTCTTAAGGGGTTTTCTATCCTTCTCACTCGCCCACTTGTCTTTTGTTCAGAGTAATGTATTCTGCATTAGTATCCGTTGCAGGCTCTCCAGTGCATAGACTGCCAAAATTACAAGATTATGTACAATGGGTTTATGTTGTGGATGTCTGTCCACCAGGGACTTAACAAGCTGAAATTGTCAACTTGGACTTAAACCAATGGCCTCAAGCTAAAAGGTAAGTGAAATTTCAGCTGTGCTGTAGAATACTTGCAAGAGTGCCTTCATTAAACCAATGATGTTCTCCAAAAGAGAGTTATTTCCAGTCAAAAAAACAATTTGGCTCCACTATCAGATGATGTGAAAAAAAATTCAATAAACAAAAAGAAAGGTTCAGCCAGATGCCAAGAGGCAGAATGTACCTTGGCACCTCTTGCACTTAGAGATAATCTTCATAAGAAGTGGCACATCGTGTGACGTCATGTGAGCATCTTCTCTGAGGGATTGTACTTCAATCCCTAAATGGTAATTAGTCAGACGGAAGCCTCAGAAGTACAGTGTCTAGTGGGTTACCATCCCCATGTCTATTCTTGAGAACCCTTTTGATCTGTTTGGACCTAGAAAGGAAATACTTTTCTCTATTCTATCTAGTGTTTTGATGTACTGCAAAGACATATGATGAGAGCTTCATTGTACAGTTACTCATTGTGACTTGATTTGACGTTTTGCTTAAAACTATATCTATTAACTTTCCACAAATTAGAAAATTCATACGTGACTGTTCTGTGAGCAACCACATTTTCATAGTCATTCTAAAATTTACTGTTTGACTACTGAAGCACGAAAGGTAGATGAAAGCAATTTCAGATCAAAATCGTCTCCTTTAGGATCAAAATACTCCTAGTAAGCATTCTAGGACTAGAAGTGGATTCACTTTATTAAAATGGATTTTTAGGCAATATGAAACACAAGAGTATTAGTTGTGAGTATTTTGGGTCATTTAAAAATGAGGACATGCAGATCTAGATGTGAGTGAGACTTTGAAATCTGGAAATAAAATATGAGTCAGTTGACCTTACTTTCTGGAGATGCCTTCCAAAGTTAGGATCTTCAGATTAAACATAAAACTACTAAATATAAGGCAATCCTTGATTTTACTATGTTAGTTTTTGCATATGCATTGGGGAATCCAGTTCTGCAGCTGACATGAACGTTGGGGCCTCCCTTGGCATTTATTCATTCAATGCTTGCTCATTTATTTTATTTATTTGTTTATTTATTTAAAAGAGAGAGAAAGAAAGAAAAAGGAAGAAGGGAGGGTAGGAGGGTTGAAGGACTATTATGAGCCAGGCTGTGGAATAAGTTTAAAAAAAAATTCTGCCTTCTAGGAACTTAAAGCTTAGAGGGAAGACTTGTGTAAACAAAAATTTTTGGAAGATGATAAGTCCAATTATAATAGAGTTCAGTGCAAAGGGAGTACAGAAGTGAGATTACTTATTCTGGCTGGATAACAGAGGATTCACGCAGGAGATGACCTTAAGCTGAGTCTTCAGTGACGAGCAGGTGGTTTACAAAATATGCAGGTGGTACACTCACAAGACAAAAGAATAATATTAATAATAATAACATTAAATAAATAAAATAGACGGGGCTGAAGTTGTCAACAACAAAAACAAAAAGCTTCTCCTCATTTTCCCCTATATTCATCTCACCTTGCAGATGTAACTGTTTATTTCTGTCTTTAAGTATCTCTCTACTGCCATATTCTATTATATTTATACATTCATTAGTATTGACCCTGCCCTGCCTCATATGTAGGAGGAAGGACATTACCAACCCATTTCCCTTCCTCCTTTTCCTCCACCTACCTCCCCACCTTCTTAGTTTTGTCAGACATACATTTCCCTATATTGTCACGATAGATGATATTTAAATGCCATCCTGGGTGCATAACGAAGTCTCCTTTGCCTGGTCTATAGCTGATTCTAAAAGTTGAGAGCCAGTTGCAGATATTTATATCATCAGGATTAAGTTACATAGTGTTCATTTTTAAGCCAAGTGGTGCACATGGATTTCTCTACAAATTCACCAATTCAGGGCACCCCGGCCCACTCTAAGGCGAAGGATGCCTACAACATGGTTATATGGATTTCCTTATGCACCATGGAGTGCTTACTATCATGTCACATCTTAGTTTACTTCTAATATGAGCTGTGACGTCTCCTATGGAGTGTTTTCTTCTTGCAGTTTCTAATCGCCTCTCAGTTTCCTTTTTTTGTGAAAAAGTCATAAAATGTCTTCACACTATTACCAAAATCTTTCAGTTGTTCTTTATCTTCTTTTGAAGAAAATACATTCTATTTGCCTTCACAGTTGCTTGGAAATCATCGTCAAGGTTTTCACATGACCTGAGGATGGCTTTACAAGCTTGATGCACAGCTGTCATCCTGGGACTTTTTTTACATCTGCTGAGTTAGTTCCACTATTTACCAAACCTTGTTATTTATCTTTTTGTATTTTTTCTGGAGTATCTATCAAGTGAGTATTTCAGAAAGGGTAATTTGAAGGTGACTATCCTGATTCTGTGTATGTCTAAAAGTGCTTTACTTGTCCTTCACACTAACTCACACTTCGGGCATAAATTTTGTATTAACTTGTGATGTAACAAATGACTAAACTTGGCCTAAAACAACACAAATTTATTTATTTTACAGTTCTGTAGGTCAGCAGTCTGGCACGGTTCTCATTGCACTAAAATCAAGGTATCAGCAGGGCTGCTTTCTGTTCTGGAGGCTGTAAGGGAGAATCTGTTTCCTGCTCATTCAGGTTGTTGGCAGAAATCAGTTTCTTGGGCTTACGGGACCAAAGTCCCCATTTTCTTGCTGGTTGTTAGTAAACTGAGGGCCATTTCTGGTTTCCAGAGGCCACTGCATTCCTTGGTTCTTGGCCCCCTGCTTCCATCTTTAAAACCAGCAATGGTGGGCTGAATGCCACATCACATCTCTCTGATCCTTCTTCTGACATATCTGTCTCTGACTCAGCCAGAAAAGTTCTTTTAAAAAAGTGGAACCCGTGTGGACATTCCAGGATAATCTTTCCATCTCAAGGTCCATGAACATAATTACATCTGCAGACTCCCTTCTGCTATCTGAGGTAACATATTCACAGGTTTTGGATATTAGCTTGTGAGCATCTTTAGGGGCCATTACTTTGCCTAGGTTCGAAAGCACTTGCCCTTAGAAATTTGGAAGCACTGCTCTTTTTCCTTCCATAGTCAAGAGTTATTGATAAAGAATTTTATGTCAACTTTATTTTTATTCCCCTGTTGGTAACTTCTTATCTCTCTGGAAGATGTAAGAGTCTATCTTCATCCTTGTAATTCTGACATCCTAAACATCTACTTGTAGTCCTTTTTCAGTTCCTCCTTTTGGCCATCTGAAGGCCCCAACAATAAGACTTCTCAGGTCTTTGTGTCAGGAAATTTTTCATCTAGAATGTTTTGAATGAGTGATCTTCATTCTACTTTTCATATCCACCATTAGGTCTTAGTAAATATTGCACTTAGTAAATATTGATGTGAATGAGAGATGTTTAGGCTAGACGTATGGATTTGGCTGTCAGAAGCATAAGGAAACAGAATGTGAATACATTATGAAGAGAAAAAGCCCAAGGAAGAAACAAAGAACACTTCTGTTTAAGGTTAAGCAGAAGAAAAGAAGGACGGCCAGTTATCTTGTGGAATGGCAACATGAAACAGGAAATTGCTTCTGGTGGAATTCTATCCCCTGAAATACCCAGATCTCCTTCTGAATTAGAATTCTACTTAATTTTTAAGAAATATATGCTTTTTCCTGATCTGCTAAAAGGAGTTTTTTAAGGCTGCATAATTTGCAACTGCATTGTAAGCTATAAAGTACCAGCTACACAGATTTAAATTGTTAATGAGATTGCTATTATCTCAGAATGCTTTTATTTTTTCTATAAATACCAACATTTCTGGGTTTTTAACCTTATTGAGGAATAATTGACAAATACAATTATATACATTTAAAGTGTCCAATGTGATGATTTGTTATAACTATACATTGTGGAATGATTATCAAGATCATGATCTTTAACACACCCATCACCTCACATAGTCAGCTTGTGTGTGTGTGTGTGTGTGTGTGTGTGTGTGTGTTGAGAATGCTGAAGATCTACTCTCAGCACCTTTCAAGTATACAATACAGTATTAATTATAGTCACCATGTTGTACATTAGTTCCTAAGAACCAACATTTCTTATGAGAGTCAAATTAAGCCTCAATTATTCCAAGTCTTTTTCTCTCCCTACTTTCTCTTGCCTTAGTATTTCTGTTAGATCATATCTTATTTACAGTGTACTCTATCAGTAAGATGTATATGAGGTCCTAGGAAGATGATATTTGAAACTGAGATTCCAGCTCCAAAAAGAGAAAAAAAAATTGGGATAATTGTTACCTGTTTGAAAACATTGACAGAGAAAAGTTTTTACTTAAAAATACTCTTATTTTCGATGCCACCTGAGCATGGATAATCATCATTGCTCTGTGTGGCTGAGACATAATGAGCTTTCAGTCCTCTCCCTATAGGACGGTGGTAAACAGTCCCTACCATTTCAACAGATGGATATTTTTGCAACACTGGCCCCAAATAAATACTTTTATCCAGAGTCAGTCTTCTTGTTCTGGTGATTACAACAGCAAGGTAGAGAAAATAAATAGTTTCTGCTGTACAAACTAACATTGTAATGGAGATCTAAATTTGCCTGTTATCCCTTGAAACAGCAGTTCGTAGGTACAGAGGGGCCAGGATATTGCTGTTCTTTTGTGTACTGTGCAAGGAGAAGGGAGCAATTTGAACAAAATATCTGACAAATAAACTGTGGGGAATTTGTCAGAAGTGTGTTCGTGGTCTCTGCAGGAAGTCTGTGAGGAGAGTTGAAGGCCTGTAATGATGAGGAAGCCTTTGCCACCGTCTACGATACATTGAGTACAGGAAGGCAGCTCTTCTAGAACTATGTCTGTATCTTGCATGCCCTAAGGGGCCACTCCTGCCTCTCCTCAAGCTAGTCAGTGGGCTCAAAACCAAAAGATTTCTCTGAAGGGGTTATTTAAGATGTGGTGGATTTTCCTGTATGACACATACTTACTTTGTACCCAGATTTGGTGACCTGTGTAATCTATGCCTGAACCAATTATTTATTTTCGAGTATATTTATAGTCTCCACTCATCACAGAGAACTGAAAAATAGTAGTCATCTTTTAGAAATTTAAAAATGGCTTACTATTTTCAAGGCCACATTTTAAATAAGAAACACTCATTCCTCAAATATATCACTCAATAATTTAAAATACAGTGGAATATGTGTATGTTAAGAGTTTATTGTGATTTTTTAACTTAAAATTTTAACTATTTGGTTAAAATAATTTTTTAAAGAATTATTCAAACGTATTTAAAATTATCTCATGGTCTTAAGGTCACAAGTTGAAATATCTACACAACAATCCATAAGAAATTGCATCTGATAAAGATGGGGGGAGGGGTGGTTACAACATAACATATACAATGAAATAAATATAGCTTCCATCAATCTGAGCTGGAAAGTGAATTATGAATTTGAAGTTCCTTCAGAAAGAGTAGCTATTCTGTTCCCGAGACTTAAAAAATTTTGCCGAAAAATAGAGTTTCTTAATGTAATAAGCCAAGGTAGAGACTTATATGTGTATTGAGAAGGAGAGTGCAAAGTGCCTTGGCAACAGAAAAATATGTAAGTGAGGGTCTTCAGTAACAGACTCTGTCTTTGTGATTTTTCAAATATATTTATTTTTTACTGTCCAGCTGGAAATTCTTTTTGGTTACAGACAACTCATCAGAGAGCTCAAGATTTCTGTTCTCACTCCTGTGTGGGGAGGGTCTAGTCTGAAAACTTTCAGTCCTAGGGTCATGGTGTTCTTTTATTCCCTGAGACTTTACTGCTCTCTATTGAGAGAAAAGACTCTTTTTCTAATGAATAATTCTTGGAGTCAAATTTATGGTCTTACAGTTCCTACTAGCTCAAACTCAGGCTCTTCTCTCTGGATTTCTCCAACTCCCATAGAACATGAAGTCTTCCTATATTTCCTGTGACTGCGTAATAGCTTTCTGAGCTTGATTATTCAGAGACCTGTTGGAAATAGGAGAAAAAAAACACATAATGATCTCAACAGAGACAGAAAATTGCTTGATACAACTGAACATCCATTCATGATAAAATTTCTCAGTAAGAAAGTATCGAAGAGTACTTGATAAAGTGCTTTTCCCACTTGATAAAGGTGTAAACAATTAATAAAGAGAAATCTGAATTAAATAGAGTCAGGAGACCAGAGGGCCTGTCACGCCTTACAAAGATAGCAGAACGCAACAAAGAGAAGAAAGACTTCCTCTTCTTTCCTGACAACATCTCAGCCAATGAGAAACTGTCACAACTCAGCCATCGAAAAGCCATGGACTCTTTGATTACTATAGCCCTCCCAACTGCCTTTTCTCCCTCTATAAAAGAGTTCTCTCCATTTTTGCAGGGGACTTGCATTTGGTTTGCTATATTTGAAGACCCCAAATTGCAATTCTTTGCTGATCCCAAATAAACCCATTTTTTGCTCGAGCAGTAATTTGCAATCTGTTTGTTTTAGGTCAACATTTTGGTGACATGTGTGGGAATCCAGAGAGGACCCCTAACAATTCCAAGGCTGGTAGGCAACCAGGTGCAGTACCCAATTAAGCTCATTCACTACTTTTCTCATTCTACCCTGGAGTTTGAAGGTATGTCTTTCTCCTGGATATGAGGGTCTGTGCTCTTTGCATTTTGAAGCTCTCTGTGCTTTATTTGGAATCATTTTAAGGCTTCATCTGTTCTAGTTAAGGCCCTGTTCTGGTTTAGTACTTTGACCTAATTTTGAAATCAGACTGTTCCACAGAAACTATGCTAGCCTTTGGCCCTTTCCTTTGGGAACAGAGGCTCTTTCATTGGAACTGTGCTGGTTCAGCTTTTGACCAGGTTACCTTTGGAATTGGGGCTATTCTATCGGAACTGCACTGAGCAGCTTTCAGCCTGGTTCCTCAGGGACCAGACTGTTCCCTTAGAACTGACTGGTACTAGGTCTGCAGGCTGTTTGAGTTGTTCAGGCTGTTTGAAAATTATTCTCTTACTCTAGAGAAAAACCTCAGAAATGGGATCCCAGTTATCCAAGTATTTTTAGGGCAATCCCCCTTACCGTGTCCCTGGCCAATTTTATGTTTGAAAACCATGGTCCTTCCTCATGTGCATGCTAACTAGATGGACCAAGCTAACTAAAGGCCACTAAGAATATCAATGGGAATTATGGGGAACTTTTGAACATCATCTGGTGACCTGAAAGTAAAGATTTCTTTGAATTAAAGCAGACAGCATCTGATGAGACAGCTTTCCCAAGATATCCAGACCAGGCCTGTTGGAAGTTTGTCACTAGGCCTTTGAGGATGACTTAACATTTCAGATGATTCCAATGTCCATGATCTTGATAGTATATGAACCTTAGATTAAAAGTGCCTGGGCTTCCCTGGTGACGCAGTGGTTGAAAGTCCGCCTGCCGATGCAGGGGACGCGGGTTCGTGCCCCGGTCCGGGAGGATCCCACATGCCGTGGAGCGGCTGGGCCCGTGAGCCATGGCCGCTGAGCTTGCGCGTCCGGAGCCTGTGCTCCGCAACAGGAGAGGCCACAACAGTGAGAGGCCCGCATACCGCAAAAAAAAAAAGTGCCTGAATATTTTCTCTCTTGCCCCTTTTTGTGACTCAAATGTGACCTCCGTAGTCTTGCTCTTTCTTGACCATGTGAAGACACAGAGAGTAGGCAGCTGTAAACTAGGAAGAGCCCCCTCAGCAGAACCTGACCCTGCTGGCACCCTGATCTTGGACTTCCAGCCTCCAGAACTATGAAAAATAAATCCCTGGTGTTTAACTACCCAGTCTACAGAATTTTGTGATGGCAGCCCGAGCTGAATAAGACAGTGAGGAAACAAAAAGAAGGGGGGTTTGACTCATCCTCTGTTGGTGAAATGGGCTCCTTACAAGTCTAATGAGCTCTCTTCCAGGGCAGCTAGGCAGAGCGCTGCCTTCAACAAGTGCTGACTGAACCCCTGATCGAACCCCCGTTGAATTCCCCTTGATCCAGATTTGATGATGCACACTGCTTTGGGAACTAGGCAGTTCAATAAAGGTACCAATTTACCCTAGAATTAAATCAAGAGGAAACGAGAATATTATCACGTTTTTTTTTACTCTACTGAACATTTTGACAACGTTGAGGGAGGGGGATGAATACCTTTGACAGTTTATTTCCAATTCATAATAATCTGGGTGTGGTTTTTTCCACATTTTCAGGGTATTTTTCTCTTTTCTGAACAGTTTTTCATACATTACTATGATAGTCCCATCATTCATTAGTATTTAAGATGGTAAGTTTAGAAGGGTACAGTTAGATCTCCCTCAGATTCTGTCTATAAATCGTATCACCAGGTGACCTGCAAGACCCCTTGCTTCCACAGCTGATGGGGGTCAACATTTCCAGCCTAGACCTTGTATGGCTGACCAAAAGGGTAATACCACACAGGAATAGCTATGCATGGAAGTTTTGCAGCAAATCACATAAAATAAGTGTTTCTTCTTTTAATCCCCATTAAATATAAATAATATAAATGATTATAACACAAATACCATCAACAACACCAAGTATAGCAAGACAAAAGGCATAGAGCACATAGCTTTTGAATTTGAATATGCATCTCTTTTGAATAGCCCTAGCTCTGTCTCTTTATTGAAAACCCAAGTCCCAGGGTTTCAGTATAGTGTTACTGTAAAGAGCCCAAAGAATCCGCTTGCTATACTCCTCTCTTAGTCTTAAACTACAATACAGTCCACAAGCAACTCAAGAAGTGGGCATCCTATTTATATCATCTAAACAATTAATCTCACAGCACAGTAAAACCTGAAACAAAACAGTTTACACCAGATGAACTGCTATCCAGCTGCCTGCAGAAGTGTGCAAAACCTGCAAAGTAAAGCATGCTTTATTTTACTGGTGTGCTAAAGCCATCTTGCAGGCACTGTGGTAAGAAAAAAATTATATATGTATATATAAATTATATACATGTGTGTATATATATATATTATATATATATGATACACACACAAACATACACAGGCTTTGGAATAAAATAACACAGATCATTTAGTCTCATCTTCTTGCTGCTTTAACTATGAAATCACATGCCATTAAGCCTAATTTTTAAACTGTTCGGTGGAAGTCTATTTCTGGGGTCTCTGACTCTGAGACCGTGTTAGCTGCTGGCCGTAGGTGCTGACCACTGCTCAACTCACGCAGCTTTGGAGCAGCTCGGAGCAAATCCTTTCTTAGTCTATGGCAGGCACTTAAGATGCCACTGTGTCACATATGTTTCCAGTTAATCTCCTGCCAGGCTATCTGATTGAATTACACAATCACTGATATGTTTTAAAGGCTTAGCTAATTTGAAGCATAGCCATAGGTTAAACACTACCGAACCATCAAACACAAAATATATGTTTAACATAAACAAATCATTTCCCAGATACAAACACGGCTAATGGGGCGCTATCATAAGGGGAGATTAATGCCTTTGTCTTATTTTGTCCTTATACCCAAAACATTATAGTGCCCATTTTTTTAATACTAAAAAATAAGGTACAAGAATTTTTCATTTATTACAATATAGACAAACAATCTGAATAATTCAGGCTATGTTTACAGAGCACAAAGTGAGGTTCCGATTTCATAAATATTCATGATTAGTGTGGGTAAGCCATCCAGATAATTCAGAAGCCGTCCTATCCCTGAATGGTTCAATTTGCTGGAATAGAGGAAGCCAATTTACCAGCTAATTATGACATCTCTACCGCTAAGTATGGAACCAAAGAGGAGAAAATACCTCCTTATTTTTTATCTTAATTCAGATTGTTGTTTCAATTTGATTATGTGGAATTAGGTGGATTTGGTTATAAAAGATGATTCAAGTTCCTGGCCTCTGTTTTAAACATGGCATTTCTCTTTCCCTCCATTTTCTTATCCTCATCTTTTGCCCTTGGTGTGGACAGTGTGCAGGCAGAACCAACACTTAGGTCTCAGCTCCCTGTGATTTCATCCAATTATGTTATCTAGCACCTGGTGAAACTATTATTCAGAAGGCAGCGACACTCTCTACTCAAGAAAATGAATGGTTTCCTCCACAAGGTCATTCCAGAAAAATCGGTCTACTTTTAATTATAAGGCACGCTGAGAAGGAGGTAACAGAATGGCATTTAAGATTTAGGCCAACATTTTAAAACTTCTGTCCTTCTACTTATCTATTCTACTGTGGTTTTTTTTAAGTATTTTTAAAAAATATTTATTTATTTAGTTGTGCCAGGTCTTAGTTGCGGCAGGTGGGCTTATCAGCTGCGGCTCGCCAGCTCCTTAGTTGAGGCATGCGAACTCCTAGTTGTGGCATGCATGTGGGCTCTATCTCCCTGGCCAGGGATCGAACCCGGGCCCTCTGCATTGGGAGTGTGTAGTCTCAACCACTGTGCCACCAGGGATGTCCCCACTGGTTCTTTTAATAAATCTGTTTAGTAGGTAGAAAATAGCTATACAAGAGAAAAGGCTGATGAGAAATTACTGGTGGAAAACAACAGGAAGGAAATTTTTTAATATGATAATGAAAAGTAAGAACTATCAATGTAGTTCTCAGACTCAAGCCTTGTGTTGTATTTTGAACATATCGAGAACATTGATCTCAGCTGGAAAACTTGACTTTCCAGAAGCCCTCAGTTTTACAGACCTTTTCTTCCAAAGCCTTGTGAGTTTCACACGTATCTCCCCTGTTTTATCTAGTAGTTACCGAGAGGCTGTTGCCACAACGACACAAAGCTAGACAGTCTGACATATTACGGTGGGTCAGAGCTGTCAAAGAGCTTCTCCATCCAAGGAGGCAGCAAAGCTGACAGAAATGCAGGGACAGCATCAGGACTCCCTTTCTGTTTCCACAGAAGGTGACAGAATTCTGCCATTTCCTCCCATGAGTAAGTCTGGCTGAGCCTTTAATGCCCATTTTCTGGGCTTCACATCTTTTCTTTTTGCGGTACGCGGGCCTCTCACTGTTGTGGCCTCTCCCGTTGCGGAGCACAGGCTCCGGACGCGCAGGCTCAGCGGCCATGGCTCACGGGCCCAGCCGCTCCGCGGCATGTGGGATCTTCGTGGACCGGGGCACGAACCCGTGTTCCCTGCATCGGCAGGCGGACCCTCAACCACTGCACTACCAGGGAAGCCCCTGGGCTTCACATCTTAAGCAACAGTCAGAATAGGGCTCCCTAACAGACCTGTGAGAAGGGCATCTGTTTTATTTTTACAAAATTCAGAATTGTTGTTGGAAATTGGTCATGATAGAGGGGTGAGTATGGGGTAGAGGGCGAGGTAACAGTGGGACAAACAGAAAGAAACAAGGGGAAAACAATTGGGAAAGTAACTAGAACAGTATATCAGAGCACCTGGAAGACTGGCAACGCTTTGTTTATATCTCTGTTTCTTTCCTCTAGCGGAAAGCTCCTTGAGGGCAGGAACTATTTCTTATTTGTATTTGCAATCATTGCACCTGGTATAGGCAAGTGAAATATCCCCACCCCTCCGTCCACCTTCCCTCTCATTGTCTTTCTCTCTCTCCTCCTCAAGGGCAGAGATGTTGCTTATGCATTTAGTCTGAGTTTACAGCATGACGGGGCCATATTGATCGGCAGATGGGGTCACTGATCATACTCATCTGTGGGATAGGAAGCTAAATGAACCAAGATCAGTGAGCTCTAATAGAACGGCTACAAGGGACGAGAATTCAGTGGCTTGAAGGCTGGCAGATAAACATTTCAAATGACAGCAAGCAGTGCATTTACATTTGCTGGATATGAACCTCTAGCCAGGTACATGGACTCACTGACTGAAATATGTCCAGACTGTATATTCCCTATCAAATATGGAAAGACCAACTTTGAAAATAATTTTTTAGAATTCTTAGATTTGTTGCTATTATACATACACGTGTCAGAAACCAGTATTTCACTGTTTTAATTTTATTAATTAAAATATTTATCAGGAGCTTATTTCAGTCATTCACTTACTCTTTTATCTGTGCTGTGCAGAATTGAATGTTCTGTGTACACTGTGATACTCTGCAGACACATCAACCTAGACTCTGCAACTACTCTCAGACAAGGCTGGCATCGTGGTTGTACAACCCATGTCATCACACTCTGCCTCAAACTCAGAAGGGACCCACACTTGGTTTAATGCTCTGTTGTCATTGTCTGGAAAGTCTTATAATCTTTTTTTATGAGGGGCCTCACATTTTCATTTTCCACTGGGGCCCACAAAGTACATAGCTGGTACTGCTTTCGGAGTCATGATGAGGAAATTCAGGTAAGATTGTCTGAAGGTCAAGGAACCACAGTCCAAACATTCCTTAAAGAACCATTGCATAGGAAGGATATAGACAGTCCATAGGGTTATCTTGAATCTCAGTATTCAGAAACTAGTATGTCCTGGGATTAGCCAGTTATCAGGTAAGCCAGTTATGAAATGTGAGAACCAGGAAATCGGCAGAAAAATCACTGACCCAAGGCAAGTCCAAACTCCCAAATATGTGAGCTTTGGAGTCTTTAAAAGTTAAAATGGAAAAAGAATATTGATTCATAATAAGAAGGCATCGTCTCTGAAGCAGTTCCCTCTCCCCACTTTTATTTGTTTTATTTTAAATATGTTTTTAAATTTTATTATATAAAATTTCAGACATCTTAAATACATGGTAATAATAGTATAATAAATCTCCCTGTACCTGTCATCCAGCTACAATAGTTATCAACATTTTGTCAATCTTGTTTCAATCATCCCTGCATATTTGGTTGAAGAATTTTAATCAAAATCCCTATATTTCACTCATTAATACTTCAGTATTGAAGTCCAAAAGATAGACTCTTTTTCAATATAACCTCAACACCATTGTTACAGCTAACAAAATCAATATTTTAAAGAATTATCTAATGTTCAGCTCATGTCCATATTTCTCAAAGATGCATTTTTTACAGTTTTGTTGTCCAAATTAGGATCCATGCAAGGTTTGCCTCTGTTTGGTATTGTGATGTGTCTCTTTTATCTGATCACATGTCCTCCTGTCTCCATTTTTTCATGTTACTGATTTGTCAAAGTATCTGGGTCATCCATATTCAGAATTCGGCTGATTGCATCTTCATGGGCCTCTGTACCATGTTCCCCTAACTTTAGAATTTTTCTGTTAATTGGTTTTAGATTCAGGGGGTAGTTGGGTTTAGGTTATTTTGGGAGGCAAGAAAATTTCGTAAGTGCTGCTATGTATTTTCTTTGCATCACATGGGGAAACATATAATGGCTGATTGTCCCACTTGTAATACTATTAAAATTGGGTTGGATATTGCCAGCCTGGTCCCTCCATTTCAAATTTCCTCATTGGCTGTTCAGATAAGAGCTTTAACAGCTATTGATTATTACTGACTTGATATGTTATTTCATTAGAAGTTGCAAAATGGTGTTTCTGATTCTAGCATTCCTTCTGTTTTATTAGCTAAAATTCTTCAACAGAGAATTTTCTTTCATCTCCTTATTTACCATAAAATAGGGTTCATACAGGAAATTTAGTATAAATGGTCCTCCTACTCCAACTTTTCTTTTCTTTTTTTAACACTCTTTAGAATAGTAAGTGGGTACCCCAGCAAATTCTATTGATGATCAATGAGAGCTTTGCTGTTGTTGTTAACATATACTGATGAAATTTTAAAATATTAAAATTTAAAATTTTAAAATATTTGACATATTTTAATCTACTGCAGTCATTATTATTTTTCATACTGCAATTACCTAATCTATGGTTAGTGGGATCTCTCAGTAGGGTCCTGCCTCTCTTTGATATGTCCCCAGCAGTCTGATATCTATTTCCCTTTCTGACATAAGATGTTCCAGATTCACCTTGTATCTTTTCTTTCCCAGACCTAGAATCAGCTATTTCTCCAAAAATTTTAGAGACCATGCTCTCTGCTACTTCTTTTTAAACAACTTTTTACTGAAGTATAGTTAATTTACAATGGTGTGCAGCAAAGTGATTCATTTATATATATATATGTATATTTTTTTCTTTTTCAGAGAAAGACAAATATCATATGATATCACTTATATGTGAAATCTAAAAAAATGATACAAATGAACGTATTTATAAAACGGAAATAGACCATACACTACTCTTTTGAATTTTCCTTCCCTTTTGGTAGAAGCCAATACTGGCAGAACTGGTTTGAGACCGTTCATGTATGAATATGGTATCCTCTGAGCTAAGACTATCCAAGACATTTAGGGCAATTGTCTCAGCTATGTTGAGGTCAATCTAAGAATAAGATTTTGTCTCTACAACTAATGTACTACTTGTTCCATTTTCAGGAGTTATTCTATATGTACAGAATAAAGAAGTGAGATAAAACTAGGAGAAATTTTTTAAAGTTCTCTTGTTTTAATCTTTTGTTTTCTGCAGATTCTTTAAGAAAAAAAAAGAAGAAAACCTACTGCTAAAGTGATTTTGTCCTAAATCAGTGAGGGTTTCCCAATAAATAAACTTTTTTTTTTTTTTTTTTTTTTTTTTGCGGTACGCGGGCCTCTCGCTGTTGTAGCCTCTCCCGTTGCGGAGCACAGGCTCCGGACGCGCAGGCTCAGCGGCCATTGCTCACGGGCCCAGCCGCTCCGCGGCATGTGGGATCTTTCCGGACCGGGGCACGAACCCGTGTCCCCTGCATCGGCAGGCAGACTCTCAACCACTGCGCCACCAGGGAAGCCCCGCAATAAATAAACTTTTGATATGAGTTTTGTTTCAATTTTTTGACCACAGTAAATGAAATTACAGTAGAAACTCAGATTCTTGATGCAAGAGTTGATACATAAGTAAATATTTATGGAACTTTTTTTTGGTTATTGCCTATTGATGATGACAATGACGATGATGATTCACACTCATCTTTGTGGCTAAAGGAAGCACTTGTAATTAAGCAGCTCTGGGGAGCCAGGACTGTCTCATGGAAATCCTTTGATCTTAGTAGATCCGGGTACATGACAAATATGCTGGTAGATGTTTATCCACTACCATTTCAAGTGCTCACTTGTTGCTCCAGCCTCTTTTCTGATCTACTAGACTACCTGCTCTGTGTAAGACACTGTCAGGGGCAGTAATAAAAGTTCTAGCAACAGAAAGAAAGAGCCAGAGCCCCTTTCTCTTTTCTTTCCCCATTTCCCAGTACAGATGAGAGCATGTGCTATATAACAAACTGGTACATATTGACTGCAAACTTCCCTTCTGTCATAGAGTGAAGCAAGGGTGAGACATCCACCTGACCTGTTTACTGTGGAGTTTCAATGGTTCGAATGGGAACACATGACTACATTTACACAACTTTACCACCTATCAAGATGTCAGATTCACAGATGCTTCTTTCAAGTTAAACATTCTTAAAAATTTCTTTGAATTGTTTCTAGTTCGTCTAAACAATTACCTCTCGGTTTAAGGCTTAACATTTTTAGTATTCCTCTAAGTTTCCACAAAAATTACAAAATTCCTAAGGTTATAGAGGTATTCTTTTTTTTCTGAATTCTTCTTAATTAGTGTTAGGTTCTCTCCTTCTAAATGTATCTGTCAGTCATATACCTGATTTCATTACACAATACCTTCAATTTCCTTTTTCTTGTTATATTTAGTCTCTAGACTTGTTTAATAAAATAACTTTAGGAAACTTTTTCATTTTAAAAACAATTCTATAGGACTGCATTAGCACATTTAAGTAAATGAGATTTATATTTTTACATTCTTTCAAAGGAAAAGAAGAAAAATGTTGTTAAATTATTAACTCTTTTGTCAAAATGCTTTAAAATTCCCTGTGTTTTTATTTATCAGATACTTTTAATTGAAGTTGTTTCTTAGAAAATGAATTCCTTGTGAAGAAAACTTTGAATTCTCCTTTTATCTATACATTAAATGGCTTATGCATCTTTTATTCCTTTAATGTTAAATGCCAATATTTTACTCTTGGGTACTTTCTATGCAGAAGATCCACAACAAGAACAATGCTTATTCTGCAATTCTTTATATACAAGTGACTAACTATTCAAAAATTATTATAAGCTGATGATCAAAGTCTAATATAAGTTGCTGTGCTGCAAAGTGGATGATGACATATTTGGCAGGCTATGCATGGCCAAGTTTCTTTGCAACCTGGATGATATGGTAAAAACACAGAAGCAAGAACTCGTATATGTGATAAAGCTAGACCCTTGAATATTGACAAGCCCATGCTCCAGCCTAATGATGAGAACTCAGCTCCTGAATCCACAAAGTTGACCATCCACCTTCTGGAAAGAAGCAGGAGGTATGTCTTCTCATTGATTTCTGTCATTCCCTCATATAGTTCTTACATTGCTGATTTGGTAGAAAAACAAACTGAAATTACTTAAGCCAACTTGGAAGATTATTTTCATCAATCTTTGAACCCACACCAGAATTTATTGGTAGCCTAGCTTATGTATATAGTGAAGGAGTATAGTAAACACTTAATAATTCCTTTGTTCTCAAAGATGTGGGAGATTGAGGTAAGATTGCCACCATCTCCTCTGGAGTGGTTTGAATTGCTTGACAGGTGTGCACTCACATGTGTATGGCTAGGACACTATAGCCTGTGACAGTTACTTTATCAATGCCACCTTAAGTCCTATTTCATATTTATTGGCAGCTAGCAATTTTAAATTTCTTTTTGCAGTTGAAGATAAGATCTTACAAATTCAATTGACTTACTTTTCCTTAAATCATCTGCACCCCTCTCCCAAAAAACAGCCAGAGACCTCCTAATCTCTTGCTATCAAGAATGTCTTTTGTTGGATATGAATATCAAGTACTTATGAATAGTAAAGGCTAGCATTTGTTCGAGCCCCTATCTTAATAAGCAATGATCTACAGAGAGAAGGAATGAAGCAGCATTGGCTCTGTGCTCACTGTTTACCAGTTATTCTACATATATTTATATAAATAATCTTTATTTTAATCCTCAAAATACCCTTCAGAATAGATATTGCAATGTCCAATCTGTAGGGCAGTAAACTGAGTCCTAAATAATCATAACATTAGTTAACATTTATTGAGCACTTACTATATGATGAGTACTGTGCTAAGCGCTTCACATTTACATTTACATTGTGAACTGCACACTGAATCCTTACAACAACTCTAAGAAGGAGATGCTATGACTATACCCATTTTTAAAAAATTTTATTTATTTACTTATTTATTTATTTATTTTTGGCTGTGTTGGGTTTTCGTTTCTGTGCATGGGCTTTCTCTAGTTGTGGCGAGCGGGGTCCACTCTTCATCGTGGTGCACGGGCCTCTCACTGTCGCGGCCTCTCTTGTTGCGGAGCACAAGCTCCAGACGCGCAGGCTCAGTAGTTGTGGCTCACGGGCCTAGTTGCTCCGCGGCATGTGGGATCCTCCCAGACCAGGGCTCGAACCCATGTCCCCTGCATTGGCAGGCAGATTCTCAACCACTGCACCACCAGGGAAGCCCCTATACCCATTTTAAAGATGAGGAAACTGTGATTTAAAGAAGTTAGTAACTTTCCCAAGTTAAGATGTGATGTGTGCAATGTATAGCTACAATAGCTTCATTCTAAAGCCAATATTCCAAGAGGCTCAGAGTCTTTAGGGTTGTGTGTAAATTAGAGGGAAAAAAAATTCATTTTCTACTTAAAAGCTTTCCATTATTAATAGTGTAACAGGATTAAGGGGAATTCAGAGCCTTTTCCTGCTGCCATCAAAGAGATTAGGGGAGCTAAAATGTAGGAAGGCCTTCTCTCACCAGGCATTGGAATCAGTGCCTTATATGTTGTCTTATTCACTCTCCCCATATGTGACAGCCTGATTCCATTTTACAAGGAAGGAAACTAGGATCAGAGGGGTTAAGAAAGTGGTCACAGTTAACAGGTGGCAGTCTGGGATTCAGAGGCAGAGCGCATGTGAGGCTCGAGCAGGATGTCATGAAGTGGGATAAGCATGAATCTCAAGGATTTGGACTGTACAGGTTTGAGGGCCCCTAAATCCTAAGCACTATGCTAGACCCTTCCATACTGTCAGACTTCCTTAAGCAGCCATAAATTGCTGTCTTTAAAACTTTTTCTCGGACCATTTAAATGGGCAGCCCTGCTAAGAACAAAGTCTCGCATCTACTCAAAGCAACCAGCCTGGTACCCCGTTCTGCTCCGCACTCTCAGAACCTTGAATCTGCCACTTATTCATCTCACTCTTCACCTTAGAAACTCCCTAGTTTTAGGTAAGTCTCCGTGAAAATATGGCTGTGTCTTGGTTCATACCCTAGCTGGTACCTCAACCTGCTGGACAAGGATGTTATACTCTTAACCAGGTCCCTCTGACCCTTAGACAACCCACACACAAGGTATATAATCTCTCTGAGTCTTCCTTTTCTGCTGATAGGTTAAAATGCTGTCTATATCACTGTGTAGAGATAAATTCTATAACTATGTCAAAGTACTTTGAAAAATGTTAAAGTGCCAAACACATCCTACTTATTATTATTAATAACCCAGCACATAGGGCCCTACCTCTAGAAATAAGAGTAGTAACAGGCATAGCATGTGCCAATAGGTGTAGGGGAAGGGAACTAATATTTATTGAGTGGCTCCTATACCCAGGGCTTTCCAAGTTCTAGGGGTATAGAGAGAATCCCAATAAAAGGCAAGTTAATAAAGAATTCCAATTCAGAAAATAAGCTCTAACAGATCCACACAAACAATGGGACCAGCATCAGCTGAGTTATAGCCTCCGTCTACTCCTACCATCCTCATGGTACCGTGGCCTAACTTCCAGGAACCACTTTCCTACAATACGGTCACCACCCCCCACCTTGACCCACAAGTTGGTTGGTCCAAAGGTAGGAGGACCCTATTCTAAGCTGAACAAAGTAGAATCCCTTCCTTGGAACGTGGCTTGTCATTTTTGCAGGTCTATTCATTGCAAGCTCATATTCACAACATCACTGGGCTTGCCTCAATATCTGCCCCTAGACACCTCTCCACTGTTTGTGGTAGCCACCGGGGAAGGCTTACATATGCTCAGGTGTGATCCTGTAACTCTGCACAGGCTTCCTGTTGAAACTACCAACTGGAAGGTGACTCCAGGGAGACCACTGCTGTCCTTGCCTCCAGATAAGCTGCTTCCACTTTAGGGTGCAGTGCCCTATGGTCCCCAAGGCTTTATATCCTCACATTGCACAACATGTTGTGTACCTATAAAGCCTCCCTGAACTAGAGTAATTCTGAGTTCTTCATAGATGGGGGAAATACCCCTTTTCCATAGAGGTTGGATATAATTCCTAGGTGTGGGTAGTCTTTATGAGTGTCAATTGATATATAACAAACCATCCATAAACTTAGTGGCTTGAAAGAATAATTATTTATCATTTCTTAAGATTCTGTGGGTCAGGAATTAAGGCAGGGCAGATGCTTTCATGGGCAGTCCTTTCGCTCCATACAATGTTGGCTGGGATCACTTATATGAATCCATTCAGCTGGGTGCTCAGCTGGAATTGGAACATCAAAGATGGCCTTTTTATTCTCCAGGACCTCTCTCCATGTGGTTTCTACTTATTTACTATACTAGATTGAGCTTCCTCACAACATGGTTGCTGACCCCCAAGACAGAGTTTTCCAGGAAGGAGAACACAGAAGCTGACATATCTCTTAAGGACTGGGCTCAGAAGCCCCAGAATATCACTTCCACCACATTCTATTGGTCAGAGCATGTCACAAGGCCACCCCAGCTTCAAAAGGGAGAAAGAGACTCTACCTCTTAAATGTAAGGCACATCAAGTGCATCTAGGAAGGAAAGTATGGTTGGTGGCCATATTTAGAGACTACCACTGTAATAAACGGACAGCTTGCTGACTTTTCCTGTCCCCTTCCCCCCTTCTCACCTCCCATGGAGGCACTAAACAAACCTTTCTCTTCCCAAGTTCTCTTTCCCCATGCACATCAATATATGTAAGAGATATCAGTGCATGTGTGTTCTACGTAGACTTTGCTGAGGTGTGGTGTTACAAACTCCAGTATTAAGCATGTACAGCTAGAAATTCAATCTGAGTTTTGGCTCAACATATACTTGAGATAACCTAGATGAAGTAATTTCATTCTTCATTTAATTTAAATTTCTTAAACCCGATGAGAAACATACTATTCTTCCCGTTTTATACATAAGGACACAGATTTAGCAAGGTAACATTCCCAAGGTCACACCTCTGATAAATAAGAGAACTGCAAGCTCACCCCTTGTGCATCTAAACACAAAGCCTGTATTAACGACTTTTCACTTCACTGCCTTTCTTCAGGCTCGTGGAAATAATTAAGAAAATGGTCCTTACGTCATTCATGAAATATTTGTGGATTTTTTTAAAAGAAAAAGTTTTCTTTTAATGTATTTTCAGGGAAGCTCCTTTCTAGCAAGTTTCAAGCACTGTGAAACTATGGCCTTAACCCTTTAAGTAGAAAAATAATTAAGGAATAATTGAAAACTGATTTTAATCAAAATGATCACGGATAGTCATGTTTATACCATTCTAAAATGTTGGAATATTGATTTTTAGGAACATGTCACTATATAGAGAGATTTCAGCTAAGCAGTGTAAACAGAATTCATGGTTTAGCATCAAAATTTATTTACTGAGGGCCAGAAATGTCTTTAGGACGTTGGTAGGCACTGGAGGAGTATGAAAGACATACAGGCTTTTGTCCTTTAGAAACTTATAGCCTAATTTAGGCAGACAAAACATTCCCAGGATACAGATAAGTAACAAATTATGATCATGTAAATTAAAGTGAGATAGAGATGAAAAAAAAATACCCTGAGATTATAGAAAGGCTAGACCCATCAGTGCTCGCTGGGGTGGTCAAGACATAATAGGAATTGTGGGCTGGCATCTTTAGAATAGGAAGGATCTAAATGTGCAAAAAAAAAAAAAAAAAATGGGGAAGAGAAGACAAAACACCAAACATAGCCAGCGGCTCACTGAAGGACTTTGAATCAATATTTTTACTGGAAAAAGTAAGGCAGGAGGCAGGGGGAGGAATTTACCCAGAATTAGCCAGTGTACTTGGATGGTTCTTTGAACTTCAGAGCATGCTCTTGACACAGCAGAGTTAGCCGGTGAAATCAGGTGTTAGAAATAATTCCCAGTTCAAACACTGGGGCATTATGTCTTTTGGAGGGTCTCTGAACCTCCTGCCATCAACTCTTTCCCTGAAATAAAGAGTGGCAAGCACATTTGCAGATTTAGGGAGGCAGAGATGGGAAGCGACTCCAATTTTATACTACTCACATCAGTCCTTACCTTAACCCATTTCCGGCTCTCATTTAGAAGTTCCTCTTGGCAATGAACTTGGCACCATCTTGAGAAGTTTATACTTGGAGTTTCAAGATCTTAATTTCTGTATTGGGTACTGGTTGTGGTGATGGTAGTATACAAATTCAGTAATACATACTTTTCATATCACATTAGTGAATAATACGATGTTATTTTTACAAGCAATGGCATGAAGATAAGGTGGCAATTTAGTAGGAACTAGCAAGAAATCAAACTATAGAAATTAGTTTCCTCGTCCGTAAAATGAAGTGATTGGAGAAGGTGATCGCCAAGGTCTCTTCTTGCTTTATTAAGACACTATGATTCTAAGATTCTATTCTGTATATAAACAAGATCATTAATTTCAACTCAGTACCTATTTTAAAACATGTATTTTAACACTGCCTATGTAAGATTTTTCAGGTTCCTGTAGTCTGTATTATGCTATTTCACTCAGTACAATTATTGTTATGGCTGAACACTGGAATAATTTCAGTTTACCAAAAGCTCTGGACTCTCTCATGATTAAATATGGTATATAAACATAAGATGGATTATTATTACCTGTGATTGCTTTGAATGAATGAACAACTCAGCACACATATTCTTAATCAGAATATAGAATTCACTAAATGGTTTTGACATCTTACTTCACCCTAATGCTGTAGACATTCCAGATTAATAACTGCAATAAACATGGTCAACCTATTATATGGGTCAGTTACAAATGTAATGAATATATTGTAAAGCACATTTTAATGTTAAGACCTCAGTTCTCATCTGATTGGTGAGAACTATGTCCTGAAGTGAAGGAGATTTAAATCTACTACCTAATACATATAATCAGAAAATGTAGATATGAATTCAAATATGACGTCCAGCATTTAATTTTCTGTATCTCCACAGTAATTTCATTTCTTTCATTCCATTATTCCATAACAATAAATAAAACACATTCAGAAACCAATAAATATGATAAAATACCAATTTCAGTTACCTATATGGAAGAAAACTAAAAATTGTTGGCAAGACGATGTATGCCTTTCACAATCTACCTCTAAGCTATGCTTAAGCTTCATTTTATACCACCCCTCTGCATTTCTCACTATGTTTTAACCACAGTAGATGTGGCTAAAACATAGTATGATTTAGAATTCCACACCTACTTGATGTTCTGATTCTGCCTCTCTCAGTGAATTCTTTCTCTTTTGACCCCGTTGTACTTACATTTCTATAATTGTGCTTACTACTGTTGGACACATTAAAGTTAATTGTATAACCTATGTTTGATCCAGCCACGGAAATGGTCATCATCAGTATGTCTCACACTTCACCCTAGTTGACTAGTGTGGCACCTCCCTCAACTCTCAAAACTTCCCACTGTTTGGGAGAGTTCCTAAGAGATGCCATATGTCTTATTATGAACACAGTCCCTTCAGGTCTTCTTATAACTGATGCCTTACTTTTTGATTTTTTAAATTTGTTGTCTTAATGACATCCTGCCATGTGCTGCCAAAGTGATTCCATCTAGAATGAAAAAAATAAAAAAAGGATTTGATGACTTCCATGTTTAAAAATCAATTTTTAAAGCAACCACACTCCTTAGTATGGCATTCAAGGCCATACTCCACGACCTGGTCTTTATCTAATTTTCTAGTTTTATCTCTGACCATTTGCTTCCTCAAAATTTATACTTTAGAAATATCTTCCTGTTTTATTTTATCTTACATAGCATATTTCCATTCTTTGTGTTATGTATGTTGTTTCCGGTGCCGGAAATGTCCTTCCTACACTTCAATTGATTCATCTCCTCCTCATTCTTTAAAATTTAGCACACAGATAACCTCCTCCAGGAAGCCTTACCTGAAACCTTCATATGATCTCAAGGCCTCTCTTGTGAGCTAAAAATTTTAAATAATGATAAGTGCAGCTAACACGTATTGACTACTTAGTTCTAGGCATTGCTCTAAACGCTATACTGAATTTTCATCTCATCCTATCAAAAGCCATATCAGGTGGATACTACTATTCTTCCCATTCTTCTCTGATGAGAAGAGAGAGCTCACAAAATGTTTTCCAAGTCACATAGCTAATAAGTGGAATGACCCATAACTGTTTTCTTCCTGCGATAGACCTAATCGCATTTTGTGTAGTCCGTCTCACATTCATCTTCCTCAACTGGTTGGCACACTGGTGAGGAATATAATATAGGAATTCAGGAAAAGGCTCCAGGCAGGGAACATAAATTTAAGAATTGTGTATTGTAGTTGGTGATTGAAGCTAAGGATTTGTTGAGATCGCCTGAATAGAGCTTTTAGAGTGAAAGGTAAGAGATTTGAAGATGGCATCTGGGAAATTTAAGGGGTAGTCCAAGAGGCAGAAACCAGTCACAGGAAAGAAGAAGGATAGACACAGAGTTAGAAGTGAAGAGGGACGACACAAGTTCCAGAGAGGACAATTAAAATCAAACAAGAACAATCAGCACAGTAAAAGGCTGCAGAAATGTCAGTAATAAGAGGACTAAAAGAAGTGATTGAATGGCAGGAAGAGACTACCGTGAGTTGTGGATAAATGGAACCAAGAAGTTGAGGCAACAGGTGAAGCCTGCATTTTCATGAGTGAAATTCCAGAAGTGCTTAGGAGGAGGCAGTAGGGTGAAAGAAGGGGTAGTTAGTTAAATATGTTTGTCAGTGGACAGGGAAGAGAAAGTGAAGAAGGAGAGATTGGATATGTAACAGAGGGAGGGGATATTGATGAATCAACGATATAAGAAGAGCACAGTTGAAGAACCATCCTTTCTGACATCAAGGATGGAGGAAGCTGTGAGTTCCTTCATCATTTTATTTAAAAAAGCTCCTACGTGCCTGGCATGTTTCTAGGCACTGGGGATACAGCAGTGATCACATGAAACAAAAAACCCTGTCTTCATAAATCCTACATTCTAGTCTAGAAGAATTTTTGTTTTGTGATTTCATTTCACTTAATTTTAATCTTATAGTCAAATATTTTCATTGTCTATTTACTGAATATTATTTCAACAATTATATATACATAGAAATGCCTATTTTTATTATTTATTATTCTTGTTTTATGGATGAGATTTACTTCATCTCTCTGACTATACGAAACATATTTCTTTAAAGTTCCTTCTAAGTATTCTATTCACACCATGACATGCATGCTAGTTCTTTCATTTGTGTGGTTTTTATCAGTCTTACACAGTGTTGTCTCTCCTGAAAGGTTAGCTGTCTTCATTATACACATGCCTTCTGTAACGACTATTTCCTTTGAGCCTCATAGACTTTGGCGTATATGTATATGGGGAAAGCTTTTGTCAGTGGTTGCAACCTTAGCGTACTGCTAGCTCTGCATATCTGCTTCCTTCTTTTAGGGATATATTAATCTCTCAATTATTCAGCAAGAGTTCCCCTTGCTGTTTTCAGGTATAGTTGTATATTTATTGATTCCATTTTAAATACATGTTTTAGACTGAATTTACTGTATATTCAACTTGCCATCTAAAATGAGAAATTTCAACAGGTGTTGAAGATTGCTAGACAATGACTTTTCATTAGGAATTGTTAGAATTTGGTTTTTAGGAGTCTCAGATCCTTGATTGTTCTTAAGGGGAATCCCATTTCCCTGGTCATATTTTCCATTAGAATGGATTTTCCTTAAACCCTCTTGGCCTCCCTTCACTTACTCTGCATTGGGGCAGACCTAGCAACTTATTGACTGGTAAATTTTGCATTTTCATTTCCCTTCTACTTGAGAGTTAGTCTACTCCCAGAGAGAAGGACTTCTGTTCCTTCAGAATTTAAATCTTGTTTATATTATGGAGTAAAGCCTCCCCAAGACCTGATCAGAGAGGAGGGGTGCTATTAAGAAAATGTCTTCGGAAACCTCAAAAATATTAATGGATGATAACATTTCTCTTTTGGATTTCATTGAGAGCATGAATATAGCAACGAATTTGGTGTCTTAGACCTAAGTATCCAAAGTGATCACTTAAGATAACACCCATCTCTAGAGTTT